>NW_028327174.1:107622239-108224322 GCF_987537825.1 Furipterus horrens | reverse complement strand
ATTCTGTCATACATTATAAATTATCTGTATAACATGGAGGGTAAAATACAATGAATTTTTTGGGAAAAATTATCCTGCGCCTGTTCTCCTGGTATGCTCAGGTTCATTACATAAAGTACAAATTAGAAGCAAGTTTACCTCAACTATAGAATATATAATAATACTGAATGACAGAACAAGTCCTAAAACTAAAGAATAAAATCAAAACTCTCCACTGTGGCCTCTAACTCACTTCCTCATATGCATGCATAACCTTTTCTCCCTGGCGGATTCCACACAAGTCACTCTGGACTTCCTGTTCCTCAGCCTGTACCTGACTTTGTACATGCTTAGAGACTTTCTAAATGCCATTCCTCTTTCTGAAATGGTTTTCCCCAATTCTTCATAAGACTCAACCACAAGAGCTGAGACTTTATAAAAGCAGGGAGTTGGGAACGTAAATCCCAGGACACAGTGAATTAATGTATATAAATGACTATAATATAATTAAGTGCTCAAGAATTATAGATCATCATTGTTTGGGTTGTCAATATTACCTTCATTTCTCAGCTTATATATTACTTCCCCATTTACACAGCAAAGGAAACCATCAACAAAAATAAAAAGGCAACCCACAGAATGAGAGAACATATTCACTGATACATCTGATAAAAGGTTAATATACAAAATTTATAAAGAACATACAAAACTCAACACCAAAAGAACAAACAATCCAATTAAAAAATGGGCAAAAGACCTGAATAGACACTACCCCAAAGAGGACATAGAGATGGCCAATAGACATATGAAAAGATGCTCAACGTCACTATTCATCAGAGAAACAAGCTAGAGATTTATAATGACACCAATCATTAACTATTTTATATCTGTAGCAGGATTTTTTTTTTTTTTATGTCTGGTGCTAATATACATGTGCTTCAGTAGTGGGAAAACTTGAAAATTCCAAAATCCTTACTTCTCTATTTAAGAGGCTGTTTAAGTAGGATATTTGTGAGTGTGTGGTTGTGTTTATGTGTGATGTATTTATTACATTATTTTGAAAGAGTAATATTATGATATAGGGATATATAATAGGTACAGCCAAATTGGATGTTTCTATTTGGCAAGGAAGGTAGGATTGAAACTCAGGCCTTAACCACTAGGTTGGAAGACAAGACCAATCAAAGATTTATGAAATGTTTTCGTTGTTCCTGTTATTTCTTTCTTGGGTTCATTGTCTCATTTTTTAATGATTTAAAAATTTTTGTGCTTAAAAGTTTATTTTACTTAATTATGAAGTAGATGTGCATGTTTACATTTATGTAAAATATTTGATGTGTGGTTTTTTTGTTTATTCTCTTAAAAGATTACTATATTTAAGTAAAAATGAAGGTCAGCAAAACAAAAACCTGAACATTGAATGAACAGTTTCTCTTGCTTTCCTTCTCTCCATAACAACACCAGTTTATTTTCCTCCCTGCAGATAAAGATTGACTAAGAAATAGCACTTTATTGAAAAGTTAAACATTGGAGGGATAGCTTTATTTTTATTTATTTTTTTCTTTTTCTAGTTTTTCTTTTTAAAATTTTTTATTATATTTTTTCTCCATTATCATTTATCCCCCTTATACTCCCCACCCTCTACAATCACCACACTGTTTTCCGTGTCCGTGAGTCCTTTTTCCTTTTTGCTCAGTCCTTCCTCCACCTAACCTTCCCCAGCTGTCATCCTGCTCTCTAACTATGAGCCTATTCTATTTTGTTGGTTAATTCAGTTTGTAAATTATATACCACATATGAATTAAGTCATATAGTAGTTGTCTTTCTCTGACTGGATTATTTCACTTACCATAATGTTCTCCAGGTCCATCCATGTTGTCGAAGAGGCTAAAACTTTCTCCTTTTTTTATAGCCAAGTATAATAGTATTCCATTGTGTAAATGTCCAATAGTTGTTTTATCCACTCATCTACTGATGTCACTTGGGCTGCTTCCATATCTTGGCGATTGTAAATAACACTGCAATGAAAATAGGGGTGCTGCCCTGGCTGCTGTGGCTCAGTGGATTGAGCATCGGCCTGCGAGCCAAGTGTCACTGGTTTGATTCCCAGTCAGGGCACATGACTAGGTTGCATGTTAGGTCCCCAGTTGGGGGCACAAGTGAGAGGCAACCACATAGCGATGTTTCTCTCCCTCTCTTTCTCCTTTCCCCTCTCTCTAAAAATAAAAAAGTAAACAAACAAACGAACAAATAAATAAATTATTTTTAAAAAAGAAAATAGGGGTGCTTATGTTCTTTCAAAATAGTGTTTTGGATTCCTTCAGATATATTCCCAGAATTGGGATCAGTGAGTCAAAAGACACCTATTTTTAATTTTTTGAGGTATCTCCATACTGCTTTCCACAGTGGCTGCACCAATCTGTATTCCCATCAACAGTGCAAAAGAGTTTCCCTTTCTCTGCATCTCCACAAGAAGTTGTTCTTTGTTGATTCATTGATGACGGCCATTCTGATCAGTGTGAGGTAATATTTCACTGTAGTTTTAATTTGTATTTCTCTGATGAATAGAGACATTGAGCATCTTTTCATATATCTATTGGCCACCTGTATGTCCTCTTTGGAGAAGTGTCTATTCAGGTCTTTTGCCCATTTTCTAATTAGATTGTTTATTCTTTTGGTGTTGAGTTTTGTAAGTTCTTCATAAATTTTGTATATTAACCTTTTATCAGATGTATCAGTAAATATGTTCTCTCATTCTGTGGGTTGTCTTTTTATTTTGTTGATGGTTTTTTTGCTATGCAAGAACTTTTTAGTTTGATGTAGAAATAAAAGTCATCCAAATTGGAAAGGAAGAAGTAACACTGTCTTTATTTGCATATGGCATGACACTATACATAGAGAACCATGAAGATTCCACCAAGCAATTATTAGAACTGATAAATGAATTCAGTTAAGTAGCAGGATACAAAATTAATATCCAGAAATTGGTTGTATTTTATATACCAATAATAAACTATCAATAAGGGAAATTAAGAAAACAATTTTATTCATGACTATTTCAAAAAGAATAAAATACCTAGAAATAAATCTAACTAAGGATGTGACATATCTGTACTTGAAAAATTGTAAGATACTGAAAAAAATTAAAGAAGATACAAATAAGTGGAAGCACATACCGTGTTCATGGATAGGAAGAATTAACATCATTAAAATGTCCATGCTCCTCAAAGCAATCTACAGATTCAACACAATTCCTATCAAGATTCAAATTGACGTATTTTATAAAACTAGATCAAATATTTCAAAATTTTATATGGAACCACAAAAGGCCCTCCATAGCAACAGTGATGCTGAGGGGAATGACGCTACGTAATATCAAACTATACTGTAAGGCCATAGTAATCAAAACAAATGGTGCTGGCATTAAAACAGATACATAGATCAATGGAACAGAATCGAGAGCCTAGAAATAAACCCACACCTTTTTAGTCAATTCAACAGAGGAAGTAAGCACATAGAATGGGCTAACGATAGTTTATTTAATAAACAGTGATGGGAAAATTGGACAGACATATGCAGAAAAATGAAACTAGACCACCTTCCTATACCACACACTAGAGTAAATTCAAAGTGGATTAAAGACTTAAATGTTAGACCCCAAACCATAAAAATCCTAGAAGAAAACATAGGCAGTAAAATCTCAGACATTGCTGGTAGCAATATTTTATCTGATATATCTCCTCAGGCAAGGGAAACAAAAGAAAAAATAAACAAATGGTTTTATTTCTAAAGGTCAATAATGCTTTCTCTACTTTCCACAAGTAAAAAATATATTAAACCTGTTAGAGTAATAGTGATGAAAAATTGGTACTATTTTTAAATGAGTGGAATGAGTATAAATGGCAAACCGGACAGGTTTGTTGTTTATGGGAAAAGGGACAGCTCAAGCAAATCTGATTACATATAAGATGCTCTCTTGCCTTCTGAGTAAGTCAAGGCAGTAATATCTCAGGGAGCCACTGACTACAAAGAATCTTTATTTTTATTTTTAAGTCTTAGGTATTTACACTGAATAACATATTAAATCTGTGGGTAGAAAATGGGTTGAGAAGAGAAGACTTTGGGGAGTGATATTTAGCCTCATTTTAGAGACTATAATTTTTCACTATTCCTTATAGGAAAATTTTAAATTACTATTTTATGAAAATCATCACCCAAAAGTGTGATGTTGGCTTAAAACATAAATTCATTCCAGGAAACATAAGTAAACTCTTGCACAATAGATCTAGTGACTCATTAAATGTAGTGTTTACATTTAAGCACACCTTTTATCCCTTAACTTTGGGAAATCGTCCTTCTTAAGGTCAAATCAGGAAGGCAATATCCTTCGGTATCCATATGAGGAAAGTCCCGAGGTTGAATGGACAGTTGCTCTGACTACCTTACTCCCAAGATGAACACCCTGGTATTCTTATATTCATTCTTCCCATTTCTTTCTCAGGTAATTCTTTTACTCCTCCCCATCTTCAGACCAAAAGAGAAAGAGAGAAAACATATCCAGTATAAGATGTATTTTGGTCAGGATATTTTGGGACAATGAGTTCTTCCCTCTTCTTCTCGCACTTTAATCTCCAGTCTAAAATCACTCTGATAGAGATGTCAACAGTCCAGATCTCTTGATTTCTTTAACAGTGCTCTGTCCACTGCACAATCTCCCTGCACCACTCACCATAACACAGCAACACTCCCCAGAGGCAGCCCAACCTTCTTATTTCACAATCATCTGTCTTACAAACAAGAAAGCTGAAGCCAAGAAACAACAAACAACTTACCAGGTTTATTTCAAATCAGTAAACAAGATGATATCAAAACTCATGCCCAGGGATTTCTTGACATATAGATGAAGTGAAGGACTAGTTGTCTCATTTCATGCTTTGAAATAATCAAGTATTTATTCACAATTTGCTCTTGCAAGTGTATATTTTCAAGAACAACCTGACTCTTGCTTAGTCATTTGGAGCAGAAGAAAGAGAAAGTCCTGTAATGGTAGGTGGGAGGCAATTAGAAGGGAGAGGGATGGGCAGAGTGGATGGGAAACAAAACCGTGGAAGGGTGCTGCACAGGCTGAGAAGAAACAGTGAGTCCTTGGGCCAACTGGTCTGATTTAGCCCCAGGGAACAGATTATGACCATCAACTTTGTGCTAAGAGCTTTGAATATATTATCTCATTTAACTCTTATAACAATACTAGAATGAAAATAACACTATCTTTGTTTTAGGACTGATGTAAATAAGACTTGTAGAAGTTAAGTATCTTGCCCAAGATCATATATTTACAACATGGAGAAGTCAAGCTGCTAATTTGGGTCTCCCTGATTCTAAAGACTTAAACGTCAATAGGTAAACCCCACCCCCATAAGGAAAGAAAAACTGTTTCCATGGTGAAAAGTTGCCACTTCATGCTCCTTGAGATCATAGACTCTGGGGTTTGTTTTTATACCTATGTCTTCAAAGCAGCCTAGCCCAAATCCTGCCATGTGTTAGGTGTTCAGCAAATTTTTTTTCCTATGTAAATGTTCACTTTAGCAAGGTTTTAACTATGATGAATAATAGTAGCCTGAGCTAAATGGCAACATAATCTCCTGTCCCTACTCTCACTGAAATGTCTCCAGGACTGTGGACAAAGGAAACTGTAAGAGGCTGCATCCAGAGCAGTTCAAAATAAAGAATAGAGGAGTCCACTAAAAAGTCACAGGGAGGGTCAGCATGGGTAGTGGGTGTGGGTTGTACCAATGTGGGCATTATTTTAAAGAGCATTCTTGGGCCGCTGAAGTCACAGCACTTTTCATATATTGCCCAGAACCATGTTCTGTATGTATTTTAGTAAATCCTCTCTCAGTCCCCACCTCCCATCCCCACCATCTCCATAGTCTTCCAAAAGCAACTAGTATTTTTAATTCATGAGAAGAACAGTGAATTTGGACTCTTAAAAACAAACATTAAATTCCTCCCATGTCTTTTTATTAACTTATATACTTTATATATAATAAATTATAACCACCATAAATTATTCTGTAGCTCTTTACAGATGTCCTCAAGAAGACATTTCAGAAACTAACTTATGCACAATCTATTTTTTTCTCTATGAACAGAATATGGGAGAAGAAATCACTAACAATAACTTGTCCTTTTCAAATTCTTTCAAATGATAATATTCCCAATGATTAAGTGAGGCTATCTTGCCTCCAACGCCCTGGCTTGGTTGGAAACTCCCTGTCCAGCAGACGTTTCATGACCACGGTGGAAAAACAAATTTATCCAGGAAACTGTATTTTGTCTGGAGGGACGGGAGGTAACTGATCTCTGTAGGGGAGAAGAGCACTGAACTCCTGTCTCCTATGCCTTTTATTGAGGAGGGGATTCGGGAGATTCAAGGTCAAGACTTATGAATCATCAATAAGATTTCAGATTCTTGGATTACAGTTGACAATGACTGATTATAGATATCAATATAGAAAACATAGTGACCAGTCTGTGTCAGGGTCTGCTAAACATCCTGATGCCATGCTGACATCAGGTGCAAGGCTTCATACATTTTTAGCTACAGATGGTTTATAGTTAACTAAGAGATAAGAAAAGTGGAGCAAGTTCTACAGCATAATATGCATCCTTTAAATTCAATTCCCATGGGAACCCTCTGAGTGGCCTTCGGTCCTGGCTGCCTCACAGCCTTTTGGTTTTCTGCTGAGACTTAGAGGCCTTCCCGGGGGAGAGATGGGGGGCTGGCTCATGGCTTGGGCTACAATTCCCAAAACCACAAGGAGCGGTTCCCTACAATTAAGTAGTCAAAAAAATCTTTATTGAGAACTTACTGTGTACAAATTCCACTAAATGGTTTTAGGAATTCAAAGGAGTATGAGGAAATGTCCCCTGCCAGGGAATTTAAAATTGAGGTGTAGAGAGAAAAGGTATCACATGTCAAGATAAGCAAGAGAAGGAACAGCATGTGCAAACTTCAGATGAATAACAAGTGCTACAGAAAATGAGAGAGAGAGAGTCAACTGGTTTTTGCCTCAGGTAGTAAGAGAGGTTTTCATGAAGACATGATATAGAACTTGAAAGACTAGTTAACAGGGAAAGAAGTAATTATTTATTTACTGCTCTTAATAATTATACTATGCTGTGTTTCTTCCCTGACTCTAGATACTTTTCTCAAATCCTTTCCTCTCAGTCACCCTTTGATATCTAGAAGTCATCTGTAACACCCGCCTCTCCCTCACCTTCAACATCAAATGGGTCAAGCAGTCCAGTTGATCTCCCTCACAGATGAATCATAAAGGTAATCACCTTTCTCCATTTCTACTGCTAACAGCTTGGCCTGCAAGACCACTGCACTAAACCCCAGCCTGCTGTCAAGAGTTATTCTTGCCTCTCTCCAAACACTTCTCACAGTAGCCAACGTAATCTTTTATTAATCCTAAAAAGAATTATTGCTTAGCTAACATCATTACTCAATGGCTTCATATGGTCCTTAGAATAACAGTAATATGTTTTTAGAATGCCCTTAATATGTTTTTCAAAGGTTGTGCATGTTTCTGGTCCTCATTGGCTTCTGCAGTCTAAGACTCTACCGTTCTCTCCTGATAACAAACACCACCCCAGCAGGACTTTACAGCTGCCTCACTGACCAAGTGTTGCCTGCCCAGGGTATTCTGGAATGTTCTTCCCTCAATGTTCACATGGATGACTTCTGTTCAACTATTATATCTCAGCTTAACCCTGCTTTCATAAGAAAAGTCTCATACCTCAATCTAAACTACTAACTCCCTCCCACTTCCTGATGATATCTCCTAAATGCCCCATACTTAACAATTCTATATTTAGAGTTTTAGTTATAGACTGTTTCCCCATTAGTCTCTAGACTCAATAATAAGAGGAACCATATATATTTTTATTCACCACTATATTACTACTTTCTAATTCCCCGCCCTAAAAACTAAAAAGTAAATAAATTACCCAATTTCATCCCTCAAGATAGTTTTCGTTCTTTTTCCTCTAATACTCTTCCACAGTTTACTGTAAGTGTCAAAGCAAATGTCATGCTTAAAACAAGTTTTCAACATCCAGGGATTACGTATATTTTCTTATTAGTCAATGCCACAAGTTCTGCCCCTCCTTTCCTCTCAAATCTGAAGAGTTAAAAAAGAATAAATAAAAATTCCATGCTTCATCTATTTTGAAAGCACTTTATTCCACACCTTAACTTACTCAATGTCTTTTTTTTTAATTTATTATTCTTTCTGGCTTTACTTCTCAATTTTTTTTCCCCCAAACAAGCAGAGCTGAATAACAAACCAGGAAATATGTGACCTTTTAAGACTAAGCTCCAGGAGAAAGAAAAATGAAACCTCCCAGCCTCAGATGGGAAGAGAAAGAAGAATTCATCTCTGCTGATCTGGGGAGAATAGAGCAAGGGCAGCTCACTCTGGAAGCCGGACCCAAACCCCCACAAGTGTCTTCTTCTCAGGGTTTCAGATATAAGCGTTTCTCTCCCCTGGCCTAACTCTAAATATCAATCCCGTGGAACAAAAAATAAGCAAGAAAAACTTGTACCTTCTTTTCAACTGTACACAAAAACATCTTTAAATAAAATTAATAATAATAAATTAAGTGCTTATAATGAGCCAGCCACTTTGCTACATGCTTTACTTAAAATTAATTAAATCATTCAATTCTCCCCCATTGAACCCTATGCAGTAGGCACTATTACTATCATGATTCTGAGGAAACAAGACCCAAAGAGGGAGAATAACTTGCTTAGCCTCACAGAACTGTTAAACAGCAGGGCGATTTTTCTGTGACAAAATTTTCCTTATTCTCTCTCGTATGCTTGTACACGTGGCCCTTGTAACCCACACCAGATATACATATACAATAAGACTAGCTGGATAAGTTCTGCAGATATTCATTCATTTAACACTGTGCTGGCCTTTGGAGAATCAAGGATGAATAAATCATGGTTCTTTCCAACCTAGCACTTCTAATTCAATAAAAGGACAAAGTGATATATAACAGAGAAGGCTTACCCTGAGTGATGTCAGAGCTCCAAAGAGAGACTGACTTTCTCAGTCTGGGGATGTCTTTTCAGGGAATATCACATTTGATTGACAAATAATGTAATGATTAAGTGATGTCACAGGTAAATATGAAGGAATGAACACACATACTTACTAAGGAACACCTTTTAAATTCCATAAGGTAAATATTTAACCCCAAATTTAAAACCAACACAACAAAGAGAATTGGCGAGGAAGTGAGAGAAGGAAAGAAGTTGCACAGGTGATGAGTGACTGGACAGAGGGAAGAACGCTGAAATCTCTTGCCCACAGTGGGAGCATACCAGTATGAGGTGAGTGGATTTGCTCTATACAACACTGAAAAGCTGACAGTGGAACCCCTAGGCACCTGTAGAAGCCGCTGTACAGACTGACACTGAGAATAGGACTGGTTATAAACCATATGGAGGTTTCCAGTGCTTCCCACCCCTTCTACCAGTCTGTACAGCCCTGCAGAGCAGACAAAAGGTTCACTCTCAGAAAAAGCTGAATCTGAAATGATACTCTTCACTCAATCTCCAAGCACAGCTAAGGTCAGGAGCAAGGTGCCATAGAGGAGAAAAGGGAGATTAAGTGAAAAATCAATGTACTACAAGATCAGGTTTCTTGAGACCCTTTCCACGTCTGGAGTTATCCCATGTAGGCAAAAAACTACAAGGTTCTTCTCCAGGAAAACAGAATCTTCTCTGGGAAAACAGAATAGTCCAAGAGAAAAGACCTACAGACACTGACATTTGGGGGTCTACAGAGAAAGAGGTGAGTTATAGCTCTGTTGAAGGCTGGCAGCCAGCCAGTGCTGCTCTGGCACACAAAGCTTCTAATGAGCTTTTGAGGTCTCCACTCTTAACTATGCAGAGACATGCACTATATCCAAATATTTGAAAAAGTTCTCTAATATGAAAGACAGACAAAAGCAAACAGAAAAAAACAGAAGAGTAACATTAGAGATCAATGTAGTAAGCAGGACAAAGCTTTAGGGGAAAAATTAATAAATAACTTAAAGAAGATGGGTTGAGACTGTATGTATTTATAAAAACAAAACTGGGAAACTGAAAAAAGTATTATATTTTAAGCACAAGGATTTTGTTGTGTTATCCTTTATACTATTTTGTATGTCCTAAATAGCCTTTAATAATTTTTTGAAAGAGAGAGAAAAACTGGTCCAAAATTGAAAGCTTTATTACTAGTAAAATATATATATTAATTTTTATAAACTTCAACATATCATAACTTAATGATAAATGAATAACAAGAATAGTGTTCACAATTCATATACTAAATGAACAAACAGAAAAAAGAAGGTAAAATAAAGTAATAACAAAAAAGTCAACAGAAAGCTTTAAAACAAAATCAAAAACTCTCCCTACAAGGCAAACAAGATGGAGAATTGGAAAATTGAAAAGAAAATAAGATAATCAATTCAGAATACTCAACTTTTGAATAATCTCAGTTCTCAACATATAGAATAGAGTTCTAGTCACAATCTTACTTTTCTTCTTCCCTTTTTAGCAAAGCTTCTTTAAAAAGTTGTCTACGTCCACTCTTTCCAATTCCTTCCTTCCCCTCTTTAATAACCCATCAAATCTGATTTTCACCCCTGACTACTCCCCTAATACTGTCTTATCAAAATCACAAAAAAGAAGTTCATTTCTGAGTGCTAATCTCACTTTGCTTGGCAGCAGCACTTCATGGACAAGGTCATTCCCTCCTTGAAAAACATTATTTGCTTGGTTTGTGGAACTACGTTTAGGCCTGCTTTCCGCCTACCTTTCTGGCCACTTCCTCTCACTCTTTTCTACTGTTTTTTACTCATTTCCCGGATCTCTAAATGTGGGCAGTATCTCTGGACTCACCCCTTAGATCTCTTCTCTTTATAGGCCACACTCACCTCCTAGGCTAACTTGTCCAGTCATGTGGTGACACAGACCAGCTACATGCTGATGGTTTCCACATCTTTACCTCCAGCCCACATACCTTACCTCAACTTGCAGTCCCAAAGGTCAAACTGACCATTTACACCTCAATGTGGATGTGTAAGAGGCATCTCTTATTTACAATGCCCAATTATAAGCTTTTCTCTCTTCCCCCCAAAATAGAGATAGAAACAACCTCCTCCTCCCATACTTTTCCTCATTACAGTTTCATGCTGAAACCTTGAGTTATCTTCCCTTCCTTTTACCTTAAACTTCAGATATGGCCTGTCAGCAAATCATGATGCCTCCACCTTCAGAACACATAAAGAACTCAAACACATCTCAAAATCCTCACAGCCACTATGCCAATACAAACCACCATTCACTCTTCCCTAATTTTTTGCAATAGCCTCTTAAATGATACCATTGTCCAGCTTCAGACTATCTCAACATACTGGACAAAGTGATCCCATTAAAGACACATGAAATTATGTTACTCCTCTGCTCAAAACCCTCCAATAGCCCCCCTTCCTACCTGTAAGGCCTTGAAATCATTTGAGCTCCAATTACCATTAACCTCATCCCCTTTCACTCTCCCATTTACTTCCTTTACTATAGTCATTCTAGCTTCCTTGATGTTTCTTAAATGCATCTGTACTTTGAACTTGATATTTCTTCTACCTGGAAGTCTTTCTTCCTAGAGATCTACCTAGTTAAAACTCTCTTACGTCCTATAAGACTTTACTCAAACCTCACTTTCTCAGAAAGCATTTTATGGTGACCATATCTAAAATTGCAAATTAGCTTCCAGTCAAGATAGCAGCACAGGCAGACATTGCTCTCCTCCTTGCACAACCACATCAAAATTGCAGCTAAAATATAGAACAACCGTCACTCAGAATCATCAGAAATCAAGTTGAATGGAATTCTGACAACTAGGGAATTAAAGAAACCACATCCACCCAGATTGGTAGGAGAGACAGAGATGTGAAATGGGCTGGTCCCACATCCAGGTGTGGTACATAGAAATTCAGGAGGGATATCTGGGGAACAAGGAGTCCTATCCCCACACCAGGCCCCCCAGCCCAAAGTTTCAGTGCCAGGAAGATAAAGTCCCCACAACTCCTGACTGCAAAAACCAGTGGGAATTGAGTCGGGGGAAGAAACTACTGGAACCCCAGGCAGTTCCTCTTAAAGAACTCATACACGGACTTACTCAGACTCACTCCCTCTGATCTCCAGCACTAAGGTAGCAGCTTGAAAGGCACCACTGGCACACAGGGAGGAACTGAAGTGTCTGGCATCAAAGTAAGGAGAGGCCGTTGTCCCTTTTCTGAACCCTCCCTCCACAGAGCCACACTGTTGGCAGGCAAATGCCATATCTGAGATCCATCAACCTGGCTAACATTTTCTGTCCCTCCCTGGAGGTCCCCAGAGACTCTGCCCCACCCAACTTACAAGACCACCCAACCTGCCTTTCCATGTGAATGGCTGGTCTTGGTTCATAATTCACAACTCGGTAAATCCTCTCAAACAGGCCACAGCCAGCCTCATGAGTCCCCAGCCCCGTACCTCCTATAAAGTGTCCGCAGGCCTGGCACTAGCAGCAGCCAATCTAGATTCACAGCTTGACTTCACCTAGGAATCTCCAATCCCAGCACAAGTAGCAGCCATGTCACATTGCTTTATAGCTCAGGCAGGGCAGCCCAAACAAAATACAGTGGGGGCTAACTTTCGCCTGCCCCACCTGGGAAACCCCAGGGCCTGTGCACCCAGTGGACAGCTACAGACCACATCAGAGTATCACCACCCTACCCCTGCACAGCTGATTTTCCACGGAGGGTAGAAGTTGGTAGTCGGTGGTTACAGCCAATCCTCTCAGCTGACTGGCCTGGTTAGATCCTTCCCATTGGCCTGACAACAGCAATCAAGGCTCAACTACAAGAGGAGGGGCTACTCAGTCTACACAAAGAGCACACCTCAAGTACCCAGCTTGTAAGATACGAGAGGATGTGCCACTGGAATCTACAGGACACCTACTACATTAGGCCACACTACCAAGACAGAGAGTCATAGCAGCTCTACCTAATACATACAAACAAACACAGGGAGGCTGTCAAAATGAGGAGACAAAGAAACATGGCCCAAATGAAAGAACAGATAAAAACTCCAGAAAAAGAACTAAATAAAATAGAGATAAGCAATCTCTCATATGCAAAGTTCAAAACACTGGTTATAAGGATGCTCAAGAAACTTAGTGAGGACCCCAGCAGCATAAAAAAGCTCCAGTATGAAACAAAGGATACGCTAATTGAAATAAAGAATGATTTACAGGGAAACAACAGTAAAGTAGATGAAGCGAGAATCAAATCAGTGATGTGAAACATAAGGAGGCAAAAAACATCAAGCAGAACAAGAAGAAAATATAATCAAAAAAAGTGAAGATAGTGTAAGTAGTCTCTAGGACAACTTCAAGAAGTCCAACATTCACATCACAGACATGCCCAAAGGAGAAGAGAAAGAACTAGAAGTGGGAAATCTAGTTGAAAAATAATTTTTTAAAAATTCCCTAATTTGGTGAAGGAATTAGACATGCAAGTCCTAGAAGCACAGACAGTCCCAAGCAAGGTGGATGCAAGGAGGCCCACTCCAAGACACATCATAATTAAAATGCCAAAGATTAAAGGTGAAGAGAGAATCTTACAAGCAGCAGGAGAAAAAAAAGGTTAATTATCTACAGGAGAATTCCTCATACGACTGTCAGCTGATTTCTCAAAAGATACTTTTGAGGGTAGAAGGAACTGACAAGAAATATTTGATGTCATGAAAAGCAGGGACCTGCAGCCAGGATTGCTCTACCCAGCAAAACTATCATTTAGAATGGAAGAGCAGATAAGGAGCTTTCCAGATAAGAGAGAAATAAAGGAGTTCATCATCACCAAACTATTATTATATGAAATGTTAAAGGGACTTATTTAAAAAAAAAAAAGATCAAAACTATGGACAATAAAATGGCAATAAATATGTGCCTACAAACAATTGAACATAGAAAACATACTAAGCAAGCAAGAAGAACAGAAATAGAATCATGGATATGGAGAGCATTTTTATGGTTGCCATTTGGGAGATAGATGTTGAGAAATTGGTCAGGAGGTGAGGGGATTAAGAAGTACAAATAGGTAATTAAAGAATAGCCACGGTGATATAAAGTATAGTATAGGAAATGGAGTACCCAAAGAACCTATATGCATGACCCATGGACATGAACAATGGTGTGGGGATTGCCTGAGGGAGCAGGGTGTGCCGGGTAAAGGTGGGCAAAATGGGGAAAATTGGGACAACTGTAATAGCATAATCAATAAAATATGATTTTTTTAATGTTCCAAAATTAATTAATTAATTAAATAGAATTTCAAATCTCACACACACACAATCATAACACCCTTCCTGGCCTTATTTTTTTTCCTTAGCATTTATCATCACTAACATGTTTTTTATTTGACTTATCTATCTCTGCCATTAGAATGTATACTCCACAATGACAGGATTTTTAGTTCATGGTCACTGCTATATGCTAAGATCTTAGAAGAAGTCACAAACATAACAAAGACTTTTACTGATAAATTAAGTAATCGATAAAATAGGAAGCATAAAACTGTCAAAAATAATTAAAGATAATTTCTTAGAACTTAAGAAGCTGATGGAATAGAAGGATACAAGGTCTAAATGAAGTATAGTAGAAATAGGGAAAAGACAGACCCACCAGCTGTTTAGGGTCTGTAGACCAATTGAAACCAATCTCCATAATAAGCCATCAGGGACAGATTAAGTATGAGAAGAGTAGAAAGAAGCCGATGGTCCCACACAGAAATCAGACATATGGCATTACTCTAGGGAACATCTCCTAACTCGCCCTTCAGTGTAATCTGGTGTGAAACTCTCCAAAAGAGGCCTCTACATAGCGGTTCTCAACCTGTGGGTCACGACCCCTTTGGGGGTCAAATGACCCTTTCACAGGGGTCACCTAAGACCATCGGAAAACACATATATAATTACATATTGTTTTTGTGATTAATCACTATGCTTTAATTATGTTCAATTTGTAACAATGAAAATACATCCTGCATATCAGATATTTACATTACAATTCATAACAGTAGCAAAATTACAGTTATGAAGTAGCAATGAAAATAATTTTATGGTTGGGGGTCACCACAGCATGAGGAACTGTATTAAAGGGTTGCGACATTAGGAAGGTTGAGAACCACTGTCTTAACTCATCTATCATGCAGTCTACCAACTGCAGCCACAATTATCTCTTGAATATTTAAGTGAACATTTATAATGATTGCAATCACTCATTTCTAAATTACTAAGTGGGAATAAGTTTCTATGAATAATGATTTCTTAAAAGAAGAAATATTTTTAAAGTCTAACTCTTCTTAGCTGGACATTTCTTCCCTATCAAAAAAGCCTTGGCCTGGCTGGGTTGCTCAGTTGGTTGGAGCTTTCTCCCATACACCAAAAGTTTGCAGGTTTGATTCCCGGCCAGGGCACATAGCTAGGTCGTACAGGAGACAACCAATCGATGCTTCTCCCTCTCTCTCTTTCCCTTCCTCTCTCTCCAAAATCAATAAACATATCTTCAGGTGAGGACTTTAAAAAGCAGCCTTTCTTTTATCCATACAGAGTGTTGTTGATGCCTTACTCATCTCTTTCTGTACGTCACTATCTCCCCTCCTCCACACTCAATGGTACAGCTTCTTTTCCTAACATGCCAACTTGCACACTGCTGACAAGTTTCTCTCTAAATATCATTTTAATCACCTTATTCAATAATCAAAAGTCTTCAGGCTTTTTCCTCTGTAGAATACATGTATGTTGTACATTGGACTTTCTAGATAATATCACTGTTAATCATCTCAATAATCTAGAAAGTATGGTCATTATTCTTATTATGTAGATAAAAAGAAAGAGGAAAAAGCAATTTCTAAGTTAAAATTTATATCTTTCCACTTTTTCCCCTTACATCTATGTAGTCTGTCATCTAAAGCTCTTTAAAATCTGTACATATCACATCTCTCTTCTCATTAATCTCTCTTAAATGGAGGAATTTATGAACCCTGCTGGAACCCCTTTTGCTCTCCATGGGTAGGCTAACTGTACATAAACCCCTAAAAATATATACAAAATTTTGCATTTATTTTTATATGATCATTTTTTTTAGGAGAACTCAAAGTACTTATAAAATTCTTAGAAGTATTTTCAACTTTAAAAGTGTAAAGAACACTACTCTACAGGAAAACTCTGCTCTAGGAGATAGGACTCTTTCTCTCCACTCTGCTCTGCTCCTTCTCTTCCACCTTGGATGATCTCCACTCACACAAAGCCAACTTTCTCTCTAATGCCAGGCTCACATCTCTCTTCCTCTGGGTAGGCTTTGCAGATAACTATAGGCTACAATGGCCAATTTCCCCTCTGAATTGTTAGCACTCATGTCCAATACAACAAATCTAGTAATTAATGATAGAATACCTTGTGCTACAGCTTGAATTTTTGCATATTTGGTTATTAGGTATATATATATTATCACCTCTTACTTGGTTGACATGAAACTGAGGCAAGTCACGAACCTAATGCTTTGAACCCTATTTCTTAAGGAAAATGAACTTTTTCTATAGCCATACCAGGCCAAGAAAGCATCATTTGCTTTCTTTCTTTCTTTTCGTTTTTTTTTTTTTTTTTTTTTTTTTTTTGCCTTCATGGCTTTGCTTGTGCTATTTCAATTTCCTATCATTGAATCATTCATTCATTTGTTCATTCATAGCTACAAAGCTCTATGTAACCTGCACGTGGCTGCCTCTCCAACTCATTGTTCTTCCTCCCTGTTCTGCAGCACATCAAGCATGCGCCCATCTCATGGCCTTTGGACCTAACGCATTCTCTGCTTAGAATTTTCTTCCCTGGACAGTCACATAACTCACTCATTCACTTCATTATACCTCTGTTCAAATGCTTCCTCCTGCACGAGATCATCCCTGACCAACTCATCCAAGACAGCACTCCCAGTCCCTCTCTAACCTCTTACTCTGCTTAATTTTTCTGCATGGTACTTGCCACTACCTGAAATTTTGTTTATATTCTGACCTAATTGTTACAGTTCACACTTTTTAATGTTATAGTCATCATATTATGAAAATAAATCCAATGAAATGAAAGTGTCATGAGAAGAGACACTTTCTGTTTTGTTTCATGGCTATTTCTCAATGCCAAGAATAATAGTGCCTGGCATATAGTAAGTGCTCACAAAAGTTGAATAAATAATTTAACAAATATACTGGGCTTTATAGTGTCCCAAGCATTCTGCTAGGATAGGAAAAAAGATAAATAAGACTGGTGGTGGCTAAGGCAAATATGTAAAAATTACTGTGTAGTGTGATGCATGCCATAGTAGAGGTCCATTGAAAGTGGACTATCAGGGGATAGAGGAGGGTGAGTTATCTCTGGGGTTGGTGGAAAATCAGGGATTGCTTCAAAGATTACCTCTCCCCGATTCTCCATTCTGACTCAAATGTCAACCCCTGTGAAATCACTTTATCTGATTTCCCAAGCACATCAGCCTGCCTTCTAAGCCCCTTCTTGACACTATTTTCTATGTCTCATCCAAGCAAAATTTACCACCTTCCTATATTTATATATCTTTTGTTCATAGAACTGGTAGAGCATTTCACACATAGACTAGTCCCCCGTATCCACAGGAGATACATTCCAAACTCCCCAGTTCATGCCTGAAATTATGAATAGTACCAAACCCTATATATATATTATGTTTTCTCCTATTCACACAACAAAAACTAATAAGATAGAAGAATTATAACAATACACTTTAATAAATGTTATATGAGAAAAGTCTCTTTCTCTCAAAATATTGTATTGTAACCAGCCCTCACTTGCAATAAATGGCTTGGTGTCACTCCTTCCTGTAGGCTCAGTGCTTTCCAGAGCAACCTGTTGCCATCAATTAAAACATTTTCTGTTCATGTCTCCCACCCACACATGTAATGCCTCGTCTATCTTAACTGAAGACGCAGTGCACAATGGGACTGTTACTTTTGTAGTTTGAGGTGCAACAGAAAAACTAGCACAGATTTCCTTTTTCTTCTTCACAATTTACCAAATACAAGAGTCATTCTTATGGTAGATCTTAACAACTTCAGCATATAAGCTTTTTCTTTCTTTCCTTGTTAAGTAGAGAACTTGCACCTTCTCATTTAAAGAAAGTATTTTACAACTTCTCTGAGGCATATCCAAATTGCCAGCATCACTACTTGTGTGATTTGGGGGCATTAGTAGGTAAAATAAGGGTGACTTGAACACAAGCACTGTCATGCGTGGCAGTCTACCTGAAAAGAAAGTGACTTAGGGTGAGGAGTATATGCAGCATGAAGACACTGGACAAAGGGATCATTTATGTCCCTGGCAGAGAAGGGAACGGGACTCAAAGATTTCAGCACACTACTCGGGAAGGTGTGCAATTTAAAACTTATAACTTGTTTATTTCTGAAACTTTTCATTTAATGTTTTCAAACCATGACTGGCCTCTGGGTAACTGAAACCTCAGAAAACAAAACCACAGATAAGGGAGAACCACAGTACAGGTAGCCCCTGCTATCTGAGTTCTCACCACCATATATTTGTCCAAATGAAGTGCAAACTTTTTTTTACACAAAATCCATTGTCTATACTACAAATCTATTTTATTAAATATACCCCATGGTAGTAAAAATGTTCAAAGTGCACAATATTTCAGGCAAGAGACATGTCTCCCTTTGTTCTCTCGGCTTCCTTTGTTTAAACCTATTATAATAATCTTCCCACATTTTAAGGGAAAATGTTTTCTAAGGAAGTGGAATAGACTGTAGAGAAATTATGTGAACTTAACAGGTCTGCCATACATCTGAAAGAAGATAGCAATGTAAACACACTTGGTAACAAAAGCTTGGTTATGCATGTGTCACCATTACCATATAATGATTTTTCTAAGTGTTGTTAATTTTTAGAAGTTTTATTATGTTACCCAAGCACAGTACATTGTTTTTTCACAACTAGAGAAATACCTTGGTGAAATGGATTAATAGTTGCCATGGTATTCCTTCGAATATCATGTTAAAATTGAAGGTGTTAATTAGAAAAAGAGGAAAAGGAAAACTGATTCAGTAAAGGAATGGAACTTAAAAGCCTAAAATAGGTCAGAAGCTTTAAGAGTATGCAATACTGTGTAATTTGAAGATCACAGGTGAAGCAGTTTCCACTAATAGTAAGATTTCAATTAAAATCTTCAGTCCACAGACAGTTTTCAACGGTAATGAAAAACTGGGTTATTTAGGAAACGAGGGCCATATTCAGTTCAAAAGGAGGAAAAAAGGCAAGGATGAAATTTTAGATGAATATTATAAAGACGATGTTAACCTAATGCTTTTGAAAACTCAAAAGCCCTTAGAGAAATCTTGACGTTAATAAAAATATATAAATCATAAAGTAAGAATGATAATGGAAATA
The DNA here is from genome assembly GCF_987537825.1 of Furipterus horrens. Lineage (NCBI taxonomy): Eukaryota > Metazoa > Chordata > Mammalia > Chiroptera > Furipteridae > Furipterus > Furipterus horrens. The sequence goes on along the minus strand of NW_028327174.1, from coordinate 108,204,755 downwards.
TTTAATGATTTCATGAGGGGCAAGCTATCACCATAAAAGTATACACAAAGAAGGAAAAATCTTGCAAAAAAACTTATCATAATTGACTCTAACATGTCAATGTAGATTCATCAGGTATAATGATCAGTAAGTAAAATAAGGGTGACTTGAACACAAGCACTGCCATCATGACTGTGGGATGTTGATAATGGATGCGGTTAAACATGCGTGGGGGGCAAGGGTTATAGGAGAAATCTTTCTGCCTTCCTCTTAATTTTTCTGTGAATCTAAAAGTTGCTCTCAAAAATAAAATTCTGATTTAAAAATAAACATTAGAAATATAAATATAAATAAGTATGTAATTTGGATAAGGAAGGATGCGCATGTATGTATCTATGACTCATAAACATGTGGTTATAAATTATTTATATGCATGTGTATGCAAATATATATACACTTAAGTTTGCATATATAAATATATATATATTATTTGTATATGTATATATACACATCTCTTTTCAGCATCCTGGAGTAGAAAGAACTAGTCTTGGAGACAGACATACTTTGGTACTCCTATTCAGTAGCTCACCCTCAAGTTCTTAAGTGATAAAATGTCTATTCAATATATCTACCTCATAACTTTTCCATAAGGATTAAAAGTAATAAAGTGTGTAAATGCCCTAACAAAAGGTTTAACAGATGGTCCAATGGTCAATAAATTTTAGCTTCCTCCTTGTACAGCCTTGTAACTGGCTCTCTCTGAGCTGTGAATTCCTTTAGTCTAGGATCAGGGCACATTCATCCTGATGTTCTCAGCACCTACCGCATACTAAGCTCTCAGTAAATATTTGTTGAATACAATGGAATTATGATGAGAGTTATTTAAAATTAAAGTACTTGTTAATAAAAGATTTTGAAGAGTTGTTTGATATCCATCTTATTACATCTAAAGTCAGTGTAGAAACCTTATGCTAAGGCTATCTACGACATTTTCAAGAAGATGACACAGAGAGAGTTTTCCTTTTCTTGTGCTTTTCAAATTTATTTTCTACCTGATAATCTTCCAAGTAAAAGTTACTGTTTTTTGTGGCAGTTCTATTTTGGAATGGTAATTTCTGTAATATCCCTTGAGAAAAATTATGTTTTATATTTCTATAGGAATAGAATAAATCAAATTTAAACACAGACTGGGCCTTGGGACTAAATAATATTTTTCTGATTCAATCTTTTAACTTTTCAACTTCCTTATAGAAAATATTTTTTCTTATTTATCATTCAAAATTTTATCATTCTTCATCATTATTATTTGTTTTTTAACAAATTAGACCTTATATTATTTCCCTATTCACTACTCTTTGGTGCATCTGGCTTCCCACTTATTAAAAAAATAGGCAAAAGATGCTATTGAACAATACAAACATAAGCCTTAATTTCAATTATATACATGCAAAGACAAAATATAACCCCAGTAAATGTGAAATATCTGATCATTATAGCTTTGAGATTGGCCAGATCACAATCAACTGGAACTTCCTTCTACCTAATTTTAATTCCATTTGAGCATTACCCATGATCATTTGACCCAGGTCTCTCACTAAGTAACATTATCTTAGAGTTTACAATTTCCTTAACCTCTTGTGAGTAGAAAAGGGAGTATTTCAAACCTCCCACTTGATTACTCTGAGCTGTGATGGTTTCCTTTGCATGAGTTAAGCTTACATTTAACATGGCAAATTCGGTGTGACCAGTGCAACCCCATGCATTCACCGAAGAAAATACCATGCAGGAATCTCATTCAAATCATACTCTGAAGCAGACTGTCAGAATGGTGAATTTTAAAACCAAAACTGCTAAGTAACTGAGACATTATTTTGAATAAATTTGAATCAAAAGATGAATTAATCAAGAATCATGTAAAAACATACACGATATTAACTTACTTGCCTGAATAAATCTTAACAACTTACTTTCATATAATCAGAGAATAAAATTATTAAAATTAAATCTGGTAATATTTTTAACCTCTGAGCTTAGTTCAGGGTAATAAAATGGGAAGTTTTAAATATCTTTTCTAATCATAAGACGTTAACAAAATTGCAAACTCTAAGATAATGTTGCTTTGTAAAGAGACCTGCATCAAATTATCATGAAATTAAAATTGGATAGAAGCTTGAGTAACATTTCTGTAAATCATTATGCACTGTAGTATGTCCAAAAGTTATTATATGTGCTTTTAAATGTGATGTTTATTTGATCATTAGGGTAAGAAAAAATATTTAAGACCTGAAGATCAGTCACCAGGAGGATGTTTAATCTATTTTCTTTCATGGACTAAAAAAAATTTTTTAATGTAATTTTCTAATTCTACCTTAAATACTTTTTGAAAATACAGCAGTAAATATTTTTTAAACTTTTAGAATATAATGTTTAGAGATTCTGAAAACTTCCAATAAAGTTCATATTTAAGAACTACGGTGAAAAAAAATCTTTCACCTTTTCACAATTGGAAATATCTACTCAGTGCAATTATTTTAGCACAAAGACCATAATCTCCAAAAGGGAAGGAACACGGTTTGTTTCCACCCCTAACCCCAACAACCAGGGTAGTGCTAGCTAGAATTATGTATGTGCTTAAGTAATATTTATTGAATGGGTAAATAATCATGTACCTGTACTAATACTAAGGAATCCCATCAATTCAATTATCATGGCTCCCATTTGTTCAGTTTTTCAAAACTACCTGAACAAAATACTTGTCAATGGCTTCATGCGTCAGGCTATGTTCTAGGTACTAGGGATATAGCTATGAACAAGGCAGACTGAATGGCTTCCTGTCCCTCTGGAGCTTACCTTCTAACAGGGGAAAGCAATCAATCAATGCGGTAAGCAAGTGAAGGTCAAAAGGAGAGGAGAAGGAGGTGAGGTTGAAAAGCTTTCAGCCATTATGTGCGGCTTCTGCTTTGAGTGAAACGAGGAGCCATTGGAGGGTTTCAAGAAAAGCAGGGACACTATTCAACTTACATTATAACAGGACCATTCTGGCTGCTGTGTTGAGAACAGAATGAGGCAGAGCTGGAGCAGAAGCAGGGAGACCAGTAAAGAGTCTATTTTAACCCTGCAGGTGAGAAATGATGGTGTTCACCATGTGCCAGGCAGTGTGAGAAATGTTTTATAGATTTAATATTTACATAGTCTATTACCTACCCTCACAAACTTCTGAGGTAAGTACGATGTTGCCATTTTCTGGATCAGGAAACCAAGGCTAATCATATTTAACTTGCCCAAAGTCACTCAGCAAGCAGGTGGCAGGTGTAGAATTCACACATTAACTGTGAACTTCCCCACTGCTGTGCCGCCCTAAAGTTGTATACATATTTTTAACTTTTTTTGTAAGAATTAGCATCAGTACACCAGAGACTGTGGTATAACCCACTTGGAGGTGACATGGCATTAATGAGAAACCAGCCCACCCTTCCAGCTCCGTCCTTCACCTCTCCACACCATGCATGCTCTACTCCAGCTGAACTAACTGACTCATCATCTCCTAAATATTTTTCAAATTTTCCCAACAATCTCACAGTTTTAGAATTTAAAGAAAACTTAGCCAACCTGACACTTGAAACAAGAACCCTGTCTGCAGCAAGCCTGATATTAGGTCATTCGGTCTCTAACTATTTCCAAGTGACAGATAAGGTTGCTGACTGTACTTACTCATGTGTTCAAGCGAGACACTGCCGGGGAATCCCAGAGATTCTGCAATAAATCTTGCAAAGAGTTGACCACATTAAAACTTCGGCTATAGGAGAATAGCTTTCACGTTTTAGAACATTTCCCATAGGCTAAGCCTCTTTTCCTAAAGACTAGAACTTAGAGTAAAAAAAAAAAAAAAAAAAGAAAGAAAATCCAACTTCTTTTGATACTAGAATGCTAAGATTTCTTAGTTTGAGGTTCCAAATTTAATATTTTTTAAATTGCAGTTAATTTTTATTTTTTGTCTGTAACTCACAAATGAAGTCACTATTTGAAGGACAGAAAACAGAACCATGAGTTATATTAGAATCTGCCTTAACCCCTTTATGTGTAAGATTACAATTAAAAGCACATCTGCTTACAAGTAATCATCTTTTAGACATCATTTTTGCACTTTTCCTATGTAGTAGTGTAAAAGTTTTAAGCATACTGAGCAGAATTGAAGGTCCTGACTGGAAATCTTAAGTTACTCAAGTCAACAGCTTTGCCTGCTGGCTTCTCACACTGTTAGTACAACAGCGTTAACAGCTCCGTAAAACTTCATCCCAGGCCCCTGCCTGAGTCATAAGTAAAAACACCAGGGTTAGCTCCGAGGCCTGCTCTGAGGCAAGTGCTTTAGAACAGGATGTGCTTCTTCCTTGAGGTGACAGGTTACATACTGCAAGTTTTTTGTTTTTTATTTTTTTAATCCCTATTGAAAACATCTCATTTGCTGCCAAACTATATGTAAGGGAAAGAAGTGCAGTCTGCCCTCAAAGGCTCCTTGGAGACTGAAACCAGAGAATAGCCGGATGTATGCGCAGTATGAAAAGCCTAAATTAAACAATGGCTTTACAAGAGCACCTTGCCATGTGACTTTGAATCAGAGTAAAGGGAAGTTCACCAAAATCAAAGCAGTAAAAGGGATCTTTATTAGGAAAGTACTCATTAACTCAGCAAGGCCAAGCTTTAAGAATTAGATCTGTGAGGAAAATCCTCCTGTCAGTGAAACCAGGGCCTGGTTTCTACTGGCTCATTAAGTCAATGATAATACTCACTCACATTTCCATATCACCTCCCAGTTTGCAAAGCGCTTTCCCATACATTATTTCATTTTTATCTTCACAACAGTCTCATGAGGCTTTGAGGCATGCTTACTCCCTCTCCTGGTTTACGAAACAGAGGCTCGGTGAGTGGGCAGGATTTCCTGAAGGCCAGTTATTAAGAAGCAAGGTCCAAACTGCAGTTTTGCTCTCCAGACTCCCACTTAAGATCTCTTTCCTCTGTTGCATCTCTAACATTAGCAAGCCATAATTCCTGATTGTCATATCTAGGTATATGCTAATAGGGGAAATTCTAAAAGTCCCCTTATTACCCAAAAACTTGAAAAAAGATAGGCCAGACCTGGAAAAAAGCAGACTTTCAAACTGCTTTATATACTGGTATATACCCTGTGGCAATGGCAAAAGTCCAGGTTACATTCTGAGGACAAACAAAATTAAAATGAACTTTATTTTTGAAGTTCATAAAAGTAACATCAAAGGCCAAAACTACTACATATATTAGAAGCTCTGCCCAAAAATAAAAGAAAATTCCCCTGATTAATTTATATACTTGGTACATTTTCTAAGGTCTCTCTGAACTGAATTAAATACTGTGATTTGACATGTTGAAAATACTTGAAACTTACTTTTAGTATGCAGAGTTAGTTTTTGTATTTTTATGTACATGTGGAACAGCAGAAAGCAGAGAACTATGGTGAACAGGCGATGGTTTGGTGGCCAGAAGCTGGGCTTTGAATCCTGGCTCAGCCAAGGGACCTGAGCAGTCTATATAACTACTGAGGGTCTTCTGTAAAATGGAAGCAAACTCTCATTGCTTGGTGACTTAGGCAACTCAGACTACACTATGCCAAGATACCACAGATGTTTATTTTCTCACAGTTCTAGAGTCTGGGAAATCCAAGGTCAAAGAATCAGCAGGGTTGGCTCCAGGTGAGGACTCTCTTCCTATCTTGCAAATGATCATCTTGTCACTGTGTGCTCACATGGCTTTTCCTCTGTGTGTGTGTGCACAGAGAAAGAAAGGAAACAAACTCTGGTATCCTTTTGACAAGGACATTCATTTTATTATCACGGGGACCCCACCCTCACGCCCTCCTCAAAGACTAATTGCCTTCCAAAATTCCCACTTCCTAATTCCATCACACTGGGGTCGGGGCTTCAACATATGAATATATGGGGAGCAATCATTCAGTCCATAGCATGTAGTTTCCACCCTAGGATCAAGGCAGACTGGGAAAATAAGGTATTTTAAAAGAAAGAAGTATTAATTAAGTAGGAGAACTAAATAGTGAAGACCGCTGAAGTCCAAAAGTTATGAGTAACTAACCCTGGTCACAATCTGTCGGGTAAGTCCTTTTGAAACCACTGAGAACACTGACTAGGATGCCCTGAGAGAATGTTGTACTTTAGATATTCTGCTCAGAGCCTGTTTTCAGAGAATCCATCCTGTGTGTACCAAACAACACGTATTCCCTAACCTGATGTGTAAAGAGCTGCCCTGAGAAGAAACCATCCATAATTCTCTGACTTAGTTAAGCAAATCAGATTCTCTGACTTACGATTCCTAAACCTAATGCTAAGTTAGGTTTAGGAATTGAGATGGTGGAATGACAATCGGAGTTGGGGCAAGAGACATACTGACAGGCATAGAACCAAAGTCAGGCCTGGATTCACTTAACAAACAAAAGCTGTGTCCAAGCAGAAGTTAAGGGAAGCAGAAGAGCTACAAGGAAGGTGGCAGATAAGGAAGCAGAACTGAGCAGTAAGGCAGAAAAAAAGTAGAATCAGTAGGGCAGTCATTCAGTGAGAGAAGGGAACAGAGTCAGGTACTGATTTTATAATTCCAGATCCCTCTATGCCCTGGTTGTACTTTTTTGCCCTGCTTCCAAATATTTCTAAGATGCCCTAGCTGCCTTTCAATTCACTCTCTTTTTCTAGAGTAGTCAGAATGGCTTTCTGTCTCCTGCAACCAAAAAGCTTTGAACATAATAAATAGCAAAAATCAATAAATAAAGAAGGTAGGAGATGAATTTGATTAATAAGATCCATATGAAAATACCAAAGAACAATCAAAAAGCAACATGGTTGAGGGCTGGGAGAAACAGAGTGAACATGCTATCCCCGTAGGGGGAGATTCACCAGACAACCCACCCGAAAGACATGAGCTGAAACGAGTTTGGAAAAAAGGGTGATACTGTACTCGCCATGAGAAAGAAACTTGTCTAGAAACATATATGCAAGGAGACAAAAAGGAAAAACACTGAAAAGTGAGTTGAAAAGCAAGCTAACAAAATAACCTAAACTGTCAAAGAAATAATAGTTTTTAAAATTAATTTTATTTTGAATATAATATCTTCTAACCTAATCAAGATTTTTAAATTATTGGGTTGCTTTGAAACTCACATTTCTTCAATTAAATAAAAGTATTTTTCTATTGTTTTGCTCTTTTCAAATACAAAATCAAGTCTGTCTTTAGTTTCTGGTTAGAGAACCAGCTCTTCACATGTTTAAATTCTATATGTGGGACTTACACAGATTTCCCAGGTCATGGCTTAATTATAAAAGGGAAGAAGTTCACTTAGGATAAACATTCAACCAATTTTAGTGCTATGACTTGGCAATTCAATTTGGTAGTGGTTATCAATTCTAATAAATGTTAAAACACCTTGACATAAAAAAACTTATATTGCCCTGGCCTTGTGACTCAGTTGGTTGTAGTGTCGTCTCTTAACCTGAAAGCTCACAGGTTTGACTCCCCATCAGGGCACAGGCCTAGGTTGTGGGTTTGGTCCCTGGTTAGTTGGGATGTACACAAGGAGCAACCAATCAATGTTTATCTCTCACATTGATGTTTCTCCCTCTCTCTCTCCTCCTCCCCTTTCTCTCTCTAGAGAGAGCAATGGAAAAAAAAAATGTACTTGGGTGAGGATAAAAAAAATGATATTTATATTATTTGCTTTAAATTCCAGTGTCAGCTTTAGCCTCCAAAAATATTAGAACTCCACTTATTAGGAATATGTCATAATGGATTATCTGAAAGAGCATATGAGAGTTTTAGAGCCCTGACTGTGTTTGACAGAAATGTTTTGTGTCACTAGCATGACCAGAGAGTTATCAAATCAATCAGTAATTACTGGTAAAGCAAGAACAGGGGATTCCAATGGGAATGACAGGAAATGGATGAGAATAGCTGTTAAATGGCAGAGTCTTTCCTTTCAGGGAAACCACAGAAAAATCATAAAATTGTAATAAAGGCCAACTACAACTGCTAATATCTTGTTGTCACATTTTGGGGAAGAAAAGTTCAAATTTATTAACTTAGTCTTGAGGCCATTCATTTGTCCCACAACTATTTATTGAGCTCCTATTATGTCCTAAACTCTGTGTGTAGATTGCTAAATAAAAGTTTCTTTTTTTTAAATTTCTGTTTTATTATTGTTCTACTACAGTTGTCCCATTTTACCCCCTTTGCTCTCCCCTGCTCCACCCGCCTCCCCCGTCTCCCACAGTCAATCCCCATTTAGCTGTCTATGTCCATTGGTCATTTATACTAATTCCTTGACTAGACCCTTCCCTTTCTTTCCCCCCTTTCCTCCCTCTCCCTTCTCCTCTCCCCTCTGGTTACTGTCAGTCTGTTCCTTGTTTCCATGCCTTTGGTACTGGCCCGCTCGTTTGTTTGTTTTGTTCACTAGTTTCCTGTATTAGGTAAGATCATGTGATATTTGTCTCTCACTGCCTGGCTTATTTCATTCTTTGTGGTACTTAAGAGGTATAGGACCTCTTATATTCAGTTGCTTCGGTGTGTCACATTCATTCATGCTTCCATGCCTTCTATTATGCTGTCACTCCTCCACGAAGCGTGTGCCCACACACTTCATACACACACTTCATAAAGACACATGTGTGAGGGCATGCATACAAGCACAAATTCTTTATGTTGCTATTTGCCAGTCCTCAAACTTTACTACAAATGTCACCAACACTGAAAAGTTTGTTCTAACTCTCTTTCCTCTGATTTAAATGTCCCACCCCGCTGTGCTCTCATATATCCTGTTCATGCTTTAATCAAAGCATCTAATAATGTATAATCTGCTCTCATTGTTGATTTACGATGGGTCTCCCCTGTAAAGATAGGAGACTAGATCTAGCATAATACTTGACACACAGTAGGTGCCTTATAAGGGTTTATTAAATGAACAAATAAATTAACTACTAAGAAGCAGTGGTGGCAGATAGGCTAGGAAAGAAAACAATCTGGACATTGAATATGTTCGTTTTAATCAAAAAATCAAGATTTTGATATGTGAGCAAAAAAGGACTATTCATTTTAGATTGTCTTAAGAGCTTGAAACAGATTCTCTTTAACACCTGAGTCTCTTAAGAATGTTATAGACTGCCCTCCAATTCACCACTTAGATTTAACAAAAGTCTGGCACCACAGTTTGTATTCTTTGATACTGAATGTCCTAACACACATGGTTAGCATGCACATGCGCACACACTCACACACAGCACAAGTCTCCTTAAGGGTGAATTCACTGGATGCATTGGCTTACTGTTTGGGGCACAACACACACAGGTATTGTATAACAGATGTATGGCTGTAAACTTTAAAAATCAAGCCTTTCATTTCACAAAAAGAAGTCCATTTTAATAGTTTCACAAGTGTGAAATTTTAGCAGATGGTGCTAAATAATTTACCACATCTCTGGAACCTGGCTTATGCCACATCATGTTGAACCACAGCTGAACCACCTGATTTAAATACAACCCAGAGATATATTTGGCATTCCTGTGACATTTGGTGAGAGGTTTAATTCATGCTCAAGTTGGTTTTACACAACCTGAATTATAAGTGAGCTAGTGAAGACATGTAACATTCTGTCACTCATTAGAAAAAAGTCTTAGTGGAGCAATCGGAAGAAGAAAGCTCTGCTTCTTCATCTTAATGGGTCCTTTGCAGACCTTGAGGATTTTGGATTTGGACCATGGGCCATTACTGTGAAGGGAGTAGAGGAATTTGGGGAAGTGTTTCTATGCTATTGAAAGCAAGCAGAGAAGAGTCCAAAGGTTACATGTCCTCCAACAGAGATTAGCACATGGGGAAAGGTGATGGGCTCTTTAAACCTGGGCTTCTTAGTCTATGTGCCAAATCATCAGGACATGTTTAGGACACAGCTCATGTCTCATACCACCTCCAAAAACATCCAAAGAAACTGATCTACATTCTATTCAATGGACAAGTCCACTGATCACACAGTTGGAAGTCAGGGAGATGTCAAATTGCTATCAAAGTTTCTGAATGCTCACTTCCAATTCCCAAACCTGTTTTATTACAGATGAATAACAAATAGTCCAATCAATACCAGTCCAACACAAGTCCGACAGCCACACATGTAATAGCACTAGTCTGCACCTCTTGGAGTTTTCCTCTCTGTTTTTTACATTTACTGCAGGACCAAACAAGGTGGTTGAAGGTGATTGGTGACTATGTGTTGGTAGTTTGCTGGCAACGGTCAGTTTATGGTATTTAGTCTGATGCTGAGAGCAAACTTTAGACTGCTTAGAATCCCTCAATGAACAGGAAAGCAGACCTGCCTAGTTGCAGCAGTTGTGGCCTTTAAAAAAAAAAAAAACATTACCTAGGGAGTTTTTTTTTTTTGTTTTTTTTTTTTATTTTGGTTTTTCAATTACAGTTGTCCCCTTTTCCCCTAATTTCTCTCCCCCACCCAACCCACCCCCTCTCCCACAATCATATCCCTCCCCGTTGTCCATGTCCATGAGTCTTTTATATGGGTTCTTTGACTAATCCCTTCCCTTACTTATCCCCCTTCTCGGGAGTTTTTAAGAAACACAAAATTAAAAAGAAACAAGCCCAGTCGGGAACGCATCCTTACCAAGATGTGTGGAAACTGTGGGGGTTTTGTCAGAGGTGGGTGGAAGTTCACCTCTCTCATGGTTTATCCTCCCTCTCTGAGCCTTCAGGTTCCTGGATACAGATGCTACAGACAATGTACACACTAATTATAGGACTTTGAGGACTATTTACAAAGATAATTGATTTTGAATGGGTTTTTATCTATCTTAACTCCTCACTAAGATATGTAGCATGAGACAAAAAATGACCAAAGACAAAAACTATCATATATCCCAAAGCTAAAACTGGTAGCCTATTGCAGGAACCTACTGGAAGTTTCTATGAAGTCTAATAATAGAGCTGGATTTTAAGGAACTCAAAAGGCTATCCCTTGCTTCACCTGTTGAAAGAAAATACCTTAGCCACCTAACATTATGAAGAAAAAAAAATAGTAGGAGTCCCTGGCAGGCCTCTGTATTCTTCCCCCAACCTCTTTACTTTCACTTAGGTATCCACAGACCACAGTCCTGGAATTTTGAGGCAGCCAGAATCCATTATCTTCTACCAACCTGCAACCATTTGGAGACTAATTCCAACAGAAAAATAGGTGAACACTCTAGAAATAAATGGTTACAGAAAACATTCTAGATGCTTGTTCTTCGTATTGTAGATTTCCCAAAATAAAGTTTTCCCAAAATAAGTTTCACAGAAAAGTCGCAGCATGAAATGGCTTTCCAGAAGGTCTTATGAACAAAGAATTTGAGGAAAGGATGCATAGCTCTTCCTTGGATGTTCACAGCAAATGTAACAATTTTGAGATATTCTACATGAAAAATTATGTTTAAATTTTTACCCATCATTGCCTAAATCCTTTGCCTAGATAAAATGTTTCTCCCATAACTTTTAATATTCTGCACAACAAGTATTTTTCAGAAAGCACATTGAGGAAAGCGTGTTTAGAAAATAGGAGAAGCAGAAAGTAAAGGTAAGACCAGATCCCTTTTTGGTACATGAAGCTGCTCTAGCTGAATGTCTGGCTGACTGTGAGAGATGGGCAAGAAGACTTGCTCATCAATTACCTCATATGGTCAAATTACTCTCCAGTTTAGATCTGAGGAGAGAATTCATCTAGCACCAGAAGTGTCAACATCACCGGAAGACACCAAAAGAGATCATTCTCTACAAATAATTCTATGTGCCACTCGATGTTTTAAATTTTAAAGTATCAGTGAAATACAGCCCTGGCCGGGTGTCTCAAGGAGAGTGTGGGAAGCAATCTCTCTCTCTCTCTCTCTCTCTCTCTCTCTCTCTCTTCTCAAAAGCAAAAATATATGGCTGATTTAAATAAATAAATAAATAATATCTGTGAAATTCACAGTTTTAATCAAATGGTAATGTAAAACTTAGAAACAGCCTACAAATATTTAAAAGAAATAAATTGAAATATTTATCAAAAATAATCAAAAAGATCTTCAGATTTAACCTATTGCATGACTGTGTTCTTTTAATAACTAAATACTTGTCACTATATAAACAATTTCTGGATATTTTTAAAAACACAAATCCTCCTCATTTACTTTACAAAACTGGCATATAAGCCTGACACTAAAACCACACAAACTGCCCTGATCAGTGTGATTCGGTTGGACATCGTCTCGCAAAATGTAAGGTCGTCAGTTCAATTCCCAGTGAAGGCACTTGGATTGAGGGTTTGTCCCTGGCAGGGGTGCATACCGGAGGCAACCGATCAATGTTTCTCTCTCTCTCTCTCTTTCTTTCTCCCTTCCCCTCTCTCTAAGAAAATAAAAAATAAATTAAACCACACAAACCACATGTGCACAGACACAGACAAACAAGCTACCACTGCCACTGTCAATAAACATGAATGCAAAACTCCTAAATTAAATTAAAATATGTATTAAAAGTATAATCCACCATATAAAAGTAGGATTTCCTCCAGGCACACAGGGATTCTCAGAGTGCTAATACCCGGTGATCAGCAAAGAGCAGTAAAATTAAAACTCAAATCGTATGTGTGGGATAATAGGTCCCTCTCTACCCTATTAGAGCCTCTGTGGCTCTTTCATTGCAAAGTTTTCTTCAGAAATAAAAAAGAAGAAAAAGAAAGATGCTTCTTGATTTTAAAGTTGCTTCATGCTTTTTGGAGAAGCCAAAGTTCACTGAAGGGAAGATGACAGACTTTTCACAGAGAGTGTGTCCTTGAGGGCAGAGGTCGGGGGACACTGATGCTTTACATTGGAAAGAGGCAAATGTCTACAGGCCAGAGGGAGTAGGGCCCAGTGTGGACCTCAGTGTAGCTCCCAGGGAGACAGCCAGACTTTGGGGTTGTAGGGAACACGTAGGGAGTCCGGGCCTTTAGCAAGGCATTCTGACCACTCCCAGGACTCCTGCACATGAGAGTGAAACAAAAGCAACAGAGTCGTGAAGAAACCATGCCAACTGGGACACTCAGAAGTTCTAGGGCACATTGATGAGGGGGAAAAATGCACCATTGGTTCTGGCCAAGTAGTTCAGTTGGTTGGAGCATCATTCAGATACACTGAGGTTGTGGGTTCAGTTTCTGGTCACAGAACATGCAAGAATCAGCCAATGAATGGATAAATAAATGGAACAGCAAATCTCCCTCTCTCTCAACAATAAATAATTCCTTTTTCAAAAAGATACTATCATTATATGAAGACTTGTTGTAATTCTTCCCCCAGGGCTATGATTGGGGAAACAAGATCCATGAGAGATCTTCATTCCATTAAGAGTCAAATTCATTCACTTACTTATAAATATTTATTATGTACCAGGTGCTAAACTGTCAAATATCTAGTCCACAAAAGTTTACATTCTAGACTGAGGAAATAGCAGTAAACAATAAAAGAAGAGAATAAGACATATAGTATGTTAGAAGGTACAAAATGCTGTGGAATAAAAAATAAAGATGAGAGACAACTGTAATGTAGCCAAGAAAATATGGTGGTAGCCATATAGGTGAAAGGGGAGGGAGGAAGGAAAAGAGAGGGGAGAAAGGAATAAATGTGCTTTCTGCACAATAAATTTTTGGACCAAAATTCAATTTCACTGCATTATTATCATCAGCATGTAGTGTGGTGTTCTAAAGTTTTACAGAATTTAGCCAGAGGAATATCAGGAACCATCAGGGAAATTTCACAGAGAAAATAACAATTAAACTGGGCTTAGAGGGATATACATGAACTCCCAAGCTGACAAGCAATGCAAAGCTAAGAAGAATAGGAATGTAAATATGAACCTTCAAAATGTGATGAACGGTAACCCAGAGCGACTAGAACGTTTGAAGGGTGGAGTGAAATGACTGACTGCAACTGAAGCTGGGAGAGGAAGCTGGGTCAGTTTTTAAAGGCTCGGCTATATTGTGTGCTAACAAATTCAATTTATAGTTTGCATGAATTTGTATAATAGCATCTAAGAACAGAATAGAAAAGGCCGTGGCACTGGAAATGTAGTTGTTTAGTTTTTTGTAGGTGGTGTAGAATAATGCTGTGCTTTAAAACCCAAGTAATTACAGACAGACTAAGAAGTTACTGCAAAATATTGCATATATACTATGCAGGTGAGCAGTCCAGAGCTAGTGTCTTCAAAGGAAAAGTGTACCCAAGACAGAAATGAGACAGTATTCTAGGCAAACCTGACTAATGATTTAACCCCTGTCCTAGGAAAGAGCAATAGAAAAATTACTCCCAGATCATGCTTCAGTCTTCCAGTGGGTCTTTGTATTTCCTCTGTGTGTCTATGCCCAAGTTAACTGATAAGAAACAGTTAATGTTCGTTCTCTTAGTGCACGTTTAGTTTTTCTCAGCTAATTCTTTTTTATTAATAATTTTGCATTAAAAACTCTTCAAGATTATTAAGGGTGCTAAATCAAGAAACATTCAACTGATGCCTGCATCCAAAGTACACTATTGAAGAGACCAGTTAAACAAGCTTTTAGTAAAGAGACAATTCACATCTAAGATATGCATGACTTTTATGAATATTTCCCCTTTAAACTCACAGGTCCTAGAACTCTAAGGAACACCACCCAGCTTGCCAACCACTTTGTCCTACATTTGAAAAGACTCAGGCAATGAGACCCTATTTCTCTTCTGTTACCAGGATGGGAATAGGATTAATGTGCCTTTCTGTGACACCGCATGCTTCTCAACTGCACACTTCTCGAGGCACCACTGTCAGCCCGAGTGGAGGTTCAGGTAACACAGTCTGTGAACACACATCACCTTGATTCTGCGGGGCTCCGAGCTGCTGCCCCACTGGTATGTTTCAAGTACCGGCATGCTCTGCGTTCCATTTTCATCCAAGCCTTGAAATTCTTTCCCAAATGGCCTCAAGACGACTTTTACTCTTGAACCTGGACATTTCCAATGATCAGTTTCTTGATTCAAATAATCTTCCTCCATCCTTTGACCTGGACTTCTACTTCCACTTAAAAACCTGGACGTGACAACACTTTTTTTTTTTCCTTAGTGGATCTAAATAGGGAATATTTTTTATGCAAAACCTATCTATTAAGACATATAAATATTGAGATGGCAAATAGTAAACGTTTAGAGAAAACAGTGAAATGAAGTGCTGTGTCGCCCATTTGTAGAAATAGTTTTAGGCATCCCACAAAGTGATTATATTTGTGCAAGTTTTGCAGAAGTCCTAAGTGATTGGCACCTCTAGAAGTAAAACTATCTTCAAAAAATCCAGAACCATGAAGCTGAGAGAGTCTCCTTTTCTGGGCATTAGATACCTTTGAATTTAGCCCAAAGCTACCACTGAGTCATCGGAGATCTGCACTTTCTTTCAAAAGAGTCAGCCAAATCATGTTTTACTTTGGTGGGAGGCATCGATGTGAGAGAGACAAGTCTTTGTTTTGCTTTTCTACCCATCATGAAATGAACATTCAGTGTTATGTATTTCCTCCCACCCTAAACGCAAACTGAAAGAGATCTAGTCATAAATGTATACCATTTATAACAAGTTAATTAATGTCTAATTATGTAAATTGTTAATTTTCTTGACCCAGTCTCAATTAAAATGTCTCTTTTGATATCTTAGTCAGCTGTGTGTCCTGTAATAAGGATACATTCTTTAATTTCCCAATATCTTTCTCTTTTTTGAAAAGCCCCACCCTCACTCCTGTTTCTGCCTTCTTTTGGGAAATGCTCCTCCCCCTCATGGTCCAGGTGAGAGCTATCAATCACAACAACCCAATCCACTGCTCAAAGAGGCTTTTGTGACCTGAACTAAGCACCTATACATTGGAATTTAACGAAAAGGGACAATCCCTCTCTGGTGTTAAGGCTTAGGATCTGAGTGTGAGAGCATGGTGACTCTGTGGAAGAGGCCCGTGGGAAAACAATTTGAAAGGATTGGAAATGAAAGCTTGGCCCTGGCTGGGTAGGTCAGTTAGTTGAAACACTGTCCCCATACACCAAGGCTGTGGGTTCCATCTCCAGTCAGGACACACAAGAAGCATCCAATGTGTACACAACTAGACTTTCTCGCTCGCTCGCTCTCTCTCTCAAATCAATAACTTTACAAAAAAAAAAAAAAAAAAACCTTTTAAAAGAGAAATGAGAGGTTGAAGAGAGATCTGAAGGTATCTGAATCCCTGTTTCCAGTGATCCTGAATATCCAGTGATAGCCTTTGCCCTTTCCTTTGCCTTAGTTCGGTTTTTATTTCTGTTACTTGGGTGTAAAGGGTCTTACTTAATACAGATCTCCTCATTAATCCCACCACTGAGGATGAAATAATAAAATTTCATCCCAGTATATTTTTATTTGATTAACAAATCTAGCAAGAAGCTTAGATCTAGGGGACTCTGAATCACCAACCAACTGAAATCAGAAGTAAGAGTTGGCAGGAAAAGCACCCGCACACTTGCATGAGTGTCACCATCTCAGAGGCAATGTGGCGCCCTCGCCAGCACCATGGGCACCCACAGGCAGATCTTCACATGCTAAAGATCTTTGCTCCTCTGGCTCCTGAACCCAGATGAGTTCACCGGTGTGATCTCACTTGAGAGAGCATTCAGCTGAAAGGAAGTGCAGTGTAGGTGAGTCAAGGGCAGACGGGAGAATCCCTCCTCTAAAGTCAAGTTTCCAGGCAGAGTAAGGCAAAGAGTGGAAAAGATTCCAAAAACAGCTGCCTCTTTAGACTGGTTACCAATGACTTTACTCCCTGTGGAAGGTTAGCCCTGAGGCCCTGAAGCTGACTCCACACACAGTTCAGCCACTCACCCTCAGCACTCATATTTTCATGCTGCAATAAGAGCCACTCCTTGCTCTGGTTTGGGTCCAAAAACAATCCCTCCCTTCTCCTCTAATGCCAGCCTCCCTGTAGTGAGCTCATCTCCTCCCTCTCTCTTCCTCTCCCTCTGACTCACTGTGCTCAAAGCTTTAAGAAATCAAAACCTGTTGGATCAGCCAGACTAGAATCGTCAACTTCAAATGGGCCAGCCCTTCCGTGAAAGGGAATCTCACTTTCATTGTTAGCACCAAGGATCTGAGTTACTTAACTTGGTCATGAAAACCCCAGGACCCAACTCCTTCTTTCACCAGCAAAAACAATAGTGTTATATGTCTTTAAAAGAGAAAGAAAATATGCCTTTACTAAAACAAAATGACTCTTTCACTTGCACATCTCGAAAGAGACATCATCCATGTAGTTTTAAAATTGGACAATGATGTGATCCCTTAGCTTTGATCCCCGTTTCTGAACACAATCTTGTGGCTCAGATAAGCAGTGCTTTAAACAAAATTCAGAAAGGTAAGATTTAACAACAGAGGACTCGAATGCAACATTCATCTTTATACATGAAGCACCAAGCATAGTTCCTGAATAATTTGTCCGTAAATAGTTATAGAATTTATTACAAAGTGGTTCAACAGTAGAGAAATAGAATCAGAAATAAAGATTAGTCACCAAATATTTGAGGAGGTAATGGAATAACTATTGTCCAAATCAGAAAACAATTTGTTAGATCTCAAATTTCTCAGAATTTTTACGAAAACCTGGAATTTTAATCACCTTTGCAGGAAAAATAAGTTGTTTTTTATTTTGTTTCTTAGCTGTCAGGACAAATAGCAAATTTTATGGGGGGTTCGGGGGGGGGGGGCGACCTGTCTTCCTTGACTCTGAGCATTGTCCCTAAAATCAAATTGGTATTTTGTTACTTTCCTCTTCCAGACCAGGGTCAATAGACTCAAGCAATTCTTGACAAAGACCAAGGTCAAGCTCATTTTGTTTCCAACCCAATGATGTCCATTTGAAGCTTTGGTACATACTCCTTATGATAAATGTTCTTAGATTTGTTCAAGAGAGCAGAGGAAAATAATTTGTTAGGGGAAAAATAAATCCTGTATTCAAATCTACAATAATAATCAGGCAGTCTATAAAACAATGTATAATCAAATAAACTAAACATAGCAATATTTTTCAGCATTATTTTCCTAGCTGGCCGGTGAACTTTGTGGATGGTTTTAAGTGGTTTGCCTGTTTTTTTTTCCAGAGAGTAGTTATCCATGAAGAGATGATTAGCTCTCAATTACATGTAATGAATACTCACTTGGGTTTCCTTGCCTCCACCCCTTTCTCTCTTTAGGGAAAAACATACTCAACCTTTCAGACAATTAACTCTCTGTGAACTACCCCCATACTCCACCAAAAGAATAATGTTCAGGAAACGCAATCATAAGGCTAGCCCTGTTGGTATTTTGCTGAGTTCTTGGGAAAATCATCCCCACTAAGTATGATAGACCTTCTTTATTAAAACTGCCCTGGCAACTGCCAGCCAAAAAAAAGATACAGAGGAAGTTTATGATTCACAACATACCTTAGCCCCTTAGTAAAGATGTTGTAGAAACATGCTGTATCAGCCAGTTTTCTGAGCACTGGGCTTGCTTGTATTATTAAATGAAAGACTCTTTAATCATCTTTGGCTCTTACTTAAAACTCTCCATCATGGTCCTGTATGTGATGGTTCACTTATGACAATACTGCTTGTAAAGAAAAAAAAAAAAAAAAGCAAAATCAGAATTGAAAATCAGAGACATTGATGTACTTAACTATAATTGCACAGCTAAGCAATGACAGATAAAATTTTCATTTTTATGTTTTGGAAAGAACTTGAATTTTAATTTTTTAATTACAGTTCACATTAAATATTATTTTGTATTAGTTTCATGTGTGCTGTGTAATGGTTAGACAATCATATACTTTACAAAGTGTTCCCCCTAATATTTACAGTAACGACCTAGCATCATACATAATTATCGCAATACAACTAACTATATTTTCTATGCTATACTTTACATCCCCATGACTATTTTGTAGCTACTTATTTGTACTTCTTAATTCCTTCACCTTTTTGACCCATGTCCCCCAAGCCACCTCCCCTCTGGCAACCATCAGTTTGTTCTCCATGTCTATAAGTCTATTTCAGTTTTGTTTATTTTGTTCATTGGATTCAACATATAGGTGAAATCATAAGATATTTGTCTTTCTGTGACTAACTTATTTCACTTAGCATAATATCCTCTAGATCTATCCATGCTGTTACAAAAGGTAAGATTTCATTTTTTTGTATGGCCAAGTAATATTCCATTGTATATATGTACCACAGCTTTTTATCTACTCATCTTGTTGATGGACACTTGGGCTGCTTCCATATCTTGGGTGCTGTAAATAACACTGCAATGAACACAGGGGTGCATATATTCTTTCAAATGAGCATTTTGGGTTTCTTCAGATACATGCCTAAAAGTTGAATAGTTAGCTCCTAAAGCAATTCTAGTTTTAATTTTTTGAGGACCCTCTATACTGTTTTCCACAGCAGCTTCACCAGTCTGCATTCCCACCAACAGTGCATTGGGTTTCCTTTTCTCCACATCCTCACAAACACTTGATGTTTGTTGATTTATTGGCAATAGTCATTCTGACAGGTGTGAGGTGGTATCAGAGATAAGGGTTTAAACCCAAGTCTCTCTGATCCCAAACCTCACACGTCATTTTGCTATTTTGCCTCTCATGAGATAATGTGAATGAAATGTATATACAAGACCTCGAAGTGTTTTTTAGCCCCTCTGATATAGCTTTTAAAATTAGTGAGCATGTTTATAGCCAGTGTTCAGTGTTTGGGTCAAGAACACGGTGTAACCCTTTAAGAGAAACCGAGCAAACTAGTTTCCAAGTTGTCTTGGGTCATTCAGCTCTCAATTCTCTATGTAAGTCTAAAGTGACAAAATTCTGACAATTCTTTCTATTCACTTTTGGAACATGTTTTTGTATTTTGAGAACAAGTGCTTCTCATGTTCCAGTAACTCACACCAACTCAAATGTTTTAAATGAAGCCAAGCTGTAGTAACTCCAGAGGAAGTAAAAAGAAAAAATCTGCCCATGATTGCTCCCTGCTCTTGTCTGCTCACACCAGTCCACAAAGAGCTAGCCTGAGCATAAAGCACCATCCCAAATTGAGTATAGAATTCACGTTAAAGAGTCACATCTCATCATAATCTAGCTTTATAACAGTATGGGTTTTCTATTTTCCTTTCTGAAGTTTTGCACTACCCAAGAGTTAAATAAGTTTATTTTATTTGATGAATCTAGCAGCTTACATCCCCTCACCTAAGTGGCAAAACCAACATGGGAAGTGACTCTAACCACTATTTATACATAGCATCACAATATGAGTTGTGTTTTCTCAGTCAGCTGAAAGGGGTGCCATCTTGGTGCGCGCTAAAAATGCCAGCTGCTATCAGATTTCCTGGTAAAGTTTTTCTGTCTTTGATTGTCTTTTTAGGAGAATGAGAAAGATAACATTTCAATCCCAAAAGTGTTAACTTAAGATATTTACATGTGACATTCTAAAAGGTTATAAAAGTTAACACAGAAATAGTAAACAACAATAAAAAGGAGCGAACTATCGCCCAAGCTGAGTGGATCAGTTGGGCCATCATTCTGTGCACCAAAAGGCTGTGGGTTCAACCCCCGATCTGGGTGTGCATGGGAGGCAACTGATCAATGTTTCCGACATCAATGTCTCTCCCCCGCTCCAAATCAATTAACGTATCTTCAGGTGAGGATTTAAAAAAACAAAAAGGAGCAAACTGTTGATAAAACAATAGCATGGAAGACTCTCCCACACATTTTGCTAAGTGAAATAAACCATAGACAAAAGAATATGTTTCAATATATTACATGATTCCATTTATATTACCTCATATATAGAACACAAAACAGTGATTACCATGGTGTCGGGGCTGGGCGGAGTATTGACTGGGAAGTGACAGAAGGAAACTTCTAGGTGCCGGCAGTGTTCTGTTGTCAATCCTGATGGTGGTTTTATGGATATATACAGATATATCTATCACATTGGCTGTAAGATTAAAATCAGTGTTCTTTAAGTTCTTGTTCAGTGTATATTTACACTTCAATTAAAAAGTTTTCAAAAAAGGTTTAGCCCAGCTATATACCTGAAAGAACGATTATATAATTCATGCAATGAACATTACTGAAAACTTTGTTTCCTGTGGTACACAGACTTTTATTAAATGGTACTTACAGATCTACAACTCCTTATCTGCTGTTATAAAATCCAAAAAGCTATGAAAACCAGTTTCCAACTGACCCGAACTGACGAGAAACTATCTAACATCTTCATTTATTCCACATTCTACTTAGTGCAAATATTTATATGATTCAGTGTGGAAATGTTTGCTTATAGGATGTCACCCACAAACCCATAGTGGTATTGCTTAATATAGAGAACATGCACCTTACAGTATTACCTTTGTAAAATCCAAAAAGATTCTAAATTTCTAAATGCTTCTGGACCTAAGTGTTCCAGATAGGATATTGTTAAGCTTTATTCATTTGACGGTATGTTTGAAAAGGTTTAACTAGCACACCAGACCCATGACTTCACAGATATTATTGCTTAAAATGAGGCTGAATTTCTTTAAGTAAACTGTGCACTAACTTACTTAAATAGATGGGTAGATAGATAATAAATAAATTGATCATGGCCAAAATCTAAAAAGTGGCATGGGATGACTGAACTTTAGTAAACATCTTTCTACCACATTCAAAAAGATTTCGACATGTCCATACAGAAGCTAAATTCCCTGCCTAAGACAAACGGTGAGGGTTGCGGCTTTCTCTGCATGGCCCCCAGCACCAAGCAGAAACTTGCATGCAGTAGCACTCAACAAAGGTTTGCTGGGTTCAACTGAAGCTCCAACATCCTTCCTGCTTTGACTTCTGTTACACACCATCCCTGAAAAGGAAAATGGACATTTTTCAAAAATAAAGTTTAAGACCTTTGTGAAATAGAACTCTGGTTCCTTTCAGTTGACTGAAAGAAAAGATAAGCCACACTATGATCTTTACTTTTTAACTTTAGATCGTGTCTCTATTTGAAGCCCTCAAAGACTCAAATACATTACTAACTCCCTACTGTTAACCAGGAACAAAATTCTCACAAACAATCCACAAGAAATGTGCCACCAACTTTAGGAAGAGATTAGCTTTTTTGTGTGCTGACTCTACTTTGCACTATAACTTCTGAACTGCTTTCGTATTTCTTCCCTTTATTCCTTTATATTTTCCCCAAGGAAAAGAATTCATTGTCTGTATTCTGCCCAAATATATTCCGGAAGTACTGTAAGTGTTTGCCTCATGCTTCTGTATCAGTTTCCGGACCGTGATAAATCAAGTCTGTGAACCGAGGTGCTCAGACCAAAATCCTGCCTTTGAAAAACATGAACACGTAGCATTACAATCCTGGAACAGCTGCAGCCTTTTATTAATGGCTCAGGAGTCTTTCACACCTCCTTTTCAATCTAGTGCATTTGAAGTCCTAAAACAGGGAGCAATTTATAAGCAGGAAATATTAAAATATTTAGTTGCTTTTTTTTCTTGGCACAAGACAGACAGCCTCAAGCTTTCTGCAACACATGAAAAAAGGACACCTGCCCATGCTTGAATGGACACGAAACAGGGAATTGCTAAATTGGATACATCTGTGACCAAACCTCCTTTAAACCCACATCAAGCCCACTTTTTTCATTAGTTCTAATCATTTCCCTTCAACTACTTCTCATTTTCTTCTTCCTTCTTCTTGTCTAATTATAAAACACAAACGAGAGTAAATTGATATCATGCCCAACATGATTCCCTAATCTATCTCAAACAGAAAGAGTGTACAAATTAAACCTAAAATAGTTTCCCATCATGTAGTCCTGTTGTTTAGTATCTGACCATCAAACTCTTCTTGGAGAAAGTGAGATCTAAATGTTAGAGTACCATTGGTACTAGTGGGATTGCTAAACCTTTTGACAAGGCTATCTTTAGGATGGAGTAAGGCAGCCTGAAGTCAAGTTTCAGCTCTTCCGATTATTAGTTCAGTGACTTTGGACAGCTTACTTAGCTTCTCTGAGCTTCAGTTCTCTCATCTGTAAAACAGAGATAGTCAATAGTGCCTCTCACATGAGGCAGTTGTGGGCATTAAACAAGGTACCAATTGTCAAGTGTCCAGGATGGTGTTTAGCACTCTGTGAGGCCCCAGAGTTAACTATGCATTTATTACAATTCAGTTTTTAAATTGTTTCTAAAGCAAAATGAAAGATATAGCTAAAACTTTCATGAACAACTGATAGTATCTTGCTGAAATCCATATTGGTCTTCTATTGCTACAAAACAAAATTCAACCAGCATAACTGCTTAAGACAGCACCCATTTATTAGCTCCCAGTTATGCAGTCAGAAGTCCAGCATAGATAACATGGTCAATTTCTCTTCTCCGTGTATCACTAGGCTGTAATCAAGATGGGGGCCCACTTGAGTTCTTGTCTAAAGGCTCTAAGGAATAATTCATTTCCACATTCACGTGGTTGTTGGCTGAATTCATTTCCTAGTAGCAGTGCTGAGAACCTGTTTCCTTGCTGGCTGTCAGGAAGAGGTCTCTCTTAGCAATTAGAGGTCATGCTCAGTTCCTTCTCTTGAAAATCCTCTGTCTTCAAAGTCAACAACAGAGAATTTCCTTCAGGCTGAATCCCTCTAATGCTTCTATGCTCTCTGACTTCTGCAACCAGTCACTGAAAACTCTGCTTCTAAAGACGTCATGTGATCAGGTTAGCCCAACCCAGACAATCTCCCTATTTGAAGGCAAACTAATGAGTAACCTTAATTTCATCTGCAAAAATTTCTTTTGCCGTGTAACATAATCACAAAGTAGCACCAGGGCACAGAGATCATGGGCCATCTTAGAATTCTACTTCCCTGAAATTTTAATATTAGCAGTTAGGATGAAAAACCACATGTCATATTTTAAATCAGAGCCAGGAAGGAATGTAGCAGCCTCCTAACTGCTCTTACTGGTCTCCATTCTTTCTGCTTCAGTTTTCATGGTGCTGTCTGCATCAAATATCTAAAAGCAAACCTGGTAAGCTCTTCATTGCCTATAAGATCAAGTATAAACTTCTTAACCTGATGCTTAGTAGGTACTTGAAACATCAGTGGGATCATTTTATAAACTGTCTAACCACTATGCTATACACCTGAACCTAAGATAAAAGAATATTGAGCCCTGGCCAGGTAGTTCAGTTGCTTCAAGCATGCATCAACGGGTTGCAGGTTCAATTCCTAGTCAGGGCACATAGAGGAGGCAACGGATTGATGTTTGTCTCTCACATCAATGTTTCTCTCTCTCTCTCTCTCTGTCTGTCTCTCTGCCTTCCTCTCTAGAATCAATGATAAAATATCTTGAAGTAATGATTTTAAAAAAAGAATATTGACTATCAACTATAATTAAAAAGTAAAATTTAAAAATAAATAAATAAGAAAAAAATTCAACTGCTTATAACACCATGAGGAAAACCAGAAGGAGCCATAACTCCATCTACAGAACAGTGTTTTGTGGATGTTGTTTTTAATCTTGTGTTCATTTTTTAGAAGGAATTATAGCAGGACACAAAGAACCTGTGACAACTGGCAGATTTATCACATCTTCAACTCTGCTAGTCATTGTTTTCTCTCACTGATAAATATAAAAATCCATATTGTCACTGTTGATATGGAATCAAAGTAAAAGAAAAACGTTTCTTTTTTTTAATATACTTTGTTGTTTATGCTATTACAGCTGTTTCAATTTCTTTTCCCTTTGTTCACCTCCACCCAGTGACCCCCCCCCCAGTTGTCCCCACCTTAGTCCATGTCCATTGGTTGTGCGTATAGTTCTCAACATCTTCTTATCTACTCCACTCCCTCCTACTATGCTTCTTAATTCCTATACCATCTCCCACTCACCTCCCCACATAATGTTCCCCATACCTATAATTCTTTTCCCACTCTCATTGCCTACTTAGTTTGCCTTTGTTTCAATTCCCTAGATTCTATTGTTGGTTGTTATGATACGTTTTCATTTTAATGTTCATAGTTTTGATCCTCCTTCTCCTAAACAAGTTCCTTTAACATTTCACATAACAGTGGTTTGATTCTGATGAATTCCTTCAGTTTTACTTTGTCCTGGAAGCTCTCTGCCCTTCTATTCTGAATGAGAGCTTTGCTGGATAGAGTAATCATGCTTGTAGGTTTTTGATTTTCATTACTTTAAATATTTCTTGCCAGTCCCTTCTTGTCTGCAGTTTCTTTTGAGAAATCGGCTGATAGTCTAATTGGGACCCCTTTGTACATAATTCTGTTCTCTCTTCTTGCTTTTAAGATTTTCTCTTTATGCTTAATTTTTGACATTTTGATTATAATGTGTCTTGGTGTGGTTCTCCCTGGGTCCAGTTTCTTTGGAACGCTCTGTGCTTCCTGAACCTGTAAGTCTATTTCCTTCCCCAAGTTAGGGAAGTTCTGCTTCATTATTTTTTCACATAATTTTTTAGTTTTTAGTTCTTCTTCACCTTCTGGCAGCCCTATAATTTGGATGTTGGCCCACTTATAGCTGTCTGATAAGTTTCTGTGCCTCTCATTTTCCTCACTTTTTGTTTCCTCTTTCTGCACTGGTTGACTGTTTGTTCCTTCCCTATGTTTCAATTTGTTGATTTGATCCCTGGTTTTCTTTCCCTCATCACTAGTTTTGCATGTGTTTTTGTTCATTTCAGCAGGACTAGACTTCATTCCTTCCCCATCTTGTTTAAGATCTGCTGTTAGGTCTGTAAGCATTCATATAACCAAAGCTCTGAACTGAGCCTCAGAAAGATTTCCTATCTGTTGCTTCATTAGATTAGATATTTGCTGTCTGGTCAGCTGCATCATTGGGATTTCTATCATGATCTGTGCCATCCTGAACAGTTTTGTATTTAGCTTTGCTTCCTGGGCAGGGCTGTCTCACCTCCTATGCTATAGGGGGTGGAGCCCCATGCACTCGTCACAACCGGGCAACCCTTTTCACCAGGCTGTGGCGTTTTCTTCGGGGGTGGGGGTCCAAGATGGCTTCCTGCCATACGATCTCCGCTGGGAGACCAGGAGCCTCCTCCTCCATCCCCACCCCCTCCGGGCCTCACAGTCCAAGGAAATGGAGGTCTGCTTTCCTCAGCTTTGGAATTGCAAGCTGATGAATCTGGTCTGCAGACGGGGGTGCTCCCCGGGCACTTCTTGCCTCCCCCTAAATATGGATGTCTGTGCTTACTGCTGTCCTGCCTCTGTCGCTGCTGCCATGGACAGCACAGCTTGAACTCTCCTCCCCGACTTCGCCCCTCCTACCTGTCAGGACGAGCACCACTTCTTTATAACTTCATACGTTAGACTTCCATTTATTTTTTGGAACTTCTGATTATTTCTGGTTTTGCGGTAGTTGTATTCCTTCTTAGTTGTGGGGACACGGAGCATGTCAGTCTAGACCTCCATCTTGGCCTGAAGTCTCCTGTGTTTTTTTCAAAAATTTCTTTATCTGACTCACAAACCCTCCATGATTTGGCTAATCTCTCAGAACTAACTCTCAAGCCTTTAGCTAATTCCATATTCATGTTTCATGACCCCAAAAACATCAAATTGCTTGTTGTTGTTGTCCTCATTCACCACGATGTTTCTCTCTTGTGTCTTTTTTCAATCTGTGCTCTCAGCCCGAACACCCTCTGCATTTTCACCACCGCTTTGTCTAGGTAAATCCTATTCACCCTTCAGTTTTGCTCATGTCACTTCATTTACTCATTGATTCATACAATAAATAACTTTGAACATCAACTCTATGACAAAGGCTAAACTATTGTGATAAAACAGACTCACACAGTCCCTGCTTTCATAGAGCACACAGTGTGGTTGGGGATAGGCAATTAAACAAACGATTAAAATCCACTGGTAAGTGCAATGATTGGTGTGCTTACAAGAGGCACTTAACCCAAGTCAGAAGTTTTCTGGAGGAAGCGACATCCAAATCAAGACTCAAAGTATGAGTAAGAATTAGCCCAGTAAATGAGAGTGTAGAAGGGGAGAAGGTTCCAGACAAAAAGAATAGCATGATGACATACAAACACACATGTGTGAGACCATGGTTACGTTGAAGGATTGAAAATAGCTTAGTCTGTCTGGAGTATGGAATGCTTGAGGCAGTATAGGGTCTTTCCCTGGGGTAATAAAGAGCCACTGAGATTGAAGCTTAGATTCTTTTTAGAGACATCTCCAGCTGGCCTGCAGATAATAGATTACATAAGGGACCTAGAAGAGGACAGGAAACCAGCAGGGAGTCCAGGGAAGTAATCCAGATCAGCAATGATAGACAGGTTTTATGTAGAGGCAACATATCTGGAGGGAGATGGACAGATCTGAGAGAAGGTGCCACCTACAAGAACTTGGTGACAAATCAGCTATTGGAAATGAAGGAGGCTGATGCCCCTGTTTCTGACTTGCGCAATAGGGTGGATGCTGGTGCCTGTCACTTTCAGTGAGAATATGGGTGGAGGAGCAGTTTTGTGGGGGAAGGTAATTGTTGCCAATGGCTTTTGGGATGGTCACTAATTTATAGAGACTACTTCAGTTCTTCTTAGCCCACCTGTGTGATTCAGCTGCATTGAGCAAGAAAAGAAGACCATTTGTTGAGTATAATGGTAAGAATGGAAAATATAAAGTGGCCCCAGTCACTTGTTCCCCCAGTTATCTCCCTGTAGCCTCAGACTAGAAGATTCTCCCCATCTGGAATTTCTGACACAATCTAGGCAAGGATAATGGAGAATAACGGTAATGATTATTTCCTCTTGCTCTTTCCTCTGACAATTGAACGCTTCCTCCAGATATTTGCATGGCTCATCCCTGCTCTTTTCATTTAAGTCTCTACTTAAATATCATCTATCATCTGATTAGAAGAGACTTATTAAACAGAAAAACCTCCCATCCACACTCCAGCACTCCCTAGTCTGTTTTATCTTTCTCTATAGCACTTTTTGACAGAATGGGCATGTGTTACTGTCTTTTTTATAGAATATAAGTACAATTGCAAGGACTTTGTTTATATATCTTTTGTCATATATAATAGTGTTTGGTACATAGTGGGCACCAGTAAATATTTACTGAGTAGATGAATGTGAAGAAGGGAAGGTCGGTTGCTCAGAAGATTGATCCTGGCTAGAGAAAATTATGTGGAAAACAAGACAAAAAAAGTATTGTAATTCTAAGAGTAGATACATTTTCTCTGGAAGAAAATACAGCATTAGAAATGGTCCCTGAGCAATTCCAACATTCACCAGTCTTTAAATAATGCTTGGTAAAATGGTCTGCAGCAGTCAGAATAGCAGAAAGAAAACCAGGAGATGAGGGGAGCCAGAAAAGTCAAGACGGGAGGGTTATCATGAAGGAGGGATCTACAGTGGCAACTGTAACCAAGAAGACAAATAAGAAAAGTTCTACAAAGCCTCCAACAGATTTAACAACCAAGATTCCATTCCTGGCCTTCATTGAGAGCAATTTTTGAAAGAGACGTAGACAAGGGCCAGATTTCAGTGGACTTGGAAGTGAAGGGCAAAAGAGAAGGAATAAGACAAAAGTAGTTGAGGGAAGCAACCAGAGGGATGCAAAGCCTAGGAAGTTGTTTTACTTAAGATGGTAGGGGCTTAAACAGGTTTAAAGGTTGGTGGAAAAGACACAGTAGAAAGGAAGAGGTTTAAGATAAGAGAGAGCAAAATAATAATAATAATAATAATAATAATAATCAATACCAGGAAATCTTTGAAGTACAGGAAGAGAGGCTTCCTTCTTCTGGGAGCCTTCCTTTGACATCCCGGCCCCTCCTCCTCTCCATCCTCTCCACCACAGCCTGTGTCAAGTGTGCAACAGTCTATTATTGTGCATGTACAGTTGAGTTGTACTTCTGTTTATGTCACTGTTGTGCCACTAGGTTATGAGCTTCATTAGGAAAGGGACAACTTCTGATTCATCCTTTATCCCCAAGAACTAGTATAGGATATGGTACGTATTGAATGTACAATAGATATCTGATGAGAGAATGAATTGATGGAGAAGTAGACTGATGGACTGATGGACTCAACAAATATATATTAAATGCCTACTATGTGCCAGGCTCCACTCTGGGCTCTGGTAATTGAGCAGTGAACAAAACAAATCCCATGAACAAGTGAATTCAGAAAATAATACAAGAATGTAAAGGAAAAAATAAAAGCAGGCTTCGGGCAAGCAAAACATCATGAAACAGCACTTGATAAATTCAAAAATGTTGGATTCAAGAAGGGAAACCATGTCCCCTCACAGGCAAGAGGAGGATTTACTTATCATTTTTAGGATTATTATAGTCTAGCTTCCTCATTCCCTGTTTTTCATGATGCTTGTTTGAATTTGTTTTTCTCCATGAGCTCTCAAATGTAGATTGCACTGGTCTTACAGTTCTTTGCCAGAAGAAAGACAAAGATTCAAGATCCCAGGGTACAGGGTGGTTAAAGCTTTTGCCAGGGCTTATTCCAAAATATATTTCCACTCAGGACCCCCCCACCCCCATCAGCATTATATTCTTTTACAGGAATTAGATGGGAAAAGAGGTTGGGAAACACCTGTTGGGAATGACCACTAAAAGTAGGGCTTTCAAAGATATTGCTTCAACATTCCCAGACAGAATACCTATATTTGAGTCATTAGTGCACATTGAGGAACACCCTGAGTGTCATAAATAGGAAGGATTGAGGCATCAACACACAACAACACCACTGTGATGCTAAGAAGCCATTCAAGGTCACTTATGCAACATAGAAATTATCTAAACAAACATATAAGGGAAACTGGCAGTCACTGTGAAGCATTTAAGAATCCAGATCCTAAAGGCTCTTGAATATCAAGTGTTAATCAAACACTAGTTTTCACTTATTTCCTTTACTGTGATCATTTTTTCAAATTTAATAATTGAATCCTTTGTTTGCTCTTTTCACTCTGAAACTCAGTTTCTAATCTTGGTTTGTCTCTTTACTCTTGTTCAATTACTTCTTCCCCCAATGATATTATCCAATTGAAAAATCATTTCTCCATGAATTGTTCCCAATTCTTTGACCAAGAGTTCAGTCCTACATTGTAACCTTCCAGCCAGCTATCTAGATGTCCCTCTAATACCACGAAGTAAATATGTTCAAACACAAATTCAATCTCTTCCCCTACAAAACCAGTTCTTCCATCCAACTTCCTAGCTTCTATTAAAGGTGCCACTGTTCTACTAGGTTAAAACCTCAATTATCATTGACTTGTTCCTCTCTTTTATCTCTCACTTCCATCCATTCTTAAATTCCATTGAGAGGTTCTCTAAGGCACATTTCCAACATATTATTCCCATTCACCATTCTTAACAATCAACTCTTTCTTTTATCTCATTGCCTCCACCCTTGTTTAATCTCACTTAGGCTATTGCAACTACTATTACTGGGAAGAGAAAATTTCACAATGAAATAGATGTGTATTCAAATCCTAGTTTCGTCTCTTTCTAGCTGTGTAATCTTAGGCAATTTTCCCAAACCTTCTATCTTTAATTTGCTCCATAAAATGATTGCTTATTTCAGAAGTATAAAAAATAATGTAAGTTAAAGTGCTTAGCACATAATTGCTCAAAGGATTAATGACTCTACTCCCAAAAAGTGTTCCAATCATGTCTTTTCTGTACTCATAAACCTCTAATAACTTCCCTTTTTCTACAAAAAAAGAGAAAAAGACCCAGCTACTTATTTGCCCTCCATAATATCACCCAAGCTACTTTCTTAGCTTTCATCTCCCAAACTACCCCCTCAGTCTTCCCCAGACACACCCATGTTTTCACCATGCTTGTCTTTCCACTTGATATGACCTTTCTATTAATGTCCACCAGTCAAAATTCCACCTGTCCTTTAGAAAACAGCTCCAATGCCACCCCTTTCACGAGGTCTAATTATGATATCCAACTATGTGTTCTGCCTTTGAATTCTTACTTCACTCTCTTAATACCTATATATGGAGTTTATCATATTCTGCTTAATACTATGCTCATGAGCATCTTTATCTTGTTCTAATTCTAGGACTGTGAACTAACTTCTTGTTCACCCCTGAAACCTAGTGCTTCTCACTTATTCAATATTCAGCAAATGAGCTGAATTGATTTTATATAAGAACATGTCCCTAGAAGAATAATCTGTTAGATTATATCTGTTAGAATATAAATTTGTTGAGGGCAATTATTTTTGTCTATTTTTATCAATGCTATATCCAGAATACCTAAAATTGTGCTTTAAATATAGTGAGTGCCCAAAAACTATCTACTGAATCACTTTATAATCCAAGATTATTAGAAAAGCCCATATGATCCATTTTTTAACTTATGCCAATTGGTAACACCTAAGCTCTGCACAGTCTCATTTTCCCCTATTAGGAACATCACATTGTGCATAATTGAAAGGAAATGGGTACCAGGTGCTCACCCAGGGAGTGCACTTAAAGAGAGTCCCAGTCCACATGCCCTCAGGTGACCTTCATCAAACAGACTCATCTACAGCTGCCTGATAGCCTCCAATTGTCCAACATTCACCTTTCTATCTTCCATAGACACCAGGTCTGCAGTTTGGCAGGAGCATAAGTTGAAACCTGGGAGAACAATCACAGGAATGCCGGCCTCAGAAGTCAAGGCCAGCCAGCAGTATGATTCAGGCACCTAACGTTGCCTCTGTCTGTATCAGTCAGAATCCTGAGAGGGATCACTTGCCAGGCAAGCCAAAGTCAAGAAAACATTGCTGCGTTGCTGGCCAGGATCCCCAAGCAGACCACTGACACCATTTTGCTAACTCTGACAAAGCTGTAAATTGTGTCTCTGCATCAAGTTGTTCACTCCCTGCTGCAGAAAGAGGGAGTCAAGAGAGCTAAGTCTTTCAAGTTACACAGACCTGGTTCTGGATCCTGGCTCCACCCCTCACTAGCAGTGAAGCTGTGGGCATATTATTAGCCTTCCAAGCTGCAGATTCCTTATCTCTAAAATAATACCTACCTTACAGCATTGTTGTAAGATGGAATGGTAATATATGTAAAGCACAGGCTACCAGCTATTGCTGTTGGTGTTATTACTATTATTAGATTACAGAATTAAAGAACGTAACCACAGAGATTAAGCCAGCATTTCTAATGGAATCCTAAGAATTCATCTCTCCTAATTATGATAGCGTCTGACACAGGGGTTGACCTAGAGAAGGGATTTGTAAATGGTCAGTGAAGAAAAGTGACAGTTGAATTTTGTCCCTTTGAAAGAGAAAAATTTTAAGAAAAACGATCAAGTGTCAATACTAAGCATTCTAAAACTCAGCTGACAATGAAAACTTTCAAATGACATTTTGAGACTGACTCCTAAAGACAGTTCATTGGCTTGCCCTCATTTTCCCACATCCCCTGAAGCTCAAGACTCATTAGTGTCCTTGACGTCCCTTTGCTTCCAGGCCACTGCCACCTACAAGAATTGCCCCTCTTTTCAGCAGTTTGCTTCCCTCCACATCCATTCATCACCACCTTCCCAACCAAACCCCACCCCCGCTGTACACACACACTGCAGGCTCAGTCATCCCGACCTGTCCTCAGCACTTACTCAAGTCCATTCTCACAGTCATTCCCATGGCCCCAGAGAAGGAAAGAGCAAGAAAGGCGACTTTTTTCACAGCAGTCACAGCCTGACAAAGTGCCAACAAACTTGGCAATCACAGCAACTGCACAGTTACCAAACTGGCACCCATTGTTCTCACTCATTAGATAAGTAAAGTCCCCAACCTGATTGCATCTGAAATACATGCTAAGTTCATTTTGTATTGTATCTCTTATACAGATTCTAAGTACATAAATCACACAGATTACTAAATGCTGTATTTTTCCCCTTGTGAGTCATTCTAGATGATGAACTTGTCATTTGCTGAATTGTCTGATTTTCTTCGGAGCGTCTTTGCTGATTCCATTATATCAAAACTGACACTAATTCTGGAACAGTCTCCTCATTGGCTCTGGAAGACAACATCTTAGTTTTTCAACTCTGTGACCTGAAGTTCAGTGGAGCTGGCCTCTAGAACTTAAAGGTGAAATGAAAGAGTTGTTTGACGCTTACCAGTACCTTACCCCTCATACCCTATAGCATCTATCTTATTTGCTCTGGAATTTAAAGCTGAAATGAAAGAGTTCTTTGACAGTTACTTTATCCCACATGTCCTATAGCATCTATCTTATTTGCTCAGTCCCAACCTTCATGGAAATTCCTCAAAACTGCCTAGTTTCATTCAGTCATCTCTTAGCCACTACCCACCAAGGCCTACATCATTTATTATTTATTTATCACAGCCATCTCTTAATTCTTGTACCTGCTTCCAGGCCAACCTCCCATCAGCCCCTTTCCCCTCCACTGTTCTTAGCAGAAAAATTATTCTGGACCGCAGCTTTTCCTAAATCACTACATTACTCACAAGCATTTAATGGCTCCCATCGCCACATACAATCCAGATCCTATGAGTAGCACATGGAGCCCTCTCTGATCTTGCCCTCACATCCTCATCGTTTGCCATGGGTTCACTATGTTCTATGCTATCAAACACTTCAGGCTGCCTTATGTCTCTTATCATGCAGTTCTCTGCCTGGAAAAAAAAAATCCTTCCTTGTCAACTTTTCAAACGTGGAAAGCTCTAAGTACTCTTTCAAGACTCTGCTCAGGCCTGACCTCACCACCTGAAGATGCCACCTTCCTTCTTTCTGCCCCAATCCCCCTCATTCTCTTATTTTTTCTATTATATCTATCACACTGAATGGGCTTTTATTGTTTTGCATCCGCCTCAACTACTAGCTATGAGCTTTTGGATAAGAGGAACCATGTCTCATATACCTTTGGTTGCTTGGTGCCACACAAAATGCTAGGCGCATAGTAGATGCTCTATAAACATCTATTACTTGACCTTTCCTGATCCTTCAGGGAAACTTTTGACAAGAATCTGTCGTAAAATGACATCAGCTTGAAAAGACAAATATTCAAAAGAGTTCTTCCTACATTAATTTCTAGGAGTATCATTTTCTATTACAAAAACATCTCAAATATTATTTGGTTTACATATTTTCTTAGAAAGTTATCTTATTTTGTCTGTTTGAACAAGCCTGGAAACTTTAGTGTTTGTTTTGAAACTGAAAAGTTCCTTAAGAGGCATATGGACAGGGTTGAGAAAAGATCCATGGAGACGATTAAAGGCTTGAAAACAAACTAAGAGAACTGGAAGGAAAAGCTAAAGGCAATTGAGTAGCTGACGTCAAGAATGTGAAGGGCAAAATAAACACAGGAGACTTCCGGCCAAGATGGAGGCCTAGACTGACATGCTCCATCTCCCTCGACAACTAAGAAGGAACACAACTACCACAAAACCAGAAATAACCAGAAGTTCCAAAAAATAAATGGAAGTCTAACATATGAAGTTATAAAGAAGTGGTGCTCGTCCTGACAGGTAAGAGGGGCAAAGTCGGGGAGGAGAGTTCAAGCTGTGCTGTCCATGGCAGCAGCAGCGACAGAGGCAGGACAGCAGTAAGCACAGACATCCATATTTAGGGGGAGGCGAGAAGTGCCTGGGGAGCAGCCCCGTCTGCAGACCAGATTCATCAGCTTGCAATTCCAAAGCCGAGGAAAGCAGACCTCCATTTCCTTGGACTGTGAGGCCCGGAGGGGGTGGGGATGGAGGAGGAGGCTCCTGGTCTCCCAGCGGAGATCGTATGGCAGGAAGCCATCTTGGACCCCCACCCCCGAAGAAAACACCACAGCCTGGTGAAAAGGGTTGCCCGGTTGTGACGAGTGCATGGGGCTCCACCTCCTATCGTATGGGAGGTGTGACAGCCCTGCCTAGGAAGCAAAGGTAAACACAAAACGATCAGGCTGGCACAGATCATAATAGAGTTCCCAGTGACACAGCTGACCAGACAGCAAATATCTAATCTAATGGTTCAACAGATAGAAAATCTTTCTGAGGCACAGTTCAGAGCTTTGGTTATAAAAATGCTTACAGACCTAACAGCAGATCTTAAACAAGATGGGGAAGGAATGAAGTCTAGTCCTGCTGAATTGAACAAAAACACATGCAAAACTAGTGGTGAGGGAAGGAAAACCAGGGATCAAATCAACAAATTGAAACATAGGGAGGGAACAAACAGTCAACCAGTGCAGAAAGAGGAAACAAAAAGTGAGGAAAATGAGAGGCACAGAAACTTATCAGACAGCTATAAGTGGGCCAACATCCAAATTATAGGGCTGCCAGAAGGTGAAGAAGAACTAAAAACTAAAAAATTATGTGAAAAAATAATGAAGCAGAACTTCCCTAACTTGGGGAAGGAAATAGACTTACAGGTTCAGGAAGCACAGAGCGTTCCAAAGAAACTGGACCCAGGGAGAACCACACCAAGACACATTATAATCAAAATGTCAAAAGCTAAGGATAAAGAGAGAATCTTAAAAGCAGCAAGAGAGAAGAAGAGAATTATGTACAAAGGGGTCCCAATAAGACCATCAGCTGATTTCTCAAAAGAAACTGCAGGAAAGAAGAGACTGGCAAGAAGTATTCAAAGTAATGAAAAGCAAAAACCTACGACCACAATTACTCTATCCAGTGAAGCTCTCATTCAGAATAGAAGGGCAGAAAAAGTGCTTCCAGGACAAAGTAAAACTGAAGGAGTTCATCAGATCCAAACCGCTGTTATATGAAATGTTAAAGGAACTTGTTTAGGAGAAGGAGGATCAAAACTATGAACATTAAAATGAAAACTGTATCACAACAACCAACAACAGAAGCTAGGTAATTGAAACAAAGGCAGACTGAGTAGGCAACGAGAGTGGGAAAAGAATTATAGGTATGGGGAACATTATGTGGGGAGGTCAGTGGGGAGCGGGAAGGGGAGAAAGGGAGGGATATGGTACAGGAAATAAGAAGCATAGTAGGAGGGAGTGGAGTAGATAGGAAGATGTTGAGAAGAACTATATGCACAACCAATGGACTTGGACTAAGGGGGGGAACAACTGGAGGGAGGGGTTCACTGGGTAGAGGGGAACAAAAGGAAAAGTAATTGGGACAA
This sequence comes from Furipterus horrens, assembly GCF_987537825.1. Classification (NCBI taxonomy): domain Eukaryota; kingdom Metazoa; phylum Chordata; class Mammalia; order Chiroptera; family Furipteridae; genus Furipterus; species Furipterus horrens. The sequence goes on along the minus strand of NW_028327174.1, from coordinate 108,168,575 downwards.
CTGTAATATCATAAACAATAAAGCATATTAATAAAAAAATTAAAAGAATGTGAAGGGTTGTTGTTACCAAGGACAGTGATGATCCCATCATGTACCCTCTGAGGGCAGAGCAACAGGAAATGAGGTCAGCTGCAGCAGGAAGATGAGTTAGATAGAAAGTGACTACCCTGGCTAAACACTAAAGACTCCAACAGAAATGACACCTTAGTTTCTCCTTCTCCCAGGGTACAGCAACATTGGGAGTGCTCCCCATTGTCTGGATGCTCCATGTACAATACTACCCAAATGCAGGGATGAAAATTGTACAGTTTTAAGGGACATTCACCAGATGACACTTAGATTTGGGACACCCAGGGCACACATTACCTAAGTCCTTATGACTCTAAAATTTTAGAGAACGTATCTCAAAGGAACTGAATTCAACTGTCACGTTCCTTCACTAACCCTTTTACGAACCCCTTCTCTAGGCCAGCCCCTTTGTTAGATATTATCACAATGACTAAGGCATAATTCATTCTAATAGAGGAGAGAGCTGATTTTCAAACATCCCTTACAGGAGTATTAGGCCTCAGCTCTCAACATTTGGTCTGTCTCACTCACACATGTGCAACATACACACTACACAGCAGCCACTAAAGCTACTTGCATTTCCTCTGAGTAGCACCTGCCCCCACCCGCTCTAATCTTCAAGCTTTTGCATCCGCTATGTCCCAGACCTGTAATTCTGCTCCTACTTCCTCACTTAGGAAACCCTTTCTCAACTGTAAAGACATACATAGCTCAGGTATTACCTCTTCCAAGCTGCCATTTGATCAAAGCTTCTGCTCCTTTCACCCTCACTCTAGATTATGGCACTGTTTCATGACTCTTGACTGCAAGTACTAGAAACTGGCTCAAAGTAACTCTAATAAAAAAGTGCATTAGAGGCTTAACAATAGCTAGAGAAACAGGCTCAAGCCTGTACAAGATCCAAGAGAAGTGAAGGTAAGAAGTAGAGGGCACATTTGCCTCATAACCAAAAGAATCAGAGAAACTATTCCCTCCGTCCTAGTGTCAAAGTCCAAGAAGAGGATCTAATTGGTCAACACTGGGTACCATGACTTGCCTATCCATCCTGTGGCTGCACTAGGGTGAGACAGGAGGAACAAGCCTTCCAGTCTCCTGGGCGAGAACTGGTCACAAGAAAATATCCTCCCACTTAACACTCATAAAATGAAGGAAAGTAATTATTCCCAAAAGAAATTGGAAAACAATGGAAGAAGAGAGGCATGCTAGATATCTCTCTCATACTCATCTCACTGCGGTGCAATCCTTAGTTTTTCTGTGTGTTCTTAACAAATCCATGTCCTTCCTGAGGTCAGGAATTATATTTTTCATCCTTATTTCAGACACTATTTGGTGCAGGGTCAGTGGTCAGTGATATCTCACAGACTGAACTCCTGAGCAATATTTTTGTGATGCCTAAAGACCAAGACAGTGTTTATCCCTGTGTCTGCCAACTCCAAGCTCAGTGCTTTTTCTGCTATATCATAATGTTAGCAGGAATTATGTGGTCAGCTTTAACCCAATCATCAGTTTCTTAACCCAAGAGGCATGTTGTTGCTTTTGTTAATAAATTAATATTGCCCTTGTACGTCTTGATTATGGCTGGCAAAAAAAAAAAAGAAAGAAAGAAAAGAAAAAGAAGTCTCAAAATATTCACAGAATTGAAGCCCATGATGTGCAAATGTATTTTTAAGCATCCGGTTACGTTTGAGTCAAAATATGACTATGACCTCCATAAAATTTCTCAGACAATGCAACCCACAAACTTGGATTTTTCCATTAGTTAATGGGGATGAAAGAGAAATAATACCATAAGGTGGGAAATAAATTCTAACATAATAAATAATCATAATAAAATAGTGTCTGAGTGTTTCCATGGTCACTGTAAGGCAGGTAAGTGTGAATGGCTTTGTAAATCCATTTGAATACCACCAGTATTCACTGACAGTGTCTATGGCCATTCAACCCTGTGACTTTGCATGGTTTGTTTAATCCAATTTCAATTTCATACTGAATAATACTTGGCCCTGCAATGAGTATTGCTTTTACTGAAATGCATAAATGCACACCTTGTTCAAAAGAAAAAAAAAGCTTTGGGAATTCATTGGAAGGATTTCAAAAGTTCAAGATTTAAATCTTAAAGATAACTAAGAGGTAAGTTGATCTTTCCTGGACATGCATTATCATGGACATTGACAATAATAGATGCCTGGCCATGAATTAACGATGCAGTTTGGCCTTATATGGTATCTATAGCCTTAGGTATTAAGTCATCAGGGTTATATTGAAGGAAGAAATTATCAACAGCTTTAGACTTCAAACTTATATCTCTATAGAACTGACTCGGGAATCAGACTCTGGGTTATTTTTCAATAAATATTTCACATGAAGCTTGCATAGTATCCACATATTCTATATCACTAAAAAATACAAGTTATATAACAAGAGGGCTGCATATTCAATATCACGTTTGGTGTCTGTGAATATAGTGTTTGCTAATATTAAGCAGTAAAATATTAATAGGAGTGTTATACAGAATCCTATTTTGAAGGATTTGTCTATTCAGATACATTTTAAATTCAATTTTAAGTTCAAACTAGTAATCTGTACATGATTATACCATGATTGCCCCTTTTCCATCCCATAGAATTCCACTTAAAAATCATTACAAGGCAGGAGAGTAGGATTCACTTGTCCAAATCTGGATTTACAGGTTAGCTGCCTTGTGGATATGAAGGACTTGAAAGAAAATATCCACTACCCTAAAAGTATTTTAAAACTGCTCTTGCTGATGGGAATCTATGATGGTGGATGAGTTTGGCAACCCTGGCTGTTTTTACTGCAGCTGTGGGTTACCTGTGTTTTCAATGGACTACTATGTATGCTTTGTTTGTTTTGTCTCTTCTTCCTGTTGGAGAAACAGCTGGAGAACAGACATCCTGCTGTTAGGAGCTTAGGGCCTTGGAACATTAACAGGAAGCCACATAAGCATCTTCATTACTTCACCTGTGGCATAAATGGCAGAAAAAATGGAGCCCATCAGGAGGAATTGATTTAAAACAGAAGGAAGCAGTTGTAGACCATGTGTCTGAACATCCAAGTAACTGCCACTATTGGATTTCTTCATGTAGAGTTCAACCAGAGGGGAGAAAAAAGTCATTTTCCTATAGAAAGGAATAAAGGCAGACCTCAAGTAGCCTATGGCATAAATGAAATAAAGTATGTGGTGCATTAGACCAAAAATTCATATCACATAATTTGTATCAGTTGCTTTTAGCTTTCAACAAAAAAGGTGGGAGTGGGTAGTAGGAATATGTGGATGGAAAAAGAGGAAGCTAATAGCCTTACAAGATTCTTTCATGTGTTTTTCATCATGTAGAATTACTCATCCTAAGGCAAGAGGGATACTGCATAAGCATCATTCCAAATGTCTTCCCAGTGTGTGTGTGTGTGTGTGTGTGTGTGTGTGTGTGTGTTTAAGGGAAGGGAGGCAAGTGCTCAAAGAAGAGGAGAAATGAGTATATAACATCAATGTCCCTGTTCTCCAAATGAACAAATAAAGTCCAGAGATTATATGATCTAAGACTCTTGATGTAATGTTTACATCATAATAGGTCAAAAATGTTTCTGGTAGTGGAATTCCCTGGTATAGAGCCTCCTTCCCCTCTGCATAATGAGGATACAAAAAAAAAATGGTAAAAGAAAGACATTTCCCCTTTAGCCATAAAAATAAGCTAATAAACAGAAGGGCAAAAGAGGGGATAATAATCTTAACATTCATTACTGAGCACACACTGGTACCCTTATTCTACTGTACCTAGTAAACATTTATATAACCTATGGCAAATTAATTTCTTAGAGCCTTGCATACAGTCGGATCTCACTAAAATGCACTCAAGAATGAGAATGCAGCAGCACAAATGTGGACAACAGTCCTCAGAACCAGGATTCTAGAAATTCATCATACTGTGTAATCCCTATGAACCCATGAATCAGATCTAGGCACAAATCCCAGCTATTGCACTTTTAGTTACATGAACTTGGATTAATCACTCTCTGTTCCTGAGTATTAGGACTTGCTCCACTTTCCCAAAGAAAAGGCTGAAAACTTTTCCTACCTACTAGAATTCTATAAACTTTCCAGAATATAGATAAAATAATCAAATGTCTATAATATTTTATTAATTTAGTCATATAAACACTTAAAATCATAGGAACATCAATTCAAAAATAGTTTTTTCACTCTCACATTTCATGAAACAGTTTTGCTCAAATTCTTGATATGCAGCATTTGGCACAACTGTCATCTGACCTCATCTTCATTTCCAGATGGCTTGTGTGACACTGTCATGTTATCCCAAACCACAGTTACCCAGTCACATAACATTAAAACAAGTGCTTTGCTCATTCATCCTGCAGGTGAATTTGTGCTACTGTGTTCATTTAATAACTGAAATTTTGCTTTGAAAAACCTCTTTTTAAGAGCTGTTTATGATGACATCCAACCCTTGTAATCAGGTCACCACTCCACCCAACCCATAACAAGAATAATAAATAAGTCTCTGTCAAATTCATTTGCACACCCCCCCCCCCACACACACACACTCTTTCTTAGGGATTCTGTAGGTGACTTCTATAAGCTTTGGAGACCAGAATTTCTGAGGTCACCTCAGGCTTACATGGCTTTACAAGTTGAAGAAGTACCACATAATTTGACAGACTTCATAAAGATTGAACTGAAGGTAATCCCCTCCTTTCTGAGGGGTAGGTTTGGAAATTATCTCATCTTATATTTTAGCATGTACAGTACTTAATCTCTCTAAGCATGTTTCTTCCATTGTAGAACAGAGCTAATAATAGTACTCTGCTCCCAAGATAGCAGTGAGGATTAAATAAGATGACACACTACAATAACACTTAGCACAGCACTGTGCATCTACAAAGTAACAGAAATTAGCAACTGCTACTTCCCCAGTCTGGGGTTCCACAAATAAAAAATGCAAAACTTAGAATTATGCCCCCCAAAACCCACAAAGACCTAAAATGAGGCAGATGAGGATAGATTAAAGGAACTGTGATTATTATTCCAAAGAGAAAAAAAAGAATAATATAACAAATTTCTAAAACAGAAAAGACTCCTAAAGACTAATAAATATTGCAGGTCTTCTTCCTTCCTCAGTGAGATGGGCATGGTATGCATCCAGATTACGGCATAAAGGACTTATTTCATAGAGGAGTAAGAATTTCTATTCAGTGATGACTGTGAAAAAATACTGAAGCACTTTCTGCTAGAGGCTGTCAGTTCTGGCTGAAGGCAGTGTTATTGAATGACAGCTGTGTCAAGGTCCAATTTGCCCTATGTTTTGGCACATCAAGATGAGCTACTATCTGAAAGGACAGACTCGGACTGTCGCAGCAGCAGGATCATGCAAGCCAGAGCAGCAGTGGACACTAAAGAGACGGCATTATTTGCTGATACCTTGCATATCAAGCAAATTTACTTCTTTCTTTAAACAAGAAGTTTATTTAAACAACAAGACACTTGACTTGAAGAGAAAATTATCTAGGATTCATTTCTTTTAGAGTAATTTATCCCTACTTAAAGAAAGATTCCCCTACATGTAACAGTTACATATAAGTTATAGTGTCCCAAATCAGGGGACTTCTTCCCTTCTGTGGACTGCGACTACCATCAAAAAAAAGCATAAACCTTGGAACATCAATAACCTGACTTCCAGTCCCAGTTCTTGCTCCCACTATAACTTTGAACAAGTGTCTTAACCCCTCCAATAGTATGTTTTATCTCCTGCAAACAGTGCATAAAAACATCAATGCCACAGGGCTATAGCAGAGATTCAGTGAAATGTTTATGAGATGGCTAGGTATCCGCCATACCGTGGACACGTCAAATGTTGATTCTCTTGTCCCTAAAATACGTGTCTCAACATACCCCAGTTTTCAGAAGCCGATGTCATCACAAAGCACTGTCATCTGAGATGCTCACAGGTGGAGGAGACTCACCCCTCAATACGTAACAAAGCTACATCATGGTCTATTTTAGTTGAAGGTAACAAATTCCCAAAAATGGCACTGGAGAGGTGAACATACTTCTGATGAGCATGTGGAGCTGTTATAAAGCTTCTCATTCAGCAGTCATGTTCAAAATGGTTCTGCTGTGTAGACCTCCTCTTAAAGGGAAACTTATTCTTGGTCACAGGACTTACAGTTGCAGCTAATGCCTCCACAGCCTCCTCTTTTTTAAATCTAGATATGAATGATTTGAAATGGTGTTAAACACTCTAGCAAGAGGCATGTTAACCGTTACAAGGCTTAGCTGACAACAAAAACACTCAAAGTACAGTAACTTAAGTCAGAAATTACTTCTTTTGCCTGTAACAGTTCAGAAGGAAGGGGTGCAGGTCTTTGCCATCCTCAATACATGACTCCCATCCCTGGGTCTAGGCAACCCCCACACAGCGAGAAGTGCAGGTCAGGGTGTACAAGCTATAAGTCACACATAACTCAGATCACAACTAATTGACCAAATCTTAGTCACATGGCCACACCAGCTACAAGGGAGACTGGGAGCTTCCTTCTAGGAAGCCATGTGCCAGTAAAAGCTCGGGAAGAGAGTGATAATGAGTGTGGGGGCAGGACCACCAGTACCATGTACTTCATAAAATTAAGGAGGGAGAGTTGTCTGGATGGTTTAACACTGTCTTAGAAGACCCCATCTAGATTTTGGAAAGTACAGACAATATACCCTTTAACCTGAAACTTCCTGTGGTAATTATGGATAAAGTGCAATAAAGACCCTAGCAACATAAATTGAGGCAGTAAGTACAAACCTTCCTGTTTATATAACAGAAACTTGAGTCACTGAGCCTTACGGAGGCCAAACTACATCTGGGAAAATCTGAATATGCTGACCCAGAAAAGAGTTGGAATAGAGCAGTGTTGGAACAATGACAGCACTTAGCCCCAATCTTTTAAAAATTCAAAAGTTATAAGGAGGGCCCCCTGAACAAGCCTGAGCTAGCCCGGAGAGCTCCAGAAGAAGAAAGAGCCCCACTCTGATGCAGAGTTTGTGGTTTATGAAACACCAGGTCAGATGAAGTGACAATGCCCCATTTGACTGAGAAAATCTCTCTTCTGCCAGAGAACACTAATTCCTATTTGTAGTCAATAATGGATTTAGCAGATGCCATCTGCAAAGTCTTATGGAAAACTTTTTCAGCCTACTTAAGAAACTATAATATGCTACTTTATTTCATTGTCTGAGCTTCACATTTATTTTACTCCAGCAGGAAATCCAGAATATTTTATTATAGTGCTCATCCATCAACTTAAAAGACTCTGTCCTAATCTCATAAATGTTTTCATTAACAATTAGTTCTTTTCTCTGACTATGTATCTGGGAAGAAGATCCACACTTTGCAAAGCAGAGATTTTTCCCCATTTTTTTCTAACAAGAACAACAGAATACATGGGAATTTTTAGATCTTTCAAGAATTAAAGAAAAACCATCAAAGCACAAACAAACCAGAGATCAGTCCCAACCATTTGTTTAAAACCAATATAACTAAAAGGAAGTATATCCCTCAAACTGCTTGACAGAGAAATTGGGAAAATTTCTTATGAAGTTAAAATAAACAATCACTACTGGTTTTGAACATTCTTAGGTTTAAAAAAATAGTCAACTTTCTGAGGGAGAAAAAAATCCTGGACTAAAGAGTCAGAAAATTCAATTTGGGTCCCAGATCAGCCTGTAGCTAACTGTGGACTTGGGCAAATCCCATGTCTTTGGACTTCAAATTTCTCATTTGTAAAATTAGGAAGTTGAAATATATTTCTAAGATCTTTTCTCCTTTTAATAGTTCATGGGTTTCTGAAACTGCTAGTGACTGAATTTTTTAAAAATTCCAACATCACAAATGTCACAGAATTATATTAACTTTTGTTCCTACTTCACACACAAATGTAATGAATGATAATTCTCCCAAACAATTAGGGGGAACTCCAGATTCAGAAGAAATCTTGTTTAGTTAAAATCTGGAAAGGAAAAACTAAACTGTCTTCTAAAGAGCTCTCCAGCCTTTAGAGATTTATGTGTCCCTTCATTGATTCTTTGGGTCAAAAGGGAATTTGGTCAGGTCTATTTCTTCCAAACCTGGATTATTCATAATTCTCATCCTGCCAGTAAAATGTTCATAGTAGGTGATCTCCCCCATTAATGTTCATTTCAAAGGATTAAAGCAAGTTATGGCATTGGTCTTAATTACACTTAGGCTAACTTAAATTCACCCAGGAATGACATTACAGTTAACTCCTGACTCCAGCCTCATCTCCTCCAGCATCAGTCTATCCACCGTACACATAGCCACCAAGGCTCTCCCTGAAGCACAGATGATAGCATTTGGGCAACTCCACAAGCACTATTTATCGCCAGCTGTACAGGCTATGCCATGATCTCTCATTCCTCCATGGCTTGCAAGTGCTGCATTCAATACCTACAGTGTCAATCTTAGGATGTCTTCATGGATGCAAGGAAACATTAATGCTGATTCTCAAAAAAAAAAAAAAAAAACCCTCCCCCCTGGGAAGATGCAGTCCTAGAGGCCAGATCCCAGGAAATTTTGTGCAAAGAAAAAGGTGCCACCTTCTTTGTAGGGAGGCAGGCCTGCCTAAAACTATGTGCTAGATTTCAGGGCAAAAATGACACAGTTATACCAGGTGGCCAGGACTTTTCCCTCCCCATCCTCTTATTTTCTGCCTTACAATTCCTGATCATCTTTAAGAATTGACTAAAATCTCGCCGTCTCTGGGAAGCGTTCGCTGTCTTCACCTCCTTCATAGTGATGGAAGTTCTCTCCTTAGTGAGCCCACAGCACCCCACACCTGTCCACTGTATCCCATTCTGCTGTCACTGAATCCCCAATGTCTCCTTTAATCCCAACCCATTAGCACTCCTGGTGTGCTTGCTGTGTGTCCCCAATACACCATGATCTCTTTATTGGTTAAAAAGTCATAGTCATCTCTACCTGGATCACTTAGGGCAAGGTTCGTTCACTTTAAATACTTAGTAAATGCCTATTTAAAAGAAAGTTTGTATTGCTGGTGTTAAAGCAGTGATGGCCTTCAAAATCCATACAACCAAACAGTCTCAGAGTAGCATCAACTGTAGTCTCCTGTTCCAAATATATCTATTTTACAGAGCCATTTTCCTTCTCAAAGAAAGATAATGGATTAATATTTTACATAATTTCTTTTTGAATTAGGGTGAAAGTTTCACTCTCTATTAAAAATTCCAGAAGTACAATGTATAAAATAATTTTCATTTGTTGTTTTGTATTCTCTCTCTGTAAATTTCCCTGCTCCCACGTCTTCAAAAAATTCTATTTCCACTCCCCCACCCCTGAAAAAATGTAAAACAGCCGAGTTTTTAAATGAAGAACTGATCCCTACTGACTAAGAAAAATATAGTCCTAACAGGAATGGAAGTTCCTTACTTCCAGAAATTAGTGACTCATCTGCTATCATTTAGTAAGAACCAAGGCATACACCAAGTATGTTAGGTCATGAGGTTCAGTTAAGACTTTCTCAACTAATGACACTTTGGGCCAAATAATTCTTTCTTTGGGGATTCATCCTGTGCATTTTGAGCTATTTAGCAATATCCCTGCCATCTACCCACTTGATGAGAGTAGCCATCGTTCAGTTGTAACAACCAAAAATGTCCCTAGACACTGCCAAATGTCTCCTGGAGAGAAAACTTCCTCCAGATGAGACCTACTGCCCTTAATATACTCAGTTGGTAGATATACCAAGCTTCAGAGCTAGTCATACAAGTAGCAAATACCAGCTCTGTCACTTAGGAACTATGTGACTTTGAGCAAGTTACTTAAGCCCTCCAAGCTTTAGTTTCTTCATGTGTAAAATGGTGCCAGCAAGGCCCATTTCCACGGTCCTTGTGAAGACTAAATGGGGAAAAGTACATGAAATGCTTATCATAATACCTGCTATATTGCGAGCTCTTCATAGCTCTTATTTATTATTGTTAGTTATTACCATATATTAAATATCAGTTTTGCTGGAATTAAAACATCACAAAATATGCCCTAATATAACCCTGTACACAATTTGATTTTTAGAATTCAGAACCAATTTAGTTTCTTACTATTCCTTAGTGGCTTCACTGTGAATATCAATCACTACTTCCCTGTAGCTGAGAAAAGCATGCAAAGTTTCAGGCAATAGAAATTAAGAGGAAGCAATTTTTTTCTAGCCAGAGGAGAGACTTTGGTTGTCCTCTAATATCTATTTCCCTTCTCCAATAGTAATAATTTCAAAAATTTAGCAACCCCCAATATAGTTGTATTTCCCAGAGTCCCTCCCAGGTAGCAGGAGCCATTCAACAAATTCCTGGTCAAAGGAATATAAGCGGAATTTCCAGGTACAACTTCTGAGATATATCTTTAAAGAAAGCGGTTCTGCTGCTTGGAATGTGAATGCAATGGCTGGAGCACCAGTTAAGACCATGTCAGTAAAAACAGCACGCAAGAGGTGGTGAACTAGAACATTAGAAGCAGCCTGGGCACACATATACATAGCGTGGCCCTGCCAATCAGCTCTGAACTGCCTAACTCTTGACTTTAAAAGAGAGAGGGAAAGAGCGCTTCTATGTTGTGTAAGCCACTGTTATTTTGAATCTCCGTTAGTTATAGCCAAACAGATTTCGCGTTTATTAGGACTGGCTTAAAAGTGGAATACCAAGGAGCAAGCATAGAGACACGAGCAGCCAGCAAGCTGGTGCCCCACATTATAATATGGCTTAATATTTGATGAAACTTTCTCTTATAATGCCCAGCCAACCCATTCTACAACATTCTATAGCCCTAAGCAGAATGGCTGAAAATTCAAAATGTTGGTTCTTGCACCTTTTAGTAAAGAATGAAAGAGATTAGCTACAACTAGTACCAACCAGTTGCAGAAATGGGAGTGAATACAGTTCTGCCTATGGTTTGTAACTGAAGCTATTGGAAAAGCCTATTAAACTTGGAGGCTTTTTTTTTTTTAACTTGGAGGCTTTTAAGAATGAAAAAGAATAAAAAGCTAACTGCTTCTGTACCCAAATTGAACTCATTTTAAAAGAAATTGTACACTTAGCAGTAGATAAATCTTGTCTTCAGCCTCCATCATATCCGAGTTTTCTGCCAGGCAATGGGAGCCATCCTAGCAGCAGAGTGTTAAGGTGTTGCCTTCACAGACAAGCCCACTTTCTACATAACCAGGAGGGGCAGAGTTATAGGCTGAATTGTGTTCCCCAAAGTTTGTATGTTAAAGTCCGGATCCCCGGTAGCTGAGAATGTGACTGAATTTGGAGATGGGGTCTTTAAAAGGGTAATGAAGTTAGATAAAGTCATTTCGTGGGCCTTAATCCAACATGACTGGTGTCTATTTAAGAAAACGAGACCAGGATACAAAAGACATGGAGGGAAAGCCATGTGAAGGTACAGGGAGAAGATGGCCATCTACACGCCAAAAAGAGAAGCCTCAGAAGAAATTAATCACGCTGACACCTTAAAATTTCACATCTAGTCTCCAAAACTGTAAGGAAATAAGTTTCTGCTGTTTGAGCCACTGCATCTGCGGGACTTTGTTATGGCAGCACTGGCAAACTGACACAGGCAGGGGGTTGGGAAACAGAGCACAGCGCTCAGTAGGTAAAAGACAGGGTCTTTAGTTTCAAAAATCATGTGTAAATGAGTCCTTTGGCTCTGCTTACTCAAAGGAGTATTAACCAGAAACAAATAGATCAGACACTTACTAATTTTGTGAGGGAACTGTATTGCCAAAAAAACCACAAGCCTGGCCTAACAAAGCCTGTGATCACTCAAGCCCTAAAGCAACCCCCTGAAATCCAAATCCTCCACCAGCAGGAAGGAGCCTGAGAAAGAAGACTAACTGTCTAAGGTTTGCTTCAGATGTGGTCAGGGGTGATGCTGCAGAAAAGAGCCCCTCCCAGAGAGTCAGAACCAAGAGCAGCCAGATGCACTAAACATAAGATTCTCCTCCTTTCTTCTTCCCTTTTCTGGTCCAGCAGGGTTAATGCTGGGCTACACACAGCCTAATGGCCGAGAGGGTTATCATTTTCTCCTTTCCAAACAGGAGTTCTTCCTACAGCTATTATATTATTATCCCACTGAAGCATGTCGGATGAAATGAGACCAGAAAATTATGGATCTAAAAGGAACCCCATTCTGATCTCATAAAAGAGATGAACCCAACATCACCCAGAGAGCCCGAACCTTCAGTTTATGGGATTTTGACTTGAATCCCTCAAGAGAGGAGGTTGGGTGTGTTCTAAGTGTGAGAAGGGGATACACATAACTACTTCAGCTTCCATGTGAACAAACCATGGTAGAGATTGTTGGATGTCTCTAAACTTGTTTTCCCACTTCTGCTTTATTATTATTAGAATTCCAAAATTTCGCTGGGTCCATGGATGACCAAACTAAAGTTATTTCTCAGGTTCTGTTGCAACCATCTATGGCATGTAATTAAGATCTGATCAATGGGATGTGGGCAGACATGATGTGTGTAACACCTGAGGTGTGTTTTTAAAGGTAGGAATATACCCTTCCCTATTTCTCTGCCCTGTTGCATGAGACTTGAATGCAAAGGCTAGTGCCCCATCCATGTGGATGAGAGTACCCAGTTTACCAACCCTGGTGAGATGAACAGGTGGAAGCAACCCATGTCCCAGATGACTGAGAAGTCATCATTCCAGCCTCTATACTTTTATATCAGAGAAAAACAAACATATATCTTGTGTAGACCAGTGAAACTTTGGGATTCCTGTTATTCACAATAGAACCTCAAACTCAACTGACAGACCCATCTTATGTGTTTTCTTTTATCTGTGGACCCAAAAATATATATATTAAGAGTAAGACTAAAGACAGAAAACTCTCATTTGATTTTTATTTCTAACTCTTCTGACCTCTTGAGCAAATGTGTCACTTGTAAGGAGACAGAGTAGGAAGTTGAATCAAAAATGGAAGAATTGTAGGGAGGCTGGTGAATGGTTCAGAAGCAGACCAGTGTGACTCACCTCCCTGAACACTGTCCTTGTAGTGAGTCAAAAGGAAGGAGGCTGAAAAAGATGGAAAAGAAACTCAGATTTGCATCCTGAAATGGGTTATGCTAATTTTTCCAATTATCAAGGTTCATCTTTATCCATAAATGCTTTCAAAGTAAAATAATGACTTTCTTACATTTTAATTTGGGTCTGAGGTAAAGAAAATGGAAATGGTGTCTTGTTTGAAAGGTGTTACTTGGTGACACACGCTCCCCCAAGAGGCCTATGGTCCTTGCCCACACAAGTCCCACTTCTACTGATGAGAATTGTGTTGATAAAGCCCCAGGCATCATAGTCCATCTTTTAGTGATCTCACTAGCCTGCACAAGGCTTAGAAACTGTCCAGGGGATACCACAGCAACTTTTACAGAAAATAACATGTGCCCTCATCCATAATAGATTTTCATAATCATTACATAGACCCATTGGCCAAAGCATTTTGGGAGACATATTGTTTAAGCCCAGCAATTTGGTAATAGTAACCACATAAATCAGTGAGTGTTTGGGTATAAAGTTTTGGAGTTACAGGTAGAGGGAAAAGAAGCATGAAGTTTTTTTAGAAGAAATTACCAGAACTCAATCAAAGTCATTGCAATGACTCAAATGAACATATTTCTTATTCTAGCCTGGTACATTAACAACATTATTTTTTGCCCCTAGCAAGGCTGGTTACAGCCTAATTCAAAACCCTTTATAACACATTATAATCCTCTGCTAAGTGGGGTAAAGAGCACCTGGTCTCATTCACCTGCTAAACACATGACATGGGGTGTAAATTCATTTATTTGAACCTTAATATTAAAGGGCTTTCTTGAATTTAAATCATCCAATACCAAGTTATGACTTCAATCCAAAACAGACATGCCCTGGAGAGTTAAGAGACCTTTCCAAAGACAAAGAAGGCTTCCAACCTGCTCACAATTAGCCATTACAGGTTACTAGGGGCTGTTTAATTGGGACTGCCACTCTCAATTAACCAAAGACAAGTGAATAGAAGAGTGAATAAACAAAATTGAGTACACATGTTACCAATTATTTCCATTAGAAGTTATAATGAAATTGTATGTTTTGCTTTGACTTTTCTTTCTTCTCTAGCTCCAAGTTATATAAATTAAAGTAGTGAGAGAACAGAGCTTAAACATAACTTTTTCCTTCCAAGTGTAAAAGAACCACAGCATCAACTCTCCTACAGTTCTTCAGTTAGATATATTTCAGTCTGACCTCAGCATTTGCTCTGTAGTGGAGCTGATCAGAATTTCATCTGTCTAAAAATAACCAGGTGATGCTCTTTGTGATTTAAACGTAGGCTAATTACTCTTTTCTTCACTGACCAATAACAGAGATCCTTTTGACAAGAGACAAAATTTCCCCTCTTGTTCACTAAGAAGCAAAATTCAGTTTCTTTGTTGTGATTCACTGGGTTCCTGGTCAGCAGTATTTCATTGGCAAGGTGAAAGGAGAAGAAAGGAATGCCACAATGATGATGCTAAAAAAATCTACTGCTCAATTCTGAATTTGAAGCCTTTTAAAATAGCCAACCACCAGAATTGCACTTTAAATTTGAATATCCTGGACCTGACAGCTTTAACATTTATATTTAAATATTTTTAAATTTTGGTGTTGTACCAAGCACTCAATGTAAACTGAGCATGAATGAAAGATGAACTTGAAAAAAAGTGTGCACTGGAGTGTGACTCAATTACCATTAAATATTAATCCTGTTTCATATTTTTATTTGTAGTAAAAAAAAAACATAAGAACCCAGGAATATTTAGAAATTGTTGTTTTTATACTATAAATATCATTAATATCTTTATAGATTTAATTGAAATAATTGTCCTACTGTGTTTGTGTTTCTGTTGGTTCTACAGATTACAAAACATGAAGGGAATTGTATGACTTTAAACTGTCTCACAGAGCATGGAGATCCAAAATGTGCAGCTGATCCAAAAGTTAAATAACTTTCCATGACTGACCTTTCTTATACTTATAAAGAGTGTGAGAATTTGGGTCTTCGAATTATGGGCAGGACCAAATCAAGAGCTCATGACTTTTTCAAGTACAGAGACAATCATGTAGATCAGCAGTCTATAAACTTTTTCTTTGAGGGCCAGAGAATAAATATTTCAGGCTTTGCAGACCCTATGGTCACTGTTGCAACTACTCAACTCTTTCTTCATAGCAAAAGAAGCCATAGACAATTTGTAAACTCTTCAGTGTGGCTGTATTCCAATAAAACTTTATTTACAAAAACACGGCAGGCCAACTTTGGCTCTTGAGGTCTATAGTTTTCTGATCTCTGTTTTAGCTCTAAAATCTCTGATTCTTTCCAATCATTTTTAATCTTGCATCTCACTACCCCATAAAATAATGAAATAGAGTTTGATGTTGAGGAGCAAGAGTTCAGACTTGAAGGGAATAATCTAGAATCATTTGGGGAGATTTCTAAAAATATCGATTTGCGGACTTCCGGCCAAGATGGAGGCTTAGACGGACGCGCTAGGTCTCCCTCTACAACTAGAGAGGAATACAACTACTTCAAAACAAAGGATAACTAGAAACTCCAGAAAATAAAACTACACGGAAGCCCAACATATGAAGTTATAAACCAGCGGTGCCCTTTGGGCAGGTAGGACGAGCGAAAGGGGGCGGTGCTGTTTGCGGTCGCACCAGGGATAGCGGCGGGGAGAACATTCCCGGCTGCAGTCGAACCCCCGGCAGCTCGCAACCCCAACGCTGGGGAAAGCAGCCACCACATCGCCTTGAACAGTGAGGCTCAGAGGGGCGGGAGGACGGATCCCGGTCTCCTCGAGGAATAACTGTGTGAATCCATCTTGGACCCCCGCCCCCAAAGAAAGCGCCGCAGGGCTGCGAAATAGGTCGCGGACAGGCACCGGTCGCTGGATTGTGACAACAAAGCACCACGGCACCGCAAGAAAGGTTGCCGAACGGCGCCGGTCGCTGGGTCATTACGAGTACACAGGCACTGCCCCCGACAGCCGGCCCAAGAAAACAAAACGCATCTGTCAAAATGAGGCAGACAACTATAGAAATCCCGGTGGCACAGCTCACCAGGCAACAGATGGAGAACCTGACAGATGAACAGATAAGAAACCTGTCAGATGATCAGTTCTGGGCCATTGTTATCAGGTGGCTTACAGAATTCACAAAAGACTTGAAAAAAGACGAGAAAGAAGCGAAAAACACTCATAACGAAAGGAACAAAACCACATACGAGACAGATGGTGAGGAAATAAAATCCAGAGTTCATTTCAACAAACTGGAATATGGAGAAGGAACAAGCAGTCAAACAATGCAGCGAGAGGAAATGGGAAGCAACGATGAGAGGATCAGAAACCTCTGGGACAGCTATAAAAGGCCCAACATAAGAATCATTGGTTTGCCAGAGAGCGAGGAAGATGAACTAGAACTTGAAAAATTGAGTGAAAATATAATAAAGGAGAACTTCCCAGACTTGGGGAAGGAAATAGACTTACAGGTCCAGGAAGCACAGAGAGTTCCAAAAAAACTGGACCCAGGGAGAACCACTCCAAGACACATTATAATCAAAATGTCAAAAATTAAAGATAAAGAGAGAATCTTAAAAGCAGCAAGAGAGAAGAAAAGAATTATGTACAAAGGGGTCCCAATTAGACTATCAGCTGACTTCTCAAGGGAGACCCTACAGGCAAGAAGGGACTGGCAAGAAATATTCAAAGTAATGAAAATCCAAAACCTACAACCACGAATACTCTATCCAGTGAAATTGTCATTCAGAATAGAAGGACAGAGAAAGTGTTTCCAGGACAAAATAAAACTGAAAGAGTTCATTAGATCCAAACCACTGTTATATGAGATGTTAAAGGGACTAGTTTAGAAAAAGGAGGATCAAGACAATGAAATCTAAAATGAAAACTGCATCACAAGAAACAACAGAAGCTAGGGAATTGAAACAAAGGCAAACTAAACAGGCAACGAGACTGGAAAAAGAACTATAGGTACGGGGAACATATTGGGGGGAGGTCAACAGGGAGGGGGAATGGGGAGAGGGAGGGAGATGATATAGGCATTAAGGATCATGGTAGGAGGGAATGGAATAGACAGAGGTTGAGAAGAACTGTATGCACAACTAATGGACATGATCTAAAAGGGGGGGACAACTGGAGGGAGGGGGGCCACCGGGTGGAGGGGAGCAGAGGGAAGGGAAATTGGCACAAATGTAATATTATAATCAATAAAACACATTAAAAAAAATAAAATAAAAAAAAATAAAAATATCGATTTGCATGCCCACCCCTAAATTTTTATTTAGTAAATAATATATGCTTCTCAGAAATGTGAATGTTTTAAAGCTCTCCCAGTTGATTCTGATTCAAAGTCATATTTGTGATTTCCTGGTCAACAATAATTACCCCAGCTCCTCCAAAAACTTTCTAACATTAGTACTGTTACCTATTATATTAGGCAGGGTAAGTAATGCTAGCCAACCCTAAATCTCAGTGGCTTAACCCTGTGAAAATTTACTTCTGTCTTATATTACTCTCCTCTACTTTATAGCTATGCCATCTGAAACTTTTAAGGGAAAAAAAAATGGATGAGGCAAGTCAACTGTTAGATGTCTTAACACAAACATGACACACATGGCACTTCCGCTCGTATTTCATTGGTCACAACTATTCATATGGCTCCAACCTCATTGCAAGGGAGACTGGGGGAAGGTGAGGAGTGCATTCATATTTGCTAAGCTTTAATCTGCCATATTTTTATCTGACTCATCATCTGTAATTCTGGGATCCCACCTGCCTCCTCCAGGCCACACAGAAAGAACAGATGCTCAAAAAGTACTTGGCCATCAATTAAACTCTGAACAACTCTGGAATAGACAGATTAACATCATAAACTATTACACCTAGCTTTTTGCAAAGGTTAGATTGTTGAAGTTCTGGAGTATAGTGGATTTTTACAAATCAATTTAGCTTTAGGGGGATTTTTATTAGCTAGAAGCCTATTGTGTGAAACTAGGGCTGTTGTGATCTGTAGCCTCTGAGTTAGATACGCACAGATAGATGTCATGGCAAAAGAAAAGAATAACTACAAGAGTCATGAATTGCCCTCATGCTTGCAGTTACAAGGGCTGGTCATTGGTTTGTTTAAGTAATATTGTATATGTCCATGAAGATTAAGAAGAGATTGGAGATAGCTAGCTCTCAGCTCCAAGTCAATAACCAGAGCAGCTGACTCCCAATTTTCAAAGGTGGAAAGATAACACCTAAATGAGAGTTGTCTGCTTGATTAGAGTCAAAAATATTATTCCAAAAGTTATAGCCCTTTTATTAAAAAAGAAAAATTGGTCTCCCCTACCAAAAAGAAAAGAAAAGGAAATACTACTATAGGTCGTTAAGCTCTTAAGAGAGAAAAATTGGGATTTCTACTAAAGTAAAACAGATTTCAGCTAGATATTTTTAAAAGCCCCTAAATATTTAGGAAGGTTTGTAGCCTACCCCACATAGAAACTGAGATAGATAGCATGTGAAACTATGGACTGAGGAAAGTTTAGGATTCTAGGAGGAAGAACTGATGAAAATTTATGAAAACCACAGTTTCATTTGCCAATGATGACTTATGGTTTATAACTGTTCACACACATGATTTGCTTATTCAAAGTAAAAAGAAATGCTAATGAAGAAAAGGTACTGTCCTTCCGTGCCCAGTCCCTCTCAGTATACAGGTAAAGTATGATCTTAGGTATTGCACAGAATGGTTTTCTTTAACAGACCTGTGAGTGTTCACTAAATAAAGTTGCTATTTAAGTCCCGCATTGCAACCTTTCATCTCAGGACCTGCCTGTATCTGAATCCCTGCTACTGGCCTGGTAATTCCCTCACCACAACTTATCTTTCAGTTGATAGAGCTGTCACATTCTTTCCGAATAACCAGTTACCTTGGAGAAAGCACAGAAGCATTTGCTCAGCCAGCGTGGCAGTATTTAGCTGTTTGCCCATCCCCCAGGGGTCTTGGCTTATATACAACTGTAGACATGACAAGACTGTCTATAATAATTTTAACTGTTAGACTCATTGTCTAAATGCTGAGAAGCCCTTTACAGTTGTATATTTTTAAAAAACGGGAAAATAAACTGCCTTTTTAAATATAATAGTGCTATCCCGATCCATTCACCAAGAACTCTATGTTCCAAATAATTATTATACCACCATGGCTAATAGCCAGTGTCTCCTTCAGAATCTTCAATCCAACAACTTTTCAAGAAAATAATACAATATTTTAAGAGTGTTAAGTTTAGGAAGATATCTTTATTCATATGGGAGTGGTGACATTTGTTGGGTTCTGTTTCTGTACCTTTAGACTATTTATATTCTTATACACTCTGTATCTCATAATTACAGAAAGCTTACATGTGAGGCTCATTTCCAATAGGAAACAGGTTATCCTTCCATAGATAAGAATGTGAAACTGTGAGCAATTAGCTAATGAAAGTATTTAAATTAAATTGCTGATTAAGGATGATTTAATATACTGAAATTAGGAGATTATCATTCACATATCACAAAGCCTATAATAGGTACTTCATAATTACATTTTAGAGATATAATTTGTTGACTTACATATATTATATAATATACAAGGTATATTATATAATATATAATTATATATTATAAAACATCCTTTCCTCTGACTTCTAGATCAATAGAAAGATTCTGAGGTTTTACTACTTACTTAAGGCCATTGGGTTCATAAGTCACAGACATTTAGAGCAGACACAATCTTGAGCAATTGTCTAAAAAGAGCTTCACTTTACAGATGAAAAAAGGACTTGTGAAAAGAATAAAGTCCAGCCCAGACTTCTGTTTGGTTCCATCTGGCTTTACTCCTGCACCCCCCCCCACCTCATTCCCTAGCTGCAGAGAGGGTAGTTTTCCATGCATCCTTTGGAAACTGGTTATCTAAAAAGATGTTTAAATAATAGGCATTCATAAGCACTCCTAAAGGAAACAAGGATAGTTGGCTTCAAAATAACCCAAGTACTATTCACAAATGCTAAATGACAACTATTGCTCATCTGTTGAAATTTAGTTGTCTTAAAAATAACATTTTCCATTTGTCCCTAACTTAGTAACAGTGACAAATAACTCATTGAGAAATGACCTTTGACAGCTTGCAGTTACAGGGTGTATTTTTATAACTGCTTTTTACTGGGTCAAGGAGCAGCCATGTGTTAGCCTTTGGGTCACTGTGGGATATAAACTCTGTGGCAACTGCACTTTCTACATCATTTATTTATTTGGTTCAAGTCTAATGCCAGGGAGACCAAAGTTAACATGCTCCCAGACAGGATGCCTCATCACAGCAGGAAAGAGAAATATCTGCCCTTGTCTTCAAGGAGAACCACGGAGGATGACCTATAGCTGGATGGGGAAAAAAAACAATTACTGGTACTACAACACAATCCCAAGAACGTGACCTACTGACAAGCCCACACACACGCACGCGCGCACACACTTTTATTTCTATATACAAAAGCCTGCAAATATATGTCTACAGAATTATATGAAATAGAATCATTTGGGTCATAAGACTTTGGAGCTCTAATGCATTATTTCACAAGTGAGGAAAAAGATCCAGAAAGACTATTTACTCAAGGTCACACAACTAGTTATGATGGCAACATTTAGATTCCTAATTGTATTATAACCTAATTCTAGTAACTCCTGAAGATTCTCTTCTATTTGAAAAGCCCTATTGTGGCTTACTGACATAACTTTTTTTTTTTCACTTCACTAAAATCTAGTATAAAGTGACAAATTTATTGTGATGTCCAATTGTGTTAATAATGCCTGAATTAAAATAAAAGTTGTTTTGTCAGGGTGGAAAAGAAATATGAGGGACTTCCGGCCAAGATGGAGGCTTAGACTAACACGCTCGGTCTCCCTCTACAACTAGAGAGGAATACAACTACCTCAAAACAAAGGATAACTAGAAATTCCAGAAAATAAAACTACACGGAAGCCCAATGTAGGAAGTTATAAACCAGCGGCGCCCTTTGGGCAGGTAGGACGAGCGAAAGGGGGCGGTGCTGATTGCGGTTCCACCAGGGACAGCGGCAGGGAGAGCAGTCTCAGCTGCAGTCTAACCCCAGCGGCTCGCGACCCCAACGCTGGGAAAAGCAGCCACCGCATTGCCTCGGACGGTGAGGCCCAGGGGGGCGGGAGGACGCACCCGAGTCTAGTGGAGAGTAACGGCAGGAATCCATCTTGGACCCCCACCCCCACACAAAGCGCCACAGCACCGCGAAATAGGTTGCGGATTGCCGCCGGTCGCCGGGTAGTAACAAGTACACAGGCACTGCCCCCTATAGCTGCCCAAGAAAGCAAAACGCATCTGTCAAAATGAGGCAGACAACTATAGAAATCCTGGTGGCACCACTCACCAGGCAACAGATGAAGAATCTGACAGATGAACAAATAAGAAACCTGTCAGAGGCTCAGTTCAGGGCCATTGTTATCAGGTGGCTTACAGAATTAACAAAAGATCTGGAAAAAGACGAGAAAGGATTGGAAAACACTCATACTGAAAAGAACAAAACCACATACGAGACAGATGGTGAGGAAATAAAATCCAGAGTTCAAATCAACAAACCGGGACATAGAGAAGGAACAAACAGTCAACCAGTGCAGAGAGAGGAAACAGGAAGCAAGGGAAATGAGGAGAGGATCAGAAACCTCTGGGACAGCTATAAGAGACCTAACATAAGGATGATTGAATTACCAGAGGGCAAAGAAGAAGAACTAGAAATTGAAAAATTAAGTGAAAATATAATAAAGCAGAACTTCCCAAACTTGGGGAAGGAAATAGACTTGCAGGTCCAGGAAGCACAGAGAGTTCCAGAAAAACCGGACCCAGGGAGAACCACTCCAAGACACATTATAATCAAAATACCAAAAGTTAAAGATAAAGAGAGAATCTTAAAAGCAGCAAGAGAGAAGAAAAGAATCATGTACAAAGGGGTCCCAATTAGAGTATCAGCTGACTTCTCAAGGAAGACCCTGCAGGCAAGAAGGGACTGGCAAGAAATATTCAAAGTAATGAAAATCCAAAACCTACAACCACAAATACTCTATCCAGCAAAATTGTCATTCAGAATAGAAGGGCAGAGAAAGTGCTTCCAGGACAAAATAAAACTGAAAGAGTTCATTAGATCCAAACCACTGTTATATGAGATGTTAAAGGGACTGGTTTAGGAGAAGGAGGATCAAAACTATGAACACTAAAATGAAAACTGCATCACAAGAACCAACAACAGAAGCTGGGGAATTGAAACAAAGGCAAACTAAATAGGCAACGAGAGTGGAAAAAGAACTATAGGTATGGGGAGCATATTGGGGAGAGGTCAGCAGGGAGGGGTAAGGGGGTAGGGAGGGAGATGGTACAGGAATTAAGAAGCATGGTAGGAGGGAGTGGAGTAGACAGGAAGATGTTGAGAAGAACTATATGCACAACCAATGGACATGGACTAAAAGGGGGGGGCAACTGGAGGGAGGAGGGCCACCGGGTGGAGGGGAGCAAAGGGAAGGGAAATTGGGAGAACTGTAACAGTATAATCAATAAAACATATTTTTTTAAAAAAAGAAATATGAGGAAAATATTTTTAATTTTTACAATGTTTTAAAGTTGATATTATAATGACTTCCTTTTGAAATATTCTTATGCTCTTGCTTCAAAAATTATTATGGAGTCTTTTGAAGGAAAAGGGAGGGCCTGACTTTAAGATTAACTTTGAGTTAGAAAGAAAAAAACAGAGAGAAATGATCAAATGTAAAATAGCCCTACAGACTTCAAGACCTTTGAGGAAAATTGTTCTGTACCACCAAATCTCATCAGTTTCAATAAAGCAAATGTACAAGTCTTCTCAGTCAGATACAATCAAAGCACTACATTCTATATTAATGCAATAGGAACTCCACAAATTTATAAGGACAGCCTCTTTGGATGAAAGGTCAAAAAGTCTTTTTTAAGTTTGTTAGAACTTCTGCTAATACACTGTTTTGTTTCGTCTTGTTTTGTTCCCAGAAAGTAAGTGATTAAGTTTATGATGCTGAAGAAAAACAAAAGTCCTACTGAGTCACAAAGCTAAGAACATTTGCAGTCACTGTCTTAACATCAGTTTTTTTCTGGAGATTTTTATTGTGCTGATTCACACCTTTTCACACAGAGGGCATGAGGAGAAAGGAATGGCCTCTTTTAGTTAACTGTAGTACGAAACCAAAAAGAAAAATATTATATGGTCACTTCAGAGCACTTGGACTCTTCCTATTTACAGAAATTAAGATTCTCCCACTTAAATATATTTTACAATGAGATATTTTCAGGTGGGGGAAGACAGAATTGTGGAAAGAAGAGGATGGTCCCTCCAGTTTTATATATATCATTTTTAAATCACAAAGCAAATGCAAACTAAATTGCACAATTAAAGATTAACCCTGGCAGAGACACAGCTATAATGAACATTTAGACACGTGGGCTAGTTACATAAATACTATACTCTTCCCTTTACAAGCAGCAATTTCTCTCAAGGGCAAGGGAAGGAAAAGACTAACTTTGTTTAGACCTTACTCTGTGCTGTGCCAGAAGTGTTCTCATACAGGATGTCTTTAAACCTCAGTGTAAGTCTGTGATGTATGATTCCCCTCACTGAAAGGCTCCGACAGGGAAAGGGAACCAATGTATACTAACTACATCATGTACATTCATTCCATAAATATTAATTTAGTCCTCATATAATCAAGCCATGTGTATTGGATTTGTCATTTCATTCATTTATTTATTTATTTTTAAATCCTCACCTGTTGATTTTTGAGAGAGAGTAAGGGGGAGAAAGAGAGAAATATTGATTGGTTGCCTCCCATACATGCCCTGATCAGGATTTGAATCCAAAAGCTTTTAACGTACAAGATGATGCTTCAACCAACTGAACGACCCAGCCAGGGCTAGATTTTTCATTTTAGTTTCAAGCAAACTCAGAATATTTTTAATTCTCCTGACTCCAGATGGACTGAATTAATCAATCAATGAATATGTAAAGTTTAGTCCTTCAGTCATGGTAGTTACATATCAACAGCTCAGCAGCCACATGAGCGGCTACTGTGCAGGAGAGCACAGATACAAAACGTCCATTATCATAGAAGGGGCTATTGGACAGCACTGTGGTATCCTAAACATTCTAAATTGGGAAAGGAATTTCAGGTATCATTTCATTTCAGAGTTTTTGGAAAAATACTACTTTACATTGGTAGTGTTGCACTGCATGATTTCCAAAGACTGAAAAAGATCCTTCATCTGGTCGGCGTCAGACTTACCCCACACTGTGGCAAAGAACATGAAATCTAGGGAAGTTAAGTGACTGGTGAGGTCACATATTTGTACCTGAGAACAAGGAGGAGAATTCCAGTCCACTAGTCCAACATGTTTAGGACACAGTGCAAAAGTCAAACTTGGAAGGCAAAGATGGCTTTGAACCCCAGCTCCAATACATACTACTTGTGTCACATGGAATAAGTATTTAACTTTTCCAAGTTTCAGTTTCTTCATCTGAAAACCTGGGATGATAATGCCAACGTTACAAAAAGTAGCATCAGTTACCAGATGGTTAACTTGGTGTGACAGCGGTCCTTTTCCTGAACACGGAGCAGGATTTTTCTTTTTCATTTTTAATCTTCATTTAAATTTTTTTCAATGTTATATTCTACAAAAAGAATCAACAGAAGTGGTTTACAATTTAGGAAGCTGACTTTAAGTACACTGACATTTCCAACTGCTATATATATTTTCTTCCCAGCTGTTGTAGTTGTGTTACCTCAGAATCGTTGTCAAGATTAAATAAGAGTTTAAATAGCACATAAACCTAATGGTAGATGTTCAATCAGTTGATGCAAGTCTCCTCTTCACCTTTTTCCTCTACCCTAACTCCCTCTAAGTCTTCCTGGTGTCTACCTGCACCATGGTTTAGGAAGCCTAGATGCCATCTTGGATGAATAAATGGCTCTGCTTCCTTATTTATAACTAGATGCTGTACCATATAGTTTCTACAAGAATATATATTATGTATTACAATAGAATTAGTAGTAAAATGAGATTAAATATTCAGAAATTCATTTTATAAGAAGTTTTAAGAGTACATGCATCTATTCCATATATTGATTATCCAGATAATGGAGATGCAGATTCTAAAATGTTTCTCCTATTTGGCTTAGAAAATCATCACAGGATGACTCTGAAATGAATTTACCTTCCTAATTATGTTGGGCTCAAGATATTAATCTACATACCCTAGGTCAATCATATATGTTCTGTATTGCTCCTCCAAAGAATCCTGAATCAAAGAAATGATGAGGGAGTAGTCATCCTCAAAAAGGTGGGTACTGTGAGCATCTTCTGGCTGGCATAGGAACCAGCTGGCATGAGAATAGGCTGACAGATGTTCCTTTTCAAATGCCTGCTGACAATCTGCCAAGGCTAGCTAACATTTGCCTCTATAGAGGATGCACATAGACATTTTACCAGAATCTGATACCAACTCTGTAGAGCCTGAA
The DNA here is from genome assembly GCF_987537825.1 of Furipterus horrens. Lineage (NCBI taxonomy): Eukaryota > Metazoa > Chordata > Mammalia > Chiroptera > Furipteridae > Furipterus > Furipterus horrens. The sequence goes on along the minus strand of NW_028327174.1, from coordinate 108,142,784 downwards.
GTAGGGTACATACTAACACATTTTTCCAGGTAAGAAACTTGAGAACCCAACAGCTTACATGACACAGATAATTATAAAACCAGGACTAGAATTCAAGTCATCGGACTCCTTGTCTGATGTTTTTTCTATTACTGAAACCACCAAATTAAGTGAAGCTCTCATTAGAATAGGCCTGAACACCCTACCTGTATTTCATCTATTAAATCAAAACCAGTGCAGAAAATGGCCACATGGACCAAAACATAGACAGCCAGTCAGTGGTATCCAGGGAAACATGGGTCAGACAAGATGCAAGAGGAGATCAAATTGGATGAGGTAGTCTGGCTCCATCCCTCCAGCTCTGTGATCACTTCTGTTTTCTACAACATTTTTATTAATCAGTGGAAAGACTTATAGACATAATGCATATTAAGTATACAGATGGCACACATTTGGAAGGAATGGTGACAATGTTGTCAATATCAACATTCTACAAATGAAGACGCCAACACTGAAATACACACAGCAGCAAGTGGTGAAGGCAGGATTCCAAGTTGGGTCTGACTCCAAAAGATTTTTCTCTTCCCCTTCCTGTATGCTCAGAGCAAAGCCATCTAAAACAATATTTAAAAAGAAAAATAATGTGGAGCTCTGACTGGTATGGTTCAGTTGGTTTGGCATTGTCCCTATAGTAAAAGGTTTCCAGATCAATTCCCAGTCAGGGCACATACCAGAATTGTAGGTCTGGTCCCTGGTCGGGGCTCATACAACAGGCAACCAATCGAGGTTTCTCTCTCACATTGATATTTCCCTCCCTCTCTTTCTCCCTCCCTTCTCCTCTCTCCAAAATAAATTTTAAAATCTAAAAAAGAAAGAAAGAAGGGAGGGAAGGAGGGAGGGAGGAAGAAAGGGAGAAAGATGATATGGAAATGGATATCTAGAACTCTCATGAGAACATAGCATGGTTTTTAAATATTGTAAAATCTGTTACTGAGAAGATGGATTAGGCTTTGTATAATTAGCAGAACCAAAACTAGGAATAAAAGTTATGTGGGGAAGAGTACACCTCAACATTGACTTCTCTAGTAGAATAATCAAAAGTTATTAGAGGACTTCCAGCCAAGATGGAGGCATAGACAGACACGCTGTGACTCCCTCCACAACTAAGAAGGAATACAACTACCCCAAAACTAGAAACAACCAGAAGTGCCAGAAAATCAAACTGCATGGAAGTCCAGCAAACAAAGATATAAAGAACAAATACTCATCCAGGCAGGTAGAAGGGGCGGAGCCAGGGAGGAGTGCATTCGGTGTGGTGGTAGCAACAGCGGAGGCAGCGGCAGCCTGACGGAAAGTTCAGTCACACGTTTTAACAAGTCAGGAGGGACACCTGGGGAGCATTCCCAGCTCCTCACTGGACCTTGCAGCTCACGGTCCCAGCACAGGGGAAAATCAAGCCTCATTGCTTCTGACTGTGCAAACCAGTGAGGGTTGGGGTGGAGGAAGAAACTGTCCCTGTGCCATTCTCTCAGCAGAGGCCACTTGTTTAAAGGGCCCCCACGGTCCTAGAATATCCGCAAACCCACCCACTCTGGGAACGACGGCCAGGGCAGCAGCTAGAGGGGCGCCAGTCTGGTGCGGAGGTGGCAGAGGTGCCTGGGGGTGGGGGGTCCTGGGCGGGTGGCATTGTTTCCTCTCAAACACCTCCCGCACATACAGCTCTACAATGTGGTGAAACAGGTCACCCTGTACTGATGAATCCCTAAGGCTCCACCCCTTACAACACAACAGGAGCAACAGCTCTACCTGGGACATGGAGGCAAACAAACACAGGAGCCCGTCAGAATAAGGAGACAGAGAAGTATGGCCCAAAAAGGGGAATGAATCAAGGTTCCAGTGGGAGAACTAAGTGATGAAGAGATAGCAAACCTAACAGATGAGGAGATAGACAACCTAACAGACACAGAATTCAAAACATTGATGATAAAGATGCTCACAAGCTTGATAGATATGCTTGAGTACAGCAAACGCATAAGAGAAGAAGTGAAGACTATGCTAAGTGAAATGAAGGAAAACCCACACAAAACCAATGGTGAAGGGAAGAAAACTGGGGTTCAAATCAATTATTTGGAACCTAAGGAAAAAAGAACAATCAACCAGTGCAGAATGAGGAAGCAAGAATTGAAAAAAATGAGGAAAACTTCCCAAATTTTGAGAAAGAGATGGACATACAGGTCCGGGAAGCACAGAGGGTCCCAGGCGAGCTGGACCTAGAGGGGACCACACCAGGACACATCATTATTGAGATGCCAAAGGTGAAAGATAAAGACAGAGTCCTGGGGGCAGCAAGAGAGAGGCAGAGAGTTTCCTACAGGGGCGTGCCTATAGGACTGTCAGCCGATTTCTCAGAGGACACTTTGCAGGCAAGAAGGGACTGGCAAGCAGTATTCAATGTGATGAAAAGCAACCTACAACCAAGATTCCTCTATGCGGCATAGCTATCATTTAGGATGGAAGGGCAGATGAAGTGCTTCCCAGACAAGGTGAAGCTAAAGGAATTCATATCAGCAAGCCATTATCATATTAAATGTCAAAAGGACTTACTTAAGAAAAAGAAGATCAAAACTATGAACACTAAAATGACAACAAACTCACAACTATAAACAACTGAATCTAAAAAATAAAAACAAAATTCAACTAAGCAAACCAAAATAGGAACAGAATCGTAGGTATGGGGATCATCTGGAGGGTTATCATCTGGGATTGGGGAGGGGGAGAAATGGGGAAATGGTGCAGGGACTAAGAAGCATAATCCCTTGGTACAAAATAGACAGGGGGATGTTAATAATAATATAGGAAATGGTGAAGCCAAAGAACTTACATGCATGACCCATGGACATGAACTAAGGGGGGGTGGAATTGCTGGAGGGAAGAGGGGTACTGGGCATAAGGGAGCAAAGGGGGGGGGAAATTGGGGCTACTGTAACAACATAATCAATAAAATATACTTAAAGAAAAAAAAAGCTCAGGTGGTTTACATTATTGCTATGTGACATTTAGCTTCCCTAAACTGGTACGTCATGGTCTTCTGCCAATTGAACTTAATCTTACTTTGAACTCATAAAAATAAAAAAATAAAAAAAGTTATTATAGATTTCTTTAAGAGCATGTACATAATCACTTAGCAGGAATGTTGTAAAAAAAAGTGTATTTAAGTATCAGCAAGTAATTGTAGTCATGACTTTTGGATCCCTCCCAGAACGAAAACAATCTATGAATCTATATCCATGCATCAGGGGTACATAGGCAATGGAAATACTGAGAGAGGCAGAGATTAAAAACTTAAGAGTTACTAAGCATCCTGGAAAATAATGACAGGCAACAAAATGTACTAGACAGATATTCAACCACAGGGCTAATCTGTGGGATCCCAGTCACAGAAGAAATGGAGTGCCAGTCAAAAAAAGGACAACCACAACATGAGGAAGCCTGCTCCAGGGTCCTAGCTAACTGAGCTAAAAATCTTGGGAAAGCAAGGAAAGCAAGCAAGATTCTGTCTGAAGCAGGATTGTTTGGTGACTCAGAGCAGTGAGAGGTGTAGTTTCAAAATCCTGTCTCATCACTGAAAAGCTGTGTGTGTGTGACCAAGTTACAAGTAAGTGTTCATTAAATGTTGATTCAATTATTATTATTCTTAAAAACAAATTTTGCCCCAGGGTATGGGGCAGAGCCAAAGCTAATCACAAATTACCCTTTCTCAGGTTATAGCAATACAGAAGTATGGACTTCAGTAAACCATGGAGCTTTCTACTTTTAAGCTAGAAAATGTGAAAAAGCTCTACTCCTGAAAACTGATATCTAGTTATGGAAGTTTCTGAACTTAAGAAAAGATTAAGCTTAAATTGTGGTTGAAGTTTCCTGCCACAGTTCTTCTTCTCTTGTGTAAAATAGTTTATATGTATAGTTCAGTTCAAAATGCAAACACTGGCCAAGCACAGGGTTAAGCATGCTAGTTCCACAACCACATTTTCTGTTTTCAAATTTCATCTGGATTACTACTGGCTGAGTGATCTAGCCAAGTTCTTTAAGATCTTTGAGCCTCAGTTCCCTCATCTGTAAAATGGAGCTGCTCATGCTACATACTTTAGAGGATCAGTGTAAGGATTTGAAAAGCACTTATAACAGTGCCTGCCTATATAGCAAGAGTTACTTATTATTATAATTGTGGTTCATTTCCAAGCATCGTGATAGTCATAAAAGACCCAATGATATATAGCAAGGTTTCTGATCCTGTAGGATTTTCTGGGCTAGTGAAGAAGAGAGTCAAAAGCAGAAATCCAATAACATGTGACAAGCACAACAATGGCTTACCCCACCTCTGTGTATGATGGAGGCAGAGAAGACAGCTAGCTAATTTGCCTGAGAAGCCTTCCTGGATGAGGAAACGCCAGACTTGTCTTCAAGGATGATAGATGGCAAAGTTCTGGTGGAATCTTTGTAATATTTTAGCCAAAAAACATATTGTACCCACAATGTTAGCAAACAAAATACTTTCCAAATGTTTTAACTGATTTTAAAATCATCACCATCATCATCATCATTATCTATCATATTAAGAGCATTAGATCAATCAATTAAAACATGGTAATCTTTGTCTAATTTATAATTAGCTTTTGCTCAATGATTTATATGGACAGGTTTCAGTGAAAAAATATTGCCCGAGTACCATATTTTTCACACTGTAAGACACATCTGACCATAAGACACACCTAGGTTTAGAGGAGAAAAACTAGAAAAAAAATATTCTGAACTAAATGGTGTACTAAAATATTTAATAAAATATAACAGAATAATATTTCAACCATATAAAGTGAACAGCAGTCAATAGCAGTATTAATAACAATCATCACTGTCATTAACAAATGAGGAAAGACTTTAAGGTTCAAGTACTCTTCTAGTTTTCTGGGAACCCCAAGAACTCGTCATCGCTAATGTCAGAATTTACGAAGCTCAGTTGCTCACAATCACTGATATCACTTTCTTCGCTATCTTCACACTGACCAGACGTCCTGAGATACAGCTGTAAAGTGGGACATTTAAGCATCCCCGGGGTTTCACATGGACCCACCTCTTCCTCTTCTAACAGCTGTCGCAACCACTGACAGGTCAGGTAATACACATCACAGTCTGTGATGCAATATTCGCTCCATAAGACGCACAGACACTTTCCCCCCATTTTGGGGGGGAAAAAAGGTGCGTCTTATGGAGCGAAAAATATAGTAATTGAAAAAGGCAACAGGTACTGAAGCTCACATCTTAGAGTATTTGAAAAAGGAGAGAATTAACAAAAAAAGCTAGTTTATAAGTGAATAAATATTAAATAACTAATGAAATGTGACCAGTGACCATGTCAGTGAACTGGATTCTCTTTACGGGCAGAGAATATTTCTTAACTTCTCTGTAGTCCAAGTTTCCAATATAGTACTTGGCAATAAATGGTTACTTAACATATGAACAAATAGAGTTGAATTACTGGCTTAAAAAATAAAGTGATAAATCATCTTTGAAATGAACACCACTTATTAAGCACATATTATATGCCAGGCTCTATATTAAGAATGATTTGGGTTGTCCATTTAATCTTGTAGTTAGCCCATTTTTATTCCCACTTTGCAAATTTATTTACTAATTAAATAAATATTTATCGAGAGACTAATAACTTCCAGGCAGTGTTCTGGAAGCTGTGCTTGAGCAGTGAACAAAAGAGTCAAAGTACTTGCTCTCATAGAGGTGTATTCCAATAAGGGAGAGTATGATAAGTAATATCACAAAACATAGTAAAGTAAGGCAATGTAATCTACACAATACAACGTAACATAATACAGTTATGATATAATGTAATATCATTTAATGTTGGGTTCCTCAGGAAACAAACTGAGACTGTGTGGGGAAGTGGAAGAAGCAGGAGCGGGCAAAGGGACAAGCTGGGCCGCGTGATTCAGGCTGAATGAATGTCCCAGGCAACCCCTACAGGGAGCTCTCAAACTGAGATGGCCTTGAGTCTAAGCATCTGGGCCTTTTTATCTCCCTAGTTTTCAGCTGCAGGCTACACTGGGAAGAGTCCATGACCTTGGGTGAGGTAGTTCTCTTGATCCAAGGGTAATTTCCAAAGAGCTCTGACAGCTGGCAACACTCTCAGCAGCTGAAGATAATCTTTCAGTCTTAATTACGATGCTCTTGAGTTCGTGGCAGAATATTGCCCACTAGAATGCAAGCTCCATTTGGGCAAGGATCTGGATTTATCTCTGTTATTTCCCAAGTGTCTAGAGTAAAGCACCTGCACATGGCAGGCACTTTATAGTGTCTGTTAAATTAATTAATTAATGGTAGTAAATTATCATATCATAAAATATAAACCAAACCAAAGGTTTCTAAAAGATAAGGTCAAGGTGGAAAACAGCATATTATTAAACAATTTGTGCTTATTATTGGTTAAAATAATAATTTGAAAAATATGGTTTCTTTTTAAAATCTTGGTTTGAAACTGAGGTCAGTGATTTCAAAATCTGTTCAAAAGTTCAGCTTATTTTAATACTTGATTTTAAGGGCTATTGCTATGGGCTGAATTATGTCTCCCAAACCCTAGTAACTCAGAATAAAGTGTATTTGAAGATAAGTTCTTTAAAGAAGTGATTAAGTTTAAATGAGGTCTTTAGGTTGGGTCCTAACAGTTGCCTCTCACATGTTCTCTGACCAGGAATCAAACCTGCAACCTGACTGAGAATTGAACCCCATGACCCTTTGCTTTGCAGAACATTGCTCAATCATCTGAGCCACACTAGTCAGGGCAAGGGAAGAAAATTTGAACAAAGACATGTTAACACACACAGGATAAGACCATGTGAACACAGAGGGAGAAAACATCTATCAACAAGCCAAGGAAAAAGGCCTCAGAAGAAGTAATTCTATAGACACCTTGATCTTGAACTTCTAGCCTCCCAAACTATGAGGAAACAAACTTTTGTTTAAGCCACCAGGACTATGGTACTTTAGTATGGCAGTCACAGAACACTAAAATACCTCACCTCTCATAGCTGAAAAGGGTACCCTGCAAAGGCACAATATACCTAATATACATTACAAAATTGGGATGAGGACCATTAACAAAAGACAAGAGATAATAAATGCTGGTGAGGATCTGGAGAAAAGCAAACCCTTGCTGGTAGGAATGTAAGTTTGTGCAGCCACTATGGAAAACAGTATGGAAGTTCCTCAAGAAATTAAAAAATAAAACTATTATATAATTCTGTTATCTGTCCAAAATCCATGTGTTAGTCATTTCAAAAGGCTAAAACTCAAAACATCAGAGTCTAGAATAAGAAAAGGTCTATTGCTCAAGAAGGAATCAACTGAGAAGATGGAAGACCTAGTACTCAAATCTATCTTAAGAAAATACAGAGTTCAGGCTTCTTTTATGTCCACAGAAGGGGAAATAAGAGGGGCAAGAGGTAATTAATGACCACAGACATCTCAGTGCCAACAGGATCTGAGGAGGATTTTGCACAAGATTCCTGCAAATCATTGATACACATTCACTTTTTTGTACACACTTCCCTTATCTCCTTGGGACACGCATGTCTATATGCAAGACGAAGCAGAAGCTATTAGCCTGTAGGCCATGGGAACAAAGGAGGCTTAAACAAGATGGAGTCCAAGAGGCCAAGCATTTCACTCTGTAATGATTCCTCTTCAGGGTATACACCCAAAGGGAATGAAATCATTGTCTCGAAGAGATGTTCATACTCACATGTTCGTAGCAGCATTATTCATAATAGACAAAAACAACCCAAGTTGTCTGTCAATAAATGATTGAATGAAGAAACGAATATTCTATTTCTTGAAATAGAGTTAATATTCCATTACATGATGAAAGTTATTCAGTCTTGAAAAAGAGGGGAGGAGGAAGTTCTGTCATTTGTGACTACATGGATTAACCTGGAGGTTAAGTAAATAAGCCAGAGAGAGAAAAAGACAACTGTATGGTAACGCCTTTATATGAAATATTTTTAAGTTAAACTCATAGAAACACAGAACAGAAAAGTGGTTGCTGGTTGCCTGGGACTTAAGGGAGAAAATGGAGAAAGGCTGATAAAAGGTTACAAACTTTTGGTTATAGGATAAATAAGGCTTCAGGATCAAACATATAACATGGTGATTATAGTTGATAACACTGTATTGTATAATTGAAATTTGCTAAGAGTAAAATTTAAATGTTCTCTCCAAAAAAAAGTAAATATGTGATGTGATGGTTATATTAACTAACTTGATGGGGGGAGTCCTTTCACACTGTGTACATATATAAAATTATCATATTGTACATTTTAAATATCTTATAATTTTATTTGTCTATTTTATCTCAATGAAGCTAAAAATAGTGGATGTGACTCCACATTTTAATAATATTCTTAATAATGTTTCAAAAGTTACTTTAATTTTTAATAACTCATTTATTTCCTTTCCTTTGTGATATGGTTCATATTAGGAGTGAGGAATGAGCCCTCTACAATGTTATATATAGTTCTTCACAAAGTAATAGTATTTTTTAGTCTGCAATTTCTCTGCATGGGCATTTTCAAGCTACTTGTCTATTTAGTGAGCCTTCATTTAGTTAAAGCAAAATAATAAAATCTGAATAGCTAGTTACTAGACCCTACTTCGAAATATTCTGAAAGCAAACAAAAGAGCGCAAGTAACAGCCCCTCCCCCTGTCTACTGGTGGAACTCGACTCCCCACTCAGGAACAATTCCTCATTGTTCAAGATGCAAGACTGTGTGACATGCAGACCAAGAAGGGTGCCAGCATCAACCACGCCACACATGCTAGTAAGCGGAATCCCTTCCTTACACTTTCAGGAGACATAAATAATAGTCATCGTATTTTTCTCCAAACCCCAGATAATGTCTTTAGCCAGCTTCTGGGATGCATAAACCCCCACCGTGGAGCCCAGTCTACATGAGTAAACAAAGAGAACAGCTGTTTTTTGAATCACTTCTCAGACAAAAGCCTTCTCTGCCCTTGTTCTGTTATGTGTAGAATTATCGAGGCCCAGAAGTGACCTGCCATTCTCTGAAATGCCTCTCAAACAACAAATGCCAGCCCTTGAACTCCTTATTTAAAGGCATTCTCTCTCCTGGGTTCTGCCACCTGATTGCCCTGAAGTGTGTTCCTCTCCAACAGAGACAAAATTGGGAAGTCACTCAGCATTCCCTGAAGAACATCTAGGGTTGAGTGTTATTCTTTGGTATTTGAATCTCTGAATTCAACCCAGAGGACGCACAATTTAGAAGCAATGTAATTGAATTTCCTTTCACCAGCCTGCCCAGGCTTGTTGTCTGTCGTTCATCAAAGCCAATGTCTTTGTAAAGGGCTTCAGGCACCACATCTTAATGTCACTGAGCAGATAACATATTAACTGTTCATCAACACAGGAAAATGCTCCAGGATTGTGTTCCTGTCTTTGTTAGGGGATGATAAGTGATTTGTTATTCACCAGTGCTGTTTTTCTATATAGTTTTCATAGAGGTTATAATGTGAACTTCCCTTGCCCCCTTAGCGTTGGTTTTAGTCACAGTGTCTCTGTATTTGTGGCAAGATTTGTTATATTATTACATTAGACTAATATCTTTCAGAGTTTAAATTCTTTTTAAGCTCACTTTTCCTTGGGATAATGGTATTTCATTTTTTTAAATCATATCAATAAAATGTCCCTTGAGGGTATCATTTTGTCTTAGAATTTTAAAAAGAAATTATGATTTAAAATGTGTATTTAGGTATAAAATATTTATATTTCTTCAAATTGTCTTTCATTCTTTATTAAGGCTTCATATACATTCACATGTAATGTTATTTAAAGTGCATACAAACTATCTTGTTTTCAGCTTTTTAAAATTAAATATATATTTTTATATAAATATCAGCCAACTAAATGACCTTGGGCATTCCCCATATTTAAAACAAGAAAAATAATGTCTACCTCACAAGATTGCTTTGTGATTAAATTATGCTAACAAAGGTAAAAATCATCCAACAAAATGAGGAAAACATGGTTGAAACTGAGTTTAATTTAAATGTATGGATAGTCCACAAAACTGTATAATAATTACTTCCCTCATATTATTTTGAGACAGTTGTTTATTTAGCCAGTTCACTGTCGATGACTAAAAGTGAAATTGCTAAACAGTTAGTATATTCATAAATTGTATCCCACTTGCTTCTGAAAAAGATACAAAGTGACTGAAATCTCTCATCTTATTTGCTCTGTTTATAAAAACATGAGGAAAACCTTATATTTATTCCATAATTTACCAATTCAAATTTTATTCCATTCATTTATTTAAACCTATTGTAAACCTTACAAGGTTAATAGCTATTCTTATTCACACTCTACTGAAGAGGGAAAATAACTGAGCTTCAGCAAGGTGCGTCACTTGTCCATGGTTTGAGTGAAATTTAAGTCTTCACGTTCGAAGTGCAACATTCTTTCCACTACAACATACAGCCTAGACATACTGTTCACCAGAGAGAATTGGATTTTAGGGTTTTCTCGGTGTTGTTTATTTTTGTGAGTTTAATAGGTTTTCAAATATGCCATAACTTCCTTTAATTTGCATTTTGTTATTTGCAAACAAGGCTAATTTGCCACATGTGAGCCTTGCAAATTTTCTGTTATGTAAACAGTCTATTCACACTCTTTGAATAGACAGGAAGTAGAATCTTTCACCATGTCCTCCTCAGCCTACATATTTGGCCTTATAGTGAACTAAAGTGATTTTGCATTTTCCCTCATGCTCAGTTACCTGACAGTAATCCTCCAGTGAAATTAACTTGTTTAGAAAAGAGCTTTTTGCAACAAAAGTTAGGGGAACCAGTAGCCTTTCCTGTGCCCGGAATCCTACAGATCAGTGACCCTTGGACTTTGGCTCCATAGGAAGCAGAACGCTTCCGTCCGTACAGACCCAAAATTATCATCACGTTAGTCCCCTTTTTGACTATTTGGGCACTGCTCTGGACACCCAATCAGGTCTCCCACGTGTCTTTCAGACAGGGCATTTCCTAGGACGGCAGCTGATCTCCCCTGCCCCAGACTGCCTGCACTCTCAGGGTTTGTCTGGAGGCCATCTGGCATTTGAGACCAGAGAGGGAGGACCAGGTCCCTGGAGCATTCATTCCACACTGTGTCTCAGGGAGGGACTTTTTTTTGTTTGCTCCCAATCTGCAAGCCCTGCCAACTTCAGCATTAAAGCGGTTAGGCAAAGTGATGTTTCCCAAAAGAAAAAAGAAAGAAAGACTCTCAAGAAAATCTCTCTCTTTTTAAACTCCTGAACTTACTATTAAACATTTGAGAGAACAAAAACTGTTGACAGTCTTAAATAGATTGAGTACAATAAGCCAAAATTAATTATTAAAGCTAACTTTTCGATGACTAACTTAAATGATTTGATCATTACCTTTACCTCTTGGAAAAACCAACATGAACAGTAGTCAGTAGTTGACTGAGTCCTGGAAGCAAAGAATTGTTTTAACAATAGCAGCTAGCAATGTAGACCAACACATTTCTGCCTAGCACTATAAATAATTATAGTGATAAATTATTCCCTAACTGATATGGGTGCATTGCTGATACATTTATCATGTGCTGATATGCATCATGTTAATCTAAATCTCATAGGAAGTGTCCGGGAAAATATTATGATTCCTCTCCATTTTTTTACATTAAAAAAAAAAAATAGTTAAAGTAGTTCGCCCAAGGTCACAAATTAGATAGATACAAGATTAGAAATCAATTATATTGCTCCTATGTTGGTGTTGTACTTCACCTTCTACCTACCAAAGGGAAAAATGTTACATATATGAGCAGACATGTGTCTTTAAATCTATAAAATCTCTATCATAATAGTAGCTTACTTCTGTAAAGGTAGTTTTCTTGCCAACTTAATGCTCTGCATTTGCTGTTCTCAGTAGGCACTCATTTTAACATTTTTGGTTTCACCAGGTCTATTAACGCCATTTTGCAATACTAATAACAACCAGTGACATTCGCTCATATTAGTTAAATAAACATTTTGATTCTAAATCCAGGAGCACATCTATAATTGATTAACATGATGTTGTATGAAGGTTTTAGGTGGTTACTGCACACTAAGCAAACACACTCATCATTGCTATTTGAATTAAGCAAGAATCATGAAGTATAAAATTTCAGGAATCATTTTTCCCCTCCGTTTTACTTTGAATGCAGTCTTTTTAGCTATACTTTGCTGCTTTTTCCATTTCTATATGAAAACCTCAAGAAAAATACCAAACCACCTGAGTCTTTCCACCTTGGAAATTAGAATCAGTTTGTTACATCTCCTAGCATTCAAATTTTATTCTTTCCTGTTTAAGCTGGATGACTTTTCACTTAGAGGAACTGAATGAGCTGCTGAGTGCCTCCCCTCACATCCTCCATATGTGGTCAGTGAAATCCCAGCAGCCTGGAGAAGGTTTAACTCAAACGACTGCACTTACGGGGGATGGCAAGGTTTACATCTATTTTCTAACCATTGTTGGATCTGACGGGGACAATTTCTTCTCAATAGCCTCAGCACTGAACAAGTCAATTTAGACATGACCCCACCTTTATCTAACTTGGCAGCAAATTACTCTCAAGATTCTGCACTGTTTTCATCAAAGATCTCAGTTGTTCTTACTTGTCATAAGATTGTCTTTATTTTCTGTAAATGCTTTCATGCAAATATGCACCTGGATTTTACCATTAGTAAAATAAAATTGGAACACAAAGCAGATGCCTGAGAGACAACTATGAAAAAACGATGAGTCAAATGGTGAAAAGATATTTCGCAGTTATTTTAGTGGAGGTTTTGTTGTCTGTGGTGGTGGTCATGAAGAAACATCAGAATCAATTTTTAAATTACAATAAAGTAACTTCGTGATTCTTTCAGGGGGGCATATTCATTAAATCTGATTGTTGAAAGCAGTTTTCTTTTGATTTTAGACATCTTTTTAAATGTGCTTCACATAAACTGATCATTGTTAGGTTACAAATAGAGGAAGAAGGTATGTCATTTGTATTGGAGAAGGATTTTTAAAAATATTTTACAATAACATTACATTAATATGAATTTTCTTTGACTATATATAGGCATTCATTATGGAGACATTAGCAATTAACAATTGCTAACAAAGTTAAGTATCAATCAGGTTTCAGAGGGATATGTTTCCCTAGTAAAAGAGCAAACTGTGTTCTAGAATTTGGAGTATATTTTATACTGACATTTATTTATATTAAATTTATTTGTTACTTTTTACTTTTTGTTGCTATGCAGGAAAATATTGCTCACTACGGTTGAAGCTGCAACCCAACCATCATACTTTATTAACACTTTATCTCAGATATGTGTACTTTCAAACAAAATTCTTTTTCTGTTAAAATCATATAATCTCAATAAACCTTCACCCTGAAGTGTTCTGATTAAAGAAACTATATTGCACTTGGTTTAAAATGACAGGATATGAAAGAAAAATAAAGCCAAAAATAGGAGAAACATTAGCTTGTTACACAATTCAAAAAATTTAAAAAGCTAAATTTTTAAGCTCAATTTTTGTGCAATTACATGTGCTCCCAACACTTAGGTTAAAAGCTAGTCAAATTTAAAGGTCAGATGTGGACTGATTTTCCCAAGCAGTGGCAGAACTTATGGTAGTCTTTACTCCCTCATACAATGACTGAAACACACAAGAAATGCCTTCAATATAGCTGATCGGAAAAAAGTCTTCCCAGAGTAGACATTTGCAAAGAGCTAAGAAAATCAGGCTTTTTCAAAAAAGAAAAAAAACCCTATTGCTCGCTATGATCCAGTAGTATTGACCTTCCATCTGCTCCTCAAATAGGCCCAGCTCTCTCCCACCCAGGCATTCACAAAGCCTATTCTTTTTCCTAAGACCCTCCTATGCCCTCTGTTCACCCAACCAGGTCCTCCTCCTTCCTCAAGCATAATCACCTTGTCCAGAGGTCTTTCACACCAGATAATCCAAAGTAAATTCACAGCTAGTCTCTCGTATCACTTTTTCTTCATGGCACTTGCCATATGTATATAGCCAATATTTCATCACATTTAGGATACCAACAATTGGTAGACACACCACTATATTACATATCATAAAGAAAAAAGGGTGTTAAGCTATGACACATTCAATTTGAGGATGTGTCCTGATGTTGGATATATTAAAATATGAGGGAAAATATGTGTCCCTTAGAGTTGATGACATCATCTGGGTGTCAATATATGGATCTGTGACACCTACTAGTCAAAAGTGTCACACTAAAGAGCAAGGACAATATCTGTATTGTTTCCCCTCCAAGCCTATGTGTTTACTGAATAACAATAAATGGATGGCCAGATGGCCGTGAAGAGATGTCGCTGATAACTAACATGTTATATGAGAAGGTATGAGTCTCATTCCACACCCCCGTATTTTTTGCACTCAGAAAGTGGCCTTAATTTATTGTAGTAAAAGACGTGAAATATGAAATAAAAGGATTTCCTGCAACCACTCTCAATAAGTAGTACCCTCTTATATAACATGTACCTAGTATCTGTCAATCTGGTTAACTTTAGTTCATCTTATTTCATAAACTTATAGAATCTAATGATTGAAAGAGGTCAGAGAGATTGTGAGGTTCAACTTCAATTAATTTCTTTAAACACATATTACCTCAGCTGCACAAAGAAAAGATTAAACTACACTATCTCTGCTGTACTTTTTAACTACTAGACTGTGGGGGTAGGGGAGGCAGTGCAGAAAGTAATGTGTTGTAGAGAATAGGTTCACTGATAACATTGCACGTTGTCTGTATTGTCTTAAAAAATAGAAAGAGGGAGAGGGAGAGATTATTCAGCCAATATTTAAACCCACTCTGGACTGTTGATGTATTTTTCCTACACTAGATATATTTTCTTAATTACTGGGAAGTGAATACCTGATACTACTGTAGCCTCAAAAGAATTCCTGTGGAAGCCAAAAGGAAGTATAACTATGCATTTAGCTTATAACATTATTGCTTTTGCAAATTAAAAATGCTCCTGGTGAAAATCCAGTTCTCATTCAAACTATCACTGGTGTTCTGTAGACTTCCCTACTATGTAATATAAAAATACATATTAACAGGAGATTAAGGAAGTCATAGTAACAGCGAATGATGTGTGTTTTGGCACTCTCTTCAATTATGTATTAATTGCTTTATGGAAGTATGCCTCTCTTTCCCATGAGTTTTAGACCATAAACCATGACTTCAGCTGATTTTGGATAGTAACAAAAGCAGTATCTTGCTAACACAATGAGGACAGCGTCAACAAAATAGTCTGGAAAAGATTCCAGGTTACTGGGCTGCTTCAACTTAATGCTAATTTAGGAATAGAATTATGTTATAGCCCTTTAATATTCTTAGCTGAAAGGAAAAGATGACAAGTACAGTAATTCAAGTGTTAACTGCTCCATTGCCTTTTGCTAGGTGTAAGACAATGCTTGGCCCTGTTAAATCAAAACAAACAATGTTACAAAGTCATTTCCAGATTTATAGCTCAACCCAGAAGGTTGATGCTTCCTGGGAAGTCTCCGGAATGGGATCAGATATTTTCAATTCAAATGAATAGAGCAACTGTGTATCCTATGCCTCATAAATCTCCACATTTAACTTGAAGACTGATCCCTTCTTCCAGATGGCTAGTAGGGCGTAGGGGGCAGAATTAGCAAGAAACCCAAGAGACATAAATCCTGTGCATAGTTCCTGAGACACCTGTGTTCAATGGTTTTTCTTGCTTCCAATCAGTTTTTATTGAAGCTAGAATTAATAAATAGAATTACTCAGGTAAACAAAAAATTTCAAGTATGTAGAAGGTTATAATCCTTGAGGGATTGCTCTTCATAAAGCCATTAAACTAGACAATTATTTTCTTCAAAATGAAAAGATTAAGTGGACAAAATCAACAACAAAAAGTCATTTCCCCAGAAGCTATCTAGTGTTACCTCTCCTCCATTATAAGCCAATAATACTTATCTCCCCAGGGATGGCTTTTGTCACCTCATTTAAAGAACTGAGATTTTGTGGGGTGTTGAACCACTCCAGTCATCCTTCCTTCATGCCCCAGGGACAGGATGTGTTAGGTAAGGTTGAAGAAATTATGAAGGGGAAGAACAAATTTAAGAGGAAGGAATCAGATATCACCTTTTCTCCTTTTCCACCTCCAATTTTTAATATCAATAATATTTCATAAAGATGCATTAGATAGAAGTAGCAGACAGTGAAGATATACAAGAGCATAGATTACAAAATATTTTATGATAACTAACTTCTTCCCTTCTAGACTCTTCCAACGATGTTTAGCTCTTAACTAGGAGAAACTACTGATTGTTTTTCTATATTAGCTTACTGTTTCTAAGAGTAAGTTCTATAGAGAAGGTTTAAAAATAGTCTGTGATGATAAAAGGAGTAATGGTTATTTGGGGGGATGACTTAATGACTTAATGGCAGGGTGTGAAGGAAGTTTCTGGGTTATTAGTAATGCAATATATCTTAAACTGAATGTTGGCTACCTGGGAATGTTCACTCTCTAAAAATTCATAAAACTTCAGATCTGCGCATAGTACTGTATGTAAATTATACCTTGATTTTTTTAAAGTCATATTAGCTGGGATTCTGGTTCCTCTAATAAAGAATAAATGCTCTCTATATCCCTTTCTAACAGATCCTCAAAGTCTGGGACTTTTAATAAGCTTTCTTTCTCCCTATACAGCTCCTACATTCGCCCTAAATTCTACAGTTTAAAATTTGACCTGCCATTTGAATGACCTGGCTAGTATTGAATCTAACTAATACAAATCATCATATAATATCAATAGACTTCCCAAGTTAAGTTTGGAACTGTGTCTGGTGATAAAAAGTCAAGATTATATATAGTAATGAAGTAATAATTTTAAAATTGAGATATGATGAAAAAAGCAATCATCATAGCTATATGAGCGGTGACCCACACACAAAAAAGAGAATTATCTTCTGGAGGGTGGGCCCTTTGTAGTACAAGCTTCCCTGACTAGGTGAGTGTTCTAGGAACCCATCTTTATCAGTGTATCCCAGCTGGCATTGTTGTACGAGGCTGCATTCAGCATCAGTGATTTTTTTTTGAAGACTCTGTCAACACATTTGCCCACTTCGTGATGGGTGATTTACCCGTGCACGAGCCCAAACCATGATGAGTGTTCAGCAGTTTTTGGCTAAAAATGGGAGACCCCCTTGCCCCTCCCTGCCTATTCACCTGATCTCACCCCAAGTAACTTTTTTGTTGTTTCCCAGATTACAAAAGTTCTCAAAGGGAAGTGTTTTGCCAGTATGGAAGATATCAAACAAAAAACGGCAGAAATAGTAAAAGGCATCAAAATCGACAAGTTCAAAAACTGTTTTGAGCAGTGAAAAATGTCTTGATAGGAGTATTGCATCAAATGGAGAGTACTTTGAAGGTGACTGAAGTTTAAACATGTAAGAATAAATACACAATTTTTATAAATAAATTCCTGTTTTTGTGTGTCCCCCCCCACCTTATACAATATTTAATAAGTATTAGAGGGACAACATTAATAACTGTAAATTGAGTCTGACTGTCTTCTGGCTCAAAGTAGTTGGCTAAAATTTCCTGTATTATGTTCCACTAAAAAATGGTTGAAAGGATAATGGTTGATAGATAAAAGTGAGGAGTGAAATAATGACTGCTAACATTAATGAATGCCAGATCCCTGTGTTTGACCACTGTTTTTCTGCCTTCCTGTTATACAGCATATAGTGTTAATTCAATCCATGTATATATTTATATATCCCAATGTAATCTTTTTTTAACGAAACTACAATGTTGACTTATGCTCAACTTAGTTTCTGCTCTAACCCCATTTCCTCTTCTGACAGTTACTTTTTCACAACAAATAATATAAAATGCTAGTCATCAGAATATAATACAATAATCTGTATAAAAAATTTAATTTATAGTTTACTTTAATACTGTTGAATGTACTTTATTATTATTCTCATATGGATTTCAGTCTGAGATTGGATTAGGATGACATGGAACAATTTGGCTTTTATATAAAGCCCATGAGGATACAATGGGCCTGCTGACACCAACACATTCTTGAATAATAAATATCATGAAGCTTATATTGTGAAAGATTCACAAAAAAATGTTAATCTCTTCCCCTTACTGTCATGCATACTAAAATTTAGTATGTATGCCAACTAATGTTAATATTAATTTAAGAAAATATGCAAAAGAAAGTCTGCTGTGAAATATATTTTACATTTGCACAATATATACTTCTAGAGCCAATGCCAAATGAAACTGATTTCTCAAAAGTACCATAAGCTGGCTATATCCATACCAGTCCTATAAGTCACTAATAGATAATCAAAACATGGTCAAAATTGCTTAGATGGAAAGAAAATTTTATTTTTCCAATATCTTCTGGGATCTCTACATTATTAGTTATTATTCTAAACTGTAAAACAAAAATCATTTTATTCATATGTTTCCAATTCCCTTGGTCTATACCCTTTATTCTTGGAGCCAAAGATGTGACCCATATATAATATTCACTCTGTAAATTAACCCCCTTTGAGCTCCATTCTGCTTTCTTAACTTTCTTTTCCCTTTCCCTAATTTCCCATGCCTATTTTAAATCTTTTGTTATATTGCTGGGATCTGTGTAAACTGTCTCATTCTTTTCTGCAAAAAGATAATTGTGCCAGCTGCAGTCCCCTGAGAAGCAGACACCATGATGCAATTAGACATGCAAGAAATTTGGGGGGATACTGGTGAACTATAAAGAGGAGTGAGCAGAAGTAGCCAGGGAGAGGCTCCCAGTGCAGTTGCAGGTGTGACTCTGGAAAGAAAGGAGTAATGGGTAAGAAGAGTCATCCAGCAGGGCAGTTCTATGAAAGTCTTGGCCAGAACAATGGGGAGTTGCTAAACCAAAACTGGTCATTAGAAAGGCCTCAGAATCCATTCCCATGCAATTATTGGCTGGGGGCAGCTATAAAAAATGTGGCCACTGTGGTGGATCCTCAGAGACGGTGGCTGAGGCTCTCCATCACTCTGCTGGCCACAGAAGTGTCTCTTGATGGAGATGTCAATGGCAAATTTCCACAGTCATCACAGCAATATACAAATAAATAAATAAACAAGAAAGTACTCACAGATAAATTTTTCCTTATTTCAAAGGAGTCACAGTATTGCACCCAGACAAATATTCATTAAAACCTAACATTCTAATGTTTTCAAGTTATGATGGATTAGAATCACATTGAGATTTATAGGGGCTGAACCATGTCTGAGTGCGCCCCCTTAGTAATAGACAAAAATCCGTAGGTTGTAAAATTGTACCTTCCTGACACCTGGGACACTGGATTTGCTGCAACATGTAATTGTTCTCAGCTATTTCCACTGTGGTTATTTTTCAGTGTGCCACACAGCAAGATATAAAGGAAAGGAATATCAGGTTTTGCTTTCCCCTCTGTTTCCATGGACACCGGTTTATAATTTTATATGAAAGTCAAAATCTGTCACTCTCATTAAGTCTGTTCTTGAAGCTACTTTGCTAACAGCTTCGACTAATGCAGTAAAATAATTAGGAGAACCAAAAAGGAAAACAGACAAAACAAAAACGAAAGGAAATGAGTCCCTTCTTAAAGATGACCTACCGAGGGGAGGGGAGCTTGAGGAAGAGATGAATAGAAGGCAGTACAGCGCTTAATGATGCGGGTGTTACAGAGCATTGGATGAATCTCAGCATGCAATGGGGGTATAGTTTGCTTTTAAACCAGAAACCATGAAATTAATGTTCCTTTAAAACATAATGCATCCTAATGATTAGCACTATATCCGCTTCCTGCTGTCTCTTACACAAGTATGTGAATATATCAAGTGAACAGTTTCAAGAATCTTGCCATCAATACACTTACCAGCCCTGGCTGGTATGGTTTAGTGGGTTGAGCGCTAACCTGAGAAACAAACCATCCCTGGTTGGATTCCTGGTCAGGGCACATGCCTGGGTTGTGGGCCAGGTGCCCTGTTGGAGGCATGCACCCCATTCAGGGCATGCAAGAGGCAATCGATGTTTCTCTCGCACACCGATATATTTCTCTCCCTCCCTTCCCACTTCTCTAAAAAATCAAAAATATAAAATCTTTAAAATAAAATTTACCAATCCAGCCCTGACCCATGTGGCTCAGTTGGTTTGATGTCATCCAATCACCAGTTCAATTTCCAATCCGGTCTGGTCCCCAGATGGGGCAAGTTCAAGAGGCAATTGATCAATGTTTCTCACACATTGACATTTTTCTCCTTCCCTTCCCCCTCTCTCTAAAAACAAATAAATAAACTCTTTAAAAAAACATTTATCATTCCAAAATAATTGGTAATTATCTTCATAATTATTTAATTTATTTTAGCTTAGTCTACTATTTTGCAGGCCTTGGGTCTCTGGAGCCATGTCATCTTATTCTCATCAATAAGGCTTATTGAGGCTTCCCTATGCATGAAAGACCCTGGCAGACAAAGTGAGAAAGAGCCGGAGGGAACTTTGTTTTCAGGTAATGTTGCACTCAAAAATATGAATTTTAAAAAGCAAAATTAGGAAGGATTTATTAAATTATAAAGAATTCTTCACTTTTATGGAAGAATTTGTTTCACTGATACCATGAAATTAAAATGACTAATTTTGTGTACTGCCCTTGTTCCTGAAGGTTGGTGTGGAGCTGGGCTATGTTCACATTATGTGTGCCTGAATTCAGAACTGCCCATCTGATTTGGTAAGACCCAGCCAGGATAATCTCTTTTTTGAGTAACGCAGAATCAACTGATGTGGAACCTTCAATTCACTTGCAAAATTCTTTCACTTTTGCTATATAACACAACTTAATCACAAGAGTGAAGTCCATCATAGTCATAGTCCCAAGGCACTGATAGGTATTATACAGCATTGTATATATCAAGAGGTAGGATTCTTAGAGGCCATCTTAGATTTCTGCCTACTGCAGATAAACACTAAATCTTTACTTGATAGATAGTGGTAAATTTCTATTGTGATAATGAAATCATAACTGGATTTAATTATTAGTCTAAGAATTATGCCAAATGAGCATCATTACATCTTTTTAGGTAGATTTAGAAACTCCCATACATATAGACTTAGATAAAGGTAGCCATGGTAACTGGAAATTTCATTACAGTCTTAGTACTAGTATTTTTTTCCTCTGAGCATCATCCCAATCCTTAGAGCGTGTGCTCATGTATGTGTGCAGTATTGCAGGTGAGGATTGGGGGACACATTTTGCCTGTTTGGACGAAAAAGGTTATTAATTTAAAATTAATCAGAAATATACCACCAAGTGTTTGACAGAGGACAAATGCTGTTCAGATTATGTTTTTAATATAAGGATCGCTTGAAATCGCTTATATGCTTCAGAGCATATAAATAATCTCATATATAACTATTTATCTTCTATATAGCACATACATATCTTTTATATGATATACATATCTTCTAGGCAAGTTTCAAGAGGGATCTTTATTTGAACTTAGACATTGAACACGCTTCAGTCCATAATCTCCATATCCATTCTAACAAACTATTCTCACTAACATATTGTTCTCTGGTGTCGGCAGCCGTCCGTCTCGAGAGACGATGGTGTAGCTTCTTAAGAGTCTATCTGCACCGCCGAGAATGGCTGTGCAGTCCGACTCGGGAGTGACACGGTATCTGTCTCCTCCCGTGTTGAATCGACATCTTGCGATGACGCTGGAGTGTCCTCTCCAGTGAAGCTGAAGCTACAGAGCCTGGGCAGGGTAATATGGAGGGTCTGCTGCTGCCCATGCAGCAGACCCCCCTCTCTTTGCAGCTGAAGGATCCAAGGGAAAGACGGAGTCAATACAGCTTGGCTTCAGGTGTGCCGCAGGAGTTGCCGGTGTTGACTACAACGTCAAACCGCCTTAGGGACTCCGGCTCCGGATTTTCTGTCGGGGTTTACTCCCTTAGCCTTTCCCCTGAAGAGGTATGCCGCAAGGCAGCGGAGGTTTTTGGAGTCAGAGTTTTCCTTCTCTGATGTACCCTGACTGGAAGATCGAACCAGCGACACTTAGCTCGCAGGCCGACGCTCAATCCACTGAGCCAAACCAGCCAGGGCTGTTCTCTGGTGTAATATTTGCTGATCTAGCCAATTAAATCTTCTATTAAATACCAACATATTTTGCAACAACCTTTCAAATGTCATATTTGAAAGTTCATTAAGAATCGTTTTCATGACTTATTGTGTGAAAGGCAGTGCTTTAGGAAATGGAAAAGAGACAGAGACATATTTTTTAAAAAGAAGAAAGTACACAGTATTCCCTCACTTATCGCTGGTATTATGTTCTAGACACCACCACCACCACCACCCCCCCACAATAGGTGAAAATCCACGAAGTAGGAACCTTACATTTACTTTAGTATTTATATATATTTTAAGGCTTTATAAACCCTTCCCACACATTTATAAACCATTTCCACTCCCGTATTAACCTTTCCACACTTTTATAAGCACTACTTATGTTCTTAAACATACTCTACACTCTTAAACCTACATAACTTTAACAAGATACGTATACAGTACCTCAGAATCTCACGATATAGCAAAATATCTGCGATAAATGATTAAATATATTTTTTTTTAATCCCGCGATACAGTGAGATCGCGATAAGTGAACCACGATATAGCGAGGGACCACTGTAATCAGGTAAGAAAGTAAATACCTGTAGACAGGATATTCATAGATGATGATACATTATATAAAGAAAATGAAACAAGCTTATGAATGGGATTAAACTAGGGGCAGTAGAAATGAGGGGAGATTAATTTAGACTGTTTATGAGAAAAATTCTTGTTGAGGAGTTTTAACTGCAACCTGAAAGACAAAAACAAGACAAGCCAAGAGAAAAGAAGAAGACAGAGCTTCCAGGTAAAGGGATCAACGGTGCAAAAACTTTTGGTAGAAACAAATTTTGATGTGTTTGAGGAATACAAATTCGGACAATGCTGGAGTCCAATGAGGGAGAGAGAGAGTGTGTGAAGGTCAGATCATGAAGGTTATGTAGGTTTTAAAGGCCATGCGATGACTGAATTTTTGTTTCTAGTTGCAATTGGCACCCATTGATTTGGCACCCATTGATTTGAAATGTACTTTTTTAAAAAAGTCAAGCTGGCTGCTGTATTGTGAATGGTGTCTAATAGCACCTTATCTATAAAAAACAAAAATGTATTACTAGCCCTAGCAAAGTAATCTGTTAATTTTATCATTTTCACTATTTAGTATTTATTTTTGTTTTTAACACATCTCTCAACAAAGATGTCTTGTTATTTGGCATAAATCTTGTCCATAGTTATTTCTTTTTTTTTTTTAAGTATATTTTATTGATTTTGTTGTTACAATAGTTCCATTTTTTTTTCTTTTACTCCCTTCCACCCAGTACCCCCTTCCCTCAAGCAATCCCACCCCCCTTAGTTCATGTCCATGGGTTGTGCATATAAGTTTTTGACTTCACCCTTTCCTGTATTATTCTTAACTCCCCCCTGTCTATTTTGTACCAACCAATTATGCTTCTTAATCCCTGCACCATTTCCCCATTTCTTCCCCTCCACACTTCCAGCTGATAACCCTCCAAATGATCACCATACCTATGATTCTGTTCCTGTTCTGGTTTGCTTAGTCGGATTTTGTTTTTAGTTTTTAGATTCAATCATTGATAGTTGTGGGTTTGTTGTCATTTTAGTGTTCATAGTTTTGATCTTCTTTTCTTAAATAAGTCCCTTTGATATTTCATATAATAATGGCTTGATGATGATGAACTCCTTCAGCTTTACCTTGTCTGGGAAGCACTTCATTTGCCCTTCCATTCTAAATGATAGCTTTGCTGGATAGACTAGTCTTGCTTGTGGGTCCTTGCTTTTCATCACATTGAATACTTCTTGCCAGTCCCTTCTTGCCTGCAAAGTTTCTTTTGAGAAATCAGCTGATAGTCTTACAGGCAGCCCTTTGTAGGTAATGCTCTGCTTTTCTCTTATGGCTTTTAAGATTCTCTCTTTATCTTTAACCTTTGACATTTTAATTATGATGTGTCTTGGCATGATCCTCTTTGGGTCTAGTTTGTTTGGAACTCTCTCTGATTCCTGGATTTGTATGTCTATTTCCTTTGCCAAATTAAGGAAGTTTTTCTTCATTATTTTTTCACATAAGCTTTCAATTTCTTGCTCTTCCTCTTCTCCTTCTGGCACCCCTATGATTCAGATGTTGGCTCGTTTAAAGTTGTCCCAGAGGTTCCTAAGCCTCTCCTCATTTTTTTAAATTCTTGTTTCCTCATTCTGTACTGGTTGACTGTTGGTTTTATTTCCTTATGTTTCAAATCATTGATTTGAACCCCGGTTTCCTTCCCTTCACCACTGGTTTTATATGGATTTTCCTTCATTTCAGTTAGCATAGCCTTCACTTCTTCCCTTACATGTTTGCCATACTTAAACATATCTGTCAAGCCTGTGAGCATCTTTGTCACCAGTGTTTTCAACTCTACATCTGTTAGGGTGGCTATCTCCTCATCTGTTAGGTTGGCTATCTCGTCATCGCTTAGCTCTCCCACTGGAACCTTGATCCATTCCCTCTTTTGGGCCATGCCTCTCGGTTTCCACATCTTAACAGGATCTTGAGTTTGTTTGCCTCTGTGTCTTAGGTAGAACTGTCATACCTATTATGTTGTAAGAGGTAGAGCCTTAGGTATTCGTCAGTACAGGGCGACCCATTTTACCATGTTGTAGTGCTGTGTGTGGTGAGGAGGGGTCTGAGAGGGAACAATGCCACTTGCTCAGCACTTGCCCCTTTTCCGGGCAGTTTTCCCACTTCCGTATGGGACTGGCACCTCTCTCTAGCTGTTGCCCTGGCTGTCGTTCCCAGAATGGGTGGGTCTGCAGATATTCTAGGACTGTGGGGTCCTTTAAACAAGTGGACTCTACTGAGAGACCAGCAGTTTCTTCCTCCACCCCAACCCCCACTGGTTTGCGCAGTTAAAAGCAGTGAGGTTTGATTTTCTCCAGCTCTGGAACCATGAGCTATGCTGTCTGGTCTGGTGCTGGGAGTGCTGCCCCGGTGGCCCTCCCTACTTTTTTTAATGTGTTACTATGTTTTCTGCTGGTCTGCCACTGTCACCACACTGCTTCCTCTCTGCCCCTCCTACCTGTCTGGATGAGTATTTTTTCTTTACATCTTGTTTGTTGGACTTCCATGCAGCTCGATTTTCTGGAACTTCTGGTTGTCTCTAGTTTTGAGGTAGTTGTATTCCTTCTTAGTCTTGGAGGGAGATGCAGCATGTCTGTCTACACCTCCATCTTGGACAGAAATCTCGTAGTTATTTCTGATAAGAAAAGCAGAGAACTGTAAAAATATGTTATCAATATTTTTGCTGCACTGGCTGTTATTTTTAAAAATCCAAATGAAATGTGAAATCCAAACCTGTCCTTTAATCCCTTTTTTCTCTATTCAAATGTTATGATTATTAGTTTAGAGTCACTAAAGAGTACAAATACGATATTATTATAGACTTTTTTTAAAGTAGAAACAGCATTTATACCTGTTTTGCAATAAAAACAAATAAAATTTCATGGCATAGAAAAGTCAAATTTGACAGGATTCTTTTCTTTTCGGTAGCCTATTTTCAACACTCATAACTAGTTTTTGTTTTGTTTTGTTTTGTTTTTCTTTTCAGCTGTATGTGATACACATGAACACATCCTGTCCATCTCTGCAACTAACCTCTATCATTTTACTCACTTTATGTAGCTAGGATTTAAAATATCCAAGCCATTCACTTTGCAGTGCTTTATTTTTTTTTTTAAGCAGGAATGGGGGTACATTTCAAAATATTCTCTCATTCAAGCACTATAGAGAATGGAGCACAAGAAATCTAAAATCAAAAGTCAGAAGCTGGACAAAATCAATGTTGATCCTCTTTAGAGGAAATATTACCCCGACCTCAAATTATTTCTATAAGCAATTGGGCGCAATGTCCTAAACACAACACAAGAGAAATAAAATAACATTAATTTATTAATAACAACAGAAAAATAGGCGATAGAAATCAAGCAACAGTTACTTCAAGGTATGAAATTTATCAGACACAGGCAATATTTATAACTTAAGATGTTGAAGGAGATAAAACCTACAATTGAGCATTTTGACAGAGAACTGGAAACTGTTAACAAAGAACCATATAGAAGCTCCATAAACTTCATTTTAGAAAAAACAAAATTACACTTAAGAATGTAATGGATGAATCTGACAACAGACTACATGAGATGGAAAAATTAATAAAATGAGGGTTAAATTAAAAGAAAAATTCAGAATGAAATGAGACATGAAAGAAAGGAAAAAGACATAGCTGATGCAGTGAGAAACTCTAACGTATGATAGCATTCATAAAGAAGAGAAAGACAGTTGGGGACACAAGCAATATTTGAAAGATAAAGGCTGAAAACACCAAGCCAAGGTTTCAATAATTCTCTCTTACTGGTGCAATATAAAAGCTTTCTTTTTAAGACGAGGCACAAAGTAATGATGCCTCCTAATTCTACTTTTATTCAACGTTGAATTAAATAGCCTATCCAATAAAATGATAGAAGCTTTAAGAAGTAAAAGCAAAAAAACATAGCTGTCATTATTCTCAGACAATATAATCAGGTAAAGAGAAAACCCCAATTATCTATAGTTAATCATTAAACTTACTATATAAAGTTAGAATAGTTGCTGAATACAAAGTCAAAATACAAAAGCTCATTGTATTTTTACACACCAATAATGAACAGTTAAAATAAAAGAAATTAAAGTTTCGATTTTATTAACCCTGAAAATAGTGGTTCACTCAAAAGAATTCCTTAGTAAATACTGTCAACTATAATTAACATTTCTAATTTATAAATAAATATTCTTAACAAGCAAATAGAAAACACAAATAAGAAAGCAAGGACATCTAATAAAAGAGCAGATAGGTTTTCACCATCTTCTCCACTATTCATGTACTCCAAGGTGAGCCACAACTACAAGCATTTTTTAAGATTTCATCCTGATTCAGATTGTATGTATCAGGTAACCTGAAGCACAGAGAAATGGTCAAAGCTGACTCTTCTTTGCCAAGAATTTATAGTCTACTTACAGAGATAAGAGTATTGCAGATGCAATCAGTTGCAAAACAGTGTCTCATATTTGGGTATTTGCTTGTTTAACAATGAAATACCAACTTTCTGCCTACCACGAATTAAGCATTTTTTGAGACATTACGAGATATAAAGATGAGCAAGACAGCAGCCTTGCTTAACATTAGACCAGAAACGTCCAAAGAAGAGAGAGAGACAGGCAACAAGGCTTGAAGGATGAAGGGAATGTTTCATGGAGGATTAACTGAGTGAGGTTCTCAATGGTAGAGAGAATTAGGATACAGTTGATAAAGGGGGAGTGGAGGGGAGGGATATGGTATGACCATGCATTCAGAGTTAATTTAAAAGCCTAGTAAGAGTCTAGAATTCAAGCAGTACAGCAGTGGAAGTGAATTATGGGCTTTTGACACAAGGCATACCCGTAATTACTTCTTTCCATTTCCAATAGTTGACAAGTATTCATTGCATATCTATTTTAAGTAGATGAGCATAATGGTTAGAAACATGAATTCCAGAGTCAGACTGCCCAGGTTTGAACCTGCCTAACTGTAAGTGACCTAGACACTTTCCTCATATGGAAAATGGGATGATAATGATAGCATTGCTTCATAGATCTTTTTAAAAAGCTAAATGAATTAATCCACATCATGATTAGACCAATGCCTGGCACAAAATAAACACTATATAATTTAGCTATAATAATAATTATTCTTACCCATTTTATGTCCAATATTACCCTTAACACTGTGGTAGATGTATCTTTTTAGGTCTCTGTTCTGAAAGACCTTATCACTTACTTGGGGATCAGGGGATGTGAAAAAGTTGCCACTAATATAAATGGTGAAGGATACTTAACAACATAAAAATATGTTCAGATACATTGCAAAGAAAAAAAGGAAACAATACAGAACAGAAGATATAACCCCAAATATCCTCCTTGAAATGCACAGACAGAATTCCTAAAATTCTGGAAGATATCAGGTACTATCTCTGGGTATTGTGATTATGAGTGATTTTAAGAAGCATTATTGGATTGTAAACTTGAAAGAGAGGCAGTGGGTGTAATGGAGTTCACAGGCTTTGGGATCATAAAACAGATACGTAGCTAAACCTCCTGTCTGTACAACCTTGAAGGGGTTTTTGTTCTTTTTTGCTTGTTCATTTTTAACTTTCTCGGCCTCTGTTTCTTCATCTACAAAACGGGAGTATGCCTGGCCCCTAGTAGATGCTTTACACACTGTGGGTTTTTTGGCAAAGTAAACAAATTCCTTATAGCATTCATTGCCAGTCACAAAATGTCACCATAAGCCCATGTCCATACCATTAGCTACTCAGTGCAACCACTGTTACAATGTGGTCACATCGGGCTCAGACATTAGCAAGTATTCAATGATGTTTGAGTGAAAGAGTGTATTTGTTTCTTCATTCATCTGCTAAGAATCCGTATCGAATACCTGAACTTGCATTGCAAAGTGCTGAGTGGTAGACTTCGTAGACATCTAACTTGGCACATAGTATGAAATTAATACTCATTTTCAATAATTTATTCATTAAATTACTTCATAAATTGTGTTCACTATGCTAAGCAATGAGTATGAAATTAGTTTATCCCCAGTTTATTTCTTCTAGCCTGTTACAAAAACTACACTTGGTTCTGCATGTGGTTTCAAAAGGAGACCTAAAATTATATTTACCTTTGACTATATATAGCACTGGAATAAGCAAAGTCAAATAAATTCTGGCTGATCATATCCTAGCAGCTCTTTTATGGTATTTCAATCCTTCCATGCTATTTTTTGAGCTATTTGAGTTGAAGTATTTTGGGTTTGCTTATTTTAAAAGCCAAGATCAAATGCTGTTTCATATTTTGTCAGTTTCAGGCAACATTGGAAGATTTTTTTAAAAGCTTCAATTTAGTCCAAAAGACTCTTATTTAATAGTCAATGCCAGATAACTAGAACTTGAATGAAGTAAAAAGAAAGACATATAGAATCTCTTTTTCTTCACAGCAGTTTTGCAGACAATGTGTATTTCTGAAACCCATTCAGAAATAGAAATATTCAAGACATATTCCTCTTACAAAGAGTTTGCCACCCATCTATAAAGTTATTTATTGTTCACAGAGTTGTAAGAGCAAGAAGTTTAAAACAATCTAAAGACATAGTACTAGAAGACTAGCTAAAGAAGCTATTATATTTGTACAAAATGGAATATGTAGCCATTGAAATATTACAGACAAATATGTAATGATATGGAAAGTTCTACAAGATAAGTTGTTATATAAAAATCAAATTATAAAATAATATTTACAAGATGTTTCAACCTCACAATTTTAATCCATCTATTTTTGTCTTTGAGGAAAAGTGGACCCTGAGGATGTTTATAATACAAACATTTTGATCAGATTAGGCCAGTATTGATAAAATTTTCATTAAGAAATTAGTTCCTGGAGCAAATACCACTAAGCCAAATTACTTCCTTGCTCAAAATAATATCTCAAACATTTTTAATATTTTTTTCAATTTTATTCTTTATTTAACTCAGATTATTTCATTGGCATTAGTCATTTTTCATTTAAATCATAATTCATTAATCAATAGGGATTTTGTCATACCAACTTTTATTGATTCTTTTCTATCCTTATGAGTTTTCTTTTGTGGTCTGTTTCTATGAAGTTCAATATTCCTGGGTGAGATTTCACAATTCTAAACATTGTCAAGATGTTAATCTTCTATTAACTTTTAGCCAGTAACAAATTTTACTATGTGCAATTTAAAACATTGTCAGTTTTATTCTATGGAAATTATTTGTATTGGTAATATTTAATGCAAGTATTATACTTATTTCTCAATTAATCCATATGAACATTTAAGCAATTTAATAGAGAACAAGAAAGAGGGAATGATCAAAGAAGAGCTCAAGGATGAGTGAATGGAGAAGGCAAGAAAGAATAAGGAAAACAGAGGCACATATGAATAATAGAAACAATGGGATCAAAATAGTGGGGCAGGATATTACTAAAATATAATTTAATAATGCTATCTCTTCAAACTTAATCATGCTAATGCTTTTCCTTAACATGATGAATTTCTGAAACATTCCTGCAGAACATTTCTGTATTTCCCACTTTCAACCTCCCTACCTACTAATTGCATCAGAGAAATGATGAATTCATCACATCATTGAAGGCTCTTTCTACATGACCATGAAACAACCAGTTAAAATGTATAACTTCTAATATTGTTTGTTGTACATGCTGAACAGTTAGCCTGAGGCTGTTTATCAAAATGACTGGGTGTTTTGACATTAGCCTATTTGGGGTACACAGAGGTTCTGGATACCCAACATCTCCTTTCTCAAAATAAAATATAGTGATCTCCATGAGATCAAAGATAAGGCTGAGGTCAAGAAAATGAGTAAAGCAAATGCTGGATATTGGTCTGCAAGTAGGAACCAAGGGACATGGAAGTACGTGAATGAAGGGGTCAGGAGGAAAAGCACAAGGAGACAGAGCAGATGAAAACAAGGGTTCTGTCCTTCAGCCACTATATTTATTCTTCTGGGCTACTCTGAGAACCGAAAGGGCTCTTGGTTTCTGCTATTCTTTGTCCCCAGTCCACATGCATTTATTTTTACAGCTCCAAATGATACCTTTGACCAATAGTTATCACACCTCCCACCCACCCCCACACCCTTTTTAAGGCATAGACTCTTAAAATCTTATGTGAAAGCCTAATTTTTCAAATCAGAAAAGGTGGTTGTTCTAGAGTTAACATGGCCAATGGATGGAACAAATTGGAGGCATGGTGAATCCCAGGAACCAGGTTCCCTGCTCCTTCCCATTCTGAACACATTACAGTGACCTGTTTGAATTCCACTGGCTTAGACTTTGTGCTGTATACTATAATATCTGAAGGTAAATTTTACAAGTAGGCTTAAAGGGATAAAGATACCACTACTTTAACAAAGCCTTGGAAGCTGAACCAACTTAATACTTTTAAGGGTTTGTTTTCTATTTATGTTTTTTTAGCTAAAACTTAAATTTTAAACCCTTCTTCAAAATGTACCATTGATATTTAATTTAGATTATTAAAAATAATGATGAGATGATGATAGTGAACAACTATGTAGCACATTCTTCTTTACTGACAAAGTCCTAAGTGTTTACATATATTAGCATACTTAATCTTCATAAGTCTGAGAGGGCAATACTATTGTCTTCTACTTAGAGATGAAGTAACTGAGACAGAGAGAAGTCAACTAACTAGTCCAAGTTCTTATACCATGTAAGTGAAGTGGAAATAGATTATAATTATAATTTGATACAATTTTTATTTGCACAAGTTGGAAATTATGCTGGAATCCAATTATGGGAAAGTTTCTTCAGTAATTAACAGATTATATGGAATCTTCTTAATAGTTCATTCCAAGCAATTTCTAAAGGGTTATGGGAATTAATTCTTCAGGCTTAAGTCATAAAAGGTCATGAAAATTTAGCTGAGTGACTCAAGGTCTTTGAAGGGGTCTTTGAATCTTGGTAAATACATTTTAGATATGAGTAATCTATGGCAATAATACTTGCCTAACAAAGTCTTCTTATGAAATACACTGATAGAATAAAATCTACCCCAAAATAGATTTTTCCAAACTTCTGCTGAGTGTCACAGGGGGAATTAACGGAAAAGATATTGCCATTATTAGGAGCATAACATAAATCAATGGGGAATAATATGGGAACATATTGTGACTAAATTACAAAATATTAAGTATAAGATAGTAGTATTGGTAGAAATTATCAATATAAGATGAGATTTTTAGAGACTTCCAGTCAAGATGGAAGCATAGGTAGACATGCTTCACCTCCTCGTGCAATCACAGAGAGAATTACAACTAAACCTCAAAACAGCACCCAGAACAGTCAGAAAATCAAACTATATGGAAGTCCAACAAACAAGAATTTAAAGAAGCCATATTCATCCAGATGGGTGGGGTTGCAGAGACACAGAGACAGGCGGAGAGGTGAGGAGATGCGGTGTGGCACTGAGAGACAGTGGTGGCGGCAGAACAGGTGGCCCACATTCATGTGTGGTGGATAAAAATCAAGAGGGCTACCTTGGGGACGAGTGATTTCAGCCCCATGCCAGACCACACAGCCCCGGGTTCCAGCACCAGGAAGATAACCAAACGGGGTTGAGTTGATGGAAGAAACTGCCAGGTTTTCAGGATATTATGCTTAAAGGGACTGCACAGTCTTAGAATGTACGCAAACCCAGCCACTCTGGGATTCACCACCAGAGCAAGAGCTGGTGGGGTACTGGTGGCACACGAGAAGTGGGTGGAGTGACTGGAAACGGAGCTAGCATCAAGCAAACCTCCAGAAACAAGGCGGCAGCATTGTCTGCTCTCCGAGCCCTACCCCCACACAGAGCCACAAAGTGGTGAAGCAGGTTGCCCCACCCTGGCGATTACCTATGTTCCGCCACACAGAATTTACCTTTTCTGCAATAGGCTATGGTCCTAAGACAGGGAGTCAAAGCAGCTCTACTAATAATACGCAGAAACAAACACAGGGAAGCTGCCATATTGAGGAGACAAAAAAATATGGCCCAAATGAAAGAACAGAACAGAACCCCAGAAGAACTAAACAAAATGAGGATAGCCAACCTATCACATGTAGAGTTCAAAACACTGTGATCAGGATGCTCAAAAATTTCACTGAGTATAGCAACAACATAAGGAAGAAATGAAGGTTATACAAAGTAAAATTTAAAAAAATCTACAGGGAACCAACAGTGAAGAGGAGAAAGTTGGGATTCAAATCAATGATTTGGAACATAAGAAAGAAATAAACATTCAACCAGAACATCAAGAAGAAACAAGAATGCAGAGAGAGTTAGGAACCTCTGGGACAACTTTAAATGTACCAACATCCAAATTATAGAGGTGCCTGAAGGAGAAGAGGAAGAGCAAGAAATTGAAAACTTATTTTAAAAAATAATGAAAGAAAACTTCCCTAATTTGGTGAAGGAAATAGAAATACAAGTCCAGGAAGCACAGAGTCCCAAACAAGTTGGACCCAAAGAGGGCCACACCAAGACACATCATAATTAAAATGCCAAAGGTTCAAGATAAAGAGGGAATCTTAAAAGCAGCAAGAGAAAAGCAGAGTTACCTACAAAGGAGTTCCCATAAGACTATCAGCTGATTTCTCAAAAGAAACTTTGCAGGCAAGAAAGGACTGGCAAGAAGTATTCAAAGTGATGATAAGCAGGGACCTACAACAAAGATTCCTGTATCCAGCAAAGCTATCATTTGGAATGGAAGGGCAGATAAAGTGCTTTTCAGATAAAGTAAAGCTAAACGAGTTCATCACCACTAAGTACTTATTACATGAAATGTTAAAGGGACTTATTTAAGAAAAAGAAGATCAAAACTATGAACATCAAAATGGCAACAAATTCACAACTATCAACAACTGAATCTAAAAATACAAACTAAGTAAACAAGCAGAACAGGAACAGAATCATAGATATGGAGATCCTTTGGAGGGTTATCAGCTGGGAGGAGAGATGGGAGGGAAAGTGCAGGGATTAGAAGCATAATTGATAGGTACAAAATAGACAGGGGGGTGTTAAGAATAGTATAGGAAATAGAGAAGCAAAAGAATTTATATGCATGACCCATGGACATGAACTAAGGTTGGGGATTGCTGGAAGGAAGGAGGGGTACCAAGCAGAGGAAGGCAAAGGGAGATAAATTGGGACAACTGTAACAGTATAATCAATAAAATATTTTTTTAATGAAATTTTACCTAGATTTTGAAAAACCTCTAGAAATTTATTAATTTATTTAATAGTTAATAAATAACAAGAGTAAAAGTTTTAACCTTGATTTTGAAGTACTGTAGTTTTTTAATTTATTCAAACATTAAGCTTTCTATTGACTATCCAATAATTAAAAATTAGCACAGTCTTCAGAATTACAGAAACATGTAGGACAGAAATGTTCTGCTCTCTTCAGGCTTATATTCTAATGAAGAGAGACAGATGATAAACAAATGAATAAATAAGGAAAGTACTGGATAGTGATAAGGCGTATGCAGAGAGAGTATACTAGATAGGGATACTGTGTATGCAGAGATAGTGTGATATGAAAACTAGAGTCTACTTTGATCAAGTAGTCAAAAAAGGCATCTCTGAAGAAGTGATATTTAAGCTGAGATGTAAATGATAAAAAATAAAAAAAGGATCAGTGTTCTGATGATGATGAGAGAGAAGAACAGGCAGCAGGAATGAATTGTGGAAAGGCACTAAGGTGTAGTCAAATTGAGCTTATTCATAGAATGGCAAGATGGCTGACGTAGCTGGAGCATCATCATCAAAGGATGAGAGAGATAAGAAATGAGGTTGCAGTTAGTTTTGGGCTTCCCAGAGCAGTGATGAATTATATTTATTTTTCAGTAGAAAAACTGAAAAACAAATAATAATACTTCCATAGCATAAATGTTATGGTACAGATAAATATGGACAGCCTGCTCTTAGAGCACAGAAGCGCCTACATGAAACTAGAAAGAGTATGGATTTTGAACCATAAAGGACAAGAGGAGTTAGCCAGACAAGGCAAGACTAAAAGGCAGGTTCTGGAACAATGAACCCTTCGTTGCAGCCAGAGCCTAGAGCCAGAGGAATGTGGTAAGAGATGAGCTTAGATGCATAGACAAGAACAAACTGATAGTCACCGAGAACCACAACACCCTAAAGTTAACATTTTAACTCAGTAGACCAAACAAGCATAATGAATATGAATATAACTCATAACACATATGTAAATACATTAGGAAGTGTCCTTCAAGAGTCTAGTGCTCTAAACAATGAAGCCCTCTACCTTATTTCTAGCCTCTTACAAAAAATAAAAATTAAAAGGAAGATAATGATGCCAGTCTGA
This sequence comes from Furipterus horrens, assembly GCF_987537825.1. Lineage (NCBI taxonomy): Eukaryota > Metazoa > Chordata > Mammalia > Chiroptera > Furipteridae > Furipterus > Furipterus horrens. The sequence goes on along the minus strand of NW_028327174.1, from coordinate 108,107,529 downwards.
GGCACAAGACTTGGTCCTTATGGAAATTATTTTACTTTATGTTGACATCTTGTAAATGAATCCCCACTATAGTAATTTGCTCACAAAATACTCTGGTACCCTTCTCTGCAGTGTCCTTCCCTGAGGGAAGAACATAGACCACTGCTCTGATGAACTTAGAAGTGACCACATGATTTGCTTTAGCCAAAAACGCACCTAGACAGAAATTATGTGTGTTACCTCTATAAAGAAGCTTCCAGATCTGGTGACCAAGTGTTCTACACAGAGGCTATTTCATCAGAACACAGAAAGTAGAACTACAGCAATATGAAAAGGACATAGTGTAGAAGATAACTCAATCTATAAATCATTGCAGTTGGAGGCATGGTGCTTGTTAGTGCAGCACAAACTAACCAATCCTGACTAATATATTCATGAACACAAATTTCAAAGAAAGCTGAGTACACAGCATATACATGAAACCCTTTTGTCAGGTGAGTACTTGAGGCTTAACCCTCTCAGGAATTTCAACCACAGATTTCACACAAAAACTACAACAATGGAGCATATTGCAATTTTATATTTTCACATTCTCCCCGCTCCTGACCAAACAATTCAGTACTAATGACTAACTACTCCAACCAAAAAAAAAAATGGTGTGACATGGGATGTAGGCAGCCTGTCTGTGTTCTGTTTTCACAGCCTACTGCTATAAATAATATCATTAGGTAAGCACACATTGCCTTAGATGGAAGGCACAAAGAAAAGCACTTTCTCTGATAGTTTAGCAACACATTCAGATTTCATGTCTCAAGGTAAAAATAGGCCTAACAAATGAATTAAATTTGGAAGCTGAGCTGAAGTGAAGAAAACCAGCATTATGAAACATGCTGTAGAAGGAAAGAGAGAGAGTCTTATAAGGTGCTATATTCTCTCTGCCAAGCAGTAGAGAAGAGTGGAAAAAGGGATTTTCCTGAGAAATAAAAATGATCAACAAGAATTTGAGGTTTAAAATATCGTCCTCATTAAATTGGTAACCAAAAGGAACTCTGAAAACAGTGCAAAGCATAAACTAAGTCTCAGTGGATAGGATTTTTTTATGTGTACTTTCAACGTTAAGAAGAAAAAAAATTTTTTAAAACAGATGTCAAAGAATGTTAAATATACATTTTCAGTTCAGTAACTCATATGTTTTGATTGTTTAGGGGTTTTGTTTCAGTAAAATCCCCCATTTCTATTTTGTAATTTTTAGTGATATTTTTAATGGCTCTGGTACCTGACACACAAAAAACACTAATAGATGCTATGTCTTCCAAGACACAAAATTTTTTTTAAATGTTATCATCAACCTTTCTAATGCTGCAGTCTAAGGCTAGTATACCTCTCTACCCCTATACCATATGCAAACAAAAAATTATTACAATAGTACTGACTATATTCCCTGAGCTCTACTTTACTTCACTATAACTGTTTCATAATTACCAATTAGTACTTCTTAATCCTTTAACCTTTTCACCAAGCCCCCCCAACCTACTTCCGCTCTGGCAACCATCAGTCTGTTTTCTGAATCCATGAGTTGGTTTCTATTTTGCTTGTTCATTTATTTTGTTCTTCAGGTTCCACATATAAGTGAAATCATATGGTATTTGTCTTTCTCCATCTGACTTATTTCACTTAGCATAATACCTTCTAGGTCCACCCATGCTGGAGTGAATTCTGTCCATTAGTCCTTCTTTGCTCTAAGTGGCCTACTATAAATAAACTATATGTTGATGGAAAATTAGTTAACCGTAATGCCAACGAACATCAACAGACAATAACAGTACATTATAATTTTATGTCTGAATCTGTGAGTTTGAAATGTTCCTTAAACTGTACCACTGGCACCATCAGCAAGTTAGAATAACTCAATTTAATTACTTCACTGAACAGCCGAAGAACTGCCTAAATATGCCAACAGTCCTGTGGCCATGGTGATTTGGCCAGGTCTCAGTTCCCCAGCAGAGCCCCAGCAGAGCCCCGAAGCCATTTTATTTGGATCTCTTCCAAGAGATCCAAATAAAATGGCTTGGGGACCCAGCTGAAGTGATTCATAGCCACAATCATGAAAACGCAGAGGGCTCTTGTGTTCCTCATAGCAACAGGCCTGGAACAACGTCTTCCTGAATATCTGCATGATTCCTGTGGTCAGCACCCCCAAGCATCTAAGTAATCAGCCATCCCATGCTCTCAATAACGGGTAAGCAAATCCTCAACTGCCGTAACAATGGAAAGGTTTTTTTTTATTAATTTGTGAATAGTTCTGTCCTGCTGCTTTATGACCTGCTAGCATGTTGGGACAAAGTACAAATTTACCGTAATAAACTGATGTATCAATGGTAAGAAACTGTATATTTTATCTTTATTAAATTACTAGCAGAGATATCAGCAGGCTGGAAAATCCAGTCCAGCAGTGCCTGTCTCCATGTGGCTGTGAAGTAGCTCAACAACAGACCCTAAATCAAGACAAAATAAAACAGACTAGGGTTTCCATCTTGTTTGTTTTTCAGAGTAAACACACAATTAACTGAATAGTTTTATCTGGGTTCAGTTACTACAGGTTCATTCATACAGAGACTGAAAGCAAAACTGGAACTTTCAAACTCACACTTCATACTGAATCAATTCAACATGAATCAATTCAACAAACATTAACAAATGTTTACTATATGTCAAGGAGTGGGATTGGACACCAAGATACAATGATAAACAAATGAGTAAGATATTATTAAAAGTAGGTAGCACTTGTTGAATGTTGCATAAATTTATCTTCCATTGATTCACAATTAGAATACAAAAAAACGGTCTCTCCATGAACTAATGAAATGTTCAGCCTTAAAAACATTTTGGAATAAAGACATGACTCGGAGTTAACCTCAATGAATATGACTGCTTTGGCACCTATAGTAATATCATTGACAATCAGCCACTGTCTGTAAGTCTATGCGAGGTCAAAATCTTCAGAGACATTGAACTGAGATGGAAGAGCAAAAAGCCAGTTGACTAAAGAATCTGGATATGAATTCATTCATTAATCCATTTATTTATAAATCTGATTATTCAACACATAATTATTGGGTTCTTAAAATAAGTATATTCTGATCTAGGCAATGGAATACCAAAGTGAAAAGAACAGGTAAGATCTTCCTGTCTTTAACTTTATATTTTTACTGTAAAAGACAAAATAAACAGGTAAGCAAATAAAAATGTATAATTACACTAAGACTAATTGCTAAAAAGGTAAAGTAGATAAAGTAATAGAAATCGATTGATGGAGTGGGAGGCGAAATAGAAGGTGAACATCTCAGCAGGCTGTATTTTGGCAGAAAGAGAACACACACACACACATTACAAGCTTACACTTAGTTTTCATTTTAATTAGTAAAATACCAAGAATATTGCTGAAGCAAGTGGCCACAGAAAGAAGAAGCGGATCCAACATGTCTCAACTCAGCTCCCCAAGACTCCCCCAAATCTACAAAGCAATGCCACCTCAGCCTGTGATACTGTTCATACAAGGCAGAGATTGGTATTCTATAAAAAGAAAAACAGGGTAAAGTAATATTAGTTTCTGAGATGAAAAATAGATTGATATGCCATATATATTACTGCATAGAGAGAAGATTTTCCAGATTACTTTATTCTTTCCTTTAGTATAATAAGAATTGAGTCTGGGTGGTTTAGATCATAGAGTTCTACCATGGTGTAGAAGCAATGCCTCCCCTCCCCTCACAGCTCAGCCATCTCTATGGTACCCAGAGAATGTGTCATAAAGGAAGTTTGTCATTTTCTGGACATAAGATGGGTGAAAGAGAGAAAAAAGGGGTGGGGAATAAAACAAGTAAACATGTGCTTCCACATCTTTTCCAGTCTGGCTCCTGCCGGGAAAGGAGGTGATATGTTATGCAAATACAGTACCAATGAAATCCCAAATTAGAGTACCCCCCCAAATTAGATTCTGAAAGGAAACTGCTTAGCAGAGTATCCATCTGGAGACACCGCCACAGTTTGTAACGTTAGCAGTACAATGTAGTTGGGTAAAGAAGCCTTGAGATTTAGCGGTCACAAGCCACCTGCATTTCCCTGTTGTTTGGATTCAGAGTGAAATCCAGTAGGCCCACCATGGAGTCCGCCATGGCAAAGCATAAGGATTCCACAGCAGAGGCTAAGGAGGACCCCCAGAACAGCAAGCCTGATGGAGGACCTATCAGAGAGTTGGTGGCTAACATCAAAACAGCCAGAGTCCATCCTGGTAGCATTGCCTGAGCCAGAAGAATCGCCCACAGGTTTGTGTGCTACAGACCTCAGCTCTGAAAGGCAAGCGAGAATTCAACAATCAAGACACCAGTGACCACGGCCTTGGAGTCCAGAAGACATCACACCTTAAGACCCCAAATCTCCTTATCTGAAGACTGTACAAGCTTAAGCAACAATCACCTCCTAGCTCACAGGCGTTCAGTGTTAGACAGAGGCAGGAGGAAATAGACACTGTCTGAGACACTATATATTTTTATTCATATAAGAGACTGAGTATAACCTAAAGGGATTATGTAAATGGCCAGATTGGACAAATTTAAAAACATACTTTAATTAAGTTTTCCCATAAACCAGCAGATAGAAGCTCCCAAAGGAGGCAGCCTATAGACAAAATAAAGAAGTCACGTTTCTCTGCACATCTAAAGTGTTGTATGAGTTAAGTCCTGAACTGTGCCACATAAGTTGCGTTTTACCCAATACCTCTCTCTCTGTCTCTCTCTTTCTCTGCCTATAGGATCCATGGGGTCGATGTACTGAGGTTGGAGAAAACTGCTGCCAGAGACTTCAGTCCAAAATATGCAAAACCGACATAAATCTTTTAATGGTAGTCAATTATTCTATTCAGAATTAAATTAAGAAGTTTGTTGTTCTAAATAGATAAGGCAGGAACTACTTTCTGAGGCCTAGTTGTTAATGGGTGTTGAAAACTTTCCAGAGATCAGAACTTTGCCAATGCAAAGCACATCATTAGAGAGACAGTGCCTTCTTAAACACAATAGATTCAGAAGTGTTTGTTTATGAGAAAAATAGATGGAAATAATCACAGCTCGCATAAGATATATCTTTTTCCATAAATTTGCCCCTCAAATTATTTGTTTCTTAGTTTTAAAAGATCACAAATGAATTCAACACATGAATAAGAAATACACTCTCAATATCAAACCCTGGGTTTTGATAAGAGAAATGTAAATGTAATAATGAATGGGGGTGGGGGGTATAGGGATGTAAGTATGATATCAAGAAATCTCCAGACTTCCGGCCAAGATGGAGGCTTAGACGGACACGCTAGGTCTCCCTCTACAACTAGAGAGGAATACAACTACTTCAAAACAAAGGATAACTAGAAATTCCAGAAAATAAAACTACACGGAAGCCCAACATATGAAGTTATAAACCAGCGGTGCCATTTGGGCAGGTAAGAGTTAAAGAGGGCAAAGCTGTTTGCGGAGCGGCGGGCGGGGCGGCGAAAAATCCCGGAGGCAATCAAGCCCCTGGCGTGCGCGACCCCGGCGCTGGGGAGAGCAGCCACCGCATCGCCTTGAACAGTGAGGCCCAGGGGGGCGGGAGGACGGATCCCGGTCTCCTAGCGGAATAACTGTGTGAATCCACCTTGGACCCCCGCCCCCAAAGAAAGCACCACAGGGCTGCGAAATAGGTCGCAGACAGGCGCCGGTCGCTGAATTGTGACGCGTACACAGGCACTGCCCCGGACAGCCGGCCCAGGAAAACAAAACGCATCTGTCAAAATGAGGCAGACAGCTATAGAAATCCCGGTGGCACAGCTCACCAGGCAGCAGATAGAGAACCTGACAGATGAACAGATAAGAAACCTGTCAGAGGCTCAGTTCTGGGCCATTGTTATCAGGTGGCTTACAGAATTCACAAAAGAGCAGGAAAAAGATATGAAAGAAGCGAAAAACTTTCATAACGAAAGGAACAAAACCACATACGAGACAGATGGTGAGGAAAAAAAATCCAGAGTTCATTTCAACAAACTGGAATATGGAGAAGGAACAAGCAGTCAACCAATGCAGCGAGAGGAAATGGGAAGCAACAATGAGAGGATCAGAAACCCCAACATAAGAATCATTGGTTTGCCAGAGAGTGAGGAAGATGAACTAGAACTTGAAAAATTGAGTGAAAATATAATAAAGGAGAACTTCCCAGACTTGGGGAAGGGAATAGACTTGCAGGTCCAGGAAGCAAGGAGAGTTCCCAAGAGACTGGACCCAGGGAGAACCACTCCAAGACACATTATAATCAAAATGTCAAAAATTAAAGATAAAGAGAGAATCTTAAAAGCAGCAAGAGAGAAGAAAAGAATTATGTACAAAGGGGTCCCAATTAGACTATCAGCTGACTTCTCAAGGGAGACCCTACAGACAAGAAGGGACTGGCAAGAAATATTCAAAGTAATGAAAATCCAAAACCTACAACCACGAATACTCTATCCAGCGAAACTGTCATTCAGAATAGAAGGACAGAGAAAGTGTTTCCAGGACAAAATAAAACTGAAAGAGTTCATTAGATCCAAACCACTGTTATATGAGATGTTAAAGGGACTGGTTTAAAAAACAGAAGCTAGGGAGATGAAACAAAGGCAAACTAAACAGGCAACGAGAGTGGAAAAGGAACTGTGGGTACGGGAAGCATATTGGGGGGAGGTCAACAGGGAGGGGGAGTGGGGAGAGGGAGGGAGATGATATAGGAATTGGGGATCATGGTAGGAGGGAATGAAATAGACGGAGAGAGGTTGGGAGGAACTGTATGCACAACTAATGGACATAATCTAAAAGGGGGGGACAACTGGAGGGAGGGGGGGCCACTGGGTGGAGGGGAGCAGAGGGAAGGGAAATTGGCACAAATGTAATATTTTAATCAATAAAACACATTAAATCTGAAAAAAAAAAAAAAAAGAAATCTCCAGACTTTATAACAATCTGAATTCTAGGATAAAATAAGATGAATGTACATATTTAAAAGCAAAACATGAAAATAATATAAAATGAAGATTTTTTAAGTCCAAGAGTTTCCTTGACAGAAGGAAAAAAAAAAAACAGATTCATTAAAACATTTACAAAAAAAAAACATTTACAAATATTTATTTCCATTTACACTTTTTTCAAAGTTATATAAGATTTCTGCTAAAAATAACTGAAAATTGGCTTGCTGACAAAAATGCAGTTTAGAAAGAAAACAGAGGCATAACCATTGTTCTTTTACTATTCCTATCTTGTTTTTTTTTAAGTGTATTTTATTGATTATATTGTTACAATAGTTCCAATTTTTTCCCCTTTACTCCCCTCCACCCAGCACCCCCCTCCCCCAACAATCCCCGCCCCAAGTCCATGACCATGGGTCATACATACAAGGTCTCCCGCTTCACCCTTTCATATATTCTTCTTCTTTTTTTTTAATTAATTAATTAATTAATTAATTGTTTTAACAATAAAAAATAACAATCCCTCCCTCTCAGACTTAAGACCCTTTACAATCTTATAAAGGACAATGGACGAAGGTCTCAAGCTCCTCTAGCTGCTTCAAGCTGGACATGGTCATCGTCCTACCTACCCTTCGGTCCAGAAATCCCTAATAAGAGTGAGGGGTGTGGAGGGGAGGGTCGCCTTCCCACATGGGAAAGGATCATGCAGACTCTCCTACCTAGTTTTAATACATCTTTTTATTCCACAAATCCATCAGGTATAACATGTAGTTTATATTCACCAAACTTTTTTTTTGTGGAGATACCCTGTTAATTCCTAAGAACCCCAGGGAGAGTGAGAAAGCATGATTTGTTGTTAAGTAAGTCACTTGAAAAAGCTTCCAGCTTAAGTTTTTAAAATGCCCTCTCACCCAGCAAAACTTTCCACACTTGTTAAATCTTGTAACCTCTGGTAACCTGTAGTACTTACAGGTGACTGATCACTTGCACTTTCCCAAAAGAGCCCCCTGCTTCTACTTCCTTGTAATAACGTTTTCATATTGAACTTAATTTTCTTGCTCACAAATTACAAGCCTATAACCATGACCTCAAGAGTGGCACCAGGAAGCAAGAGTACATTATTACTGCACCATCATCCCTTAATATTTCCAATTTACTCCTCTTGAGCCAGGCCCTTGCAAAGGGCCTCATTTATTCTTAAATTCAAGGAACAGAGGAGCTAAGCGAAGCTTTGTTGTGTGGCAGAGAGCTCCAGGTCTGGCATTCAAGGGGGAGGGGAAATCAGATGGGGCCATCCGTTAACAGGTCAGTCCAGAATTGTTATGAAACCCTTGCCTTTTCAAATGACCCAGGGGCCCCTCACCCTTTCTTGGGCCTGGGCCTCTCAGACTGCAGGCTGTTTGCATTCAGTCAACACTTCACTTTTATAGGCCAGTGGAGCCAACGATTACAAGACTTTTGAACTCCAGGCTGCCTTCTGTCTGGCTACACCCTCTGTTTCTGGAGCCTAAATCTTTTTTAACAACTCTACAAAAACAAGCAATTAGGGTAAGGTCTGTTAATCCTCTCCTTTCGACCTGGAAGTAATTACATATTTTGAATCCACCAGCCAGGAAGCAGAATGACCACTACCAAAGCTTGGAGCTATTTAGGAAAGGATCAAACTGTGCATCAAAGAGAATGATCAGGGCTGACCTCAGTCCCTTAAAAGGTCCTGCTGTGGTTTCTCGGGAAGTTACGTGCAATGCTACACTAGACTCTTAAGGAAACATAGAAATATATAAATGAAAATGAAAAAACAAAATCAGGGAGACATTTTAAAAGGCTCAAAATATATGAGAGCACCCAGTGGTCTGTCTTCCTCTTGGTAACAGCACATCCGGTTTCTCTATACCTCCGGGAAGCACCTCTGTTTTTGTTTTTTTTTCTTAATTCACACTATTGATGAACTGTCTATTATCATCTTTGAAATTTCATCTAGGAGATTTGTATTAAATTAATATCATAATGGCCTTTTTAATTATACAAGATAAAATAATACAGGAAAATTCCTAGCATTCCTATCAAAATCAGACTTTTAAAATTGTATTTTATCTCTAATCTAAATTATGTATAATAGGCAATAAGCAAAGGGTCCTTAGAAGAAAGAAATTCTTTTTATTCCTGTGAACAAATACTTTGCTATAAAATGTGTCAGTGGTCAACGTCACTACCCTGGCATCTTTTCAAACACATCTGTAGTCTTTCTGTAATGATTTTGCATTAATGTGTCGACTACACAGTTATTGGAACAAAAAAAATCATCAATGGTAGTGGAACTATGTACCACAATCACCAAGAGAACAGGGAGTTCCAAATTTACCATTGAGTTGTATATTTCAAACCTCGTTTTTTAAGTATTTGGAACACAGAATGCATTTTCCATAGAAACATTGTGACTTTTTTATACAAATGGGTCTGCCTAACAGCTCTTCACTCACACCCACTCCATCTCTGCCCCTCTGACTTGACTCATATAGCTGCTCCTCCTGAAATGCCCTTCACCCCTCCTCTCCCTCATGTCCCAAGCCAACTCATGTCCTTGACTACCAACTCAAATGCTACTCTACCAAGATTCTCAACAGACGGAATTGATAACTAGATTCCCAGAACTAAAGTTCTTGTCATGACCCTTGTGTGGTGGACACTGTGGTTATTTCCATCAGCATCCGACCTGTGGCGGTGAGATGGAGTCTACCTCATTTCCTGGAGCGTCATCTCTGCCAATGAGAGTAACCCCATCTCTTGACTTAGACATTGGTCCAGGTAATCCCGACCTAAAACAATAAGTATTTGGCATTTCCCTGGCCACATGGACTGATTCAGGGAAGATCCAATCAGCACAAAATTTAGGACTTTCAACCAATGGTTCTGGAAGGGAATATTCTCTTCCTGGATTTGAAAGTTAAGGATTATAGGGTTCACATTGCCGGGGGCAGATATTTTGTTCTCACGAAGGAAGGCAATATGAAGCTGACACCCACAGGAGGGTAGAACTGAGGGGTTCATAGAGAAACAGAGGTATGGAGCCAAAATCATGACAGAGCAAGCTCCCGAAGCCTGACCAACCTCTGAACGTTCCAATGACATAAACCAATTATTCCCTTTTATCATGCAAGCCACATGAGCTGAGTTTTGTCACCTCCAATGAAGGCACTCTACTTTAGATATTTGTGTGAACCAGTTTTACGTTCCCAATTGTAACTATTAACTTTCTGAGACCAATACTGTATCTAACATATAACTGTATCTGCCCCAGGTGCCTAGCATGTATGTGTGTATACAGATACATAACAGCTGGTTGAATTGAGGCAATTGACTCAGTAGTTCTCAACTGAATGTCAGTCATGTGGGATGTTAAAACATTTTATGGAGGGAAATTCCATCTTTAAATAGGATTTACAAGCACTGGATTTTTAAAATAGGGAATAATATTTTTACTACAGTAGTGCTTAGAGTCCTCAATATACTGCCCTAATGTGCATTATAACAAAAAGTGGGATTTCATATATAACATTTGTCAAACTTATCTGATTGCTTATCTCTCTCATACTTAGCACCTCGAGGGACTAATGTCACAAAGAACATATTTGGGAAAATACTACCGTATGTCATAATATACCCAAACTATGCTAAGAATTCCAAATTAATGGGCTTTGAAGAATAGGAAAGAAGAGGAAAACGAAGTTTTCTCAATTCCTGAAGTCAGACCAGCCCAGAAGAGCTTGGCACCATCACAGCTCTTAGCAGTCCCTCACAAACTCATCACCTTTATGCTAATCTACACCCCTTAGGTTGCATTCACTAAATTCTGATCTTCTGATCAAAGTGCTCCCTTCCTTTGCCCCTACCTACAGTAAAAATCCTCTTCACTTTAAAACATTTGAGGTATCCAGAGGAAAGCAATTTAACTAAATTGTGTCACTTTATATGTGAAAAGTCGGCCAATCCTTCAAACCTCCAATTCCTACAGATATTATACATTTTTAATATTTCTAGTGACACTGTCCCCTCAAATTATTTCTAGGTAGCATAGAATGAATGTCAGTATCACAAATGGAAGTATAGGGCAACAATTCATTAACTGGGTGTTCATATTTAAGTGAGATCACTCTATGGAAGACCTTTGACCTTTGCTATAGAAAATAAGGGACATTTTTGTTGTCAGGGTCATCATCACCATTGTTAGTTTTAATAACAGTAATTTCTAATAACCTCTTGTATTTACTAGAGGTGGGAGGTGGCAAAGTGGGTGAAGGTGGTCAAAAGGTACACACTTTAGTTATGAGATAAATAAGTCCTGGGGTGCAATGTGTAGCATGGTGACAATACTGTATTGTATATTTGAAAGTTACTAAAAGAGTAGATATTCAAAGTTCTTATGATTAGAAAACAAAAATTGTAGCTATGTCTGGTTATGAATGTTAACTAAAATTTTGAAAATCATTTGGCAATATATCAAATCACTATTTCGTACACCTAAAACTAACCCCATTGTATGTGTCCATTATATCTCAATTAAAAATAATAATAGTAATTTTATGCTATTCTCATCTGGTAGGCTTTTTTTTTTTTTTCATAATTACCTCAGTCATAATTAGTATTATTTTTCTAAGGTTCTACTGTCCCAAACAGTCTTCCAATGTTGCTCTATTTCTATATCAGTTCATTTTTGTTGTAAAACAAACCACTTCAAAACTGAACAGCTTGAGCTTTTCGACACCCGCAGGCCTCCTGACCCATCAGTCGCAGCACTGTCCCTGCAGCCTTTCCAATCTTCCTGGTCGATGTTCCTCAAGCCCATCCCTCCTGTGTCTCTGGAGCTGCCTCAGTCCCAAGCCATGTGTGGCGTGCTCAGGCTTGCCTCTTTTAGTGCCGTCTTTGATCCTGAGCCCCCAGAGGCTGCTCAGTCCCAAAGGACAGGGGGCGACAGTGAGGAACTAGGAAAACCTGAGCAAAGTGAGCACTTCTTGGTTTGATCTCCATCCAGTCAATGGAATGGGGGTATCGAAGAGTATTTCTTTGCAGTTTTATGCAGCAATAACATCTGTTAAAAATAAAATGAAACGTTTTTCTCAAGACATTGATAATATGAAACCTAATCTTATAAAACATCTACTAACCCAGGTATTCAAGGGTATAAATGGATTTTCCCAGTTTCACTTGAAGAAAAATTATATCCTAAGAGGAAAATGTGAAAAGATTCACCAGATTGCACCTTTATTTTTAATCCTTTCACTCATGAGCACCATTAATCTAGTTTACAAACTTGACTTTATCCATGTAGAAATATGTTGGAGGTGCTATTTAACTCTTTGAAGGTACTTTTCACTTTTCATCCTCTTTGCTGTGAGAGGGGAAGGTGAAATTGTTTGCATAGAGCTGCTCTATAAAGTCATGGTACCCATGTATCACTCTTTCTTTTTTTTAATCCTCACCTGAGGTTATATTTCTTGATTCCAGAGGAGGGGCAGGCAGGAAGAGAGAGAAACATCAGTTGGCTGCCTTCCCAACACACCCCAACTGGAGCATTCCAACCAGAAACAGAACCCACCACCCAGATACGTGACCAGGAATCCAACCTGCAAACTTCTGGTTTATCAGGTAGCACTCCAACCAAATGAGCCACACTGGCCAGGGCCTGGGTATCACCCTTGACTTCCCTTTCATCAATTAAATTTCTTTGCCAACCAGGACTTTTTGTCTTAAAACAATAGTTTCACAAACTTTATTTTAGACAATAGTATCAATAACACCATTTTCTGGAACAAGATTTATTAAAATTGCCTTAGATTGCTAGCTAATCATTCAGACAGTGCACGCAAAAAACAGATTTTTTAAAAACACTGTAGTATGTAAGACTTTCAATCTAGGTAGTAAATGTAATATGTTAAGCAAACAAAACAGTGAATAGTAAGCAACTTATAGGACCAAGGACTTACTATTTTTCTCTGTTCTTCTGGTCTGGATCAACTTGATACAAACCGAGGGTTCTTAGGTGGCCTCACTCACATGTCCGAGGCCTCGGCCAGAACAGCTGAGATGACTGGCCTGTCTCACTCTGTTTCTCTTTCACTGGGATGTTAGTTTAGGCTTCTTCAGAAGGTGTTGTCCTGGTTCTCATAGCAAGAGAGCAAGCCCCAATGTGAAAGGACCTTCCAAATTTCTGCTGTGTGGTGTTTGCTAATGTCCATGAGGCAAAGTAAGTCACAGGGTTACATTCAGCAACAAGGGGCAAAGTCACATTGAAAAGGGACATTTATGTAGTGATGGAAGGAATTATCACTTCATCTTTGCAATTCTGGCCACAGTGGCAGCTGAGGTGAGCAGTCCCAGCTGAGTCCTGCGCAAATTGCTAACGCCAAAACTGTGAAAAAATATATGCTTGCCATTTAGGCCACTACGTTTTGGGAACATTGGTTGTACTGCAACAGTTAACTGAAACAGCTTCTGAATCCATATGGTAGCTGAAAGTTCCAAATTTGTTTCAGTTTCCTTTTTAAAACTCATCTTTTTTTATTGTGAAGTCTTTTAAAGTAAATTAGAGATATCATGTGACTTTTCCTCAGAATTTCTGTTAAGCAAGGTGGGTAACAAAGGGTTGTTAATACATGAAAGTCAAGCGTAAATAAGCTACTTGAACACCTGAGCATGCCTCTCCTGCCTTCTATGCCAACTCACCATTGAAGAGAAGAGAGTTTCACTAAATGACCACAGAAACAAAATGCACATTTGATTAAGAAACACTGTAAGAGAAACCACTATGTGCCTTCATCATCCACATGATATATTAAGGCCAAACCATAAGGAGTGAATTTCTTTACGAAAGCTCTCAGAATTCATAGAACAGATTCCCAAGCAAAGAAAAAGCAGGAAAATTAGAGAAGCCGGAATTCTGCTCCAAGTTCAAAATATGAAAGAGAACACTTCCACTTTCCCCACCTACTGCTACTCAAAAACCACATTTCCTAACTAGTCCTTCATCAAAATGTAGCAGAATCCATGCTGAAACAGGATTTAGGACTCCTGGATTTTAGTTTTGCCACTAACCAGATATCCGATATCAAATCATTTGACACATCTGGGTCTGTGCTTTCACAGCTATTTTTTTAAGTATATTTTATTGATTATATTGTTACAATAGTTCCAATTTTTACCCTTTGCTCCCCTCCACCCAGCAGCCACCTCCCCCAGCAATCCTCACCCCCAAGACCATGCCCATGGGTCGTACATACAAGCTCTCCCGCTTCACCCTTTCATATATTCTTCTTCTTCTTCTTTTTGAAATAAATAAATAAATAAATAAATAAATAAATAAATAAATATTTTAACAATAAAAAATAACAATCCCTCCCTCTCAGACTTAAGACCCTTTATAATCTCATAAAGGACAATTGGTGAAGGTCTCGAGCTCCTCTAGCTGCTTCAAGCTGGACACGGTCATCGTCCTACCTACCCTTGGGTCCAGAAATCCCTAATAAGAGTGGGGATGTGGAGGGGAGGGTGGTCTTCCCACATGGGGAAGGATCGTGCAGACTCCAGATCAGTTGGCTGTCCCCGGACTACGGCGTGCTTGGTTTAACAGGCTGGCATCATTGTTGTACTGTGGGGGCAACAGATTTGGCAACAGGGTTAAAAGACATCATTCAGTCCATAACCACTAGATGACAAAAGGCAGGGATTAATTTTTCAATGTCCCACATTAGGGAAAAGAAGGGCTTCTTTGGAGGAAAGTGTGCCAGGCACATCTCACCTGTCCAAAACCCTTTTGCCCATTATATTTAGTTTGGGCTGAGGGAAATATTTTAGGTTTCCCCCCTCTCAGACCTCTGGGATCTTTCTGTCCAAGCCATTAGGATAGAAAAGAGAAACCAGTTTTAAAGTGAAGCCCACAGACCACCCCATTCTTCACCAATCCATCCACTTAGTTCAGCCAAACCATCCAGTCTCAGGAGGCAGCGATGCAGACAGGATTAAGTGAGGCCTATACATACAGACAATCACTCAGGTAATGAGATCGTAGGTTTATGCCCTTTGAAAACAGAAAAATAGCTTTCACAGCTATTAATGGAAAGTGTCAGACTGGGTGACCTACCTAAGTGTTGCTCTTCTAGAAATTAAATAGCTGATTCAACCTCGTACCTCATATTGGAAAGCCAGTCAGTAGAACATTGTGGTCAAAAGCATGAACTTTGTTATGAGAAAGAACCAGTTTCAGGTCCAGGTCAGTTACTGACCAGCTGTAGAACCTTGGGCGGGTATCTTAAATTCTCATTTTCCTCATTTGTAAAATGAGAACAATAATTGTATTAGAATCTTCTAATGCTAAGACAGTGCATATCATATGTTGAGCATCTGTCTGGCACGTTAGGAAGTGCTCAGGATCTATGTCTTCATGTTGTTGGCAAGAACCTAACCCATGTTTGTTAATCCTGTCCATACTGTCATAAAACACATAGGTCTGATTACATGATTCACGAAGAAATCCTAAAGTGGCCCCAGCACAATCGCCTGAACCTCAGCTCTGCTTGTCTATCCTGGGGACAAAGCAGAAGTAGAACACCCAAAACCAACATAACATTCTAGATCTATGGCTCTCCTTGACTGAGCCCTTTCTTACTTCCATTTTTTTAATTTCTAATTTCAAGTCTGAGAAAGGAAGACATTCAGGATATGGCTTTAAAGGGGAGGAAAAAAGCAGGCTGTGCAAACTAACTTTGACTTCTTCCCTAATTCATGAGGCAACTCCTAGCCCCACTTCCCAGAGTGAAGAATGTCTTCCAGTCCCTGCTTGAAACAGGATACTCAGTTTAACCAGTAATTCTGGTCTCTCCATTTTTTCCCCTCATGTACAAGGTATCAAAAGAACAAATGATGCCTAAAACATCAAAATATTTTTATTCTTCAACTGAAAACAATTATATCCATTCACAAAATGAAAAATAAGAGAGTGTCTACAACAGGAATAATCTGCTATTCAGCCTTTAAGGATCTCTATTGTAATTGATAAGGATAATAACAAAACAATAACAATGTGGGGGGAGGGGGAACCTCAACACCTTTCACCTTTGTCTAAGCCAGTAAATCCTAGGAAGGCTGAGCCAGGGCAGAAGGATGAGTGAATGCTCACTTATCAAATGAAAAAATAATTAAAAGTTATCGAAAGAAGTAAATCAATGGGTAAATAAAATATCTTCTATCCTCCCACTTTGACAACTCTATCTTCTTAATAACAAGGAAGACCAGGTTCGTATTTAGAGTGTGACATGCTAACATGGGGAATGTACTCCCTTGACCCCTGCCCTCCCTTCATCCAGGACCACAAGCAGCCTCAAAGGCGTAGTTGAGGATAATCCAGTTCGTACATCCAAGCAGTTCAAACCCTGCCAGTCAGCTGGCCCTTGGCAGCCTCCCAAGCTTAGAAATGCGCAATAGTCTGCTGTCAGGGCAGATGCCCACAGGGCACCCGAACCAGACCTGGGGAGCTCATGGAGCCTGGGCAACCAGACATGGTCTCGAAAGAGAATGTGGACCTCAGATGAGTATGTTCCCTTGGCCTCTCAGACTCCTTGCCCAGTGTATCCCAAGGAAACCAGAAGAGGACCCTTTTGAGCTTGGGACCCAGGACAGGGACACCTCTTGCCTTGGTCTAAGGGCAACACCAACTAGAGCCTCAGAATCTTCTCAGAACTTACCCCCAGGGTTGTTCCATAAGGGCGATTTCTCCTCACACCTTCCCCACAGACATACGGCCTCCATAGACGGTCCTTGTGCTTCAGCTTTTCTTAGGCGACACTCCACTCTCACAACCTTCCCCATAAAGCACAAACAAATGTCAGGTAACCAGCTTCTTTCTAACGTCTCATTCCTGACATTATTCTTTAGTCTGAAACTGCAATCCAAGTTCCTCGTTTCCTCCCAATTCAGAAAGCTTGTTTTTTCTTGACATTTTACCTTGCCCCAGGATAATTCTGTTCATTCACTCTTTCCCCAAGGGAAAAATGGGGAGCATGGATTAGACAATGTAGACAATGACCATCTTAACATCATTGCTTCTCACTCACCTCCCATAAGAGACTAATAATGCTCAGTTCCTTTTTTAAATCAATAATTATTCATACCTGGGCCCTGATTGTTTTCTAAATTAATTAGAATTTCCTTTTTTTGAGGTTATCTTCACTAAGAGCCCTAAAGCTAAAATCAGTTCAACCAAAACCACCAGTTATCATTCTGGCACCCCTTTCTCTAGGCTCTTCATCCCTCCACACAAGAGATTATCGGAGAGCCTTCACTAGCAGCTGCCTTTACCATCCATCATTTTCTCTTCCCCGTTCACACCCCACCTGCTTTCTCTCTCTCACTCATGTTAAGCTGTCTCTCCTTTGTCCATCTCTCTCACACTTCTCTGTGCTTGCTGGTATAACTCTCTCTGTTCTAAGCTAGTACCATCTTCTCAGCCAGGATTTGTTAAAAGCCCTCCTGAATGGCAGTGTGAATTGTCACCAGGCCAAGGCATAGGGAAGACATTCAGGCAGCGGGCTTTTCTCTTCCGTTCAGCCATTTAAGCTCCCCTGAACGAAGCAACAGTCAGGTGGAAACAGGGTCAGTTCACGGGTTTGCCCCCCATGCTTCATTTAGTTTCATGTTCTATCATCTTCCTAAAATTCTTGAAAACATTTTTCTGTGTGAAGTCCCGTGGGACACTCGAGCGTTTGGGAGAGCAGAAGAGAGCCACACACTGCGCCTGCCTGCTGTTCACTGCCACCCCCTCACAGAGAGCATCCGTACTGCCTCCCGAGCACAGGATTCCTGTGGGCCTGCCAAGTCGGAGAGCTCAGCACGACTGAAAGCAGTCCAAGGTGAGTTACATCTATGGCTGCGTAAGTGAAGGTGCTGGCGACACTGGGGAGCCACATTTCCCACTCTGCCCCGAGCTTGCTCCAAACGCAGAGAGAAGGCAGTTGCATTCTAAGTAACCCAAACAACCAAGAAATCCTATCAGATATTTTGCCACTCCTAGTACTTCCCTGTATTAGTCACCCACTTACTCTGAAAATTTTGACATAGAAAAACAGATAAGATAGTAGTTCCCTTTCCTTTCAGTCCTTCTTTTTCATCACTGATGTTGCAAATTAAGAAACATAAACAGTTGAGTTGGTCTTATGCAGCATTTCCAGTTTTTTTAGGAACAAAATACATGCGTGTGTATGAACTACCAAACATGAAATGTACAATTTTGGTGATTCCACATATCAGCAAAATGCTCTTACACTTGCATATAAATCTGGCATTGCATGTTATAAAGAGGAATGGTAAAATCAATGCTGTAAGTTTAAATGTCAATGTGTCTTTACTTAGAATCACATTAAATGGCAAATTTAAAACATTATGAAAGAGGCTGCAAAAGGAAGGAAAAAGCTTTATATTTTAGTACCTTTAACTGTGTCTTTTGTCCTCTATTTGAACAAAAGGCCCATATTTTCTTTTTGTACTGGGTCATGCAACTTATGTAGCCACCCCTGATGAAGGATGAAAAGAGACTGAATGGGACAGAGGCTGGGCTGGAGGAGGTCAGAGCTGGACCACAGCCCAGTAGGATGCAAACATATGTCAAAATGGTCTTTTTGGCACCAGAATCCCACGTTGAAACACATCCAGTGTATCTTACCTCGTTCAGAGTTAAAACCATAATTTTCACTGTGGCTCTATCCCACCGACACTCCCCTGCCTATTTCTCTGAGCTCATCTCCCACCACTCACCAACTTTCACAGCTCCAGCAAGGTTATCCCACTTACATTCTCCCACCTAACAGACATTCTTCCACCCCAGGGCCTTTGCATGTACCATTGTTAGGCAAGATAGATAGTAAACCAAGGCAGGGAGGAGAAGAGAGACATGTCTTACCCGTTGATCCAGCAGTCCTGAGCCTGGTCCAATAAGATTGCTGGGTGTTCTGAACATCACAAGCAAAGATAGCACAGGAAGAGGGCAGTCCTTGGGACTCTGCTGGGAAAGAGAGCCTCTAACTCAGACAGAAAACCTTTACTAGCTGATAAAGAAAGCCTCTGTAACCATATATTGATCCCAATGTCTGGAAGGGGAAGAAGTAGGAGTACCTAGAAGCTGGGTAAAGTATATACCTCCTGGAGTCCCGATAGTCACGGCACTCAGCAGCCTTTTGCTGAAGTGTATTTTGTAAATAAACTTGCTATCTCATCTCCACTATACATGTTGCTTCTTGCTTGAATTCTTCTCCTGCGAGCAAGGCAAGAACTGAGGAGGGGAGCCCCTGACTCGGGTCTCCCCGGTAACACCATCTCTTTCTCTGGAACACTTTGCTCCCAAAGTAGCTGGAGCACCCACTTTCTCATACCCACAGACATCTCATCAAATGTCACTGTACCCCAGAAGCCTTCCCTGACCACTTCATATGGATGAACAATACTTCACTCACCGTGCTTTATCTTCTTCCTCAGCTCTGCTCCCCACTTGACCTTTCATATGTTATTTGTTTGTTTGTTTGTTTAAAATCTTGGTCTCCACTGGAATGTAAGCTTCATGAGGGTAGAGACTTCTTGTCAGTTTCATTCACCACTATATATTCAAACTTAAACACTATAAATACATTGAATGAATGAAGATAATATACTTCCTAAAGTCTGAAGTCAGTTAGATAGACATACAAAAAGCTTATTTAATATGGAGGCATAAAGCTGGATGAGCTTTTATATTACAAGATAATCTCCAACTTGAATCCACAAATGGTGTCTGATGTCCAAAGCCAGGAAGCACTCTGTTTAGGGCAAACCACCCAGCTAAGGCGCAAAGGAGCCTGGGGCTGTCTGAGGGGAAATGGACTCTGCCCTTAAGGAGCTGTGCAGTCATAGGAAATAACTAGAACCCACTAAAGCCTGAAGTCTCTTAGATATAAAATGAACTTTATCTCACAAGTTTTTGTTTGTAATAAATGAGACGATACGTGTAAACAAGCTGAAATGTTAAAGAAATGCTAGGGAATTGTATCTGCTTGCTAGTTAAGGAAACAGTGGGAAGAGAGGGGACCCGGTGGAGGGGAGCACAGGGCTGTTGGGCCCTTTCGCTACGACTGGCATTTAGAGAGCTTGGAATGAAAGGAGCAATGCAAAGCAGCAGATGCTGGGTCCTTGTTGATCTTGCACAGGGTGACCCCCATACATCTCTTATTTGACACGAATGTCACTGAGCCCAATTAGGATTAGCCTTTCACATAGCATTCAAATTCCTGGACTTCCGAGAACAGCCGTATAAGGAAGGAACACACAGTGCAGATAAGAGAAGAGGAATGGAGAGGCAAAAGGTTACAGGAAAAAATGGAGACTTTTACATTCCCCACGCAAAGGACAGGCTGCTTCAACGAATTCTATAATTTGGGAAAAGATTTAACTAGAGAATATTTATTTATCCAAGTTGTTGGGCTATTCTCATCCCCAGGATTTCTCTGCGGGGTGGGTTTGTTTATTTGTTTTAATAATCTATTTTTACTTCCTAACCTTATTTTTGTTTTGTTAATTTGTTTGGTTTGTATTTGTTTCATCTTATATTTATTGGCTAAATCTTTCATTTCCTTTTGCTGCACTCACTATGCAACCTGAGCTGTTTACTCAGAGCCAAAGTCACTTCGTGTCTCCCAGTTTAGTCTGCTTCAACACAGCTCAGAACTCCTTGGGTCAGGTGTTCGCCTCCAAGAGAATATATTTTTAAAACTCATTTTCATGCTAACAATGCCCCTGCAAAGACGGTGAGGCATACAAAATCAAATTGAGCGTGGTTTTTCATCAAGACACCGAAGCATTTTTTAAGCACCCTCAGTTGCTTTAAATAAATCTTCTTGGTAATTTCAGGGCTCCAGATTTCTTAAGCAGAACAAGTTTAAAATAAAAATAAAAATGCTTTGACATGTACCAAAGAAGGGAGGTAGGAGTGGCTGTCAAAGTGGGCAGCCTGACAGCGCGCCTAATGAGGGAAACCCTGTGCTCTATTTTAAAGCCGACCTGTGTAATTTAGGAGAGAAGTCACCGCACCTCCTGATAAAGCTTTCGGGGGCTGCCGGAGGATAAGTCTGAAGTGCTGGAAACGGCACTGCCACCCACACGGAGAAAAATGAGCCTTAAGATTCTGCCTTTTCGCAGGACAGAAAAAAAAGAAAGAAAGAGAGCGCGTTTCCTGAGTAAAGGGAAGCGGCCTCTAAGAGGAAACACCAAAGTCCCCAAGTCTTCAAAGGGTGTGAACACCACCCTTTTGGTGTTGGTAAAAAGCAAGAGACGTGAGTGATGTCAAGTTTGAGCAACATGGAGAAAAATTAGCAGTGGTTCATAAATCAAAGTGGCTGTTTAAGTAATTCCAGTGAGAAACATGGAGCAAATATGATGGGGTGGGAACAGTAGGGCCTCTGAGACTCCAGTACCTGGTCCTCAGAGAAATGGTGAGTATGGAGGTTTCATCTGACAGGGAGGAATGCACAATGATCCAGCGTTGAGGATATGGACTCCCACCCCCCAGCTTTCTAGTGGAATGTGTAATCTTAGTTTTTTAACATCTCTGAGCCTTGGTTTTCCTCATCTATAAAATGGGCTTGGTGACACTGTATCTTGCAAGGTTGCTGTTAGAATTAAATAACAACACAGAGTAAATAGCATTTAATAGGACCACAGTGAAGGGTATGTCCTAAGCATCTGCCAGACTTTGAATTTTTGGAAGGGCACTTAGTATGAGCAAGCAGAAGCGGTTTTCAGCGGGGGAGTGGGAGTAGGGGGTGGGGACCACTCATATTCTTCTCGGCAATCAAATAAATGGCCCAGCTGCTACCTCTAGCTTCTGGTTAACCAATGCCTGGTCCTGACCTAAGCTCTGATTAAGAGGTCAGCACCCTACCCCCCAATTTTTAACTCCCACTCCCCCACCCCCTTCCCCAAACCCATTCCTGCCTCTGCACCCCCCACCTCACCCCGCCCACACACATACATAGACACAGTCCCCAGGCCACCGCCGAGAGCACACACTGCCAGTGCCCAACCCTGGGCGATCCTGACCCAGGTCCCCCCAGGGCAGTTGTTTGACTGAATGGAACTTCTTATTAAAAATTAATTTCTGTCAAACCCGATTACATAGGAACACAGCCTCATTGTGACCACTACTGTGATTTCTGGAATCAAACATAGGCCCTACTGTTGCCAAAAGCGAGGAGCAGTTTAGGACAATTCCTAGACTTAATCTATGAACCAGGAGTCACAGCCAGCAGATTCCCTGAGGCTCACAAGGGCATTTGTTCCCTAGAGACTGTGGTTTGCCTACCCGTCCTCCTCCTGCTCCTCCCCACCCCACCCGCACTTGCCCACTCTGAGACAATGTGCTCCTTACTGCAGGTGGGCACCTAATCCAGATTCTACCCAAGTGTGCTTGCCCTTTGAAAGCTTAGTTTGGGCTTCCCTCTCTGGAAATACAGAATAATTTTGATAACACCACTTCCTAACTCACGGTTGTTGTGGGAGGATTAAATGATACCATATACAGGGGTAAGCAAAAGTAGATTTACAGTTGTCCTTATGGAAAATAATACAATAATTCATAAATAAGAAAGCAAGAATAAACTGTTTCATAGACTCACAGCTATAAACCTACTTTTGCCCACCCCTGTGTGTAAAGCACCTGGAATAGAGAGAGCAGGCCCTCAATAAGTACCCATCTCATCTCCCACCACCACCCTGCCCTGCACAATCCTGTGCTGGAATATTGTCTTCTGCAGCATGTCTTCTTAAGTTAGGGCACACAATTCAGGGTTTTCCCATTCTTGATAGGAAGGAATGGAAGAGAACAGACATCTGAGGTTAAAATACTCCAGGCCCGATTTGTGCATCCCACATATCTCTAGCAAAATGAGATTTCCTCCTCTGCATTAATTGCTTCTTCTGCTTTCTTCTCATAAGATCGAAGAGAAGTGAGAGTTAGAGACAGGAAATTCACTGTGTCCTCCTCTTCTCTATACCTAATATGTCTTTCCACCAACAACTCTGACCTGGTATTGTATGATCTTCTAATGTAGAGAGAATCCAACTTCTAAAATGGGTGTTTCCTTGTTGACTGAGAAAGAATAAAAAGAGCAACAATGCTCAGTGAAATGAGGGTGGCAAGTCGGAAAGCAGGCAAACATGCAACAAAAATCAGCTATAAAATGTGAGGTCACTGACCCAGTCATTCCACTTCCAGGAATTTATCCAAAGGAAATAATTAAGCAAGCATAAACCAATGATTTTTATTATAGTATTGCTGATCATAGTGAAAAATTATAAACTAGCTAATGTTTCTCAATAGGAAGTTGATCATGTAAATTATTTTATTACATTCATACATTTGTATTCAATTGTATGAGTGTCAGAAATTAATAATTTTTCAAAAGATAAAATAAAGTTATGCTCATTGAAATGGAAAGTTCTCTATAAATTGTTAAAATTGAAAAAGCTGGTTGAAAAAATATGTCAATATAATTCTATATAATATAATTTATGTAAACAGAATTATATTCACATACTTTTTCAACCAGCTTTTTCAATTTGGGCCTATATACATTTATAATCACCCAAACAAAATAGAAATTTTTTTGAAGGGTGCTATAAGGTTTAACTTTTCTCATCTGGAAAATAAAAGAATTGAGAGTATGACCTAATAGAAGAATTTCAAAATACACAAGGCAAAAGCTGATAGACATAAAAAATTTAACAATCAAGTCACAGATCTGAACATTCTTGTCTGGTAACTAACAGATTAGCTAGAGAAAACATCTGTAAAAATATAGAAGATCTAAAGACCATCAAGTACCTTGAACTAGTTATTTATGAACACTTTACCCAACAACTACAGAAAACATGTTCTCTTCAAGTGCACATGATATGCCATGTGCTGGATAAACCAAGATAAACCATGTGCTGGATCATAAAACAAGCATAGTTATTAAAGAAGCTAAATTATATAAAGTATGTTCTCTGACCACAGTGGGGGTAAATTAGAAATCAATTTTAAAATATCTCAAAAAATCCCAAATGTTTTGAAGTTAAGTAACACACTTCTAAATTAGCTATAGCTCCAAGAAGAATTTACAAAAAAAAAAAAATATATATATATATATATATAGAACGTATTTTGAGATAAACAATAATAAAAATACAACTTATCATACTTTGTGGGATGCAACTAAAGCAGTACTTAAAGGGAAAATTATAGCTTTGAAGGTTTATATAGAAAAAAGAAAGGTCTAAGATCAATTATCTAAATTTCCTACATTAGAAGCTGGAAACAAAAAGAATAAAATAAGTCCGAAGTAAGTAGAAGGAAGGAAATAACTTAAATACCAGCAGAAATCAAGGAAATAGTAAACAAACAACAGAGATAATTAACACAATAAAAGGTTGGATAAAGATCTAAGTGCCTTTAGGAGATCAGATTCCCAAAGACTTTCTTCCCATCTCTGTTTCGGTAGCATATGGTTCTATTTAGCAAACATTTATTTATTTGCATGTTTCTCCCAGGCAAAACCTATTTAAGACCTACACTGCAAACGTACCCCTAGAACATGAGCAAGTATGCATTACCTATATAATGAAATTCAGTGATCTAGACCCTTACAAACATTTACATTATAAATATTTATCAAGGATCTACAAAGTGTATGACACTGTTTTACATTGGCATGTCATTAACATGCACACTTTCATTTGTTCATGCCTTCTCTAATATTTATTGAGCATTCAGCATGTACCAGGCACTATTCTAGGTAAGGAAATAGCAAGAGTATTCATAAACTAGTTTTTATTACTCCCATCTTACTGTTGAGGAAACTGAGTTACACAGAAGTTAAGTAGGTAGCTCAGGATCGAAGAGTAATGGTTGAGCTAAGATCTTCTGCCCAACTCAAAGCCCCGTTTTAAGCAACTGTACTACATGATAAGACACTAAGACACAAAGATGAAGGGACGCAGTTGGGCCAGCAGCTATAGTGTGTCATAGAATATGAGGTATTACGAGTGGAGATAAATGCAAATGGCCATGGGACCATGTTAAAATCAACTCCTAAACCTGCTTAAGAAATTCAGAACGCTTCCCAGAGGATGTGGCATTTGAACAGAGACTTGAAGGAACAGGAAAAGTTTGCCAAGAAGGCTGGCAAACACAACATCACATTTAAGCTGCACAATCACCCTGGAAGGGTTGCCATTTTGGCTCTTTCATAGAGGAGAAGACTGAGGTCAAGATTGCTGAAAGGACTTACTCAGGATCAGACAGTTACTATGCTACATGCCAGGGTGTGTGCCAAGCATCTCACAGCCACTGGTCTCACAACAATCCTGAGGTTTAGACCTCCCAGCCCCTAACATTATTGCCACTGAGCATTGCCTAGATCCTGGCCGCAGCATGTTTATTAGTAGTGAACTCAGCGCAGCCTGATTTCCAAGTCCAAGAAGTAGGTCCTGTAAAAGTGCTCTGAGTTATGAGTCCTGGGTGCTAAAGACAAAGGTGACTTTAGAGAAAAAGGAGAAATTTTATTTATTTAGGTTCATATCAAGAACCTTATTCTTCCCACCAAAGTAAATCACAGCTGTACCTAAAATATAATTTTTAAAATCCTTTTAAAAATGCTGCTCATCACTCCAAATTAAGACATGGGCTCCAAAAAAAAATTTTTTTTTAAGTTCCTGTCCCTACACCTCACTTCTCATCTCCTCCCAACAGGTTGATTTACTCACATGCCTTACCTAAGTCAAAAGACTGGCCTAACTCTAGTTTCCCTTGGAAGACATGACTTGAGGCTGCTTGAGCTTCCTGTCTTTTGTGACCTTGTGATGACCTGGGAGTTCTACCCACTTTGGGGCCGCCCCACACCTCAATCTACACATCAGTGGGACCCAATTTTCCTTTTGCTTGAATGGCTCCTCAGAACCTTATTCATTCAGCAATCCACCCACTTCCTTTCCTGTTTCTCTGGCCCCCTAGGTAATAGCCCACCTCTACTCCTCAGCAGGCTCTTGGAGGGATGTTGGGGATGAGGATTGATTGATTTACAGTTCTCCTTATATTTTGTTTGGTTGTTTTCATTGTTTTGCTTTGTGTTTTGTAAAAAGCCAAATTGTATTTTCCTTTCACTATCTTATGACTTTGCGTGTCAGCCTGTAATCCTTTGACTTCTCTTCTTACATTAGCCTTTGTTTTTTAGTATAATTATAGGCCTCGCTACTTGGGAAGATCGGACTTTAAATTGGCCTATCTTTAGCCTGAAGAAGTCATTCTGAAAAAGTCAGAACAATACAAGAATCATGCTACTAAATTAGCATCACTAAAGCCCAAAATCTGAAAAGAAAATATTAAGAAAGAAGATATTTTTTAAAAAGAACTGGAAGATGTTTGACTCAGCTGGCTCAAGGGTATTGACCGCCTATTTGCCTGCAGAGGGTTAAGGAAACGGCCTTACTGAGAAGAATAACCACCAGCAGCCAAACTGTGCAGTTCTGAAACACAACCACATAAAATACAAAGTGTATTTAGCATAAAGGAAGTAAACTGCACAGAAAATGTGGTGGTTGTGCAAATAATTCTACAATTTTAATAAATTACAAAGAATGCATTTAACAAATTTTGTAACTAGCTTTCAAAAGCCCCTCACATCTCTCAGTGGTCTCTAAAGCAACCACATCTCCCACATGGCAACATCTCTGTCTACAGAATTAAGTTTCTGCCCTGGAATGACATAATCTTCCATTTGTGGCAGCTTACAAATACTTTTCCCAAATGATAGCACCACAGAACTCAACCTCATTTCTTCCATTCCTCACAGAACTTGCCATGTTGGGCTGCACGTTAGCATCCACCATCCAGGAAACACTTAGTAAACAGTTCTGTACTCCATTTATTCCAAGTTTACTTTAAGAAGCCACTTATCTATTTTGGAAGGACTTCCCTTGCCAATCACCTTGTGCAGAAGGCTGGGAGAGACACTCCCTGAGGACGTGAGGAATCCTAGAGCAGCAGCTTGTGTGGTAGAAATAAACAGCTGAAATATCTACTTCTTAAGATCTTCCCTTTTCCTTCCAATGACAATCATTCTTTTTAGAGCAACTGAAACACATACGCAGGTATACACACATGGGCAAGAGCGTGTGCACACACGCACGTGCATTGCAATGGCTCCTCTGGTACATTCTCAGAAGCATGGCCATCGTTTCTTCTCCAGTGATGCTTTAGGCTAAGACACCAAAAGTAAATAATAATTTTGGAAGGAAGTAAGTCTCTTAAAAATCATATTGTTCAAAATTTCATTTAATGAAGAATGACGTTGAGGCCCAGGTATAAATTCATTCTGAAGAATTTATATTCCCTGGGAATTTTGAGACAAGATTAGAGTATCTCCTTATCTGATTTCTCACAGTGGAAAGATCAGAGGCTCTGAGGTTACAGCAGCCTGAGTTCAAATTCCAGTTCCACAATTTACCACTTCGGTGACCTTAGGTAAATTAATCTCTTAAGCCTCCATTTTCCCGTCTGCAAAATGGAAATGATAAGTGTTAAAAGGATCCAGAATATACCACTATGAAGAGTGGGGTTTTTTTCCCCTAAACTTCCCTACCTGCCTAAAAGCTGAGCCTCCCAAAAGAATCCCATCCTCATAAATGCCCTCCAGGAAATTTCAAAACTAGGGAAGCATGACTCCTATACCCGGAGAGAAGTCAGTACTACAATAAGAAATCACCTAAACAGACGTTGTCACAAAACTATCATATCTCATAAAAGCCCTTTGATCTTTCCTAAAAGTCATCGTTTTCCCATAAATGCCTTTCTCCCCTCTCCCTTCTCTTCTTAAGATGGTATATAAGCCCTAATTCTAACCACATACTTGAGTCATATTTTTCTGTGCACTCCAACAAACATGTGTGAATCAAAGTTTGTCTTTTCTCTTGCCCTTCTGTCTTCTGTCACTGAATCTAAGAAGTTAGAGGAAAAGTTTTTCCTCCCCAAGTAAGTGATAGTGTCAGGATTTGAACCTAACAAGCTATCTCCAGAGTTCTTGCACTTATAAGAGTAATCTCTGCCTCACAAGAGGGTACCAAAAATTAGAGGAGACAATCTGCATGCAGCATCAAGCCTGGCACACGAAAAAAGGGGGCTCAAATAATGTAGATTGTGTTTTTACTGTTAGAAAAATGTATTGATGTACTGTTGATGGAACTGGAGTATTTCTCAACTCTCATCAAGGGTTAGGGTAGAACAAGAAATTTAATCTGTGCTTGACAGCCAGTGTGGGGGGTGTTGGAGTTCCTGAAAACAGACAAGGACAAAAGAGCCAGAGAACAGATTTGTAAGGATTATCTAGCACCGTCCGATGGCCCTTAACAGTCTAGTGACTAAAAAGGTGCGGGCTTTGTTTTGTTTTGTTTGTCTGATCCCAGAGCAAGAATATTGTCTCAACTCTGATATAAACTGGATATAAACTGATAAAAACTGGAGTTTGTATGCCACAAACTCCCACCATTTCCATGTGCATCAGCAGTCTGGCAATGAGGGATTCGGCTGACCTGGTTCCCTCGTCCTCATCCTGGGAAGGGAAGGGCCAGTGGAATGAGCAATGTCCACATCACCGCAAAGGGTATAAAACAGATGTGAAGAACCTGGGCTTCAGAGTCACACAGACGTGTGAACAAATACCAGCTTTACCAGAACTTACTTGGGAAACCTACAGCAACCTTAATTTAAATCCTATGGATTTCTATTTTCTCATCTGAAAGATGGAGATTTACTATCCTTATAAAACCAACCTCGCAGAATACTTGGGCCAACTTCATGGCAATAGCTCAATGTGTATTCTTGGATACATTTATAAATTGTCTTTGTGACTCATCAGCCACTTGCAGAAAGTCTTCCATGATCCTTTCCTTCCCCTCACTCCCAACCCCCCCCCAAAAAAAATATTTCCAAGCTCCTCTAAAGTCCTATAGTGCTCCTTCTGGATCTCTATTGTAGAAATAGTAGCATTATTTTCCATGTGCCAGCCAAAGTGCTAAGCACTTTACATGCATTTTCTCATGTAATCCTGATAAGAACACTGAGGTATGTAATATTATCTCCATTTTTTCACAAATGAGAAGAGGAAAATTTTAATGAGGTTAAGTAACTGGTATAAAGTTACGCAGATAGTGAGCTAGTGATGAAGCTGATATTTGAACCTACTGTTTCTCACTCTATACCTTATAATGATTTATGTTCATTAGCAGTTTCATTTCGAGATTAAAAGGTCAAGATTGGTATGTCAGTTATATTTTTATGGCACTCAGAATATTCTTTGAACACAACAGATTGTCTATTGTTGAATTAATTAATTAATAATTGTATACCATAATTCCACTCCTTAGAGCCTTATCAATCACAATTTATTTGCACTAAGTGCTTTATGTCAATTGTCTCATTCTATGCTCACAGCTCCATCAGCTGAGGATTATTTCCATTGTGCAGATGAGAAAACCAAGGCTCAGAGAGATTAGTAACTTGCCTAAGGTCAGATGGCTAATAAATTACAAATCTGGATTCCCATCTGGGAAGACTGAACCCTCTGAGTTTGTAACCATCATTCCACAGCTGAGAACCAGATCTGAACTGAAATGGTCTCATCAAACCACAGACACATTCTATGTCCAACTCAGGCAGCATCTCTCTTTTTAAAACTTTTTAACTCTTAATGGTTTTTGCCAAGGAGATAGAAGGGCCTTTACAATGTGAAACTTTGTCTAGAAATCAGTGGCAATTTCAAAATTTCTTATAAGAAGGGTTTAGAAATAGCAATTTCATTGGAATTGAGGTGGGGGAAAGAGTGGCACAAGAATCTTTTCTTTTTTTCTTTTTTTTGAAATTACCATAAAACTACATTTTCAAAGGAGGCTCAGTAATTTTTAGTGAGATTATATTATTATTTGCAGATTGCTGATGGATATTATAGGGACACTTCAAAAGGACTGGGTGTTCATAAATCTGTACATGAACCAGTCTTGCTTACCATTTTGCAAAAGTGATTCAAACATCAGTAAAGTGAAATCTCAAATGTATAAGTAACATCAGGATTTTCTGATAATTGAAATGCTAACCTGACAAGAATAAACATCAAGAAGACCTCACAGAGCCACGTGAGTGAGCAGGGAACACTTAACACTCAGTGGAGACAGCTATGCACAATGCCCATAGGGAAAGGGAACCCACCTTGTTCTCAGGAGACCACAGCCTCTGAGTGCAGACGTGATCCAGGAAGAGGATGATGGCATCATCGGTCCAAAGTATTGTGGCCATCACAAAAGCAAGCATCATCAGGAAGGATGTTAAAAAACAAAATAGAAAGCACAATCTCAAGAGTGCTTGCACACACGCACACACAGAGACACAGAGACACCAGAATTCGTCTGCTTCAGAAATACTGGGTGGAGTTACAATCGTTAAACCTCAAAAATGTCATAATGAAACTGGAACACATCCAAAGAAGGTCACTTAAAATCATTAGAGTCTGTGGTGAAATGAGAAAGTTTTAGAACACTTCAGTCTGGAAAAACAAAAGATGAGAGCTGGTGGGTGCGAACCTGTAACACCACAGAGGGTACTTACTGAGAGAGTGAACACACTGAGACACCAAATTCCAGCACAGCAGACCTAGAAGCCCTGGGAAAATTAAGGTATTTTTAAGACAATGTATGTTTTCAAATGCTAGTTTGTAGGGCACATAACAGACTAGAGAAAAATCATAACTAAGAGAACTGTAATAGTGAGCTCATAATAGTTTATGTTGCAGAAACAGCTAAACTATATGCTCAGCCTTTTGATGTCCAGTCTTATGGAAGACATGTAGCAAGCTCCCTCCACACTGTTTGTTGAATACCCTGAGAAAGAAGATGCTAGATTAAATTAACGGCTGGTTTAATACATAAGGCATATCTGATAATTCCCAAACAGATTGCCAGGCTTTATATCCAATGATTCTGATTCAGTACATCTGGGACTTAGCCACACTGAGAGACAATCTTTTCCATAGAAAAATGCAGACCAATCTGATTGACTGGGCTTAAATCATGTCTTATTCTTGAACCAATCACTCAGATGGGAAAATGAGACACTCTTCTTGGCCTGGCCTGTGTTGAGAACCCACTTCTATGGTGGGTGGAGTTTCCCCAAGGAAAGAAAGTGGGGGACTAATATTAGGTCTCCCCTTCTTCTGAAGTAACAAATCCTTAATTATATTAGGGGAAGTCTGCAACCCCTAGGCTCTCTAGCTGTGGCTAGATGGTTAATTCTGAATGTTGAGCACCCAGAGTACAAGTCTGGTATAGAATTTCGAAAAAGTTTTCTAAGGGAACTGACTCTGTAGGGAAGTGCACCCTTTTTCCTTCCCTCCTTTTCCCTTCCTACTGCCTAGAATGTAAAAATGATGACTAACAATGGAGTCACCACTTTGTGACCGTGGGAATAAAAGCTAGAGTAAACCTGGGTTTTAAATTATCCTGCAAAGCTGCCCAGATAAGCCAGGATTCCCCTTTCCCTCACTTTTATAGAATAGAATAAGCCTTCGTGAGCTTTAATGATTTTATTTTTTTTATCTTTACTCGAGGACATTTTTTTTTTTTCATTGCTTTTAGATAGAGAGGAAGGGAGAGAGAGAAACATTGATGTGATGTTGAGAGGATTGTTTATTTTATTTTATGGGTCAGTCCTAATAATTGTTCTGATGGCATGCTTCATGATGAACATTAGAAACAAATGGAAAAAAGAGTTGGATTAAAAGAATAATTACAGCAGTTGTTGACAATTGTGTTTTCAAGATAGGAACGTGAGATTAGTCTGGGGGCTCACTGTGATTTCTGTGAGTCCTCCATTCAAACGGCTTTCATGTTAATATGTGGCAGGCTGTTTATTCCAAAAATGGTGGCAACAATATTGTCCTTCCCATGTGCTCTTTCAGAATCTTGCACCTCCTTCATCTGCTGTCCTTGAACCCTGATAGACTTCTGTATGCAGCAGAAGTGACATCTGAGCCTAGGACCTGTCAATAGTTTCCACCTGGCTTTCTCACTTAGGGTTTCGCCAGAGAACCCAGACATCAGTAATTTAGAAAACCGAGCCCATATGGAGAAGAACCAAAGTCTCAGACCCTGAGACCTGGATGAGCTTCCATAGCCAGCACCAACTTTCCAGCCATGTGAGTGAGCCATTAGGGAAGAGAGCAACCCCACACAATAGATACCACCCTCTCCTGCTGAGATCTGCCCAAATGCAGACTTATGAACAAATTAAATGATTGTTGTTGTTTGAAGCCACTAAGCTTTGGGGCGGTTTGTTATGTAATGATAATAACTGGAATTAAGGTAAAGGGACATTCCTGTTAAAATTGTCCTGGGACCTATGTTTCCAAAGATCCCCCTTTTACCTTCCCCTCTTTCTCCTTCCCTTTTTCTCCTGTTAGCATTTGCAGTAGGAATTAACTTAGACCCAGTGGCATGGGGCGGGGGCTTGCTTAATGTAATTAAAAGTTAGATTGTCTCCCAAAGAAGGAAAGGGAGAATTCTAGCTTAGAGGAAGCTTTTTGTTTTTTTTTTTCACACTTGCTTAGTGCTTTTTAGGTTGTCACTACCAAATAATATATGATATTTCTTCTCTTTTCTTTGTGTGTCTGAGAGTTGTTTTTGGAGGCCTGGTGGTCCAACACATCTCATCACTAAAATGCAACGAATGATCCAAATGTCTCATCACTAAAAGGCAATATACAGACATTATCTAAAGGTGTTTTCCATGACAAAACAGGGAAGCTGGTCAGTCAAATTGCACACATGTAGGCTATTAATCCTTTCCTATGTCAAAAAAAAAGAAATATATATATATATATATGGTCTAAAATGTTATTTTAACTGTTGAAGCATATAGAGACATACAAGGCCTTGCCCAATAGTTCCTTGGAGGTTCCACTTCGTTTTGGGGAACCAACAAAAAGATTAAGAGATTACACTTAAAAACATGACATTGCCTTTAGCAGTTGAGGGCTTGTTAAGTCTTCAGTTACCTTTTATTTTAACCTTGTTTCATCAAACTAGCGCAATACAGATCGTAGCCTTGATAAATATTTGTCAGTTGTTTGAACTTTGTTCCATGCCCTTACATACTCTTAGGAAATCAATTTTGGACTAAAGAAGTTTGAAGATTCTGTCATCAAAACTAGACTGATTCGAAGCCAATTGTGATAAGAACAAAACATGAGTAAGGTTATTTGAAATTTCAGTGTGCAGAATCTTTTGAAAAGTGATTATTAGTGCATGAAAATCTACATAGAAATTTATACCCAAAGTAATTCTTTTGAAGTAGTTTAAGGTCTGAATGCTGTTTTCTTTTCTTTTTTTTTTTTTTAGATGACTTTTCAAGAATATTTACTTACAGTCAGCTATCACATGATCTGCCCTTACTCCCTCCCTCCCCACTCCACCCCACTGCCCCAACTCCACCAACCTTTTCTCCAGGATCCAATTGAGGAAGTGAATTTCTCAGGGGCCTTTTCACTAGTGTGATCCTGAAAAGGGAGTGTGGGCAAGGGTCTGAGCTAGCTCAACAGCTGCTAGCTACTTTAGAGATTCCTAGGAAAATCAGTTTGTAATTTATGTGCTCATGAGCCCAGGAAAGAGCAACTTTTCTGTGGAGAGGAAAAATGGAAGCTTCCAAACAGTAAGATATCTCTCTGGCAACTTATCAGCTGAGGCCTTCTGGCTCTCTCATGACTTGACTGTCAAATTTGGGTTTGATTTGGCAGATCCCTTAACCACTGCTTCCTCCACTTCCTCAGCTGTGAAATGGGGTCACCACTTCCTACTCAATATCACGGGACTTTATAAAGATGAACAAATACTGATGGCAAGCAGTTTAAAACCAGAAGAGCCAAAGCTTCAAAGCTCAGTTCAACCACTTCCCATTAGGTGAATTTAGGTGTTACTGGCCTCTCTCTGCCTCTGTTTCCTCACTGAAAAATAAGAATAATAATAGGATCTATGTCACAGAGCTGTTTGAGGGTTAAATGATATAATATTGTACTTAAGTGCAGCATCTGACATTCTAAATAAACGTTAATTGTTTCACCTGTTCTGCACCTTATTTTATCTAATATGTGTCACTGATCTGTGACCAGAAGGCTGGAATTATAAGAGAAGCCTAGAATGGAAGGTAAAGACTCTCTCACTTTACAGACAAGTAAAAAGGAGTTCAGTGAGGCTGGGTGACTTGCCAGGGCTAACCAATTCATTAGTGAGAGAGCAAGAGTCAGAGTTCAGGTCTCTTGATTGTTGGGTCGGAGCAAGTCTCCATTTTCACTCCTTTGAAGGCTGTCTGGTATTTCTATCCCCAGATTATTCTTTCTCAGTCTTATTTAAACTGTAACACCAGTTGATAGCATTAACCAGTGTATTCTCTGTCTCCTGCAGCCCCCAGAGAACCTGCAGATAACCTCCTCTCCGGAAAGGGCTCCTCACCCCTCCCACCCCCCTCACCCCCCTGCACAAGGCCACGAAAGGTAACGCTTTCCCCGAGACCTGAGGAAGCCACTAATGGGGACAGCAGGTGAGGAGGGAGGCTGGGGAGCCGCAGCTGCTGGCAAAGGTTGCCCTAGTAACCGCGCGCGGGCTCCATTCAGGAAGTGAGCCCAACTCCAAGATGCAAAATGATCCCCTTCACGCGGCTGCGACAAGCACAAAGGAACCAAAGGAACCAAAGGAACCAAAGGGACAGAGGGATGGCCAGGAAGTGAGGCGCAAGCGAAGTGGGGGCCCATGCTGTCAGTTACAACCTCCCACCTTCCGTAGAAGAAAGAACAGCTCTTTGAATCTTCTGGCTTGTGTGAACCGTAAAAAAAAACCCAATTAACATGAGTCCATTGGCGGCAACAGAAGCAAGCAGGTCCTCCTCTGTAAACCGGCCTTAGGAAACGATATGCCAGGAGAGGAGGGAGAAAGCCCGAACACTGCAACTTAATGGGGGCGCTAAACTCTTCTTGCTCCCTATTTTATTCAGACTGATGACAAAGACCATTTGCTACCAATTTATTGAAAACATTCTTTCCACAGCTTGAGCTGTTTAAATTTAGGGAGCTTCCTCTCCCCAAATCGCTGTCAGACACTTGCTGAATGGGCCAGGCTCAATTATGTTCCCTCCGCAGGTTCAGCTCACACTGTGACCCTGCATGGCTTCCTGCTATTCATATGTGTTACTTCCCCTTTGTGGTAATGGCTTGTGGCACTTGGCCAGAAAACATTATTAATTTCAGAAGTGGACTGACAAACAACAAACCCACAGTGAACTGAGAGGAAGTGCTGGGGAGGCCAGCTGTCGGCTGGAGCAGAGCGGTAGGAACCCAATGTATGCACGTTTGAGGAGGAAAGGACGATGATAATCCACAGAGAGGAAATGCACTAAAATTATCCTCAGCCCATGTTAAAGAAAAGGAAAAAAGAAAAAGAAACCAGAACAAAGAAAGAGGGGAAAAAGCACGCAGCTACTTGAGTTGCAGCTGGACAGGAAATTGCTAACGCTGCTTGCAAATCCCCACTTTGAACAGGCAGTTTAGGGAATGCCAGGAGCGGAAACGTTCAGAACTGGATTAACAGGAGCCAAGTTGAACTGCAACCCACTTCTCCTTTTGAGCTCGGGCTCACTTGGGGAAGCCAAATGGGAGACCGACTTGGTAGTTTCTGCACATTTGCCTTTTATATGTGCTTAGTTGCTAAAAGTCACACTACAGTTTGATATGATGGCCATAAAATCAGAGCCACATGCCTATCATGTAATTAACAAACCATCCAACTGGCATTTCCCATGCGCCATGTGGGTAAAGGCTCATCTTCCTCACCACTGCACATTAAGGGACTAAGCTCATTTGAAAGAGTGTAAAATGTAGTTATGTCTTAGGTCTTTTGATTTCTCAGCCTGCCCCTTACTTTTATTTTGGTCTGGGCAGTTACACTTGGAACAAGGAATGTCCCAAGGAAAATGACAAAATAGTTGACAAGTAAGCCTTTGCCTTGAAACTGTTCAAAGTAACTTCCATCAAGTTCAATAGTAGTTTCTGACCTACATTCTAAACCAGTTAAGCACAGTGCACATTAGGAGTGAGTTTCATCTAAAATGCCAGTGTGAAATTTCAAAGCCAAATCCACACTCCATGAGAAAGCTTAGATATACTTTACCGGATACATGGGAAAGAGGAGACACTGCTCCAGATTCATTTGTTATTCCAATATTTGGATAATTTGCAAGTAGAATTGCCAGACCAATACTTGACTGGAAAATTATTATACCTACTTTCTCCTTGACATGTGTATTATTAAGTAGAGAATCCTGACAAAGAGGGGTTAACACAGTCTTGTTATTCTGGTACCCCCCCCTTTGAATGGCTTCACCTTTTTTCAAGAGCATTGTGATTTTCTTAAATAAGCCAGAACTACATTCATAGAAAGTTATTATCCAGACACATAATACAGTCCATCCATTCTAGGATGTCATCCTTATTGTTAAAGAATTCATAAACCGCACCTGAAAAACAATTCTTGAAATAGCTTACGTGAGAACTTTGTCCTGCTATTCGTACAGGTGTTTTTAGCAGCCAGTATCAGTCCCAACTGCAAAATACCTAAAACGTGTCACTTCACATTCCGGTACAATTAAGAACTTTTTAAAAACTACACACTCAATAGCCAAAATAGTTATTTATTAATAATTTAAGGTTTTACATTCTTATAATAAATTTCATCTCAAAACTTTACACCATGAACATAATGGAGCAACTTAATTCTCCCTTCTTCACAATCATATGCACTTCAACCTGTCAAATGGGGTACCCATGGCTCACACACACACTTCCAGTTTTATACAAATTTTTAAAAGGAAAGAAACCAACCCAAAGTATTGCATTAGGTGACGCTCCCTGAAGAATTTTGTACAGAGGTAATAATATACTGTTTAGCACAGCTGAAGTTAAAAAAGAAAAGCCCATGATTTGGTGCCTTTTCAAGGTATCTTAAGACAACACAAGCCAAAATATTTACAAAGGTAAGGCATAGTCAAATTACACTGAGGGGGTGGGGGCAGGAACAAGGAAGATATATGAAAAGAGACTAAAGACTGCACCAGAACAAGGTCTCAGCAGTTAAGTGTCCCATAAAAATGTCATTCATAATTGGTCAAGTCAAGCATGCTGCAACTAATATCCTTTGGATTAGAAGAGAGCAAAAAGATTCCATTTTTGTTTTCAGAAGTGGTATACTGCTCTTTCTCCCTTTGGAGGATTTCTTTTAAACCCAACAAAGAAAAAACAAACACAATTCAAACGAACACTGCTAAGTGACTTAAGATCAAATATTTACAATAATCAGATGAAGTATCAGATTTATTTTTTTCATTTTATTTTGCAAACCGATACTACAGAGCTGAAACCTGTCTTTGGCTCCTTTATATGCAAAATTGAATCAGTCTTCACTGAAGACAAATTAGTCAGTTCCAGATGCAAAAGGAAACAGTCGTACAAGGCCCTAAAGAACACACGCTCCTATCCTACCATTTGGTCCTACCCTATTTATCTGGAAGTCCAAATTCCAGTCCCTGCATGGATAGGATGTATACATGGGTATGGAACAAACCTGTATCTATACAGCATGTCCTGTTCCTCCAGTGAGGATGGAGGAAATCTCTCCCTTTGTAATAACCAATTTCACATGTGGTAACCCTGTCTAATACAGACAGCTGGTGTCACTTGGACACATGGGCCCACATACAAAGAAAGCAGCCCAGCTGATGCTGCCAAGAGAAAACTGCTAAAGGAAAGCACACATTCCAGCGAGGAGGAAATGTGGAGCCTTTCACGTGGATTGCAAGGAGTCCACCTGGTAGACATTCTGGTTGGAGGGAGTTGTGAAGTAGAGCTGTTGCGCCGGGACCCGGTTGTCACAGGGGCTACTGAGTCCCAGCGTCCTCTCGAAGTCCAGCAGCTGGCCCATGAAGTTGAAGTTGGGAGAGATATTGGATTTCTTCATCTTGACAATGTCATAAGCATCATTCATTGACAGATTGAGCTTCTGCATAAGATAAGCCACAGTCACAGTGACTGAGCGGCTGATGCCAGCCAAGCAATGCACCAAAACACCACAGTTTTTGCCCCGGGCTTCATCTGTAAACACAGAAAGGCAAGATTTCAGCAGACCAAAAAACCACCCTTTGTGAGTGATCAGTCTAAAAGATGGATTTTTTAAAAAGTCGTGGCAGTTGAGCACTGCAGGCAGCCATACAACATGTACATTCGGCACAATTACATATTTCAGATACTTTCTGAAGAGAGAGCTTTTGTATTGTTTCTGCCAACAAAAAACTCCTTAAATGTGTGCATTCTTTGCCTCAGCATGTGAATACCAGAAACCCTGCAATATGGCAGTGAATGCCTTTTATACAGACACGCAGACTGCAAGGGTCTATTAAATTATTCTCCAACTGTTGTGCAGCTAACAATGGAAGTATTCAGGCATCTTAAAAGAGAGAGGGAAGTCACAGGGGACAGCCCATTAGGAGGAACAGGATGTCGACATGGCCTGAAAATGAGTTCCTTTGTAATAGGAAATGCATTACAATGCCTGGAGATTCGCTTCTCCAGGCTTTCAGCCCACAGTCCTTCCTGCTGGGCTCAGGTTACCCTCACTGTCTTCACTGTTAACCAGTATCACAGTAACATTCAACTGGATTACAACATCTAGCATTAATAGAGCTTTCCAACAACTAATTTTGATGTCCTGAAATAACTCTTAGGACTTTTAAAATTATAAAACGATGATATAATTTCAGTCTACCATAAGTACTTCTAACTAGGTCTCCCTCATTCCCAAGATTGTGGGAAAAAGTCTGCTCATTATGAATGCCCTACCCCTTACAAATGACTGAATTCAGAGTCAAACAGTATTTCAAATACACCTGTGGTCAGCAACATTATCACAATGTGTTGTATTTTTCCTTAGGAAGATAAACCAGAATTAATAAGACCTTCAGAACATTATAGAGCTATAGTCTAACAAATCAGTAAGCAGCAAGAAAAGATTAAAAGAGTAAAACTATGAATGACAAAATCTTGCATTTAAACGTCTGAGCAAGTACTATTAATTAGTCTCACCTATGAAAGAAATGGCCTCTGGGAAAAACTGGGACAGGTTTTGGCTCCAGTGATCAGAGATGGGGATCTGCTTGTATTTAAACTCTCCTGCGTTCTCGAAGAGATTCGGCAAATTGGGGGTGACGTTCAAGATGTACTTGATGCCAAACTCCTCCAACACATCCAGGTTGGTGGAGTCCTTGGCACAGCCCAAGTAAAGGAAGGGCAAGATCTCCACCGGGAAAGAAGGCTGGCTGTTGGTCAGCGGGCTGCCATCGGAGTCCGTTGCACTATTGGGGTCTCGGTCAAGGTCAGACTCAATGTCGGAGGAGGAGTCGGAGCTGATCCGTAGGCCCCCGAGCCCCAGCACTGGCAACGGCGGCGAGCTGCTGCTACACGAGCCGTCTAGATTGGTCTCGCAGTGCAGGGCGAACTCGGCTTGGAACTTACTGAAGCCACCTGCCAGGACGAGAAAATCAATCGTGTAACCCGAGATCCCGTAGTAGTTTTCACAGCTTTGAGAGCCGCCGCAAGGCGCAGGAAACACGACAGCACCTTACGAACCCCCTATGCACAAAGCCAGATGTAATAAAGACACTTAAACGCACCCTTGGGAGTGGAACGAACAGGCCCACCTCCCCTGGAAACTCTCATACTTTTGAATTCGGAAATGCACAAAATGGCAACTTTGCTAAATATTTTGAGGGGCTAGGGATGCCAATCTGCACCGCAACGACCTCACCCGCCCTGCAAATCTTAATCCAAAACCGAACGAGAGGAACCAAGGAAAGGTGGAGGTTATTCCGGGTAGGAAGAACTACTTAGAACCGGCGGATTCTGCGCCGGCCCGGCGCGCCGCTGCCGGACAAGCCAAGTTCGCAGCCGGGAGCGGGCGGGCGGCCGCTGGCAAGGAAGCAGGGCCCAGAAACGCCAGCCAGGCGCAGCAAGGGAACTTCCAGTTCGCGTGCCCCGCCCGCCGCCAGCAGCCCTGCACCCCGCGCCCGGCCCCGCCGCGGGGCTCCCCCGACACATACCTTCCAGGTAGAACGCCCGGCAGCCTTCATCCTTGAGTTTCTTTAACAGGAGTCCAAGCACCGACTCGCCGCCCGTGTTTTCGTTCCAGTCGCTACTACTCTCGTCGTAGAGCACCACTGTGTCGGTGCCGCAGCGCCGGGTGAAGCGGTCTCGGTCCTCGCCGCGCGTGAAAAGCGCGCGCACCGGCAGGTTGCCCTTCTGCAGGCGCCGCAGCATGATGCCCGGGATGGCCACGTTTATGGCGGACTCGATGTGAGACGACTCGTACAGCTCCTGCGGCCGGCAGTCCATCAGCAGCAGCCGCTCGTTGCCCAGCTCCAGCTGCTCATTGAGCCACGCCACCGTCTTGCTGATAGCCATTTCCGACGCGAAGAGTACGGGTCTGAGCGTATCTATCATGGGGGTCGAGCTGCGAGACAGGATGGGGTGTCTAGCAGACGCCCCTCGGGGCAGGCACAGGCTGAGCGCGCGCGCAAAGCCGCCGTTCACCGAGCGGGGTTGGATTCCACCTCGCTCTTCCCAAACCGGGTTAAAGGGTTGGGGAACGCGAGACAGAAGAGAAGCCGGCGGTTTCTTACTGCACCCGGCTGCAGCCGCTCGCTCTCGGGATCAATGAATCGCCCTGAATGAAGCTGCCCAGACAGTTTTGTTCCTCCCCAGTGAATGAAATCCAATTAATTCGGACTCCTTGCTACAGAGAGGAGAGGGAGGAAAAAACGTCCAGCGGCTCCTAATCCCTCCCTCCAAGGCTGCACCTCAAATCCACCCGAGCGTCTTTCTCCTCGGATTATTCAAGCCTCGATTTGCCCTCTCTCTCTATCTCTCTCTCTCTCTCTCTCTTTCCTTGGGTCTCAGTTCTCGCACACCCCTGCGCGAGGCAGCTCCTCAATGGATACAAACAGCAAGCGTCTCAATGGATACATTCTCCCAGCCAGCCAATGAGCGCGCTGCGGAAGGGGCTGTTGCCGTGGAGACGGGCCGGCTGGAACAGGTTGTGTTGATGAATTGTTAATGAGTTTGTCATTCACAAAAACGGAAAGGAATTTCCGCTCCGGATAAGCCCCAGTGCAAACAAGCTGCAAGAGCAGGCTGGGCTGGAGGAAGGAGAAAGAAGAGGAGGCGGCGGCGGCGCAGGGCACATAAACCAGGGCACTTCAGTTGTCTCATGTTTCCCCTCTGTTGAGAGTTCACACTTTGCGTCGGAACTTTTGCGCACAAATGGTGCAATTCACAGGCACAGAGGCCCTCGTTCGTGACGCCTGTGCTTGCAAGCCAGCTTTAAGAAAACTTGTAATGACTTTTTCTCCTTTTTATTCTCTTTAAAATTCGTTTAGAGTGGAGTTCGCCTTACCCCCTTCCTCCCCCCTCCCGTCCCGCTTTAGGCGGTGTGACATTTGTTTTGCCAGTTTAAAAAGCCCAACTGTTTGCTCTGGTGTTCTTTCAGAGGAGGCTGTGTTTGGGCTACTAGATTGCCTGGGCTTTTAATGACAGATGAGGTGTTAAATGCTAATCCAACATCTTTGGAAACAAACCAGGATTTTATTGAAACATTTTAAAGCAAGCAAATACCTATTTAAGATAATAGAAATAAAGCCTTTTCTTAAATAGCGTTTTAATTTTATTTTTTTAAAACAGCGAAGACTGCATAAACAACTTGTTGGGTAGTCCGATGCTTTTATTTCCCTTAAGTGCCGTGGGGCGTTAGGAGCCACTGCTCTGGAGACCCAAGGACGACGCACCCCCCCCATCACCCACCGCGCGCTGCGTGGGTTGGGGTCGTGCTCGTTAATCATTTCTGAGCAATGAGCCCCGCTTCTGAAAAAGCCAGTCTGGTGGGGCTACTTGGGCAAGTGCACTGGGACTTCGCAGCGTGAGGGCTGTCCCCACCATCGTCTAGGCTTGGGGAAGTCCTTCCCAAAGGCCTGCAAGTTGCAGGGCTCAGCTGGACTCAGCGACTGGGTTATTGTAGACAGGGAGGCATGTCAGAGGGGAGCGCCTTCCCCGAAGCCCGAGCGGCACCCCTCCCCTGCCTCACCCGGCCCTCGCGGAGCACCGTTCACATCTGCCCATTGCCAACACCCCGCCAGCCCGGTTCCTAGCTAAGTGGGCGCAGGACGTTGGGCGACTCCGCTGACGGCTGCGGGGCTGTGTGTGGGGCTGTGGACTCCGTAGAGGCCCAGAGAGGGTGAGGGGAGTGCATGCCTACAGCCCCTGGCTCCCAAGGAGAGCTGGGAGTCCGGGGAACGTCTCTTCAGCTCCGCAGAACCAGCAAGGAAAGGAGAAGATGCAGCGACCGTCTTCGGCGCCGGGGCTCAGGGCGGGCGGGCTAGGGGCCCGCCGGATGGAGGCGTGGCCTGCCTCGGGCCTTGGCGACCCGGAGGCGCAGTCCGAGCGCGCGGAGCTCTATTGTTACATAAAAGTGCCGAGGCCTGCTGCTCACAAGCTGAAAACCACCTGTGCGCGGCCCGGGGGGCGGAGCGGGGCGGGGGGGGGGGGTGGCTGAGGCCGGAAGGCGCTGGCCCTAACCCGCCTTCCCCTTCCTAACCCCCGGC
Source organism: Furipterus horrens (assembly GCF_987537825.1). NCBI lineage: Eukaryota > Metazoa > Chordata > Mammalia > Chiroptera > Furipteridae > Furipterus > Furipterus horrens. The sequence continues at coordinate 108,064,699 of NW_028327174.1, read as the reverse complement.
GGCAAAGGGGCCGCTCATTGTCCCGCAGCCGCCAGGGAGGCGGAAGCGGAGGCGGCGGCTCCGGGGGTAGCCGCAGTTCCGAGCGCCCCTCCCGGCGCTCTGGGTCCATCGCAAATGTAACGGAGGGCACCTGAGGTCGCGGGGTCTCCCTTAGCCAAACTCCCTGTATCCACGGGCCTGCGTGCTTACTCCCCGATCCAGTGTGCATTTTTAGTCACCCGCCTCTTCCCTAGTTTGGGGAATGTAGGCTAAAAAAAGCCCGCTGCAAAGCCCAAGTTGCCAATTTTGGAGCTTTGCTACAGGCAGGCCGCCCCTGCAGGAGCGTGTTCGACGAAGGTGGGGGTTGTCGTGCTTCTCTCCCCGCTCCTTTTTTGGGCATTCCTTGGAACAAAATTGCCATATTTTACTGGATATCCAGTTCCAGCTGGAGTTGACGCCTCCGATTCGCGCCCACCTGTTACAGACGTTCCCAACCCCAAACGTTTTAAGTTGCTGGGACCTAGAGGCGGTCCCCGGAGTTGCAGGGTGCCTTACGGCGGAACTGAGAAGAGCAGACTCTCACCTAGGACCTTCCACAGAAGAGGCAGGGAGGGACATTGGTTTCTACTTAGTTATTTTTAAAGTGCAGTTACCTGATTCTGAGCATAAATTTGGAAGGATAATCAACACTTCGCAAACTTAAAAAATGGAAACACTTAGTTTGACCCATGCTTCTGAACCCTGTCGCAACTGATTGTCGGTCCTTTTCAACACAGTTTACAAAATGGCATTCTGACCGGTCGGTCCTAAACCGGGCAGCGTAAAGAGCCTCTGGAATAGGGCGACCGGGGTTTAAATTGTGCCCCAAACCTTTCCTAAACATTCGACTGGGGTTAAATCCACCTGACTGTTCCGCACTTTTCCACCTTAGCATAATGAAAATTTCAAAATATCTGTGGTGGTTGGATGGGTAAAGTGAAATGCTCTAAAGTGCTGGGCTATTAGCTGTTGATATTATTTTATCACTCCGAATTTTGAACATGGGCAATGGCCTGAGTCCTTTCCATCCACAAGACTTCTTGGCTGCCTAAGAGGTCCCCTGGAATTGACTCGTCAACAGAGAAGCCCTCTGAGGAACTGTCTGCCCTAAACAAGTTTTTGTTTTTAATGTATAAAGTTCAGATTAATTTATTTTTAAATTTATTCTTTATTATATTTTTCCATTACCATTTATTCCCCTTATAAGCCCCTCCCCCCACCTCCAGCAATCACCACACTGTTGTCCATGAGTCCTTTTTCCTTTTTGCTCAATCCCTCCATCCCCTAACCACACCCAAACTAGCTGTCATCTGCTCTCCATCTCTGTCTCTGTTTTGCCTATTAGTTAAGTTTGTTCATTAGATTTCACATGAGTGAAATCATATGGTATTTGTTTTTCTCTGACTGACTTATTTCACTTAGCATATTCCCAGAAGTGAGATTGCTGGGTCAAAAGGCAGGTCCATTTTTAATTTTTTGAGATATCTGCACACTGCTTTTCACAGTGGGTGCACCAGTCTGCATTCCCACCAACAGTGCAAAAGGGTTCCCTTTCTCCACATCCTCGCCAGCATTTTTGTTTGTTGGTTTATTGATGATGGCCATCCTGACAGGTATCTCATTGTGGTTTTAATTTGCCTTTTTCTGATGAATATGATCTTGAACATCTTTTCATGGGTCTACGGTCATCTGTATGTCCTCTTGGGGGAAGTGTCTATTGAGTCCTTTGCCCATTTTTTAATTGGGTTGTTTGTTTTTTGGTGTTGAGTTTTGTAAGTACTTTATAAATTTTGGATATTAACCCCTTACCAGATGTATCAGTGAAGATGTTCTCACATTCTGTCTTGTCTTTTTATTTTGTTGATGTTTTCTTTGCTGTGCATAAACCTTTTATTTTGATGTAGGCCCATTTGTTTATTTTTTCTTTTGTTTCCCTTGCCTGGGGAGATATATCCAATAAAAAAAAATGCTATGAGCAATGTTTGAGATTTTGCTGCCTGTTTTCTTCTAGAATTTTTATGGGTTTGGGTCCAACATTTAAGTCTTTGATTCATTTTGAATTTATTCTTGTGTGTGGTGTAAGAAGGTAGTCTAGTTTCATTTTTCTGCATGTATCTGTCCAATTTTCCCAACACTACTTATTGAATAAACTATCTTTAGCCCATTGTATGTGCTTGCTTCCTCTATCGAATATTAATAGGCTGTAAAGGTGTGCGTTTATTTCTGGGCTCTCTGTTCTGTTCCATTGTTCTATGTGTCTGTTTTTATGCCGCTACCAGGATGTTTTGATTCCTATGTCCTTATAGTATAGTTTAATATTAGAAAGCATGATTCCTCCAACTTTGTTCTTCTTTCTTAGGATCACTGTTGCTATGTGGGGCCTTTTGTGGTTCCATATAAAATTTTGAAATATTTGTTTTAGTTCTGTGAAATATGTCATTGGAATCTTGATAGGAATTATATTGAATCTATAGATTGTTTTGGGTAGTACGGATATTTTAATGATGTTAATTCTTCCTAGCCATGAACATGGTATTTGCTTTATTCCGAAACCAGATAAAAACATTACAAAGAAAATTATATGCCAATATCCCTGATGAACATAGATGCTAAAATCCTCAACAAAATATTAGTAAACCAAATACAGGAATGCATCAAAAAGATAATACAACACAATCAAGTGGAATTTATTCCAGGAATACAAGGTTGGTACAACATTCGCCAATTAGTAAATGTGATTCACCACATAAACAAATGAAGGATAAAAACCATATGATCATATCAATACATGCAGAAAAACACTTCTGATAAAATCTGGCACCCATTTATGATCAAAACTCTCAGCAAAATGGGACTAGAGGGAACATACCTAAACAAAATAAAGATCGTATATTACAAACCCACTGCCAGCCTCATACTCATTGGGCAAAATTTACTAGCATACCCCTTAAGATCAGCTTTCACCTCTCTTATTCAAGGTAGTAGTGGAAGTCCTGGCCATAGCAATCAGTCAAGAAGAAAAAATAAAAGTCATCCAAATTGGAAAGGAAGAAGTAAAATTGTCTTTATTTGCAGATGATGTGATACTGCACATAGAGAACCCCAAAGATTCTACCAAGAAACTACTGGAACTGATAAATGAATTCAGTAAAGTAGCAGGATACAAAATCAATATCCAGAAATAAGTTGCATTTTTATATGCCAGTGATGAACTAACAGAAAGGGAAATTAAGAAAACAATCCCACTCACAATTCCTTCAAAAAGAATAAAATACCTTGGAATAAACCTAACCAAGGATGTAAAAGACCTGGACATGGAAAACTGCAAGACACTGAAAAAAGAAATTGAAGAAGATGCCCTAAGCAGTTTAATCCATCCCACTTCATCTATCAAGCAGAGCAAGTGCTGTTATAGACCATGGTCAAAATCCTTTAACTCAGTTAACAGACATAGTCGCTGGTTACCTTTCTACCTTGTCCCTAACGAGTCCTTTATTAAACACACTGTTTGTCCTCCAACCACACCAAACTGATATAATAAAAATAATATGCAGTGGACAATTACTGCATGGTAGGCATGGTACTGATTTCTGTATGTACATGCAAAATGTTGATCAGTCTTCAGAAAACCCATGTAAATTATTCCCATTCACAGAGATTAAGGAATTTGCCTGAGGTCACATATTAGAAAACTATGGGAACAGGGTTTGAGACAAGACCTTTAGATTAACCGCATATACAGAAGTGTTACAGGTTGTTGTAGAGACTATACCACACTGTGCTGTTCCCTGCTGGAATTTGAAGGTTTACGGTCTATGTTTTGGTTTCTTACCACCAGAGTCATATATTCTGTCGCATCCTCCCCACACATGTTAGGACCAAAAGTGAGGCTTACTTTCCTGCTCCTTTTACATATGGTGGTTATCTTTGAGTGTATGAACCTCTTCATTAGTTAACCACCCAATAAATGTTGCATATCTTTCTTAGAGCATATCTTGGATCTTCACAACTACCACTATCTAGTTTTCAGTGTAGCATGTGGGTCGGGTTCAAATCTTAGCTCTGTCACTCACTTATAGTCTTAACAGAGGACATGCATTCATTCATTCACTCATTTATTCCTGGTCCCAGGAAAGCAGCAGTGAATAAAACAGACAAGAATACCTGTCTTCCTAGAGCTTACATCCTAGTGAGGACAGACAATAAATAAAATAATTTTACAGTATATTAGAAAGTGAAAGTGCTATGGAGAAAAATAAAGCAAGGAGAGGAATTCAGTAGTGTGCAAAATTGGGATTACTTATAATCTTCAAAAAACTGTGAGGATTAGAGACAACCTAGACAACATGCAGAAAGTGTTAGGCACGATATGGGGCTCAAAAGATGATGTTAAATCTCACTGCTTTATTCCAGCACGAAGCTGAGTCTCTGTTGCTGATGATCCTGCCTTGAATTTCCTCATCCTGGCCCTGTCACCCAGCCTCCCAGGAAAAACTCTCAGAAGAGTTCTGAGAACTGGAAGAATCACGGGCTTCCTTACTTCCAGAGGCCTCAGTTCTTTGGGTGTCATTCATACGAGGAGGACTGTGTGTAAGTGTAGGGCACCAATTTCCGAGACACAAATTTCTCTGTGTGTGTACATGTTCTTCCTGATGGTCCCCCCTGGGAAGCTGCTTAAAAGTAAGTCTTTCGGTTATGAATGTTTGCTTAACTCGAAGAGGCATTCTCGCTTTGCAGAAATTTTCCTGTATTGAGGACACTTGGGATTTAAAAGACCCAAATAGGTTAGCATGGCCTTTAAATCTTCTTGGAATAATCTCTATGAATACAATGACATTTATTAACACATCATGTGAAAATAGTAAAACAGATTTTCAGCTAATAGGGAGAGCACGTTTTAGAAGGCCTGACTTAAAATACAGTCTTGTGGCACATTCAAGATTCACTTTTAGATTTCCCAGGGAGGCCTCAAAGAGACTGTGGCTTTTGGAACAACTAAACCTCAGAGCAGAATTTAACTGCATTTGAGAACTATCTTTGAAATCGTCTGACCTGAAATAAAGGGCATACAAGTTCAGAAAACTCAGGCTGAGGTCTCCTGACAGGCGCCTCAAAAAGACCATGAGTTCTGTCTCTACAGCAGGAAGCCAAGAGGCTTTAAGGACTGACACTGGGATAGGCTGTGCCCAGAGAAAACCAGAAGGGGTGCTAAATGTGTGCCCCAGATTAAAACCATGGCTGCCGATCCTGGTTTGCAATCAAACAGCTTCTCGGGTTGCAGCTTTATGCAACTTGCCCCATCCAGGGTGGGAGGCTGCAGGTTTCATGATTTTCCGGAACAGTTCAGGGGTGGGGGAAAAAGGCAGCCTAGGCCAGAGAGCCAAGAGTAGCTGTTGGGCAGCAGTGCCAGAATCACACAATCCACATCTGGGGAGTGGTTGGAGCTTTCCTACGAACCACATGGCACTGTAACACCTTCCGGAATGATTGGAGGAAAATGTGGACTAGTGTAAAATCAGACCTTGGCCCCAATCAGGCTAAGCTTTCCAAGATGATGGTCTTCATCAGCTGTCTTGTGTTTCTGTTTTCCATCACCTGATGCAATGCACATTAATTTGCATTCAATATCCCATAGAGACTTTATCTAGAATATACTTTTGAAGTCTTTAGAAAGAAAATTCATTTAAAGATAATAATGTTGATTTCTTCTTCCAAAAGCTTTGGTCCCTTTCCTTCCAGCAAAGGGAAAATATTGATTCTTCCCTCTTATCCTTTATTTTTCATAGCATAGGGAATGTGAAAGTACATGAAAAGGGTATGTAAGAAATTGTCAGGAAGCTGCATCCCTACAGCACAGCCAAGCTCACTAGCGATTAGGGGGCGTTGGGACTACGTACCTTTCTTCCCTTTGTACTATTTCCAGGGCCCCAGGGGTGATCTTCAGTGGGAAATTGGGCTCACGTTGCCTTCCAGGGAGGCAAGGGGCTATATGTTTTCGTCTTCCCAGAACCTTCCCGGTCCTTTCATGAACCGTCACATGTGCAGCATCCTGGGCATTAGCCATGGGGCATCTACATGCACAATATGTGCCTCGTGTGCCTCCTCGTGTGAGCCCTGTTTCCTCTGGTGACTTTTGTCATCTTGTGTTCCTTTATTTAATCAAGTGTGAGCAGTACAAATAGCTGTTGTGTAAGAGAGCTAATTATTTAAGTAGGTACTGTTGCCTGTCAGCTCATTTTTGCCTCAGTAATCAGTGGAAATGACTGTGTGTGTTCACAATACAAGGAATGCTTTAGCTCAGTTTATCAAACTTAGGAAGTCACAGAGCCTCCAAGAATATACTGGTGGAACCCCCGGGGCCTCCAGACTCCAGTCTAAGCAATACTTCTTTAGGCCATTTGATAGGTTAATTATACAAATTATATTTGGATATATCATGAAAATAGCAACCATTATGCTGCAATCTAATCTACACCAAGTTTGCACATGTGAACTATAACTACCATAATTCTGCAGAGCAGGTATACCATTAGCACAGTTTTATAGTGGGGAAGGGTGAGCTCAAATGTCAGCTAATTACACCGGAATCCAAACTCCCATTTCAGACTCTTTGAAGCCTCTCTAGTATATTCTGTTCTCTACTCAATAAGAGTGGCTCTAAAGCATGACTTTATGCAGCCTATTATGAATTTGACCTATTATAAAATGGCAGCTTTGATATAATTTGTTAACTTTCATATTGCTGGTCAGACGCTTAGTTCTAGAGTTAGACCAACCTGGATTCTAATACTTTCCAGTTGTGTGATTGCAGGAAGTAACATAATATTCTTATGCCTCAGTTTCCTCACCTGTAAAATAGGGACTATTATTAATAAATGACTTATATTTGTGAAGAGGTAGGAACAAACCAGAAACAATAATGGCTGACAGTTACCTGTACAGTTACCTGGTTTTATTGTTAACACACACAGCTCTAAATACACATTAATTGACCTTGCTGAAAAGGGATTAATTATATTATGGCAAACACTACAGTGTCAGTTTTGTTCTCAGGAATAAAAAAACAATCTATACAAGATTTTGAAAAATAACTTGACTAGGTTGCGTTACCACCCCTCTTAGTTGCTGATGCAAGCAGCCGAGCAATCACAATTCCTCAGTGTGCCTAGAGACCGGGATATATTGGGGACGTTGGGAATGCTGACCACTTAGTAGGGATTTCCCCACAGCTAAGGATGCCCTCCCCTCCATCACTGCTGTCTCGTGGCCATTCCTGTTGACAGCATGTTCTGCAAAAATGGAATTGGAAGTCTCCTGGTCCTAGAAATGTTCCCTTCTCTCTCAGTGGTCCGGGTTCGCTGTGGCTGATGAGAGCACCCATTTATATACTCAAGCATTTAAGGCCCCTTGCATCTCTGAAGTCTCATCCTCTGGGAAGTTCTCTTCTCCCTCTGACTTCTCGCACAGCAGGAACTTTTCAGATGGAGGGAGAAGGAGGAAGTGTCAGAGCTGGGTATGAGAGCCACGCTCTGCTCTCGTGACTGGAAGGAATCTTCCATTCCTGGGTGACAGGACCTGTGCTGGAGGCCACATCATAGTCTTAAAAGTAAACAGGCCAGATGCTAACACAGTTTCTGTAGTAATTTTGCACATATATGAGTCCAAGGTTATTTTTATTAAATGTCTGACAAGTATGCATCTTTTATAGCATTCCCATCAGGTTTTTCTGGACCCACTAGAAGTTTTAGGTTCTTTACCCACACCCCAAAAGTCTAAACCCTTGCTAGGTCATGATCCCACTTCCCTGCTTCCTCTCCCTACCCCTTATCCTTGCCCAACCAGTTTCCCAGGGAGAAGGCCTCTATGGTACAATTTCTCTGCCCTTTTGTTTCATTGTCTATATTGTTATTTTATTTTGAGGTAATTGAGTATAACTATCCTAGTACTCTAACGTTTTAGGGAACAATACCTTAGCCTGGGTGACCTGCAGCGTTTTTTAAATTTAGCACAGAGGATGTTTAAAAATATTTCTATTGCTGAAATTGGTGGCATTTCTGATATGTGATTGTTAGAGGAATGTTAGGTTTCAGGGGTCAGTGGAGGTAGAGAAGGCCAGCAGCCAAACGTTGAACAAGGTGGTTTATTGAGCATATGCCTCTGCAGGCTGGGGTCGGGGCAGACACCAGCAGTGAGGGTCAGGGCAGGACGAGTTTTTAAGGCGTTCTGAGGCTTGGAATGCGTAAGCAGTACAGGATAGGCTAAGTCACCCTCTTGTACGGCCGACATGTTGGCGGTTGTACAGTAGCCATCTCCTGATAGTCACCTGAGTCTAGGCAGCTGGGGGCGGGGCGAGCGGGGAGCTGCCTCATGGCAGGCCTTTATTTGGAATGGTGGGCTTTTGGAACGGTGGGCTTCTACCTCACAAGGAGGTGTGACGGGACCTGTGGACTTTGCATGACCAAGATACCAGAAGGTAACCAGACCACCTGCGTGTGTAACCACATAGCTTCGAAGCACTGCAGCCTCCCAGCCTTCACTTCGCCTAGGATCCTGCCCCCAGTAAGACTATAGAACATGCCGGTTTTGATTTTAGGACATTGCTGCCTTTCCTTCAGCATGGCCTTTTCATGCAGGGTGCTGTTAATGAGAAGTATTGAAGGCCGAGAGGACAGTTTGTATGACTATAGCGACTTGCTAAAACACATATATATTTTTTAATCTGGCTAACTTTAGTATGGGATTTATTTTTACAGTGAAGGTGAGGCAGGGTACAGTGGGGAAAATAACCTAAATCTGGGGTCTCTAACCACCAGAGGCCTCTGATTTTCATCCAAAAAATCTGACATTTATCCAACAACCAACTTGGCTCCGAAGCAGAGCTTTTGAAAAATATAGATGCCCAAGTCCAATCTCCAGTACTTTTGATTTAAGTAATATGAGGTGGTTCCCAGACACTGGCGCCAGCTGCCCAGGTGAGTCTAACACGCAACCTTGGCTGAGAACTACTGGGCTCGAAGGATTCTCAACATTCGTTCTCCCATCAATCTCAATAGTGGGTCTCAGAATGAAATGTTTAGAAACACCTGGAAACACTTGCTCATAGTCCACACCCTGGCCTCCTGCTCAGGGACACTGATTCATAAGGTCCAGAGAGGGATCCAGGCAACTGTCTTTTAGCCCAGCAGCCAGCAGTGACTCGTACGGGTGGGCCATACTTTGAAAAGCTCCTAATATCCCAGACAGCGAGGCTTCTCACTGATCAGCCCTGGTCAGTGAGTATAGACGTTTTTCTAGAAGGTAGCCTAGAAGGATGAATCAAATAGTACACTTTACCCACAAATATCATAACTTCATAACAGAAAAATGCAACATTAGATTAACACATCTGCTTATCCCTATAAGCTCAACCCTTGAACTAGTACACACCCTGATTGCTTTTCAGGAGGCCTGAAGCTGTACTAAAATGACTATTGGGACATACAGGAATTTCGAGTAAGATTCACAAAAAATACATCTTATTGGGGAGATGAGACACACGCCCAGGTAGCTAGAATGGAACAAAATAAATGTAGTATGGCAACTGCAGTAGAAAGAAAATGCAGTGGGGACAGATGAGGAAAGGGTTCATCAACCTTGGGTTTGGGGATGTGTCCCAGAGCTAGATCTTATGGATAAGCAGATTTCTGCCTCTCCCCCATCCCAGGGAGATAGGAGAAGAAAGGTACTCCAGGCTAGAGAGACAACCAGCATGCGCAAAGCTTGGGAGAGATGGACATCATGACAGCTGGGGTGCAGTTCAGCACTATGGAGGGTACAGAGTGGCAGAGAACCTAGGAAAAATAGTTTAAAGATGAAACGGCCTTCGGAGTAGTGCTAAGGAGTTCGGAACTTTTCTTCAGACAGCGAGAAGTCATCGAACATATTTATCCAGGGGTGTAAAATGACTTCAGAATATGATTCTGGCAACAGAGCGGTGAGTAGACTGCAAGGGAAGGAGAGACTGAAGGCAGAGAATCCGACCAATCAGGAAGCAATCGCAATCGTCTAGGAGAACGATGCTACACCACCACAACTGTCCTGTTCCTGAAATATTCCTCCTTTTCCTTCTGAAATTAGGGAAGTCTCTTAGTCCTTCTGTGACTCAGAATCCCTCCCTATTAATAGTAGATGAGAAAAATACGTATCTTATATCACACAGGCAGGCACTGAGAGATCCTTGTAATTACAGCCAGGAAAGAGGGGGAAACGCTGTTCTACATGCCAGTGGCAGAATCTGTCTCCAGTGAGAGAAACTGCTTCTTGCCTCTCACTTTTTAATGTAAAAATTCCCAACCTACAGGAAACCTGAAGCTGAGTAAAAGCATCCGAAACACTCTTTGGAGAGAAGCTTCTCACGAAGTGCTCAGTACTCACCACCCCAGAATTAGCATTTCTAATACAAGGGTCCATCGCTTTAGGATGAAAGTGCCATTGCAAGGCTTTTGGCTACAAACACCATTCCATAAAGGGAGATTTTGTGTAGAGAGACCTGTCTCCCCATATTGTTTTATTAAAGATTAAAATGTAAGGAACGTTACTCCTATTTATCTTATTGCTGAAATTGACTGGGGCATCATGTAATAGACGAAGTTAATTAAACATAGTCATTTAAGTGAAGAGTTGGGCAAAATGCTTTCATGTTGTGCTTGAGAGTGGAGTCTTGGAGTCTGTCCGTGTAGCAAGCGGCACCTACCTGGTTGTATCTTCTTCTATACTGCCTGGTCCTTTCTGGAAAATAGATCTCCATTTCATTGCCCAGGACCAGAGCAGAATTCTCTCCTCTTTCTGAAAAAAAGATGTCTATCACAGAATGCACTATAAACTGAAAATGATTTAAATTTTGCCAAAGTGACGTCATCTTCCATTTTATTTTTTAAAAAATCTACGCTCAATATATCTGCTGAATTGGTGCATGATATTCTGAGTGATAACAAGATAAATCACATGGGGACACGCCCCTCAAGAAGCTAACAGATGGGGATAGTAACCTAAGAGAGAATGTGACAAAAGTAGCATTCACTATGCTACTAGAACAGTGTTGAAGTTGAAGATAACCGACAGTCCTGCCATCCCAGGATGCAACAATTTGGACATACAACGAGGAACCCTACAGTACTTCATTTTGTACATGAAAACTTTAGAGTGATATGTAATAAGGAGACATGTCAGGAACACATAAAAAGAAAATATATGCTACTTTTGGAGGTACATTTATGTAATGATTGGTTCTTTCGAATGGAAATAGCGCTCTAGTACAACAAATTATCCTGATTCATTTGTTCTCTCTCAGCATGCAATTCTTGGGAAACTTACTGGTGAAATTTGTCACGAAGCAACTGGGAGATTACAGAAGAATAAGCCTGTGTGTGTGTGTTGGCTGTTGTCATTTTTTAATTTGACAGTCTAAGGGAAAAGAGGTGAGTGCCCCTGACTAAATCGTCAGGTATGTTTTAAAAATTCTTGCAGCACAGCAGTGTGCCTGCCATGGAACACTGGTAGAAAGTCATTAATCTAGGTGATTGGTTGTACAATGGGAAATAAAACAAAATGGTCCTTGCATTAATGGTATTTACAGTTTTATAGGGGAGACAGAATTAACTAAATAAGTAGGTCATTATAAATTGTTACAAGTTCCATGGGAAGATGAGAAACAATGCTGTGGGAGAGAGTAAAACAGAGTATAATTTAGAGTGAGAATGTCAAGGAAGACCCCTTTGAGGAAATGATATTTAAACAAACAATTAAAAGGTAAGTAAAAATGAACCAGGCAAAAAGTGAGGTGAAGACTTCTCCAGGCAGAGGAAGGAATACACCTCTTAATGCTTAAACAAATTAGTTTTTATCTTAAGGGCAGTTGAAATATCACATCACCGTCTGCACTTGCATGTACTCATCCATTACTCATTAGATTCCTTTACTGCAAAGAACTCAAGGAAAACAACTAGGCTCGTGGCTGTGCTCATAACAAAGTATCAGTTATAAAGAGTTATCCATTTATTAAGAAAGTAATGTGGCCATCTGAGAATTCTAATTTCTGATTCAATATTTAAAATCGACTTCTTTTTGAAAAACATGTAAGCCACATACTGGGAGAAAACATTTCGCAAAAGGCAAATCTGATAAAGGACTGTTATGCAACATATACAAAGAACTCTTAAAACTCACTAATAAGAAAATGAACAACTGATTTAAAAATGGACCGGAGACCTTAATGGACATCTCACCTTTTTCAAATATCTACATGTATTATTTGGTTTTTGCTTCTCATAAAAAACAAAGCATTATTGAGTTATGTTTGTATAGGTGATACTTGTGCATGAAATAACATTGAAAAGGAAAGAAGCAGTATAGCCACCCAGAACCAACCACTGTTAACTAGTTTTTGTGTATCATCCCAAAGAGAGAGTCTGTGAGTATAACAAGCACATATATAATATTATTGATGCTATTAGTATACAATTATAGCAGACTAAAATACAGAGCGCAATTTAATTTTTCGCTGAACAAATTTTTAAGATCAGTTCATATCAGAAAACAGAGCTTCCTCATTCTTTTTAATGGTTACATAGTATTCCATTGCTTGGGCACAGCATAAGTTGCTTATCCAACCTTCCTATTGATGCACAGTGAAGTTGTCCATAATCTCTTTTTTTTTGGAAATGCCTGTGGTGAATATGCCTTTTACTCCTTCATCCACTTTGTATGTGAGTATACTTGTAGGAAAATTAAATTCTTAAAAGTGGACTTGTGTAGTCAGAGTATATAAATTTATCACCCAAATGCCCACTTCAGACTGTATCAGTTTGCATTCCCACCAGAAATGTATATCCGCATACATTAGCTGACACAGGATACTCTCAGACCTTTTGCCAGTCTGCTAGATGAATACCGCTGTCTCATGGTAGCTTTACTTTGCATTTCTCTCATTAAGAGTCAGGTTGAGCATCTTTTCATATGTTTAAAGACTACTTGAATTCCTTTCCTGTGAACTGTCTACTCACATTTATTAAATAAATATCTTTTTGACTAGTAAGTAAAATCAAAATCCTATTTTATTTTTGCACCTTATTTTTCAACAATAATATTAAGTTCATTGTGGCCACTTGTGTAGCCATAAATGGAACTTAAATACCATTAATCAGTCATTAGTTTCAAATATAAAAAATGTAGAGGCACTTGATAATCCTAAAGCACAACTTAGCTGCACACCTTACGGAGGTCTAACTTTTTCTTCTCCACTCAGTCTAAAGCTCACATGGCGATGAAACTGCTCTCACTCCTTAGGCTAACTCAGGGTCAAAATGCCCTGGTTTTGTCTGTTTTGTTGTAATCCCAGAAGTGTTCTTTGTCTTTAACTCTGTCAAGGCCATTATTATCTATGCAAACTTTCTGAGGAATTTTAACTTATTAAAATAAGAGCTTTCCTAATACTCTTCGAGCATTCACAGCCTCTTCCTTCCACGCGAGCAGCAGGAGAGTGATGCCACTAATGTCTAAAAGCCTTTATCCTCACCCACACCCCTCCATAAGATGGCATTTTCTGGCCCATTAAATAGGGAAATGAAAATGTCCCTTTACTTCTCTTTCTCAGCCTGGGAAAGACTTGTGACACCAAAGTCCCTTGTTTCCACATACCACCTTGCTTTTAGCAGCTGATATTCTTTAGATGCTGATCAAAAGATACATATTTTACACAAAACAGAATATCCTGGATCAAAAGGATTTTGAGCATTAATTTGAACTGGCTTTATCACAATTGCGTATCAGGAATTTGCTGAATGTGAAATGGGCTATAAGGGCATAAAGAAGGTAGAGGATCACATTGAAGATAATAAGATGGGGATCAGAAAGTATGTAGGAAAAGCTACTATCCATAGCTTTCTATACCAAACTGGGCACAAGCAGCCGATCGAGACAATTGCTAGTATCCCATCAATTGTGGTGAGATCAAACTCCCAGGGAAGGCAAGTGAGATTTAGGAAACATTCTCAACCTAGAGACACTTCACTGCAGTAACTCTAGTTCACCTTAATAGTGATTATACATCTCTATTCATCTTCTTAAGAAGGAAGTAGACTGTAGGCAAGAGGCCAGTTGAAGCTAGAATGTGTGATTTTATTTTTAATCATTGTCTTAGCCAAATTCCCTAGATAATAAAACTTGAGGCCAAGATGACTTGCTGAGGCTGGCTATGTAGGAAGGTACAATTCCAAGGCTGCAAAAGCGAGGGAGAAAGAGAGATAAGGCAGGAAAGAAAGAAATGCAGATGCCAGGTGGTGGGTTAAGGAACTGGCCATAACTTCACAAGGAGACACAAGCCAGTTGCTGGTCCTTCATGTTACCTTGAAGCAACCCAGCAGGGGTGGGGGCAGGAGGGTATAAAAGAAGGAAGAAGTGTGTACCTTCCTGGCCTCTAATCCCTTGATTCAAAGTTTAATTCTCCAGCACTTCTGGGTGGTCACTCAGCCACTTCAGGGAGCCCTTAGGGGAGCCAGTTCCAAATCTCACCTAGCTTCCTGGAAGAGGTGAGAGGAGAGCAGCTATTCCTAAAGAGCATGCATCTCCACAGGTCACACCTGGGTCCTGGAGACTCTGAGGCTGCCGCAGCAGCTAAGATGTGGTCTCACCAAAGCCCTGGTGAGGCAGTGAGGGGTCAGGAGGTAACCTATTGGGGTTGAGATGGGGCTAAGGACTCTTGAGAGGCACAAAAATTAACACAGACATATTTTTAAATTGTGAATAATAATTTTAAAGCTTTTTAGAATCTAAGGATTTGTGCTTTTGTGAAGGTTAATATGAATGACTTTCAGAGAAATGAATCACCAAATCTTAATGAGTATGGGGATAGAAATTTTATTATTATTAATAAGATTTATGATTGCTGAAATATTTTTTATGCTTATGCAGATTGACTTTGGACTATGTTTGCTCATTCTTACTCTGATGACTTTTTATTAAGGTTGATTTTTAAAGGAGAGTTCATTAATGAAAGATGCTATTAACCACAATGCTTTGTTTCCAGGTGGTATACAAGTATAATAATTTCTGCTAAGAAACATATCTCAGCTTCTAGATTCCTATTTTACCAAAACTCCCACCTCACTAAGGAAAAAAATAAAACAATAGCTATTCCTGCACATTATGTGTGTTCCTAATAAGGTCCTGTGGTGTGTATTGGTCTGAGGGAGGGAAGGCAGGTGGTGGTGATGGGAACAGATAAAAAGTCAATGAAAGAGTCTGTTGATGAAATGAGCTCCATACATCTAAAAATGAAATAGCAACAATTCCTTATCGTATCATATACATCCAGATGGCATTTGGAAATTTATGTAGAAGTAACAGGAGGGCCTAAAGGAAGCCTTCTGAAAAAAAGTCATAGTTTTCAAAACGTGTTCTTTCACATTTCAGTCATCCAAGTGCAGCCTTTAGGAACTAACACCTGAGCACTTGTCCCTGTGGGGGTTTAAAAAATAATCCCGCTTCCCATCTTCTAAATTCTTTCAGCTGAGATAATGATCAGGTCAGCAGAGAACAAATGAACAGGAGAAACTGTCCCAAGTTTATTACATCAGTGCACTTGTGGGGGGGATGCTGTGAGAGATCCAAAGAAGTATTGAGCAGTTGAGGTTTATGGGCCATTCTGGAGCTGAGGAAAGGGATAGGGGGTTGTGGTTTGTGACTTAAAAGGGCAGGAGGGCAAATGTTTGGTAAATAAATGTTTGCTGGGCCATCTTTAACAGCTGGGCACAGAGAGGACTTTGAACAAATGAGCCTTGCTAGGTTCCTCTCTGTCTATCACATATCAGTTTGTATTAAACTATAGTTACCTGTGATAATATCTTCCTACTCAGAGCAGGTCCTTTATTTAGATTGCTTCAGGCAGGTAAAGGGGGAGGGTCAAAAGTTATTTCTGAGTCTTTTGTTCCTTAATAACCAGCTTAAAATCAACTTGAGGATGGAAAAGTTCTGGTCCCTTCGTCCCGGAGATCTTAGTATTTTTATGTCCTTTCCATACCCCTGCCCCCAAAAGACCCACCAAGAACAATTTCTGTTTTCCTGCTTAATGTATATTTTTATCTGAAAGTAGTCACCCTCTGCTAGCTTCTCTCTAGGAATTTGTCAATCTCTTAAGAGGTCACTGTGGCAGAAGAAGAATATTCATTTATGTACTTGCTTCATATCCTGCAGTAGAAAAAGGACAGCACGAGAAATTCTTTTGCCATTAATTGAAAGTAGTTGATTGCCTTATGTTTAGAAGGTTTAATGTCAAAACTTCAAGGAGAGGACAAATAGTCCAATCTGGGCTTAGACTGACTTTTTCACTTTCCTGGAGTTTATATGTCTGAGAAGAATCCGAGCGGATGTGGGTTACATGTCAGTACCTGACAGCTGGCCCTGCTCCCCACCCCACCCCACCCCCACCGCCCCTGGAATGAATGTACACTTCCAGAGGGTGGTGGAAGGAACAGCAGAGACAGCTATGTGCCCACGGGCTCAGCCATCTGCTGTTCCAACCACATGTCTCTCCCCCCATTTCCTGCCAATGATTCATCTATTCTCTTTCTCATTCAAAGATAACTGTGTAGTCATTTAAGGAGGGGAAGGTCATTAAGAAAAGTGGAATCTGGGTTTCTTAGGATGAGGTAGAGAAGATTAAACGGTTTGGAATTTCACAAAACAAACAGTGCAGGTGTGGGCTCTGGGCTCTCCTCTCTGCCCCTGGTGCCTGGTCCCATAGCAGGTTCTATCAGCAGCCACCACGGACAGGTCAACTAAAACAAACGACCGCGTGCAAACCGCGAGCCCATGAGTTGCTAAAGAGCAGAAGAAGAGAGAATGGTGGAAGTCCAGATTTTCTAACTGGAGACGCTGCTCATCTTACCCACCATCATAGACAGTTCCTGTCTCTAATTTTATACCAATGAAAGAGATCGTTGCAACTTTTTTTAATAAGCAAACCAAAAAGCTGCCCCCAAATCTGCTTTACAGGAGACCCTAACCAACAGCCAGAGAAGATGATTAAGGCTGTGTCCCCGATGCCGAAGGGTGTTGATGGCAACATGTTGTGTGGAAAGGGGATGAGCTTGTCCAACAGGAGGTGTTCAGCAGACATTTATTGCAGGGCACCACATTGGAGGCAGACGGGCCTTGGTTCCAGTCCTGGCTCTGCTTCCAGCTCCTGGAATATTAGGCAAGTTGCTAAACCTCTGGGACTCTCAGGTGCCTCAGGTGTAGACTGGGAGATGAGAACACCTACCGCACAGGGTGGGGTGAGGACTGAATTGGATAATGTATGTAGAGAGCACTTCTTGTGGTCCTTGAAATGAGGTAGATATGCAAATATCAGGTGAGAATAAAAATTCCTTATCATTTCACTTCAGTTTCTGCCACATTCTGTACCATAAGGCTACCAAGGTCAAGAACTCAAAGGAGAACTGGGCCTCTGGCCTATTCAAGTATAGCCTCATCCACCAGAAGAAGAAGGGCAGATATCACATGGGACCTGGCAGTAGAACTGCATGGGACATGCTCTCCTTTTTAATGTGAGACACAGGGGAGGAGGAGGGAGGCAGAGAGACAAGTAGAGCCTGATGACACCCTACCCCCCTCCCGCAGCAGCCACCATGACCCCTATGGCAAGTGAAGGGCCCAGGAAGTGAGCAATCCTATTGCCGAGTGGAATATACAGATCCCAGATCAGCCTGAGTTCCTCAAGACTCTAGCATCATCATGCCTCCATCTTCTCATCTGTAAAATGGGTGACATAATAGTATTTATATCTTAAGTCATTGTGAAAAATGAAATAAGATAATCTATATAATAAACTGAGCCCAGGAACCCAGGATCTCAGGACATTCATTAAGTAGCACATAAATGCTAGCAATGGTTATTGTTTTATATCCCTTGTCAATATATGGAATTAACAATTACTTTATTTATTAACCTGGTTATTGATTGATGGATTTTCATTTAATAAACACTGGTTCACTCTAGTCAGGGAACTGAATTGTTAGTCACTTCATTTGTTTATTTATCTTCAAAGATTTATTGAGACCTTATGCTGTGCTAGTACTAGGCTGGGTTCAGGAGATGCCAAGGCTCATTTGGAAAGAAGCTTGAAGGTAGGTGTAGTAAGTATCAAGAACCAGGAAGGGCTTGAGGATTTTATTTATTTACTTTTTTTACAGAGAGGGGAAGAGAGAGAAAACAAGAGGGAGAGAAGCATCAGTGTGTGGTTGCCTCTCGAGCACTGGCCCACAACCCAGACATGTGCCCTAACGGGGAATCGAACTGGCAACCCTTGGGTTTGTAGGCCAGTGCTCAATCCACTGAGCCACACCAGCCAGGGTGAGAGAAGATGCCTTTTGAATAGGATCCTGAAGTTTAAGCAGCCAGAGACATTTGGGCTTGGAAAGTTCAGGTAATAGAAACAACTTGCAAAAAAGAATCAAGTTGTTAGGACGGGGACAGCCTGGGGGCGGACAGGACTGGCAGCCATGAGGACTTCAGTGTAGGTAGTGTCCAGCCACACAGACTGACAGCCTCTTGTTGAAAGTCTCTGATGTCAACCATTTGGCTGAACTGCCCAGTTACTGCTAAAACAAAAACTCCCATTTGCAACCTGTTTCAACTGCCGGGCAGAACTGCCCCCAGAAGAACTCTTACCTCAACAAACCCCACTTGACTCATCACTGATTGAATTCCTAAGCTCTGTTCTGACTATTGCTAATGAAAAATGCACTGCCTTGGAAATGAAAGTGGCACCAAACATATGCTTTTTGGGATACAATTTCTGCCATATGCTTTAGAAAATTCCCTACAAAAACTATACTCACAGAAGACATTCAAATGAGCCTTAGTGTTGTGGGCCCAGGCCTGCTGCACTGCTTGGCATGCCATGGCATGTAATGGCATGTATCATTTCCCTTAACATTGCTCAGGGGAGTGGGACACCAGTCATATGCTACCAGCCACAACTTTCAACACACAAACTTGGGAATAAAGTCACAAGAGGAAATAAGGGCCATTTGGAAATTTGAGAACCCACACGTTTTCTATGGCATTTTTTTTCCCCCGGGAAGATTTCAAAGTTTCAGCCTGTTCTAATGCTAGCCCATCTGGCTGCTTTATTAATGAAAACAGCAGCATCTTCTACTGTTCTCATGTCAGGCTGTGCTTTCCAAAAATTACAGAAAAAACTTTTGGATTTGATATTTTATCTATTTCTTTTAATTAAAAATAAATAAATCCCAACTGGAAAGCATTTTAAAGAAAGTATGTGCATAGAAACATTCAGTGAGTCATGCCTGGTGTTGTAGGTCTATTCCGGTGCGTGGGGTTTCCAGAACAATTACATAAGTGTTAGCAAAGTTAGGAACTTTTGACATTTGTAGCAGCTTAATGGAGTTTTTTTTTTCAACATTGAAAATACCTTAATTGTTGTTTCCTTAAATTTAAAATGCATAAAAATGGTGAAGCAGTATTAATTGATTTTAAGGCATTTCTATCAAGTGTGTTTTGTTGGCAAAGAAACCGAAAACTTCTTATTTGAAATGAAATACAGGTGAGCATGCTGTAACAAATACAATAATCTAATCATCCAGCAAAAAATTGCCTGCGAGCATCAATTCCAAGTGAGATATTTTTGACTTTCAGTCAAGATGGTGGCACAGATAGACACGGCTTGCCTCCTTGTACAACCACATCAAAATTACAACTAAACTATAGAACAACCATCCTTAGAGCCATCATAAATAGAGTTGAAAGGAAGTCCAACAATATGGAATTAAAGAAACTACATCCATCCAGACTGGAAGGAGGGGTGGAGATAAGGAGCAGGATTTTGTATCTATATGTGGATGGATACAAAATCAGGAGGGATATCTCAGGAGTGAGGAGTCCCAGCCCAACCCCAAGCCCAGGGGTCCAATGCCAGGAAGATAAGTCCCCATAATTTCTGGCTACAAAAACCAGCAGGGATTGAGTCAGTGGTAGAAACTGCTGGATTTCCAAGCAGTTCCTCTTAAAGATCCCACACACGGACTTACTCAGACTCACTCTCTGAGCTCCAGCACTGGGATAGCAGCTTGAAAGGCACCAGTGGCACACAGGGAGGAACTGAAGTGTCAGTCATCGAGGTAAGAACTGGGGGACAGCTTTCTCACAAACAGAAAGGTGGGCAGAATCCATTGCCACTTTTCTGAACCATCTCCCCACAGAGCAACAGGCTGATGCCATCTGAGACTCCATCAACCTGGTTAGCACCCTTTGCCCTGCCCTGGAGATCCCCTGAGACTCCGTCCCACACAACTTATGGGTTCACCCAAGTTGTTAACAGAGACTTTGCCATATACATGTCTGGTCTTGGCTCATGCTTCACAACTTTTTAAATTCTCTCAAACAAGTGGCAGCCAGCCTCAATGTGCCCCCAACTCCTGTACCTCTTGCTAAGTGGCCCCAGACACAGCACTAGCAGCAGCTAGCCTAGGTTCACAGCTTGGCTTTGCCTGGGAATTTCCAAACCTAGCACAACTAGCAGCTATCTCAGATTGCTCTATAGTTCAGACAGGGTGGCCTGGGAATAAATACAGTGGGGGGCTGACCTTGGCCGGCACCACCCAGGAAACCCCAGAGCCAATGCACCCAATGGCACATACCACATCAGAGCACCACCACCCTGCCCCTGCACAGCTGATTCTCCAAAGAGGGTGGAGGTTGGTGGTCAGTGGTCACAATCAGTCCTTGCAGTTGATGACCTGACTAAATCCCTCCCTTTGACCTGTCAACAGCAACCAAGGCTCAACTACAAGAGGAGCGTGTACTCAGCCCACATGAAGGGTGTACCTCAAGTACCCAGCTTGGGTGATAGAGGAGGTTGTGCCACTGGACCCTACAGGACATCTACTACATTAGGCCACACTACCAAGACAGTGAGTCATAGCAGCTCTACCTCATACATAGAAACAAACACAGGGAGGCTGCCAAAATAAGGAGACAAAGAATCATGGCCCATATGAAAGAACAGATAAAAACTCCAGGAAAAGAACTAAACAAAATAGAGATAAGCAATTATTCAGGTGCAGAGTTCAAGACACTGGTTATAAGGATGCTCAAAGAGCTTAGTAAGGACCTCAGCAACATAAAAAAGATCCAGTCAGAAACCAAGTATACACTAATTGAAATAAAGAACAATTTACATGGAAACAACAGTAGAGTGGATGAAGCTGAGAATCAAATCAATGATGTGGAACATAAGGAAGCAAAAAACATCAAGCAGAACAATAAGAAGAAAAAAGAATCTGAAAAAATAAAGATAGTACACGAAGCCTCTGAGACAACTTTAAATGTTACAACATTCCCATCATAGGCATGCCTGAAGAAGAAGAGAAAGAGCTAGAAATTGGAAATCTATTTGAAAAAATAATGAAAGAAAACTTCCCCAGTTTGGTGAAGGAAATAGACATGCAAGTGTAGAAAGCACAGAGAGGCCCAAACAAAATGGATGCAAAGAGGCCCACGCCAAGACACATCATAATTAAAATGCCAAATGTTACAGGTAAAGAAATCTTAAAAGCAGCAAGAGAAAAGAGGTTAGTTACCCACAGGGGAGTTGCCATCAGACTGTCAGCTGGTTTCTCAAAAGAAACTTTGCATGCTAGAAGGGACTGGCGAGAAATATTCAAAGTCATGAAAAGCAGGGACCTACAGCCAAGATTGCTCTATGCAGCAAAGCTATCATTTAGAATGGAAGGGCAGATCAAGAGCTTCCCAGACAAGAAAAAAATTAGGAGTTCGTCATCACCAAACCATTATTATATAAATTGTTAAAGGAATTTGTTTAAGAAAAAGACGAAGATCTAACTATGAACAATGCAATGTCAATAAACACATATCTATCAACAAATGAATCTAAAAAACAAACTAAGCAAACAAGAAGAATATACACAGAATCGTGGACACGGAGAGCATTTTGATGGTTGCCAGATGGGAGGGGGATGTGTACAAATAGGTAGTTACAGAATAGCCATGGGGGTGTAAAGTACGGTATAGGAAATGGAGAGGCCAGAGAACTTATACACATGACCCATGGACATGAAAAATCATGTGGGGATTGCCTGAGGGTGCTGCATGGAGGGAGGCAAAGGGGAAAAAATGGAGACAGCTGTAGTAACATTATCAATAAATATAAATTATTTTTAAAGAATAATATAGGAAAGGGTGAAGCCAGAGAACTTGTATGCACGGCTCATGGGATTGCTTGAGGAGGAGGGATGCTGGGCAGAGGGAAGCAAAGGGGAAAAAATTGGAACTATTGTAACAATATAATCAATAAAATATACTTTAAAAAAAGACATTTTTGTTTATTTTCTTTCTACTATCCATCAAGATTTTCTTTACATTTTCAGTGTCTGTAGCATACCTCTTACTTGGACAACCTTAAATATGATTTTGAAAATCTGTGATTCCAAAATTGACTAGGACATACCAACCACATTGCTCTATTTTTCGGAAGTTCACCCAAGAAATAATATGATATTTCAAGTACCACTAATATGTTTGTTAAAATGTCAGTTATCTTTATTTTTAAATGTACTCAGATTCTAAGGTATCTTCTGATTAAAGTAACTCAAAAAAGACCCACTGGAGACATTGTCAACTCATCTTTTTTTATCTCAAAAGTGGGCCCCTCCAAATCCAGGGTTTAGGGGCTTTCTAGGTAGGGTGGAGGCTTTGGTTCTCCTAGATGTTTGTTCAGCGTCTTGCACAACTTTTCTACTGGCTTATTCTTCTGCAGATAAGAGGTTGTAGATATGGGTGTTGCTATATGTGTAAGTTCAAAAGACTGGTGCAAAGGACAGGCAGGCAGAACGGGCACTGACTCATAGAAGTTGCTGTCTGCTGTGCCCCATGTCCCCCTTTTGAGGGGAGAGCACAGTTCACTGAGTCCAGCTTTGCACACGCTGGCACTGTTGAATTCTTTCTGCATGACTGCAAGTACGTGAATGCCTTTCCTGAGCTGATAGCACAGAGCACCCTTGGCATCCCCATAGGAAAGGAGTGGTAAGGCTGTGTGAACTAGGTGGGCTGTGGTCAGGGTGAGAATGTACCTGGGATCATAAATGTAGTAAGTGTCCTTGTGACACACAGTCATCATTAGAGTTTGCTTGTTGATGCTGGAGTACTACGTGCTGTTCAGGACTATTTCCAAGAATCTACTGGACATGTGTCCCTGGGGCTTAGAAGATATGATGAAAGAGGAATTTGGTATCCTTGCCAAGTTTCCTAAATGATGAAGATGGTTTTTTAAGAGGAAGTGATGTGTTCATCCCAGGGCTGGGAGGGTGGAGAAGGAAAAAGGCAGCCTTAGCAAGTAAGAAAATTCCGCACAAACCAAAGCCAGGGTTGAGCATATGCTCTAGATCAACAGCAAAGAGGTGAGGGAAGCTGCCCTACTTTGTTTCACTGAAAAACTCCTCATCTTAGTCTTTATAGTCCTTGTTTTCTGCATCGCCAAACCCAACTAGCTCTATTTCTCTATTTGCTAGTGGCCAAATCCAGCTCTATTTCTTCTGATTCTGGAATCCATTTTTCCACTTCCATCTCTCCAGCCATCAGTCAGTCTCTTACCATTTCTCACCTGGATTACTATTGAAATACAATAGCCTCTATGTGCTCTCCCTGCTTTTAGTCTTGTCCTGCCTGCCCCACCCCCAACCCATATCTCAGCAAGGGGATCTTTCAGGTCTTTTTGTTGTTGGACAATGAAAAGACTTTCTGTCAGCTCTCAAGATGGACCAGAAGACTTGGAAATTGACTTTTAAAAAACTGGTGGGGACAGGGATCTCATAGGTCTAGGAGCTATTCAACAATGTTGTCAGTGCCCTGCCCCAGAACGAATGATCAAAGTGAAGGGGATAATGGATGAGTGGTCAAAAATCAGTATGTTTCATGGTATGTTGATTATTGAAGGGGCATCTAAGTGCAGCAGATGATATATGGTACTCCATTGTACTCAGATAGCTTGTTAACATATCTCTTCCCCCAACAGACATTGAAGTCTTTGGTGGGACAACCATGTCTATTCATCTCTGTATACCTGGCTTCTCATAGACACCCATACACACATAAATAAATATTTTTTGTATGCAACAGTGAATCATATCCATTTAAATGAAATCTTTGTTTTGCCTAGCCTATAAGTTTTCACAAGTACTTTATGGATCCCAGCCCTGGCCTTTGGTGATCCTCCCTCACCTAAAACTATTCAATACTGAACTCAGCAGTACTCGGGCCACCTTCCCTCTGGGTACTCCCAGAGGGAAAGAGAGAGCAAAGGCCAAGAGATTGTATCCCCAATACAAGATTCTTTCTGCTTCCCTTCATCCATCTCTTCTAGCACCATTTTGGTCTTCAGGAACACCTAACATGCATTTGTTCCTGGATGCTTTGTTGTTCTTGATGAGCTAATATCTGACTGTCTTATCTGACATAATACAATGGAAAGAATGTGCTTTGAAATCAGATGTAGGTTCCAATATGAACCCACAAATTACTAGGTTTGTGACCCTGGATACTTTTTTAAGCCTCTCTGGGTCTTGGGTTACACATGTGTTCACTAAAGATACTACAAGTGTAAATGAAACATATATATGCAATGACAGTTGTCACAATGTTTGTCATGTGACAGGTGGCCAGTGAACATCAATTCCATTCTGATTTGGGGTTTATAGATAGAGGCATGAGGGAAATTTGCCATGCTAGGGTGGGCAGTTTGAACTAAAAAGAAAAGGAAAAAGAAGCAGAATGAATATACCAGTTTGCTCCAACATGAATCAAAGTCAATTATTAACTTTCTTTACTGAACATACTAAAGTTCTAAAAAATGTAACAAATTGGTTTAAGGGAAAAATGAATAAATTTTATATATATATATATATATATATATATATATATATATATATATATATATATTTCTAAAACAGCAATAGAATTAGCCCTGGCCAGGTTGCTCAATTGGTTGGAGCATCATCTTGTACACCAAAAGGTTGTGAGTTCAATCTCCAGTCAGGGCACATAACCAGATTTCAGGTTCGATTCTCTGGTCTGGGCATGTGCAGGATGCAACAGATCAATGTTTCTCTTTCTCATCAGGCTTTCTCTGTCTCCTTCCCTCTCTCTAAAATCAATAAACATATCTTCGGATGAGGATTACAAAAACAGAACAAAACAAAACAAAAAACAGCAACAGAATTAGGTATTTTCCAGACTAGGACTTACACAAGCATGACATTAAAATGGGAGAGGTTTCTTCTCTAGTATGTGCTGTATTTTGCACCACTCTAGGAAGCATTGGGGTGAAATCTGGGTTGTTATCTTGTATCACCTGAGATGTGACTTATAAGGAAACCCTGAGAGAAAATAGATCAAAGATTGGAGTGTCAGCAAGTACTGAAATGAGCAAATTGCCTAGGAGGAGCTGGGTGGGGGTTTCTGCCCAATAACCTATCCACGTCTATCCACTCTCATTGTCTTTTTGGTTGTTGTTTATCTCACCAATAAAAGAATATTTAAAATTAATTACACATGTTATAATTACATAAAAATCATTTTTAAAGAGGTAAGTCTAGAAAAAGGAATTAAAGAAACATTATTGGCTATCACTGTATCTTTGTTTTCTCTTCACCTTAAAAAATATCACAAGCAGAAAATTTACAGTACCGTAGGAGATATATTATTCGAGTTTTTCTCAAATTAAATAAAATGTGTTGGTCTGAAAGAACTAAAGCCAGCTGAACAGCTCAAAAGGAGGGTATAATGCCCACTCCGCCTGTCTGCAATGTCACACCTTTTACCCATTTTTCCCGTCTCCCCAGTTCTAAGCTGCTCATGCATCCAGATTGTTCATGACGAGGAGGCTGTGCGGGGAGTGCCCACTGTGCCCAGCCAGGGTTTGGAGGGGAGGGAAGCATGAGGCAGAACTGGAAGACAGTGAGCTAAAAATAGTTCGAGCCACCTCCGGGCCTCTGCCTTCAGAACTGCACCACCTCTTCCCCTGCCAAAGGGAAGCCCTAAAAAGCATGAGGAGACAGAGACCCTTGATTTTCCTTTGGAAAACTACTTTTTCTCTTCAGAAGAAATGACTCTTAGTCATGGTGTCTTCCCCTGTCCTGGCAAGGCGAGGTCGGTGACATAACTGAAGCTGGGACTATCAGATGCTCTTGACCTGCAATTTTGATGTCGAGAGAAATGGCATCAAAACTGAAAATTGTTCTAAATAACTGACTCTGGTAGCAATGGCCTAAAGAAACTGAGTTATTCCTAACACCTGAATTCCTAAAGATTCTCTCGTACTTTTATTAAGCAAATTCTCAGCTTCTCCTTCTGTTCTGTGAGAACCTCTAGATCCTTCCAATCAGCAATGCTAACGGTCAAATTTTGGGAGGTGGGGAGAGTCACTTGCGGTCAAATATTTACTAAGGCACCGAACTCAATTTTACTTAAGCCATTCAAATCCCAAATGTTGGCTTTACGGCACAAGCCTGGGAAGGCACAGGAGCCCCTGAGTCAGCTTTGCCGGGTTAATTTGGTTAAAACACCGGATCCTCTAGTTGCGCCACTGCAATTCAAATAAGCCCCACAGATTCTAGATAAAGGTCAATCCTGATGGTCTAGGAAGGTAAACTTTCATGGGTCCTGTAAGAGGGAGTGGCAAGCTGCGTTACACAATTACGTAACAGCCGACAATGGAAAAGCTGCCACTGCCGTGAGATCGCTCAGCGCTTTAAAAATCACTGCGTGGGAACCCTTTCCAACCACAACCCTCCACGAAGAGCCTGCATTTCCCAGAAAATCCTCATTCCTTCATTTAGGCAGCAATTTTAAAGTCAGCTGGAACCACTCTTTCAGCATGGCAGCAACAGAAAGAATCAGACTGGATTTTACTTTCCTACAGCAGCATCTCCTGTTCAAGGCATTTTGTATCCCTGAGATGTCACACTCTTCTGAAGTTATTTTCAGCTTTGGTTTGAAAAGCAAATCAGCAATAACCAGCCTTCTCCTCCTGGAGTGGAGGGAGCCAGAGAGAGGCGGGGAAGGCCAGTGCACAGTTCCTTAAACATTTACCATTTATCTCAACCTAATGAAGTTTCTTCTTTTTCTTTCATTTGTTTTTGTTGTGGACACCCTCCAGCATCCTAATGAGGAAGAACCTCTATGTATTCTTTCATTCGATAAACATTTGTTGACTGAGTACCTGTTAAGTGCCAGGCACTATACACTGCACCAGGCTCTGGTACACTAGGCGGGCAGGCAGCCTTGGAGGAGCTGGTATTCTAATGGAGGAAGATAGAAACAAACACCATGATTTCAGATCTGCTTGGCCCACAGGTAGTCCCTGGGTCTAACTAATGGGAGAAGAGGATTCCTGTATCCTTAGTTTCCAGGTGGAAATAGTTATTTGTGTGAAGTAGCAATTAGATAAACACTCCAGACAAGGAAAACCAAGACAGAAAAATTTTGACTTCAAATAAATTCAAAGAAGGACAATCTTTCAAGGAAGCTTTACTTTCAATGGCTTACTTCAGTATTTCTTTGTTCTCACTTGCAGTCTTGTAAGGAATACAGTACCTTTATTGGTGGGATGCTGGATGATTTCACAGAGCCCTTTCCGCATAGGATCTCATTTTATCCCGGGAGAAGGTGGAAGCAGGTATTATCATGATTTCACAGACGGGAAGACTGAGGCTCACAGGACTTTGCTAGTGTTCTCAGCTAGTCTTTGTGTGACTAGATGCCAGCCTTTCCTGGTCAGCACCACAGTCTTCACTTCTCCCCTTCCAATTTCCTCATCAACATCATTTTCTTCTATCACGAAGTGCCCCACTGCTGTGGGTTTGATTGAAATTAGCTGTAATATTTTGATTGGGACCCAGAACATTTCCCCTCACACACACACCACACACACACACTCCTAGAAACTACATACTTCTATAATTTGCTACCATCATTTGTCCAAAATTACTATTTTTAAAACTTTTTTTCCCCTGGCTCAGAGACCATTCAGGAAAAGAACCAAGTTTCCAGTGGGCCATTTGCTTTCCTAGCAGGGGAGGTCACAGGAAGTGATCCAGAGAGGACACAGCAACACCTAATTATTGTTTTGTATCAAAAACACTAAAAGCAGACATACTGATGCCATATTAGTAACAGCAGCCTCTGAATTTGTAATAAAAAAACTGAGTTGTCCATAACCCCTTTGCGTAATTCATCCATCCTTGTAAAAAACTGATCAATTCAGTGAAAAGAGGATGGAAACCACATACAAATAAATCATGTTATAATAATACAGCCTCTACTAATGAAAGTTAACCTTTTATCTAACATTTATTACAAGCCAGGACTTATGCTGAATGTTCCATATAATTATCTACTCTAGGTAGGTGCTATTTTGCTTAAGGGTTGTTAAATTTTTATTTAGTTGAATATTTTAGAACAACAAAATTTATAAGGTATTGGTTATAAACTTATTAGTTCTAGCTAAAAGACATGCTGTTTGCTTATTTTATTTTTTATTTTTCAATTACAGTTGACATTCAATATTATGTTAGATTCAGGTTAGACATTTATAAGTGATTGCCCCAATAAGTCTAGTACCCATCTGACACCTGTATCCTCTAAATTCTATTTACATCCCTGTGACTATTGTGTAACTGCAAATTTGAACTTCCTAATCCCTTCACTTTTTGCACCCAGCCCTCCAACTCCCTACCTTCCATCTAGCAACCAGTGGTTTGTTCTCTGTATCAATGACTTTATTTCTGTGTTGTTCATCTGTTTATTTTTTTTTAGATTCCACATAAAAGTGAAATCATGTGGTATTTGTTTTTCTCTGTCTGACATATTTCACTTAGCATAATGCCCTCTAGGTCCATTCATGTTGTTGCAAATGGTAATATTTTAGTCTTTTTTATAGCCGAGTAATAATCCACGTGTATACGCACCACTTCTTTATTAATTGATCTATCAGTGAACATTCAGATGGCACCCATATTTTGGTTATTGTAAATAATGTTACAATGAACATATGGATGCATCTTTCCAACTGATTGTTTTTTATCTCTTTGGATAAATAACCAGAAGTGGGCTTGCTGGGTCTTATGATACTTCTATTTTTAATTTTTTGAGAAACCTTCATACTATTTTCCATAGTAGCTGCACCAGTTTGCAATCTCACCAGCAGTGCATAAGGGCTCCCTTTTCTCCACATCCTCACCAGCACTTGTTGATTTATTGATGATACCCATTCTCACATATGTAAGATGATATCTCACTGTGGTTTTAATTTACATTGATCTGATTAGTGATGTTGAGCATCTTTTCATATGTCTGTTGGCCATCTGTGTGTCCCTTGGAAGAAATGTCTGTTCAGGCCCTTGGCCCATTTCTTAATTGGATTGTCTGTCTTTTTGGTGTTAAGTTGTAAGAGTTACTTATGTATTTTGAATACTAATCCTCTAACAGATGTATCATTAGAGAAAATCTACCTTTTTTTTTTTTTGTTTTCATTTTGTTGATGGTCTCCTTTGCTGTGCAAAAACAGTTTGATGTAGACCCATTTGTTTATTTTTTTCTTTTGTTTCCCTTGCCTGAGGAGACATAACCCACAAAAATATCACCAAAAGCAATGTCAGAGGGTTCATTGACTATGTTTTCTTCTAGGGGTTTTATGGTTTTGGGTCTTACATTCAAGACTTTAATCCATTATGGGTTCATTCTTGTATATAGAGTAAAAAATGAGTCCAGTTTCTTTTTTCTTTTCCATTTCTCTTTTCTTTCTTTTTCTTCCTTTTCTTTCTTTCTTTTCTTTTCTTTCCTTCCTTCCTTCCTTCCTTCCTTCCTTCCTTCCTCCCTCCCTTCCTTCCTTCCTTCCTTCCTTCCTTCCTCCCTCCCTCCCTCCCTCCCTTCCTTCCTTCCTTCCTTCCTTCCTTCCTTCCTTCCTTCCTTTCTTTCTTTGTGTTTCTGTGTGCCTATATCTGTTCAGTTTTCCCAACAACATTTATTGAAGAGATTGTTTTTACCCCATTGTAATTCTGCCTCCATTGTCACAGAGTAACTTACCAAATAGGTATAGGTTTATTTCTGGGCTCTTTTTTCTGTTCCATTTATCTATATGTCTGTTTTTATGCCAATACTATGCTGTTTTGATTACTATAGCCTTGTAATATAGTTTGATAACAGGTAGATGGTACATCCAACTTTGTTCTTATTTCTCAAGTTGCTTTGGCTATTCAGGGTCTTTTGACTTTTCATATAAATTTTAAAGATTATTACTTTTAGCTGTGTAAACAATTCCATTGGTATTTTGATAGGAATTGCATTGAATTCATAGATTGGTTTGGTTAGTGTGGACATTTTAATAATGTTAAGTCTTCCTATCTATGAGCACAGTGTATATTTCCATTTATTTGTATTTTCTTCAATTTCTTTCTCCACTGTCTTATAATTTTTTGAGTACAGGTCTTATACCTTTTGGGTTAAATTTATTGCTAGTTATTTTATTTTTGATGCAGTTATAAAACAAAATTATTTTCTTAATTTTTTTCTGATAGTTTATTATTGGTATATAAAATGTAACCAATACCTGATATTAATTTTGTGTCCTGCTACTTTACTGAATTCATTTATTAGTTATAATAGTTTTTTTGGTTGAAACTTTAACAGTTTTCTCTGTATGGTATCATGTCATCTGGAAATAATTATGGTTTTACTTCTTCCTTTCCAATTTGGATGCCTTTTATTTCTTCTTCTTGTCTGATTGCTATGGCTAGGACTTCCAGAACTATGTTGTCTAAGAGAGGTGAAAGAAGACATGCCTGTTTTGTTCCTCAGCTTAAGGGTAATGCTTTTAGATTTTTCCCCATTGAGTATGATGTTAGTTGTGGGTTTGTCATAAAGGTCCTTTACTGTGTTCAGGTATGTTCCCTCTATTTCCACTTTGCTGAGAGTTTTTTTCATAAACAAACGCTGGATTTTGTCATATATTTTTCTGCATATATTGATATGACCATATGATTTTTAGCTTTCATTTTGTTTATGTGATGTATCACTAATTAATTTACAGATATTGAACCAACCTTGCATCACAGGAATAAATCCTAGTTGATCATAGTAT
The DNA here is from genome assembly GCF_987537825.1 of Furipterus horrens. NCBI lineage: Eukaryota > Metazoa > Chordata > Mammalia > Chiroptera > Furipteridae > Furipterus > Furipterus horrens. Next base: position 108,033,471 of record NW_028327174.1, on the reverse strand, counting down.
ATTTAATGTATTGCTAAATTTGGTTTGCTAATATTTTGTTGAGGATTTTTTCATCTATATTCATTAGGGATACTGCCTTATAATTTTCTTTCTTTTTCTTTTTTAAAAATGTCTTTGGTTTGGGGAGCAGGGTATGGTAGCTTTGTAAATGAGCTCGGAAGCCTTGTCTCCTGTTGAATTCTTTAGAATAGTTTGAGAAGGACAGGTGTTAATTTTTTGAATGTTTGGTAAAATTAATCTGTGAAGGAATCTGGTCCAAAACTTTTTTTAAATTTTTTTTTTATTTTTCTGATTTGATTTTGTTAGTAGTTACAGATCTGTTCCACTTTCCTGTTTCTTCATGAATCATTCTTGGAAGATTGTATATTTCTAGGAATTTATCCATTTCTTCCAAATTCTCTAATTTGTTAATATATAATTGTTTTTTATAGTTTCATATAATCCTTTGTATTTCTGTTGTAGCAATTGTCACCTCTCCTCTTTCATTTCTGATTTTTTTTTTTAATGTGGGTCCTTTTTCTTTTTTTCTTTATAAGTCTGCTTAAAGGTTAATCAATTTTGTTTATCTTTTCAAAAGACAATCTCTTAGTTTTATTGATTTTTGTATTTTTTAGACTCCATTTTGTTTACTTCTGCTCTGATCTTTATTTTTTTCTTTCCCTCTACTTACTTTGAGCTTTGTTCTTTTTTTTCTAATTTCTTTTAGGTGTAAGTTTAGATTGTTTGTTTGAGTTTTATTTGTTTCTTGAGGTAGGTCTTTATTGTGTGAATTTCACTCTCAAAACTGCTTTTGCTGTATCCCTTGGATTTTGGGTTGTTGTGCTTTCATCTTGAAATGTCTTAAGGTATCTTTTGATTTTTTCTTGATCTTATTGTTAAGCCATTCATTGTATAGTAGCATGTTACTTACCCTCCATGTATTTGTGTTTTTCAATTTTCTTCTTGTAATTGATTTCTAGTTCCATATCATTGTGGTTGGAAAAGATGCTTGATTATATTTCAGTCTTTTTAAATGTATTGAAACTTGTTTTGTGTCCTAACATGTGGGCTATCCTGGAAGATGTTCTATGTGCACTTGAAAAGAATGTATATTCTGTTGCTTTGGGGTTAAATGTTCTGAAATACATAAATTAAATCCATCTGGTGTGGTGTATCATTTAAGGCCAGTGTCTCCTTGTTGATTTTCTGTCTGGAATATCTATTCATTGATATTAATGGGGTGTTAAAGTCCCCAACAATTTGTCCATCAATATTTGTTTTACATATTTAGATGCTCCTACACTAAGTACATAAATGTTTACAAGGGTTATGTCCTCTTGTTGGATTGATCACTTTATCATTATGAAATAGCCTTCTTTTTCTTTTGTTATAGACTTTGTTTTAAAGTCTATTTTGTCTGATATAAGATTTGCTACTTCAGCTTTTTTTGTTTGCATTTACATGAAATTTCTTTTCCCCTCCCTTTACTTTCAGTCTGTATATGTCTTTCAATCTGAAGTGGGTCTCTTGTAGACAGCATATGTATGGGTCTTGTTTTCTTCTCCATTCAGCCACCCTGTATCTTTTGACTGGAGCATTTAATTCATTTACATTCAAAGAGATTATTGATAGATATGTAGTTACAGTAGACCCTCTATATATCGCAGTTCACTTATCGCAGCCTCACTGTATTATGGGATTTTTAAAAATATTATATTTAATTATTTATCATGGATATTTTGCTATATCGCGAGATTTGCGGTACAGTATACGTATGTTGTTAAAGTTACACAGGTTGAAGAGTGTAGAATAAATGTAAGGTTCCTACTTCGCAGCGGGGGGGTCTAGAACATAATACTTACAATAAGTGAGGGAATACTGTATTGCCATTTTATTATTCATATTTAAGATTTTTTTCTTCTTCCTAAAGAAGTCCCTTTACCATTCTTTGTAATACTAGTTTGGTGATGAATTCCTTTAGCTTTTTCTTGTCTGGGAAGCCATTTATCTCTCTTACAATTCTAATTGATAGCCTTATAGTGTAGAGTAATCTTGGTTATACATCTTTCCTTTTCATACTTTGAATATTTTGTGCTAGTCCCTTCTGGCCTGCAAAGTTGCTTTTGAGAAATCATTTGACAGTATTATGGGAGCTCCCCTGTAAGTAACTTGACTTCTTTCTTTTGTTGCTTTTAAGATTCTTTCTTTGTCTTTAGACTTTGGCATTTTAATGATAATGTGTCTTGGGGTGGGCCTCTTTGGTTTCTCTGTCTCCCCATTTTTGTGACTCCTATTGTTTGTTCAAGGGCCTCTTTGGATTCATTTTGTTTGATACTCTCTGCACTTCCTGGACTCATCTGTCTATTTTCTTCACCAGGTTAGGGATATTTTCAGTCATTATTTCTTCAAGTGAGTTTTCAATCCCTTGCTTTTCCTCTTCTCCTTCTGGTACCCCTATGATGCAACTGTTGTTATGTTTGATGTTGTTCCAAAGGTCCCTTAAACTATCCTTATTTTTTTGCTGTTTAAATTGGGTGTTTTCTGTTGCCTTACCTTCCATATTAGTGATTTGATCCTTTGCTTCATCCACCCTATTGTTGATTCCATCTAATGTATTCTTCATTTCTGACTGGTCCTTTTTTTATAGTTTTTACGTATTTTTTCATGTTAACTATCTCTTTGTTGAAATTCTCACTGAGTTGATCTATTCTTCCTCTGGGCTCATTGAGCATCCTTATAAACAGTGTTTTGAACTCTGTATCTGGTACATTGCTTGCTTCCATTTCATTTAGCTTTTTCTGGAGTTTGGGACATATTTCTTTGTCTCTTCATTTTGACTGCTTCTTTGTGTTTGTTCCTATGTATTAGGTAGATCTGCTACATCTCACAGTCTTGACAGGGTGACCTTATGAAGTAAGCATCCTTTGGGGTCCAGTGGTTCAGTCCTCCTGGTCACATGGCCCAGGTGCTCCAGGGGTGTCTCTGTGTGCCCTCTTCTTGTTTGCTGTTGGCACACTATGGATGGGATCAATACTCAGTCTAATTGGCTGTGAATACTGGCCTTGACTACAGCAGACAAACTGTTGTGGAGGGGCTGACCCTACGGAGTAGGATTTGCTTTAACAGGGCTCTGGTGCCTGCTGAATCCATACTTTAGGTGTGTCACCTGTGGAGCTAATTGGGTGATACTCTGTTGTGGTCTGAAGCCAGCCACTGGCTGTGTTGGTTCTGGGACCTCTTGGGAGAGGCTCACATGCCAGTCAAAGTCAGCCACCAACTGTGCTCAGCTCAGACCCAACTGGTAGGAGCTACAAAGTGATTTACAGTGGGTAGTTACCTGTGTTGGGCTTAGAGGTGCCTGGGAGAGGCTATGCTATGAACTGAGGCCAGCTGCCACTAGTGCCAGGCTTGAGGCTGCTTGTCAAGAGGTACAGGACACTTTGAGGCTAGCTGCTTCTTGTTTGGGGTTTGTAGACTTTTGAGAGATTGTAGGACTTGTGAGGAACAGCCACTGAAGGAGGCTTGGTGCATAAATTGGGGAAAGCATGTTCTCAGGGAATTACCGTGGTGGGGTGAGTGGTGTCAGCCAGGTTGATGGAGGCTCAGAATTGTTTCCTGCCTGCACCTGCCAGACTGGGAGAGTGGAAGGCTCAACAAAGAAACAATGGCACCTGTCAGCCCTTCTGCCCTGAACAGAGCTACCCCTCCAGCCCTCACACTGAAGCCAGACAATTCAGTTCTTCCTGTGTGTTTCTGCCACTTTTAGAACTACCATGCCTTTGCTCAAGCTTAGAGTGGTGTTTATGAATGAGTCTGTGCTTGGGCCTTTTAAGAGGGTTCCTGGATCTAAAGCAGCCCTCTGTCTAACCTGGATGGAATGCCCACTGATCGTCACAGCCAAGTGTTATAAGGATTCCTCTTCTTGGCATTGAAGCCTGGGCTGTGCAGCCTGGTGTGGGCCTGAGACCCCTTGCTCCTCACGGGGACATCTGTAGCCAAGATATCCTTCCAGATTCCCAATCACTACACATGAGTGTGGGACCAGCCTGCTTTATATATCCACCCCTCCTACCACTCTTCACATGGCTTCTTCTTTATATCCTTAGTTATATTTCTGCTCAGCTAGTGTTCAGGTTGTTCTCAAGGGTGGTTGTTCTATAATTTAATTGGAATTTTGATATTGTTGTGAGAACAGGCAAGCACTACATTACCTACTTTGCCATCTTTACAGGAAATGGGTAGGTGCTGTTATTATAACCATTTTAAAAGTGAGGAAATTAAGATTCCCAACAGGTTAATTGTTTTGCCCAATAATATGTAGCTTCTTAGGGGGGGAGCCAGTTCTTGAAACCAGGGCTATCTGACTGCAGAACCCTCTTTTCTGTTTACTGTTATAATTAGGAGCACAGATTATTGAAGTTAGATCTTAGTCCAGTCCCTATTTTATGCAAGAGGGGGCCGAGGCCCCAGCAGATTAAGGATCTGCTTAAAATCACAGAATATGTTTTCACCAAAAGAATAATACTTGCTTCTGCATTGCCTCTGCCAACTGGAGAAAATCTAAAATAAGTCTGGGTATTCGTTTATCAATTTACAGAGGAATATCTTTGGAGAGTTTGAGTTGAGAATATTCATGCCATGCAAAGTGGAATCTTCACAACCTCATACTCAAGAACACAATTATGAGGCTATCTATTAAGCTATGAAAAACACTTCTAAACAATTGTAAACAAACCATATTCCAGTAGGAGTCTCCAATTCCACCTGGATCTGTTCTGGTAAGAGCAAATCTGGAGAACAATTATCTGCTTCATAATAGTGTATTTATCTCAAGCTTCCAGGGGAGTCATCTTTGAAAAACTCATAAGCAGAAAGTTAACTTGTAATAAACTGATGGTGAAGCTGCAGGTTTTATTACTTTTATTGCTTTGACTGTTTTTCTTCTTTTTTTCTTTTAAGAGCTTAATAAACCCCACTGAATGTTAACAATCCATTAACTCTAAAAAAAACATTTTTAGCTCCCAGAAAATTCATTTTACCTCCCAAATTTGAACCTATAAACACAAAAGCTTTTTGTCTTATAAAAAAGGCTTAGCAATGGCTGTTTCCACAAGATTAGCCCCATTGATCTGCAGCACCTGTGTGTCTATAAAATGTAGGATATTATCAATTTTTTACCATTTGTCCAGGGAGCTATGCTTTGACTAATGTTATTTATCCAGCTGGGTATACTGACAAGAACAGAGAAGATCAAAGCAATTACAGATTGCATAACATCTAAGATCTGTCCTGATAATCAATCATGCCTGAAGTATAGGAACATGATTACAGAATGCCTTTTTATACATCCTTTTAAGATACTGATAAAGTGGAAGGCATTGCTATCTGTCCTGGCCATAATCCACTTCAAAGATTCCTATTATCTCTTTTTACTTCATTCTGTTTTCCAGTACGGTGAACACACAGCACAAGATGAAAACCCTAACATACAATTTGCAGCAATAGGACCCTTAAGGTTGTTTTAAAAAACAAACAAAAAAGGGTATGGGAGGAGGAAGGAACTGTGCAGGCCACCCCCGGATGGGCCTGCTTTACTCCTCTTTGCAGGGAAGAAGGCAGGGCAACTGCACCCCATTTCTGTCCCCTCCTGCTGCACTCACCGAACAGCAGGAAGGCAGTGAGGAGAACAGGAAAACACACTCATTAGGGGAAAGAGCCCTTGCAGCCTCACGTGTTGAAACTTGGTGTTCAGTGAAAGCATGCAGGTGGGAGGGACAAAACAGGAAGAGGAAAAATACAAGATGGTTTGGCAAGAAGAAAAACTTGAAAGATAAAGAAAAAAACCCAAACCAAAGGCTGCATTTACCTGAGAAGCAAAAAAAAAACAAAAAAAACAAAAAAAAAAACACGAAGCAATTTAAATTAGAACGATGCAAAAGTGGTAGGCAGGGACCCCCCACCTCCCCTCCATCAACCTGCCACCAAGCCCAGCCTCCTCTGAGCAGAACTGGCCAAGGATTGCTCTGTCACTGACCCTTGGCCTTAGCCAGCTGCTTGGGAAGGGGCTGGCATGAAGAAGGCAGGAAGGGAGAAATGAAAGAGAACCTGCTGGCATGCGTCTTCTCTTTCTGAGTTTGAGAGCTTCTCAAAGAATTTTAAAGGCTGACAGCTAAATTGAATCAGGGTCAAATCAGTGAAATGAAGACAATGCTCTTATGCAACACAAATGAAAATTGATTCTGTTGGTACTTTCCCTACAAGGTAATGGTACAGACTCCTAGGAGCAGCCCTGCAGTTTGCAAATGTTATGAATTCAGGGGAGGCAGGGAATGTGAAAATCTGGTTCATTGCCAATACAGTCTCCTGGGGACTTTAGGCCCGTGCGGGTGTTCTGTAATGACTGCTCACTCACTCACTCACTCTTGGCTTAGAGCAGGTCTTCATACATGGCGCCCTAACTACATTCTATATTTAAGACAGCTGTTTTTTCTTAGGAACTCTGAATGTTTTCTGCAAAAGCAGCTTGCATAAAACCTTACAAGCAGGGACTTGGACAGAATGAAACATTCATTTGTTTCCAGAGAGTTTGGCGAACTGATTTCGTGCCAGTTTAATTATTTTAGAAAATGTATAGGTCCAGTTCTGGTTTGCACTGACTTACCACATGATTTATTTTCTTTAAAGATAAATGTCACAAACCTTTGATACAATGTGATGAGAAGGGCAGCTTACATCTGCAGTTGTCCTCCCCCAAATCCATAATCCCTGTAAAAACATGAGAAAAATATCTGATAAGCCCAAATTGAAAAACATTCTATAAATTACCTGACCCATATTTCTCACACTGTCAAGGTCATCGAAAACAGGGGAAGTGTAGAAGCTGCCACAGTCTAGAGGAGCCTCAGGAGACATGACAGCTAAAGTCATACGGTAGCTCGGATGGGATCCTGGAACAGAAAAGGGCACGAGGTCAAAACTAAGAAAATCTGAGTAAAATATGGGCTTAGATGAATAATAATGTGTCATCTTTATTTCCTTAGTTATAACATATGTGTCATGCTGATATAAGATATTACCAATAGGGATATATGGGAACTCTCTGTACTATGTTCACAACTGTTTTTATAACTCCAGAACTATTCTAAAAGTAACTGTTTATTTAAAAATAAATGTTAAAAGTTAGCTTGTTCATGGTTCCGCAAAAACCAATCATTTGAGTTTATTTCAGGTTTCTCTTCATGGTGGGTTTAAATATTTGTTCCCAATGTCCCATTATATTTTTAACCAAGAGGAAAACTGAAACATAAAGGTAGGACTGAACTCAAAGTGAGGGATGCTGTGGTGAAGGAGAAATTCCTCTTCTAGAGCTCATCTGCTTGGTTCTCCACTCAAGCACTGGCCTGTGGTTCTTGCCCAACTACCTCCTGCCAGGATGCTGGGAAATAAAGGAACTTCAAATATTACCCTTTAAAGGGTCTATGCATTTCAACAGGATATTTTAGAGAGGGGGAAAATGGGTTTTGGAATGGTGGAATGTTCCCCCCAAAAAGATGCAGTTGGTTAGGGATAGAGAATGGTCCTCGCTGGTCCAGCCCCTCCTCAAATGACATGGGGTCAGCCAGTCAGTAGGAACGCAGTGGTCTTAATCCTGAGTCCTAAGGTCATCACTTCCCAGAGTCCATCAAGGATAACATGACTTCTCATCTCAAGTGCATGTGATTCAGTCATTGTGGGCGTGAGTCCTGGAGTCTGTGATGACAGGAGGCTGCAGTCGTCCTCAAAGAGATGAGCTGTACCTTGCTTTTTGGTCTTTAATAACCTGGGATGTTTCTGCCAGCTATTTTGCCGAGCTCTGCAACTGCTATAATGAGAACATGATAGACTTTGGACTCATCATGTCCTGAGTTCAAGTCTTTATTTCCAAGTTTGCTGCTTCTTGGCTGTGTAGCCCAGGTCAGGCTAAGTACTTAATCTTGTCGATCTTCAGGTTTTTCATCAGGAACAATAACAGTGATCATAGTCCTGCTTTGTCTGGAATATAGTAGGTGCTGAACAAATATTCTTTCCCCTCCCCTTTTCCTTTCTTCCTCACAGAACAGGGACAATGCGGACAGGCACAGTCTGGACAGCTCAGCCCCTTTCACAAATGGTTCTCTCTATTCTCACAAGATCAGCATTTCTAATAAGATCAGAAGGTCTGCTAACTCATAAACCATTAATTCCGAGGTGTGCAAGTAACCTCTTCTGATTTGTGCAGAATCAGAAGCACTTAATGCTCCTTTAAGGTGTACACTTATTATTATTTTGTTGTTATTCAGTGGAAAGGCCCAATTTTATCCCACCAGAAATTGTCTGAGCAGCTCTCTTGCTAGACAGTGAAGGCTAATGGAACCCAGGAGCTGGGCAAAGTGGTCGCTGAAGAGAGTTGTTTAAAATAGGAAAGAACCCGTCTGCTAACAGGATGCCTTGCAAAAGATGCCGCTGTATCTTTGGTAGACTTAAGAAGCAGGGTGCCTAAGGAGGCTACGAGTGGTAGGGAAAAGGAAGCAAAAGGTAAAATATTAATAAAATAAAACAAAAGGCAAGTGCCCAGGCAGGGTGAACAAAAAGAGAACCCTCAATACAGAGAAAATCTGAAGGTGGAAAGGCCAAGGAAAACGCCAATCTGAAACCCTGGTAGGGGACTCAGACATACAGGGCATTTATACTTCCAAGTGGCAGCGCCTTCACAGTGACTGTTATGCTGACTGTATCAGCGGGTGCGTTATAGCATGCCTTGTCCCCAGTGGGGCCTGCTGGGCTGTTACAGCTAATTGGTATAAGGAAGCTTCAGCCTTTCTGTAAACCAGATCAGCATTAAAGTCAAACAACCAAACTTTTAATATCATTATTATTATTCACAGTCTGCATTACAAGATGAGAGTGACAGCTGTCAAGCAAGTCATCATTTAGATCAAATATTATTTTGAGGAATTCCATAGAGATGTTTATATATTTGACCCAAATGGATAGTCTGAACCATTGTGGGGAGCATACATAGATTTTAATGGTTTAACAGCTATCATTTTGCTGTATTATTTTAGAAAAAGTTTTAATCAAACATTATGTTTATGGTGAAAAATTTTGACAATGAGGACCAGCAAAATAAATAAATATCACCCATTATGCTTTTAACTAATAATGCTAACTTTTCTCTTTTTCTTTTAAAATTATATTTACATTTTTCAATATAAAAGTTTACTAAAAATGTGAAAAAGAATAAAAAATCCATAATTATTCCACCTTAACTACTATCAGAACTTTGGTAAATATTTTTTTCAGGTACCTTTTTCCATTTCTATAAATAATATTCCTTCTTTAACATGGTTGCAACCAGACTGTATATACAGTTTAGCATCATGACATTTTTACCTGACGTTACCACAAGGTTTTCCAGGGTTACAAGGTTTCTCTTTAAATATCTTTATTTCTAAGGAAACCCTGGTATCGCAGAATAGTTATACTGTTGCTTATATTTAACTATTCCTCTATACCAGAGATTTAGTTGGTTTCCAGATTTTTGTTATTAGAAATACCATGGTATCAGAGTAGTACTACCATAACAACATTTTTAAAGATCTTGGAAATGGTATGATTATATTACCTCAAGCTGTTCCTACTTATAAAACAGACCCTTAATGAGTGCAGAGTCCTGGGATACCAATATGAATAAGATATAGGTCCTGTACGCAGGAGGCTGTACTGGAGACAGGATATAGAGGAGACAGATGCTTATACAACATATTTTAATTCACCTTGAGAAGTACAATAATAGAAGTAAGTGCCAGTTTCTAGGAGCTAATGTATACAAATCATTTGCACTGTACCTGGCACATAGTAAGTGCTCAAAAACAAAATGACAGTGACGATGATTGCAACTACCACATTTCCGAAAGAATCATTTAAATGCTGGTTTCCATGATTCACATTTAGAGAAAAATAAGTAAAATCAAGAGAACAACAAAAAGTACTTCCTGAATGAAAAATAAATGGTAAGCCATACATGCTCAGACTATACCAGCAAAGAGCAAATATTACCAAGTCCCTTATAACTGCTGAAGTTCCCTACGGGACAAAAACTCCTCCCATGGAGAAGTTCTAGTAGCCTGATGTCAGCCTTGCTGGACTGCTGGCAGGTGGAAGGACTTGGCTGTTCTGAATAACATGGGTCAGATAGAGCTATTTTCAGATAACAGGTCGGACAATTTTGTTGTAATTCAATTTCTTTTTAAAAATTATCTATATATTAATATAATATGATAGAGTATAATATAAAACTTTGGTGGGTCAAGGCAGATACAGGAACTAAAATTTTCCACAGGCAGGGTTTTCTGCTTGTCATTCCCGATTCCCACCATTGCCTTTGGCAGCCAGGTCTGCAGACCTGAACAATGGTTAATGTTTAAAAAGGTACAGCATGTTCTGATTAACAACCCTGCTCATTTCCTCTTCCTGATGGTGCTGCTGTGATTACAGGACTTAAGCGAGGCCTTACATTACATGCAAACACATAAGAAATGATGCTCAAGTCATAATACATGTGAGATTAGAGTTGCTTGAAGATAAAGAATTTGCAGCCTTAAGGAAAAACTTGAATTGGCTTGGACCTCTCTAGGGAAAGTTTTACTGTAGTACATGGAAATAGTCCACAGCCACCACGGAAATACACATAAGGATTTCAGAGAGGAAATGAAGGAAATGGCGCATTAAACTGAAAGTACAGTGGGATGTAAATAAGCTGAATATAGGTTCTCCAATGAGAATTTGATCAGGGCACTGCTGACATTGGCTCATCCTCTTGGCTACAGGAGTGGGAAGAATTACATGGTCTGCCCATCAGATCTAGAATACAAAGTGCTTTCCAGTCCCCCAAACATACTCCTTCTTCTCTTAGTAATTGTGTTCTTGTTAATCCCCCCTGCGATGATCGGTGAGAGCAGCACCGTGCAGCTGCTCACATTGCCTGTGTTACACCCAGTCTTCTTCCTCCCAATCCAATTAGCTCTGTGAGAAACGCTCACCATAAAAACTGGGACACGGGACTTGAGCAGTAAAGCGAGGCCTTTATTCACGAGTCTGCAGAGCCGGGCGTACCCTCAGCCAGGAGAATGTGCGTGCCAAGTAGACAAAGATGGCTGGTTTTATAGTCTTGGCTCCCCCACCCTGAAATTGCCACGGCAAAGCGAAATTGACCAGCCTCCTCACCCTAAAGAGAGAGCGCTCCCCCTCCCTAATGCAACTAGTTCCCCCTCCCCTCTCCTCCTTCCCCGTTTCTCCATGACTGGATACTCCAGAGGTACAATCTAACGCGTTCATCTAAATGCCCCTGTTGTGATTTGTGAATACACCAATGCTGTCAGCTCACTTCTCAGAGACCCTTTAATTACATTTGCCCTTTGTTACTAATGACTTTCTATTGGTTTGGGAGTCACTATGTCCTTGTTTCCTACAGCTCCACTTCTTCAAACTTTACTCAGCATTTCTCTGAGAAGCTTGCCCTGATTGCCTTGTGGTCCTTCCTTGTCATCGCAAATCCTCAGCAGTTCTTTGTCAATAGATTTGCTGTCTCACTATTGCTGGGTATTGTGCTCGGCATTGGGCTTGGTCTGGGGCTACTCGATGAGTAAATCCAAACCATTGCTCCACGGAGGTCACAGTCCACACAGTCACAGTCTCATAAAATGCGATGATAAGGGCAATGGTTGAGATAATCTTGCGGAAACACTAAGGCGTGCGTCCTCCGGGAGTCAGAAGGCTTCCAGGAAAAGCTGAAACTCCTGGGATGAGGAGAAGCTGTGCAGGTAGAGGAAAGTGGGGGCAGGTGGACGGTGCGTGCCGCAGGTGGAAGAGGCCAGGAGCAGGTAGACCAGCCCTGTGTGTCATCCAGTGCTCGGGTATATTTGTAATCTTCCACTTGTTGATGAGAAATTCTCTGAATTTGGGTTCTTTTCCTACAATTGAATTATAAGCCTTTCCAGGGAATCATATTTTCTACTCATTTTCCCTTCTTCCCCTGTTATATAGTCCCAAGTGTTTTCCAAAGCATATGTTCCTCCATCCTGGGAAACACTGCCGCTCACTGGCCACCTTCTGGGCGCTCTGTCCAGTGGACCTAACTCGACTCTGCGGCTGTGGGAAGAGTACCGTGCTCTCAGCAGCAAGGGGAGGCCCAGGAAGACACGGCTTTCTCTAAAAGCAGGTACACGCTGCCTCAGTGGAGAAGCCGTCGGACTCACTGGGAAACTCCATGGTCCCCATCAAATACCCCCTCCTTGCTGTTTCCCATTCTTAGCCTTTGTGATGATGACTTACATTTTACACTCAAAAAGTTCTGCAACAATATTTCTAGTGAGGTCATTGGATAATAAAAATTGTCACTGAGTAAGTACGGAATGGAAGTCCTAATCCCACAGTGACAGAATAATCATTTTTTTAAATTACCCCCCCCTTTAAAAAATTTAAATTTATTTTTAGAGAGAGAAATATCGATGTGCAAGATAGACTGGTTGCCTCTCCTGCACCCCCAACTGTGCCCTAAACCGGGAACCTAGCCCACAACCTAGGTTATGCCCTGATCGGAAATTGAACTGGTGACCTTTTGGTTTGCAGGACGATGACCAAACCACTGAACCACACCAGTCAAGGCAATTAACCACCCTCATTTTTTTAAATTGATGTTGCTACGTCAAAAGTTGTAAATGCTGAACCCTTGATTTATCTGATTTTATATAAAGGTAGAAATACTTAGTGAGCAAACAGGCCAGGGTCTTACAAACCGTGAGAGCTTTGTTGTGTCCCTCAGACAAGACTGAGGAGAGGGATATGTGCAGTTTTTGGCCTCACGTTTGGCCCCTAGGTAAACAGGCCTCCACATTCCAAGGCCACCAAATTTACATCTTTCATGGATGACTAAATCCCAACCCCTTCTCCCCGCTGCCTGGGGTCAGGGGCGCAGGAAGGAGAGGCAGAATATCAACAACAGGGTAAATACCTTCCAAAAAAAAAGAAAGAAAGAAAAGAAGAACTAAGCGAGTTTTACAGGCTTTGCTGCTTCAAAGCTCTCATTTCAAGGTCATGGCTTTAGAATAACAAGAGGCAGCTGTCCACCTGGCCCCCCTCCCCCCTTAATGGAAACAGCAGGATCTAGCTAGCCTCTGGAAAGAAGAAAGGAAAACCCGGGACTGTGGAGCCCAGTGGAGAATTGTGATCACTGAACCCAGAGGGTTGGTAACTACAAATAATCCATGGAAGCCTTTGTGACTTATGGCCCAGCAGCAGGGCCTAAATCATATTTAGTGTGAAAATGAAACAAATGGCCTGTTTTAAATTCCCCAACTAGAGTTTCCAAACCCTGATGCTATCCCAATAATTAAACACTCCATGGATAGGATGGTTAAATAAAAGGCACTTCCAAACTCAAGGCCTATGTCACCAAGGGAGAAGAAAGATGAAAAATATTTCCTAATTGGGTTAAACTTCACAGTTCCCAGATCAAGTAATGCAGTTCAAACACATTAGAAGAACTTGTATGTGAACACTTTGGGAAAGCAAATAATAATTCCAGATTGACTTTTGCTCCAAGCCTCAGTGTCCTTCTTAGTATGATGTATTAGAGATAGTAATATTTAATTCAAAAGGATAATCATAAAGATTTCACAGGATAAGCCCTGGCCGGGTGACTCAGTTGGGTGGAGCATTGTTCCATGCACTATAAGGTTGCAGGTTCGATTCCTGCTCAGGGCACATACTTAGGTTGTGGGTTCAATTCGTGGTTGGGGCACATACGGGAGGAAACCGATTGATGTCTCTCTCTCTCTTTCCCCCTCCCTCCCTTCCTCTCTCTCTAAAATCAATTAACATATCCTGGGGTGAGGATTAAAAAAAAAAAAAAAAAAAGATTTCACAAGATAGATTTTCAAGTCCCTGCAGAGTAGTTGCCTAAAGCTGATTCATTCTCTCCTTTTCTCCTACTATTCTGACTCTTAATATTCTTACCATCTTGATAGTTGATTATATAATCAACATGAGGTGCTTCTTTATTCATGTTTTCTCTCCTGGAAGGGTCTGAAAACCCATCGAGAGCAGGAACCTGGTCCAATGTGTTTCCTGCAGAGGACTGCACATAGTAGGTGCTCAATGCATACATGTTTTTGTACCTGCAATGAAATGCTCCACTGTTGTCTGAGTTTTCCTCCCTCTCAATCATATACAAAGGATAATGGGAATGCATAAAATGCTCTCCAATACCTCTATGGCCTTTCCTTACCTTTAAAGATAACAGGTCAACAGAAATGAAATTAGATGGGGAAAAGCATTTATTAACAAATGTTCTTCTAATAGAGGACAATGCCTGTTTTTCCCTACCAGGACAGTGTGATCAGAGAAATGACCTTCTAGTTTTTTGAGTACAGTCCCAGCAAAATGTAAAACTGAAGCAATGACCCAACCAAGAAGGCATTTTACAGATAACTTCACAGCTTCACTGAATCCACATCTCTAACTTGATGCAAAACACCAGCACCCTTGTAGCTGCCTTATTGATATCATCAACCTCCAGGCAGGGGCTGTTTGGAGAGGCTTGGGTTTCTAACCACAGATGACATCTATAGACACCCACAGAAGGTCATTCATGATTACCAAGTTTTTCATTTCACAGACGAGTATGCTGAAACCAGAGAAGTTATGATTTGCTCAAGAACACAAGGCTAGTTAGGGGTTGAGCCAGATAGAAAATTCATGAGCAATAACTTCTAGTTCACTTCATTTATTCAAAAAAAGTTTATTAAATGCCTAGTATGCGCTTACTATGTTGGAGACAAAAATCAGCATGACATAGTCCTAATACTCAGGGATCATCTAGTCTAGGAGAGGATGAGAGAAAAGAGAAACCTTCTAAGACAACGTAAAGAATGTAAAGGGGACTGGGAGCAACAGGCAAGGGCTCAAAATTTAAAGAGAGCTCAGCAATCAAGAACAAGAAGGTAATTGAAAAACCAAAAATAAAATTAAAAAAAAAAAAAAAAAAAGAACAAGAAGGTATCGGTATGACTGATTTTTCCTTTTGGGTCAGGTTCCAATATGGTTCAGCAGGCGCTATTGTCAGTCCTGTCTTTATTTAACATGTTAACATTTTGTTTATCTTGAATTGTTTTGCAGTGATTTTGATTTTTTAAAAATGTTGCATTAAAATACTCTTAATCTTGAACACTGCATTGTTTTGGCACTCCCCTGTAAAGTCCTGCACCTGGGGCAAGGGCTTTACTGTAGTCTTCAGGGGAATCTCATAGACATCCTGTGGGGATGGGAGGAAAAAGAGGGTCCTTTGTGCAAGTTCCAGCAGAGGTACAAGGTTTTCAGACTCTGCCTCCAAAAGGCTTAAAGCTTCTAAAGAGCTGCATAGGGAGGGGTAAGACCTTCTCAGCTATAGTAGTTTTGCTTCAATCTGTTTTGCTTGCTAGCATTTTGTGTAAGGGTTTATTGTATTCCTGGTTTGGTGGAAAGGGATTCTCAGGTCTAAACACGATTTGAAAAACTCTTACAGCAATGAGGAAAGATTAGGTTCAAATATATAAGGCCTGTCCATACATCATGGGGCTCAAGTGTACGGGCTGAGAGACAGAGGAAATCGATGAAGCAGGCAAGGCACCAGGGCCTGCAAGAGATGGGACTGCGTGTGAGCATACCAGACGCCGGGTGGCCCACCAGAGATGTCATGGTTTCAGAGCTCAGCTATTTGCTTTCCTTCCAAACTCCCCCTCTAGAGCTCTATTAGCAAACTCATTTAATGGATGTATCTGCTCATTTTACTGGACCAAATGGCTTGCATCCCCTTATTTGTCCACCAGAGAGAGGGTCTAAAAGAATATTTTTTAAAAGTTTGACATGACAGAAAGTCTTGTCTCTTCTTTCCTTAGACAAATGCTCAATAGATGGTGAGGGAGAAGAGCAGAGCCAGAGAAAGAAATGATTCGTAAAACTGAATTAAGTGTAATTCAGTCAGATCTTTCTGGGGGAGGCCACATCGCGCAACTCCAGGGGGTGACTTCTCATTGTAGTCTAGGTAAGTGTCACCCCCTGGAGTCAGCAATGCACAAGCAGTTGACTCTACAGGAAAGCTACAGTTTATGACAGTTGTCTAAATATCCACTAGGAAATAATAGCTTATCTCCACATTTGGCTAATTCACACATCCTAATTCAAACTATTAGGCTCTCTTGGTTTTAACAATCTGGCTTCTCAAATTCTGAAAATTTTCTCTAGCAAGAGCATTACATATTTTCTTTGCAGAGGAACAATTTTCATTCTCTTGAATCTCTACACTTCTTAAGGAAGAAGAAGGTGTGTATGTGCATTGTGACGAGTGATTAAGGTGAAGTGAATCTGGAAAGAGGCTGAAAGTAAAGCTAAGAAAGAGTTCAAGATTGGAGCCAACCTTATTGTATTGTTTGGATTATATACAAAATAAATCTGATAAGACCAAGTTTGGGGGGAGAAGATACTAACTGGACTCTTTTACAGTCCCAGCAAGATGTAACTTGGTATTCTGAAAGACTTTGTGTGTGTAAAGGGGCAGATATGTGTTCAAAATCTAAATTATATGCACATAAAAATATTTTAAAGCTATGCCTAGAATGATCCCACCATATATATACATAGGAGAAAGAATGTGAACTTATACACATATAAATAGTGGTTCTCTGGATATTAAGGTTATGGATATTTTTCCAGTTTTATTGAGATATAATTGGCATTTAACATTGTATAGGTTTATAATGTACAATGTTTTGATTTAATACACATATATATTGCAAAGTGATTACCACCACAGCTAGAGTTAACGCCTGTATCAAATCACATAATTACCACTTCTTTTCTTGTGGTGAAAACATTTAAAATTACTCTCTCAGCAACTTTCAAGTATATAATACAGCATTGTTAACTATAGTCACCATGTGTACATCAGATTCCCAGAATTTATACCTGGAAGTTTGTATCCTTTAACCATGTACATCTTCCTGTTTCTCCCACTCTCCACCCTCCAGCCCCTATAATCACCAATGCACTTCTTTTCCTTTTCCTTTTTAAAATTTTTAATTATATTTAAATAATTATGTAGTTACAGTTGTCCCAATTTTCCCCCCTTTGACCCTCCACTCCCTCAGGCAATCCACACCCTTTTGTTCATATCCATGGGTCATGCATAGGTTCTTCAGCTACTCCATTTCGTATATTGTACTTTACATCCCCATGGATATTCTGTAACTACCTATTTATACGTCTTAATCCCCTCAGCTCTTCATCTATTCCTCCACAACCTCCTCCCATCTGGCAACCATCATAACACTCTCTATGTCCATGATTCTGTTTCTGTTCTTCTTGTTTGCTTAGTTTGTTTTCAAAATTCAATTGTTAATAGATATGTATTTTTTGCCATTGTATTGTTCATAGTTTTGATCTTCTTTTTCTTAAATACGTCCCTTTAACATTTCATATAATATTGACTTGTTGATGATGAACTCCTTGAGTTTTTTCTTATCTGGGAAGCTCTTTATCGGCCCTTCCATTCTAAATGATAGCATTGCTGGGTAGAGCAATCTTGACTGTAGGTCCCTGCTTTTCATGACTTTTGAATATTTCTTGACAATCCCTTCTAGCCTGCAAAGTGTCTTGTGAGAAATCAGCTGACAGTTTTCTGGGAATTCCCCTGTAGGTAACTAATTGCTTTTCTTCTGGTGCTTTAAAGATTCCTCTTTATCTTTAACCTTTGGCATTTTAATTATGATGTGTCTTGGTGTGGGCCTGCGTGTGTCTGTCTTGTTTAGGACTTTCTGTGCTTCCTGGACTTGCATGTTTATTTCCTTTACCAAATTAGGGAAGTTTTCTTTTGTTATTTTTTCAAATAGATTTTCCAATTTCTTGCTCTTTCTCTTCTCCTTCTAGCACCCCTATGATGTGAATGTTGAACTGCTTGAAGTTGTCCCAGAGGCTGCTCATACTATCCTCAATTTTTTAGATTCTTTTTCTTCTTATTGTTCTGCTTGGTTGTTTTTTTGTTTCCTTATCATGACATGTTTTCCTGTCATTGCTTTGGTTCTCAGCTCCATCTATTCTACTATTAATTCCCTGTAAATTGCTCTTTTTTTAAATTAAGGTATCCTTTGTTTATTACTGGGTCTTTTTTATGCTGTTGAGATCCTCACTAAGTTCCTTGAGCATCCTTATAACCAGTGTTTTGAATTGTAAATCTGATAAATTGTTCATCTCCATTTTGTTTAGTCCTTTTTCTGGAGTTTTGACCTGTTACTTCATTTGGGCCATGTTTCTTTCTCTCCTCATTTTGTCAGCCTTCCTGTGTTTGTTTCTTTGTATTGGGTAGAGCTGCAATGACTCCCTGTCTTGGTAATGTGGCCTAATGTAGTAGGTGTCCCATAGGGTCCAGTGGCACAGCCTGCCCTATCACCCAAGCTACGTACTCAAGGTGTGCCCTTTGTGTGGGCTGAGTAGCTCCTCCTCTTGTAGTTGAGCATTATTTGCTGTTGGCAGGTCTATGGGAGGGAGTTAGGCCAGTCAGCTACAAGGACTTATTGTGACCACTGACCACCAACCTCCACCCTCCGTGGAAGATCAGCTGTGCAGGGGCAGGGTGGTGGCGTTCCAAAGTGGTCTGTAGCTGTCCACTGGGTGCACAGGCTCTGGGGTCAGCCTTCACTGGTGTTCTGCCCAGGGCCACCCACGATGAGCTATCAAGCAATTTGCAGACGGTTGCTACTTATGCTGGGCTTGGAGTTTCCTCAGGGAAGCCAAACTGTGATCCAAAGCTGGCTGCTGCTAGTGATGGCCATGCCTAAGGCTGCTTAGCCAGGGGTATGGGCTGGGTGCTTGCTGAGGTTGGCTGTTACTTGTTTGAGAGGATTTAGGAAGCTGTGATACCTGAACTTAGACTAGCCATTCATATGGAAAAGCCACTGTTAACAGCTTGGGTAGGCTATACATCAGGTGGGAATCACCAGGGTAGGGCAAACAGTGTTAGCCAGGTTGATGGAGTCTCAGATATGGCACCTGCCTGCTGGCTCTGTGGCTCTGTGGGGTTGGGCTCAGAAAAGGAATAACGGCCTCTGCCCATCTTTCTGTCTGGGAGAAGGCTGTCTCCCAGCTCTTGCCCTAATGTCAGACCCTTCAGTTCTTCCCTGTATGCCACTGGTGTCTTTCAAGCTGCTACCCAATGTTGGAGCTCACAGGGAGTGAGTCTGAGCAAGTCTGTGTGTTGGCCCTTTAAAAGGCATTTCTTAGGACCCCAGTAGTAACTTTCACTGACTCAAACTTCACTGGTTTTTACAGCCAGAAGTTAAGGGGGCTTACCTTCCTGGTACTGGAATCCTGGACTGGGAGGCCTGATGTGGGGCTGTGACCCCTTGCTCCCTAGATATCCCTCCCAATTTCTTATCCACCACACATGGGTGTGCAGCCAGCCCATTCTGCATCTCCATGTTCCATGTCTTCTACCAGTCTGGATGGATGTGGTTTCTTTAGTTCTGTAACAAGGCGGAGGTGCCTCCAACACCCTAGGCTCAGTTGGAAACTACTCTGTCCAGCAGAGGCTTCATGACCATGGCAGAACAAACTTACCCAGGACATTTTATTATGTCTGGGCAAAGGAAGGTGGTTGCCCTCTGTAGGGGAGAACAGCAATTAGACGTCCTTTCCTCATGCCTTTTATTGAGGAGGATATACATGGGAGATACAAAGTCAAAGTTCATGAATTATCAATAGCTTTTAGGCATTAGGATTACAGTTGACAATACCAGATTACATGTACCAGTACAGCGGGCGCAGTGATCAGTCTGTGTCAGGGTCTATCAAACATCTTGATGCCACACTGGCATCAGGTGCAAGGTTTCATACGTTCCTTGCTAGAGATTGTTTATGTTACATTAATGATAAAGAAAGCAGAGCAAGTTCTAAAGCAGAACAAGCATTCCTTAAATCCAATTCCCACAGAAACCCTCTGAGTGGTTTTCGGTTATGTTTCACACACAGCCTTATGTTGAGACTTAAAGACAAGCACAGCCGGAATGCCGGTGGCAGTCATGCTCAGGCTGAGGCTACAATTCCCTAAACCACAAGGAGCGGTTCCCTACACTGTAGTTGTGAAACTTCCATTGAACTCAATTTCTTACAGTTCTGAGTGACAGTTTTTCTGTAGTTTAGTTGTAATTTTGATGTGGTTGTGAGAAGGGGTGAGCTGTGTTTATCTACGCCTCCATCTTGGCCTGAAGTCCAAGAGAAGCATTTCTCTCAGTGACCTCATTTCTGGTCTCCTCCAGAAGGCCTGCTGCCCTCCTGTTTCTATCAGCTTTTTTAGATACCACTCATAAGTGAGGTCATGCCATAGTTGTGTTTCCTCATCTGATTTACTTGTAGGTCACTTAGCATAATGTCCTCAGGTCCATCCAGGTCTTCAGAAATGGCAGGATTTCCTTCTTTCTTATTGCTAAATAATATTCTATTTTTTAATATATGAATTTTTTTCTAATTCTCTTCTTTTACTTGTCTATTTAAGAAACATATTTATTGACACAGTAACCATTTATTGAACACCTGCCACATGCTGGGGTTGTTCCAGGTGCAAGGGCACAGTGGCGAACCTTAAGGCATTTCGATTCTAATGCTGGGATCTTGGCAACAATGGAAATAAATACAACTTGCAGGGTTATGGAGAAAAATAAAGTAGAATGCTGAGGTGAAAAGCGGGGGAGATTTTTAAATGTGTCTAAAAAGGCCTCGGAGGGTGTTATTTAAGACTGGAAGGAATTGAGAGAGTTAGCCTTTCCCATGTGGAGAAAGAATTCTACAAAGAACAATAACATGTGCAAAGGCCCTATGGGAGTGGACAAAGCAAATGAAAGGGGGAGAAACATGATCTGAGATTAGAAAGACAAGGGGACCAACTACAGAGGGGAACAATTTTAACATAATTCCTGTTGAGTTTGATTTTTCAGCTGTTTTAGACTTAAACAGGTATGCTGATTTCAAAATTGCAGTTAGTTTTCTTCTATCATGTCAAGTTTTTTCCTCTATAGCTTATCTTAATGCAATCACTCACGGGTGGATTGAGCTTGGATTGAGGGAAGCACTAGTACTCTCCAACTGGCTGAGAGCAAACCTCCCTTGAGTGAGGAGGGGTGAGGGATGACCTTGGAGACCAGCAACAGGTTCATACTTGTCTAGGCTATTCAGTTACACATGAGACAGTGTGGTGAGAGGTTGTGTGCCACTCTATCTTCTGAATCGTATTCCAAAGTGTAGTCTGAATTCCTGTCTGTACACTGTATACATATCAGGAGTTAGCAGAATTTATTTTTTAATTTAAATACGTACTTATTTCCTTCCCTTCAGATCATGTCTGCCTCTGCTATTACTCACTGTAAGTGCCTAAACAACCCTGATTTGTTTTGTTCTACCTGTGCCAGTTTCACCATTCCCAGTCAAAGGAAAAACATCAGTGCATTTGTCAGGCAAGCCTATGTTGCATATTTTAAAGTAAAACTTGGTGATCAAGATAAGTCTTAGACCTCTAGAGGTGTGCAAGCAGTGTGTCGAGAGTTTACAGAGGTGGACAAAGGAACATGTGATAAGTTGCCATTTGGGGTACCTATGGTTTGGCGAGAGCCCAGAGATCATTCAAGTGACTGTTACTTTTGTATAGTGAAAACGTCAAGATATAACAAGAAAAATACATGTAAAATAGATTATCTTAGTCTACCATCAGCTGTATGCCCAGTGCCTCATTCAGCTGAAATCCCAGTGCCAGTTTTCATTGAAAACTCTTTCTAAAAACAGGGGTATGGTGAAGAACTAAGTGACAACAACGATGAAGATTTTGAAATTGAAGATGACTCAGTTCATAAGGGGTTTGATCAGCATGGGTTGAATGATTTGGCATGAGATTTGAGACTACCCAAAAAAGGTTTCAGAACTCCTAGCATCAAGACTGCATGAGAAAAACTCGCTTGAAAAGGGAGTGAAGGCATCCTATGTTCGATCAAGAGAAAGTGCATTTCTTCAGTACTTCCAAAGTCACAGTGGCTTTGTATTGCCATAACATACATGGTTTAATGGAGGAATTGGAAATTCCGATCTGTAATGCAACTGAATGGCGACTGTTCATCAATAGCTCAAAGTGGAGCTTGAAGTGTGTCCTCCTCAACAATGGAAATTTATTTGGTGCAGTCCCAATTGGCCATTCAGTTTGTTTTCATGAAGAATATGGAGACATAAAGAGAGTCATTGATCTGTTGCAATATCACAAGCGCAATTGGATCATCTGTGTTGACCCGAAAATGGTCTGCTTCCTTCCTGGTCAGCAACACGGATACACCACGTATCCCTGTTTTCTGTGTATGTGGGACAACAGAGCTCATGAGAAGCATTGGGTGAAGTCAAATTGGCCTCCAAGATCTGACCTCAAACCTGGTGATCCAAACATTGTACATGAGCCACTTGTTGACAGAAAGAACATTATATTTCCACCTCTGCACATAAAACTGGGTCTCATGAAGCAATTTGTTACAGCTTTGCCAAATGAAGGAGACTGTTTCAAGTATCTCATTTTGGCATTTCCTAGCCTGTCATTTGAAAAGATAAAATACCTTCATGTGTATGTTTGGTAGCAGAACTTTACTACTTGTACACAGTTTGACTTACAGTAACAATATATAGCCTTTATATAAATAAAATAACTCTAAACAGTATATTAAGGTAATTTTTTCTTTATTTTCCTTTGTATGTACATTTTGTATGCTTTTGGGGACAAAGGGAGGGTATCCTGTACCTTAAAAAGTTGACGTGATAAAGAAAAACTGGGGTCACTTTTGGATTCAGATGCAAAAGTTAGTCAAAAACAAGTGTCAGATCTAACTCAGCGAAATTGTGTTCCCCAGTGTTACGTGAGACTTGAAGGTCTTTACAAAATCTTTGCTGTTACTGAGCGAGGTGGAAAGCCATTATTCTGATTCTGAGCAGAAGAGTTCTATTATTTGGCACATTTGTCAGTGGTATCACTCTGGC
Organism: Furipterus horrens; assembly: GCF_987537825.1. Classification (NCBI taxonomy): domain Eukaryota; kingdom Metazoa; phylum Chordata; class Mammalia; order Chiroptera; family Furipteridae; genus Furipterus; species Furipterus horrens. The sequence continues at coordinate 108,010,386 of NW_028327174.1, read as the reverse complement.
TGCATTGGGCATAGTCTCCATGGGAGCAAGGGAAGAGCAAGGAGACCAGTCAGGAGGCTATTTCAATAATTTAGGCAAGATGATCTGGTGGTTCAAACCTAAATGACAGTGACAGTGACAGTAACATGGTACTTAATATATTCTGAAAGTGTGGCCAACATTTGCTCAAGGTTTGGATGGGTAGTGTGAGAGGCATAGAGAGACCAAGGAAGATTCCAAGGCTTGTGGCCCAGTTGGAGTTGCCATTGAGGGAGAAGGGACATCTGCAGGAGGAGCAGGTTAGGGAGGGGGAAGACAGGGGATGCAGTTTAGGACGCATTATCTTTGCAATATGAAGGAGCAGGCGGATCTGGAGTTCAAGGGCCGGTGGGAGGAGGAGCAGGCTGGAGAGTTACATTTGGAAGTTTGTAAATGTATCTATGATATTAAGTCCAAAAGATTGGATGAGATCACCAGTGAAGAAGTATCTAAGCCCTGCCCCCTGGTACACTCTAGAGTTAAAGCTACAGGGATGAGGAGAAGCCAGCAAGAGATACTGAAAGGAAGAAGTGAACCATGAGCTTATCAGTTTCTGCAGCCTAGTGAAAATTTTTTTTCCAGGAAGAGGGATTGATGATCTGTTAACTGCTGCTGATTGGTTAGGTCAGGTGACACTGAAAGTTGTCCCCAGGCTATAGCAGCTTGGAGGTCGTTGGTGACCTCGGTCTAATAGAGTGAACTTGGTGGAGTGTGCAAATAAAAGCCTAATTGGCATGGGTTTAAGAAAAAAACAGAAATAATTAGTAACAGTGAATGAGGACAACATTTTCAGTTCTGCTTCAAAGGGGTGAAGAGAAATAGATCTGTAGTTACACCCGGGGGGGGGGGGGGCAAGAGAAGGCTTTTGCTTATTTGGCTTTAAAGTAGAAAAAGTAAGATTTGAAGGAGAGAGAGAAATGGTGGTGCAGGAAGAATAAAAGGGACTGGCCAGAACTGAGTCCATGGACAGGCAAGAGGGGCTGGGATCTGCTGCTGGGAGGTGGCCAGGCCCACTGAGAGAGAAGGGAAGGCAGGGCTTATGGCCACAGTCATTGAAAGGTGGGGAGGAGAGGTGGTGGGGATCATGGAATGGTCTTCTAGTGGCATCTATGTTCTCACAAAATAGGGAGTGATCCCATCAGATGAGAGTGGGGAGCCAGAAAGAACGGGAGAATGTGTCAACTAAGAAAATGTGATAGGCTTACTGGGAAGTATTAAGGAGATGAACAAGTATTACTTAAGGATAAGGAGATAAGGAAAGGAAGAAAACATAAATATGCAGGAACTTATACTTGGCAACACCACTTCTGGGAGTTTTTTTTAAGAAAATGATTAAGGAATTTTGCCAGAATGTGCTCTTGTAAGACTGTAGGAGCAAGAAGTTAAAAACAATCTAAGCTGCACAATAGCAAATTGGTTATAATTAACCAATTTCTTAATCAGGGCAGCTATTTGAATGTATATGTTGATCCTGAAAGCTATCAACCATATATTTAGAAGAAAAAGGATGTTCCCGTGTTTGTAGAAAAATATATTTATTTGTATATCTCTATTTGTATCTATCTATATGTATTAGATACATATAAATTAAAATTGCTAATCCTTGCCAAACTGGATTATTAATTGCCAATTCCTTTTGTTGACTATATTTTCTGATTTTTCTATAATAAACAGAATGAGAAATTTATAATGACAAAACAATATAAGAACCTGCTCTATGTTTCTGTACTTTGTGGCACATTTGGGTTTTTATTGTAATTTCCAAGGTGTCCTGAAGCCTGCGTCCTTCGCTGCCTCAGCCTCCTCTGAATTTCCTTAAATTTAAGGCAAACTCAGGCAACACCACAGTGTGGCTACATACCCATCTAAAATCTCCATCAACCACACCATTACCACTACAGCTATCCCAACTAAAAATATCTAAGTGATAACTTCTTGTAAAATACTTTAGGAAAGGTAGTTTGTGTGTGTAAGCATTAACTCTAATCAACAACACAAGGGGTGATTAATTAGCATATGAAGTGTCTGAATCAAAATCTACATCTTCCAGTTGATTCCTCAGCATATGGAGTACACTTGTATGTATCAACATTGGAGGGTAGTGAATTAGCATAAAAATGTTAGAAACAATGTTCATGGTGAAGTTGTGAGTTAGCAGTGGTGAGAAGGAGCCTTTGACCTCTGATGGGCAAGCCCACTCAGGCCTGAGCTCTGAGCCCTTGGTCCCTCCACTCCATAGACGACACTGTTGTCTGATCTAACTCAAATGTCACTCACATTATCCTGCTGTGAGGATGTCAGCAAGTCCACATCAGACTGTGCCTTTCTTGTAAGATGCCGACTGACAGCACCAGGACAGAGAGGGAGCTGTGTGAAGCCACTGGCGCCCCTGCTTGCCGAAGTGTTACAATGCGTGGATACGTTGGGCCTACTTTTACTCACTCTTGCTTGGATTGTGATACTGCCACACGTTTGGATCAAATAATGCCCACTGGCCTGTTAGAAGAAATTACTAAAATTTACTAGGAAGAACCTCATGATCATCTGTTGGCCAGATTGGTTTAGGCCATTTGCTACAAATAATCATTTTTTTTGATAGGTATAATGGACTTTGCCTCAGTAGTATAGTAGGTAAGTATAAAGCATATTTAGAGAATATTACTACTTTTATTGATCTGATGTCTATAATTGAAGTTTAAAAACTGTATTACCTATAATATAGTTTTAAAACAACCCTCAGCCATCCCTATTTTAATCAGATTGTTGCCCCAAGCCCCTGCTATATAGGGATTCTGGCATCTCCCCCTCCCTCCACACACCCTGGCCCAGGGGATTCTGAATATTCTTTAAAAGACCATCTGCCTTATTTCCACAATTCAGATTTCCAGCTTAGAGTGGGCATTTCTCTGATCCATTTGCAACTTATGCACTATTCATGTTTGGATTACATTGGATAACTCAGGAGGTTAAAATTGATTCATGCACATGAATGAATAAGCAATAGAGACGTGACCTAGAATAATCTCCTGGTTTGATACTGCATAAACATGTTTTATAACCTGTGTCACAGCAAACTTGATACTGCCTGAATGTGTGTCAACCCTAAACCACATTTTTCTGTTAGAAGGGAGAAAAAGAAAAGCCATACACTTCTTCTCAATCATAATCAAAAATTTATTAAACTGAGAAAAATTTGTGGCTCTCAGTAATACACTTTCCTGAGCTTTTTTTTTTTTGTCCAGTATTCTTTTTTCACCTTCTTGTGCAGCGCTGAAGCAAAGGCAATTCTCATACCTCAAATGGTGGCATTTAACTTAAAGTTTATGATTTTTAACACACCTGCCTGCCTCTGACCAGAGATCAAAATGAACATAGTAATGATGGGATGCATTGACAGTATCCGACCTTTGACATGGCGCACGGAGAGGAACAGAAGATCATTGCCCTGATGTTCCAGGCAAAATGCCTATACTAATTATAAGGAAACATCACACAAACCCCAAATGAGGGAGATTCTCCAAAATAACTGGTGTGAAATCTTCAAAGTTATTGAGGTCATGAAAGACAAGGAAAGATTGAAAAAACTTTACCGATTGAAAAAGGTTAAAGGGAAATGAAAAGTAAATGAGACAACTTTATCCTGTATTGGATCTAGAAACAGAAGAAAAAATTTTTTTTCTGTCTAATAGGTAAAATTACATGGTGATACTGTATAAATGTCAGCTTCCTGCTTGTGATGCATGAATGGTGGTTTCTGTAGGCAAATATCCTTGTCTTTTAATAAACACATGTTGATATTTCTAGTAGGCCTGGGGCATCATGTCTGCAACTCTCAGTGGTTTTAGGAAAATGGAAGAGAGATAGAAAGATATATATATATAAAGTGGCAAAATGTTAACAATTAGAGAACCTGGGTAAAGGTATATGGCAGTTTTTTGTATTATTCTTTCAACTTTCTGTAAGTGTGAAATGATTTCAAAATAAAGGTAAAAAGAGAAAGAAATATTAAGGGTCATCAAGTTACTTATCATTACTCTTAAAATGCAAATGTTCACTATCACCAAAAACAAATTACAAATATCAATATCTATTTTTATATATGATATGCAGTCTCTGCTTTATATATGTACGTGTATATCATTTGCCTGGGATCCTGCAGACTTGCTGAATTAGAATATGTGGAAGGTCTCCTAGAAGCTGCAGAAGTGATCATGGCACACACAGCTCCCTCTAACAGCTCTTCTCAGTTCCAGCAGATCTGTGGTAGGTCTGGGAAGGAAGAAATTCTGCTTCCTGCCTTTGTTTCTCTCACATTCCAGGTCCAACACCCACTGTCTTCTTGCTCTTGCTATTTCACACACTAAGGTGTTATCACCTGATAATGACTCAGCATAGCTGGGTTCCTCCAAACCCTAATGTGGTCTCAGAAAACAAATGAAACCCATAACGAATACACCACCTATTTCTTGGGTTGAATAAGTCTATTATAATGCTTTGTATAGGAACTCTGTACTGGACGTTTGTAATATGCATTAGTTTATAAATGGCTTACAATGGCTGCATTTTGTGTACTTCAGCATTTTGCAAACATTTTTGGCCATGGGATGCTTTCCCTCCCACCTGCCATGCAACATGCAGTGATGCAGTTTCTCCAGGTTCACTTGTTCACTAAAGCTGTGGTGTGAATTGTTTAGGATACCGAAGGGAGACACCCAAGGGTAAGTGGCCTTCAGACACTCTGTTATCCCCTCAGCTCTGCCTTCTTGCCTGTGTCAGCTTTGTCCCCAGGGTAACATCCCTTTGAGATCTGAAGATGCTATGAGCAGCAACAGGGTCTACTGCGGCCAGGCGGACAACGGGCTGTATCCATCCTGCTCAGATGGCCCTGAATCAGTCACCAGATATAGCAAAATGGGGTTGCCCTGTTAGCCTGGACCAGCTGGAGGGGGTCCCATTCACACATGGTGGCAACACAATGGGGACAGGGTGGAATGGATGTTAAGGGGAATGTCTTCCACAACATGGAATTTAAGTGCTTAGAGCCTTATTGGCATTGCACTGAGCTCAGGTGAGCCTTTCCCCATCGTACAGGGCCTCCCAGATGATCCAATGAGAATGATTGCAGTTGTACACCTGGGACTAGTCTGTCCTTGGGGCAACGAAAGGGCCTTGAGTGTAGTTCCCTCCTCTCTGAGTGTAGTTCCTTCCTCTCCGGGTGGGGTGCAGAGGGCAGGAGCAGAGGCACAGGCAAGAACTGAGGGACAGATAAGAAAACTAGTATATTGAGTTGCTTTTTAAGGTTTTATTCTTTTCTTTCCTTCCCTTTTTCTCTTTTCTTTTCTTTTTTTTTTTTTTTATTCCCATGCTTTCTTACCGCTGGATTTTTCTTTTCCTTTACCTATCCCAGATTTCTGCAAGTCCTGGTCTCTAGGAACAAACTTACATTCAGGACATTTCTGAAAAAAAATATTAAATACAGATTGTTTCCAGCTCTTCCACTGGATGTTGAATTCCAAAGGTTATTTATTTTCTCAACCTTTGGAATTCAACATCCAGTGGAATTCAACATCCTTAATCTCAACCGTTCACCTCATAATCTTGAAGTAAAATCCTTCAAGACAAGTCTTCACCAAGTGCTAAGAATTGAGCAATGTGTCATTATTACACTTGCAGTGATTTCCAAACAGCATTGGCAAATTCCAGTGTTTGTAAGTAACTTTGCATGGGCTGGCCAGGCCTCCACTAAGAAAACTCCAATGCTGGCTTAGCACTGAGCTTTAGCTTAAACGATAAACAGCAATCAATACAGGCTGGATTTTCCCCTTTCCCTGTGAAATTGTTAATGGCATAAGCACAATGCTTTCATATGACTAGTCAGCTTTACAGGAAGGCATCACCCATTTCTCACCCAAAGTGGATGAGAGACAGTTCTGGAGCTCAGGGCACCTCAGAGAGCACTCGGCACCTGTCCCAGAGCAGGTGTCCAATTAGGTGTCACCTTTCTCCTGACTCCTCTTTTTCCTTTGCGTAAATACTACCTTAGAGGAAAAAATCCAAGAAATTATTGAAAATTAATGTAACAAGTTACCCCCTACAGATACCTACGTGTTGCCCTTCCGAAATCATCAGCCATTGGGTTACTGCGTAATTCATTTGATAAATTACTGTGTGATAAGGAGTATCACACGCACACACACAACTCCATATAGTGAAAAGAGCTGAGGATCTCAAGCTTTCTCCTCACCATCAAGTGCTACTCTCTTGAACCAACCCATAAAGAAATATAAGTTTGACATTTTTTAAGGTTGTTTTGGTGCACAAGTGACCCCTTAAAGCTACTGCCTGTCAAATAACTGCCTCATGGAAGAGTCAGAGCCTGAGGATTCTGAGAGTTTCTTGAGGCTCAACATTTCTCTTAAGGCCATCTTAGACTGTGGGTCTGCTTGGGTCCCAGAACACCTTCTACCTTCACCCATTCTCCAGATACAAACCACAGGATCATGGAGTATTAGAGTAGGGGATGGTCTTAAATGTTCTAGTCTCTATTCTAAGCTACAAGTTTCTGTCAAGCAGTGATCTAGCCTCCCCTAAAACATCTGTAGGAACGAGCTACTCTCTACTTCTAAAAGAAGACCATTTTGGCTTTCAAATAGTATTAATTGTTTGAAAATTTTCATTAGGTCTGATTAAAGTCTACCTTTTTATAGTTTCTACCTCCTTCTACCTTGTGGAATAATATAAAATATGTCCAGAGCTTCTACGCAGTAGATTTTAAGTACCCACACTCAGCTATTTCCTCTAAAGGAATCTTATGGTTGAGCAGGTGGACCTGCCACGTCCACCATTCCCAGCTGATGGTGGCCTTGTGACTCCACCATCCTGGTCAACCAGTGGGCTGATCTGTGGCCTGTGAGTGGGCCTCGCACAAATGTTTGTCTGCTAGGCATGATCGTAATTAAATCCATCAATAAGATTCTTTCCAGTCAATATTTGGACTAGAAAAATGGGGTGAGGTCAGTTAGTAACATTTGCAAAGTAGATATGTCGGGGATGAAGCCAAGTCATGTCAAGGGTGAAGCACCAGGACCAGAGGCCTGCTGCTGGAGGCATGAGACAGCAACCAGGTCGCTGATAATTTTGATGAACCCTCTCAATAATTTTAATGATTTCTTGCTCTAGACCTAAGTTTTAGACTCAGATAGGCCCAGCTAGACCATAATTCCTCCCTTTCCCACAGATTTAACTGTGAGTTCTTCCTGGACTGTCATAATACCTGACATTGTCATTGAGATTATTGCCTTTTTTATTTTCACATACATTCTTCCAAAAATCCCTGCATTGCTTGAAATAAACCAAACAAGTCTCTAATCATCGAACCCAGAAAAATTTAACTAAGAGTCCTCACATTTTCCAAGTCTCTTTTCTCCAGGCTAAAGATCTAAAAACATTTAAATCATCATTATGGACCAACTTCCAGTCTCTTCAGCTTCTCTGCCTCCCTTTCTCTCCCACCTCCTCTCTCTAAATCTCTCCATCTCACCTTCTCACCCCAATAACCAGCATCACAAGTGAAGCAGATGAAATGGCAGCCCATGCTAAGCATGTGCTCTGCATATTCAGCATAAGCACAACACTTTTATGAAATCAAACATGCACTTCTTTCCAGTTTTTGAATGATCAGAATAAAGATTTCCCTGCCTGATCAGACCCATGGAATCCAAGAATTATTAGAACAAATGTATGAAAAAATGAAGCAAAGTGGATGGTTATCTGGATACTCTTGAAGCTAATATAGTGTGAAGTGGTCTATTGATCTCCTGACTAACTCAATTGTTGGATGAAATAATTAAAAAGTATTGGTTCTCACTTCAATTTACTTGGTAGTATTGGAAGAGAAATTAAAAAGAACAAACAAACAAACACCTGAACTCCAGATGTGTTTAAGTTGATTACCTGAAAGAACATATAAATGTCCTTACATGTAGCCATTTTTCTGAAGGCAAGTAAGAGAAAACCTAATAGTGTGTAAAACCATAAGATATTATTTAATGAGGTTTCTAAAACTGGGTGCGAGGTCTATGTTTCTTGTGGGGTTTTTCTCCACTCGAGGTTAGAATGTGTAATTCTGCCTCCAGAATTTTGCTTGGTGTTTTCAGATAACTATGTTCAAGACGGGAAGTCTTAAACTCTTGAGCCACCAGAAGACTTCCGCTTCCATCTTGGTAGTCAGGATGGAGGCTCAAGGCCAAGCTGAGCTACAAAAAAAGGGAGGAAGTGAGTTTCTGGCAAAGGGAAGTGGGATTGTCATGACCAAGCCAAGTGTCTGCTGCAATGTGTTTAGAGTGTTTAAAAATAGGGTTTTATTTTATTACAAAAGTTAATACATTATTATTAAAGAAAGTTTGGAACATAGAAGAAAAAAATTCCCTAGTGCCACTAACCCAAAGTCTTTTCTCAATGCACTATTTTAACACTGTTTTAATCATATTGTATGTAGTGTGATTTCCCTTTTTCCTCCTCACTTGACATATGATTAAGGCTCTATGATTTTTGGAATAGATTTACCATTTTGAGATATAGTGTAAATTAAAGGAGGTGGTACAGAACAGGAAAAAGAGGGCTGGCTCACGAGTGAAGAGACTGTGCTTGTGCTGTGGGGCCTGGCACCAATGTATTGCTATATTTCCATTTCCTCAAAACAAAGAGATGTGGGTTCCTTAGTATTACCATTTTCAAGAACATAAAATTATGAGAGCAGTGCCTTTGAGACACACAAGCCACACAGTTCAGATAATGATTCAACATAGGTCACGGCCACCAAAACAAGCAGACAGGCGAGCGGGAAGTTGTTGCCACGTGAAATGGATGTCCAATATATAATAATGTAACATACAATACATAATGTGTAATGTATGGCAATAACATATACTGACTCAATTTTTCAACAAATCAAAACCCTGGATTTTTGTGTGAAATTGTTTGATTTTTAAATATAGACATCTAATTTGAAAAACAAAATACTGCCAAGGCCAAACAAAACACGTGAGCCGAGTGCCAGTTTGCGTGTCCAGCTAAACCAGCAGCCACTGCGGTAAACTCCTGGGAAAGGATATACAGAAGAGGGGTTAGAAAGAGCTACTGCCCTGGATGGGAGCTCAGTTGGTTAGAGCATTGCCAGTGACGTGCCAAGGTTGCAGGTTCCATCCTGGTCAAGGCATATACAAGAATCAAGAAACGAATGCATAAATAAGTGGAACAACAAATTGATCTTTTTTGCTCCCCTCTCTTCCTCTCTCTAAGTCAATAAAATTAAAAAAGCTGCTTATGAAACATTTTGGCTATACAGCAACTCCATTATTCCAGTCAAAAACATCAAATGCTTATATTATAACGGCGAATAAATAGAGCATAGGATTTTATCATCTCTGGTGGTTTACATTGGCGGTATAATTACATCCCATCAATGGTTCCAAAATGCGCCCGGGTCTGAGCTGAGCTTTGATGTGTTCACTTGAGTAACCATTTACTGTATTAGAAACAACTAAGTCCAGACCCTCCTAGGCCACAACTCCTTTTACATGTATTTTTCATGATCCCTTATGGTTCAAAATCAAGTCAGGTGTCTTTTGCCTTCATCACTCAGTTTAAGGAAAAAATGAAAATGAAAATGATGAAAGTCTTAGGCGTTCCACTGAGTAAGAACTGCTACCTGGAGCAGTTTATTCCCTTCTGGCCCTGGACGGTGTGTCCTTACCCTCCCCTTCTCAGGGGAAGTGATCGAATCACCGGTCACCACAGTCTTAGCTCTTGGCAGGGCTGACTCTCGAGCGCTGAAAACGGTGCAGAAACAGGATTTAAAAACTTTGAGTTTTTTAGGTGATTTTTTCCTTTGACACAGTTGTTATTAAGAGTTCCAAAAAGGCAACAGCCCCTACAAGAACATCAGGTTTCTAAATGATTCATCTCCTCACAGACCTTGATATTTAATCCAGGTGTAGGAATAAACAGTACAGCCCTCGGGTTCCATCCTGCGGCCTTGGATGGGCTTCAGTGAAATTCTATAGCAAAAGGCCTGGGCACTTCCCCTGACTTTCTCTTTGTTCTGCTAACTTTTTATCTCCAAAAAGCAAAGGGATTTCCTTTGGGGATTAAGCAGGGGAAACAAACTAAGGTATCGATAGTGTTTCATTAGAATCATTAAGGAGCTCAACGAGAAGCTCCTTTTCATCTTGGATGCTCCCAGTGTGGGTCCAGCAGGGAGCCCCCAGTTCTCCCTCCACTGCAGCTTCTCTTTCCGCTCTCCTGGCCCCAGGGGTACCTGGGTCAACAGGAGTAACACAGAGAGATGATCCAAAGTGATCTGAAAGGGAAACACACTGTCTTTTTTTCCTTTTCTTTGTATTTTCCAAAAACTTTTACAAGTATTCTTTTGTCAACACTAAATCATTTTAAAATAAACTTCTCAAAATCAAGAGGAGCCATTCTTATCCTGCCAGGTCATGGTTTTGAGTCACTGAGAGGAACATGGCGAAGAACAATACATATGATGTATTTTCTTAATGACAGATCTGTACAAACAATGAGATGAAAGTGAAGTTTCCTGTTCCTGAAAGGCCAACACGCTACCTTACAAATTTGTCCTAGTCAGACTTTATTCCACACCGGGAGTCTACAGAGCGCTAGGGTGTGGCAGTGAAGAAAGCGGATCTGTGGCAGCAGCTACAGCAATGCTCACTTGTCCACACGGGGACAGATGAAAAGGACTGCTGAGGAACTGTTCAAGGGCCACGAAAAAAATCTTGAAATAAACAAGAACATAATTCACATTTCTATTAGATTTGTTTCTAAAATGTTTACATTCTGATTTGTGGCTGAGATTACTTTTAAAATGTTTAAGGGTAACCCGAATGACTGAATTCTAAGTTAACCATGTTTCTTATTAATTGCTTTTGAAGTAAAAGAAGTTTTTTATTCCTTTTAGTTAAATTTTAGCTTTAACATTTTTGCCCTGGCCAGGTAACTCGGTTGGAGCATCACCCTGACAGGCCAACTTTGTGGGTTTGATCTCTGGTCAGGGCAAGCACAAGAAGCAACCAAAGAATGCATCAAATCTATGTTTCTCTCTTCTTCTTTAAAATTAATATTGTAAATTTTAAAAATTAAAAAAAAGTTTTCAAAGAGGAATTATTTTTCATATTTCTTATTTTAATTTTGCTATATTTTTCTTTCACTTGTTATGACCACACTTAACATTTTAAGGAAGATGCTTCATTCATACTGTCATTGTTTTGGCCATATCCCATTTAACCTGACATACTGCATTTCTACTTGTATTTAAAAATGCTCTTCACTACATTTTGGGGGCTTGTCTCTGGCCCAGATATTATTTAGTGGATTTTAAATTTTCTTTTCTATATTTTCTATGTGACCGAGCATTTCATTTTGTTATTTCTAATTTTATGATTTACTCTCTGGATATATGGAGTATAGACTTATGACATATTGTGTGCTCTAGAACATGGTAACTTTTTGTTTAAAATATACTTGGGCAAAAAAAAGCATATTTGCTCATACATATGTTAAATTTGTTTATTAATTTTGTGTAATTTTATATCATGTGGATTAACTAAATTCTACTTCTAAACTGTTGAAAGTACCAATTATGTGTTGAATTTGTCAATTTTTTCCTACACATGTACTTTGCTTTATAAATTTAGAAGTTTTAAATGGTCAAATTATTTCTCCTACTGCTTTTGCTATGAAATCTACGTTAACATGAGAAAAATCTCAAATCAGAGTCTATGTTTTTCATAGAAACAAGTTTGAGAACAGACCCAAAAGAAAATGCAACTGATATACTATGTGAAGAAAAAAGTGGTTGTGCACACTTTCCCCACACACATTGACCTCTGCCTCTTGGCAAGCCATTGACCTATTTTACTAGTAAGCGCAGGCTGCCATTGTGTTACTTGGCTGAGTCACAGTTGGGGCTTATAGAGGACGACCTGGCAATTACACTGTGTTCCTAGATTCAATGTACATTCATAAATCCTGTGGTGCATAACGTTATAACCTCGTGACTTGCTGAGGCAAAGCACTGTATAAGCTATCAGGAGAAATGAAGCATATAATGTATTTGTGGAATAATTCCACTTGAATACTATGGATAGACCCATCGGTTTTTATAATTAAATTTGCTACTGACTTGAGCATGATTATTTGTCAATACTTTCTTTTTTCCTTCTCAGCTAACCAGGAACAGATTGTTTATCTCTCAGTCCTTTTTGATGCATAGAATTCATCTTGGAAATAATAAACTCCCAAGTTTGTTCTAAATATTAAAGAAAAGTTAAGTGAGGATCCAGACTACCTTGTTAGACAAGGCTGTAAGCAAATAATACCTGTTTTCTAAGTGGTCAAAGGGCAAGGATACTATGAGTTCTAGACTGGTTCACATTTCAGGCCCTTCTCCCACTTCCTGTTTTTGTCTCATCTGTATTTAGGATAATGACGGCAAGTTCATTCTCAGGCTGAATTCCTCAAGTCTAATCTCCTAAATATATTTATTACTGTTGTTGAACATTTAAAATTAAACATCAATTTTGGATTAAATATCACTCTTTCATTTGTTACCACTGTTGATGTAAGAACTTCCAAACTTGTAGAGAATTTTTATGAGTTTGAGTCAAAACTGATGACACGCCAGGGAGCAAGTTCTCAAATGCTCTGAAAAATAACAGTTGTGCAGTTTCTTTTATGTATTTGAATTAAGGAGGGAATGTAAGGAAGATTACGTGAAGGTGGGAGAAAACAAGACCAGGATTGGATCACCAGAATGTTAAGCTCTTGAGGGTGAGCACGTATTAGGAGGGATCTGCAAGGTGTGTTAGCCTAGATGCACAGAAGCTATGGACAAGGCTTACGGAAAAAATAAGCTTTTTGGTTTTTTTCAATTTTTATTTATTTTTGAGAGAGAGAGAGAGAGAGAGATCAATTTGTTGTTCCACTTATTTATGCACTCAAAGTGCCCTGACTGACCCACGGCCCTGGTGCATTGATTGGGATGACACCCTAACCAGTTGAGCTCCACAGCCAGGGCTAAATAAAGAAGCTATATGACTGTGGTGTGAGCACCCACCAAGACCTGCCCAGTTAAGAATTTATGATCGGATCACACTGTGACGTTACTTTCCATAGAACTCCCTTCTATTTTGTCCACACCACTTAATATTAGTTTAGTCCCTGTATCTCTTCCATAGTTATAGCTGAAATCAGATTCTTCGGAAATGCAGTTTAGATAAACAAAATGATTAATGGCAATAATAGCTACATTTATTGAGTACTGAACTCTATTATAGGTATTATGCTAATCCTTTCACATATAATTCACATTACTGTTTTCACTTTTTATAGTTAAGGAACCTTCAGTTTTGTGAGTACCTTTCCTAAAAGTCAAACTACTAGAGAAAAGCAAAGCCAGAATTCGCACCCAAACCTTTCTGGCATTAAAGCCTGTGCATATAACTACTGATCTATACAACCAATAGCAGGTCAGAGTAATGTCCATTCAGCCGAAATATCAAGCATCTAAAATTTACATCTAAATTTAGATCTACAGCATCTAAAATAGAAATGTTATTTCTTCTGGTCTACTCTCGTTTTTTATAGCTTTTTGTCTCTAAGTGAAGAACAATGTTTTGAAGCCGCTTGAATAAATGAAGATTTTTTAATTTATTCAACAACTATTTGTTTAGCTCCTCCTCTGAATGAGGTAAGGTGATAGGTAGGGAATTCAATGATGATAATTCTCGCTTTTTGAGAAGTCAGATCACAGTGAAGAGGCAGAAATGCAACTGTATGGCATTGTGTTGTATCAAATATGCAGGGAATGGAAGGCGGGTTACTATTTCACACGGAGTCATGAGGGTGAGCCCCTCTGGAAAGGCAGCCCGTGAGCAGGGCTGGAACATTATGAGGGCTACCTGGGGACAGAGTGGTCCAGGCAGAGAAAATGGCGAGTACAAATGTCTTCAGGAGGGAGCCTGTTTACTTCTTCAAAGGGAAGCAAAGAGGCTGCTGTGGCCAGAGGTCAGTGAGTGAGGGTGGCTCAAGGAGGAGGGGTGCCAGGTCAAAGAAGAGTGGGAAGGGGAGCGCCCCCAGCAAGGGAAGTAGGTGGTCAGGAGTGATGCGGGTATTTCATTTGTTCTGACAAGATTTGCTGAAGGAATGATCCAGTCAAGATGACAGCACAGGCAGACAAGGCTCACCTCTTCACACAACCACATCAAAATTACAGCTAAAATATAGAGCAACCATTAGCCAGAACTGTCAGAAATCAAGTTGAATGGAAGTCTGACAACTACAGAATTAAAGAAACCACATCCATTCAGATGGGTAGGAGGGGCACAGATGCGGAATGGGCTGGCTTCCCCCCCCCACATGTGGTGGCTAAAAATTTGGGAGGGATATCTCAGGAGCAAGGAGTCGCAGCCCCACACCAGGCCTCCAGCCCAGGATTCCAGCACCAGGAAGATAAGTCCCTATAACTTCTGGCTGCAAAAACCAGTGGGGATTGTCAGTGGAAAAAAAATGCCAGAACCCCAAGCAGTTCCTCTTAAAGAACGCACACATGGACTCATCTACTCAGACTCACTCCCTCTGAGCTCCAGCACCAGGGTAGCAGCTTGAAAGACACCAGTTGTATACAGAGAGAAACTGAAGCGTCTGGCATCAAGGAGAGCAGAGGCCATTGTCTCTTTTCTAAACTCTCACCCAACAGAGCTGGCAAGCTGATGCCATATCTGAGACTCCATCAACCTGGCTAATACTGTTTGACCACCTTGGAGATCCCTAGAGACTCCATCCCACCCAATTAGCCCACCCAAGCTGCTTTTCCATATGAATGGCTGGTCTTGGATCATACTTCACAACTTCCTAAATCCTATGAAACAAACAAAAGCTGGCTTCAGTGAGCTCCAGGCCTGGCATTAGTAGCAGCCAGCTTAGATTCACAGCTTGGCTTTGCCTGGGAACCTTCAAGCCCAGCACAAGTAGCAGCCATTTCAGATTAATTTATAGCTCAGGCACGGTAGCCCTGGCCAGAACACAGGTGGGGGCTGTCCTTGGCCAGCAACACCCAGGAAATTCCAGGGCCAACACACCCAGTGGACAGCTACAGACCACATCGGAGCACCTCCACCCTGCTCCTGCACAGTTGATCCACCATGGAGAGTGGAGGTTGGTAGTCAGTGGTCACAGCCAGTTCTTGCAGCTGACTGGCCTGGGTAAATCCCTCCCATTGATCTGCTAACAGCAACCAAATCTC
Source organism: Furipterus horrens (assembly GCF_987537825.1). Lineage (NCBI taxonomy): Eukaryota > Metazoa > Chordata > Mammalia > Chiroptera > Furipteridae > Furipterus > Furipterus horrens. The sequence goes on along the minus strand of NW_028327174.1, from coordinate 107,995,043 downwards.
AACTACAAGAGGGGGGTGTACTCAGCCCACATGAAGGGTGCACCTCAAGTACCCAGCTTGGGTGATAGGGGAGGCTGTGACACTGGACTCTACTGGACACCTACTACATTAGGCCACACTACCAAGAGATGGAGTCAAAGAAGCTCTACCCAATACACAGAAACAAACATGGGAGGTTGCCAAATTAACTAGGAAAAGAAATATGGCCCAAAAGTAAGAAAAGAACAAAACACCAGAAAAAGAACTAAATGAAACAGAAATAGCCAACCTATCAGATGCTGAGTTCAAAACACTGATGATCAGGGTGCTCAGAGAAATGATTGAGTATGGACATAAAATAAAGGAAGAAGTGAAGGTTATACAGAGCAAAATAAAGAAAAATAAACGGGGAACCAACAGTGATGGGAAGGAAGCTGGGTTTCATATCAACGATTTGGAAGAACAGGAAGAAATAAACATTCACCTGGAACAGAAAGAAGAAACAAGAATTGAAAAAAAAAAAATGAGGAGAAGCTTAGAAATCTCTGGGACAACTTTTAACATACCAATACTGAATCACAGGGGTGCCCAAAGAATAAGAGGAAGAGCAAGAAATTGAAAACTTATTTGAAAAAAATAATGAAAAAACCTTCCCTAATTTGGTAAAGGAAATAGACATAGAAGTCCAGGAAGCACAGAGTACCAAACAAGTTGAGTCCAAAGAGGACCACACCAAGACACATCATGATTAAAATGCCAAAGGTTAAAGATAAAGAGAGAATCTTAAAAGCAGCAAGAGAAAAGCAGTTACCTACAAAAAAGTTCCCATAAGACTGTCAGCTGATTTCTCAAAAGAAACTTGGCAGGTAAGAAGGGACTGGCAAGAAGTATTCAAAGTGATGAAAAGCAAGGACTTACAACAAAGATTATCCAGCAAAGCTATCATTTAGAATGAAAGGGCAGAGAAAGTGCTTCCCATACAAGTTAAAGCTAAAGGAATTCATCATCACCAAGCCATTATTATATGAAATGTTAAGAAGATCAAGACTATGAATATTAAAATGACAACAAACTCCCAACTATCAACAACTGAATCTAGAAAACAAAAACAAACTAAGCAAACAAGCAGAACAGGAACAGAATCAGGTATGGAGATCATTTGGAGGGTTATCAGCTGGGAGGAAGGGGGAGAAATGGGGAAATGGTGCAGGGATCAAGAGCATAATTGATATGAACGAAATAGTCAGGGGGATGTTAAAAATAGTATAGGAAAAGGGAGAAGCCAAAGAACTTACACGCATGACCCATGGTCATGAACTAAAGGGGGACTGCTGGAAGGAAGGGGGGTGGGTAGCAGGCAGAGGGAGACAAAGGGAAAAAAGTTGGGATAATGGTAAGAGCATAATCAATAAAATATACTTAAAAAAGACTTGCTGAAGGAATGGAATGTGGGGTGTGAGAGAAGAGAGTGAAGGATGACTTTGAAGACTTCAGCCTGAGCAGCTGGAAGGGGAACTGCCGTTGACTGAGATGGGAAGACTAGGGGAGGAACTGGCTGGTGGGCGGTGGTTGGAGAGCTGTAGGCTGCAGAGCTTAGTTTTGGACATACCTAGAGATGCCTACTAGTTTCCCAGTTGGAGATGCTGATCAGGCAGTTGAATATATGTTAGGAAAGATAAGAGGCTGGAATTGGTAAACATAAAGGAGAAGCTGCAAAAGCTTAAAAAAATGGGGAGTAAGGGGAATTAAATTGCTATCTTGAAAAAGTTTCAAGGCATTTTAATTTATATCATGACTTACAAAGGTCTGCGATGCCTAAAAATATGTGGGAACACCAAGGTGTAAGTGGTGGTTAAAGCTAGGCCAATGGTTTTTCTAAAATGTGGGCCTCAGGCCAACAAACATCAGCCTCACCTGTGAGCTTCTTAGAGATGCAAATTATTGGGCCCCATTAACCTAGTGAATCATAAACTCTTGGATTGGATCCCAGGAAACAGTTTTGACAAGTTTTCCAGGAGGTTGTTATGTACATAAAAATTGAGTCAGCTAGATAATAACAAGTTTAGTATTTCCAGGTTTCAGTCATTAAAAAAAAAAAAAAAAAACCAACATTTTTAACAGGTAAAACATCTTTATTGTTTGAAGCATAAAAGAGTAAAAGAAAATCAGTATGACATTTCATTTCTTATTTAGTCTTCTCAATGAGGTTATAAAAATACAATGCCATTTACTCTGTATAAACTGTTGAAAATGTCTAGAAGTTCACACTTAATATAAAGTCACCTAAAATACAATGAGATAATAAAAAAACCCATGGATACAATTGAAATTACTTTGAAAAAAGTTTCTAAATATAGTCTCCTATATAAATAGGACTTTACTTTTTCTCATTTTTCAAAACATAGATAGCATTTTGCCCGTGTCATAAATGCAGACCATCTTCTCACACCTTTTTTGTGCTTTTCTTGATATAGTGTAACAGAAAAACAAGCTAAAATTATTTTTTCTTCAATTTAATCTCATATTTTCCTTAAGAGAAAACAAAATTCTTAACTTGTAACTAAGATTTTTAGTATGCCTGACTCATTTTCATTTTGTTTCAAATCACAATTCTATTAAAAAAAAAGAAGGCAATGATGTCAATGTTTTTTTAACAGTACCTATTATTCAGCTGCCAAAATCACCCTAAGCAGCATTTCTGAAGCATGTGAACATACACATGTGTATATTTAGAAATATTGCTGCTGCGTTGTTCTGGCTTTGAGCAAAATGAAATCATAGTAGCGTAATCTTTGTAAACTGGGATCCCAGGTTAGAATACAACTCAACTCATTCAGTGCATTTATCTATGAAAGGAAAGATATGGGTCCTTCACATATTTTTAACTTCATTTTCTTTCAGGTTGGTTAAAGGATAAATAATATACACCATATGTTAAATAAAAACCCACTGACTGATGCCATACATGTACTGTTGCTAATTAAATTAAGTGTATTCCTGCTGTGGAAATTGTGTTTTGGGGATTTTTATAAGATCATCTTTTCAACGCACTGGTAGGAAAGAATAAATGTTTTCCTTGAACTGAAAGAAATATAAGACAGATCATTAACTCATTCTCTGCATATATGATACTATTTTAGAGGAAGTGAATTATTTCACCCCAAAGGTGTTCACTAAAAAAAACACATTAATTGCTTTAAGAAATTGCATGAACATGGTTAATCTGAAATGATTTAACAATGAAATCCAGAGATTTGGTCACTTTCCTGGTAGAATTTGGACTATAAATAAAAACTGTCATTAAAATAATATGGGGAAATTAAAGAGCCACTTGAATGCTTATCACTTTATTACTGCAATCATAAATGGTAATGATTTGAATTAATCCTTGACATTGGTTTGTGTGTTTAAATTCATCCTTAATTATGCTTTTTTCTGCTCAGTCTTTTCAGAAATGCCATGACAATTAGCACATGGTTGTGTTACATGAAGCCTTTGGCACTCCCTTCCTGTGTATATGTACATGTGCTCAGTCATTGTGCCTCTGCTCACACTTTTCTATTTAACTTTTCTGTTGGATGGCATTGCAAAGTTTTTGCTGATTTTCAAGGCAGTCTTTTAGCTTATCCTCTGTCAAAGTCAGTCGCTGCTCCAAGATCGAAACGGTCTGCAAAAAGGAGGACAAAATAATCAGTGGTTGGTGACCTGGTGGTGAGGCTAATGATGATAATCTCTGCAGAGGAGATCCTTTTACAACTGGAAAGCTCACTCCTTTGCCAGGAAGTTGGTTCATAAATGGGCCCCAGAACTTGCTCTGCCTCTGGGCCCTAGCACAGAGCAAAGCACTGTCAAGCAGTTTGAAGAAAAAAAACAAATATGCATTTGAGGAGAAGTAGAATAAAAGAACAGGCCTCTGCAAACAATTCTTATGTCTGATCTTCCAAAGCATCAATGCCAGGGAAGAGGCCACAGGCAGCCATCTAAGTGGTGCCACAAGCCATATGGACGTGTGGGGAGCAGGGCTGGGGGTAGAATGTCACATGCTCAGCCCAGGTGCTCCTTTAATGTCATCATTGGTCATTCTCTCACAATCAATCTATGACACATCATACCTATACCTCATTAGACAGCTGAATACCTAGTTTATTTAGAAAATATCATAATAATTGGCACCAGTTCTCATGCCCAAAAGAGGGTAACAGCACTTCTAAGGGTGTCAGGAAGACTGAATGAAATAATGCACGGAAAATGCTTCAGTGAGTGCCTGGCACATGGCACACGATGAACCTTAGCTAGTTTAACTCCTTCAGCTAAGAAATATGACTACACATATACACATATGTTGACTCTTAAATTTGGGAAATCTATTTTTGTGTGTGTGTGTGTGATATTGAATTCATTTCATCTTCAGTCTTTTATATCTTAAAAAAACTTTTATTATAAAATAAAACAGATTCAGGAAGTTGCATAAAACACATGTCACTATGAATTCTCATGAGAAAAACAGTCTTACAATCAGCACCCAGGTCAAGACTAACATTCTGCTGGCCACTGGCATTGTCTTTCCAAGCATCTGTCAGGGTGACTGCTCCTGCCCTCCCCCTAATAGTTACTATCCTGACCATTCCAGTAATCACTGGCTTGTATTCATTATTTTATCTCTCAGGTGACACCCCTAGACACTATAATTTTGTCTTACCTATTTTCAAGATTTGATATGCCATTTAAAAGTTGTTTTTTTTTTAATCAATAGGCTCCTACTCCTTCCCTTCTTTTCTTTACAATTTGTCTGTTGTCTGACTCGGGACATTTGAATGTAGAGTTCCCACCAGTCTGGATTTGAGGAAGGGCATGCTCAGGGTACAGTGCAGTCTGTTCTTCTGCCCTCCTCATTCTCTGTCAGAGGGCGGCTGGATTCAAGATGTAGGTTAGAGCCCTTAGTAAGACTATAAGTGGTGGTCTACTCTTTCATTAGGAGACATATTAATAAGATTTGATTGTTCTCATTCATGATGTTAGTAACTACTCAATGCCAAGATCTATTAATTCCTGAGGATTGTAAATGATGATATTTTAGTTTCATCATTAAAAATATATTACCTAGTATATTTTATAAATAAGAGACTTTTTTCTCATCTACTACTTGGTTACCCAGTGGAAGAGTTCATAGGGGAAAGGCTGGATATATGCTTGGTTATTTTAGTCAGCAAGTTTCAAGACAACACTGTATTATCCTCTGAAGGTAAAACTTAAAAAAAAAATGCCATTATTTAACAGCTTTTGCTTTCATAATTGATACTACAGATCATGACAATGTAAAAATAATAATGATGCTGGTAATATATTCTGTCATTTCTTGAGTGCCTGCTTTGCATCAAGCACTTTTCCAGATACTTCATATACATTATCACAACTCCACATGCTAAAGCTGTTAAGAATATTATCAACACCATTAAAACTGGTAGATTCCATTTATCTACCATCTAAAACATAATTTTATTTTAATTCATTTCTAATTATAGTTCAGTAAAGGTAGTTAGTTATAAACACTGCCACTGAGCTACAGGTTCAGCAGTCTGTAATTAAAGTGAATCAGAGCATGTTCATCTCACTCGGTACTTGCCCACAGACTCGCTGTTCCCATTTTGCAAGTGCGCTGTGCCTGCTTTTAACCACTTTCATACGGAGGAGCCAACTGGCTATCAGAATTAAAGATAAAAATATCAGAGAGATGTTAAAGTGATTCATTTATCTGTGAATCAGGTAAAAATAAGGAGAAATGAGTCATGAAGCTGCCAAGTGTGAAGAATGGAAAGATTCATGTGGGTGAGACCCTCACGACAACTCAACATCGCAGGCAGTAGGTTAGCTGAGGAACTCGTGGCAATATGGGAAACAGCCAACCCAAACTGAATTTGGCATGAAGCTGAACGTTTCACTCTGTATTTAGTGGCTCTATTCCCTGGCTATCACACAAAATCATATGGCGTGACTGAAAGACAGACGCCAGCGCTTTTATCCGAGACCCACGTGAATGAATTCTCTGGAGATGAGCACTGGGCATCTGCATACTTTTAGGTTGTTCAGGTAATTATATGTACAGCCAGGGTTGAGAACAAAATTAGATGATTTTTATGCAAGAGCTATTTCAACTTGAAATATTTATCCTGGAAAAGTAATTGACATCTCTCTAGATCACATTATAGCCTCTCTTTCTGTATAACTGTGACAATGTCCTCTCTGAAGAATATTGGTATCCTTGGTCTGTATATCAAAGAGGAACAACAGGAAACTTCTTCAAAGAAAGCACTGAATCAGGAAAGCTGGAAGAGAAACCTTTGGTGTATCAATCTCAACCCACCACTTCCCCTAAATGACATCTATATCTCTTGACCAAGAGTTGTAAGATATTCATGGTAGCCCTTCTTTGCAAAGATAAACTGGCATCAAAGGGCTAAGTAAGATTCTAAAATGGGAATGCAAAACCCATCACTTCCAGAAGAACAGAGCATGAATGAAAGAAGATTTGGAACGAGGGAAGTTATGTATTGGATAGCAAGAATATCTTCAGAATGAAGAAAACTGTAAACACTGCCAATATTTCATTCTAACCAGAAATGGTTAATCCCAATACATTTGTCTTACAGCCCGAAATATGTTGTTGATAATATCCTAATCTGAACCCATCAAAAATTCTTAGGGTAAACATTACTGCCCAGAATCAAATACATTTAAAGCATGGAGTGTTGCCACCACTATTCTTTAGTTTTTACTGCTCCCTTCCTGCCCCTGGATCAAGATATAGAACTGTGTGTCTGTAGGGGTGGGGGTGAGGGGGTGTGGAGGGGTGGACAGGTTCTGACTTTATCTCCACAAGATCTTCTTAGAGCAGCTCAGCAGAGCATGCCTTGCTATACTGATTACCACCTGGAGCTTGCCTTTCTAAGAAAGAAAAATTTCCCCCTGCTCTGCTAGTTCTGCAACCTTCTGTAACCAGGACTGTTCTGTGTATCTTACCTCCCAGTGCAAAGTGTGCCAACTCACCTGTGTCAAAACATTGAGCTGTTCCATAATATGCTCTAAAGCATCAGTCACAGCGAGTGGTATGCTTCTTTGACTCTCAGAAGGGAGGTCGCTCATGTCTTCTGTTTTCTTTTTCAAGGCTGCTGGTGAACATTCTGATGACATTAGAGAAGGATTCAAGAAGTACCTGTCCATCTCTTCATCCTTGTCTGGTAGAGTTCTAACAACAGTTTCTGTTGTCTTCAGCATCATAGAAAAGATAGAAAGCATTATATTTTCCAAACTGTAAAATGACATATATGTAAAAGTTTTCAGTATTCTCCTTCTAAAAGCCCAGCTTTCCTTTAATTGTTCAACCTCAACTGTGACAAAGTACGGGAATTACAAGTATAATAAGAAAATAAAGCTCACAATAAATAGAGAAAATCCAGTTTTCTTGACTTTTTTTTTCAGTGAACTACACTTTGCATGTATCTGTCTGAGGGAGTAGCTGTTCTACTACGAAAAGATTGTTAGATGCATTTTTAATTTTTAATCTAAAAACAATACCACACTCATTAAGGTGATTATTATTTTTAAAAAGTGGAAAATAACAAGTATTGGTGAGGATGTGGAGACACTGAAACCCACAGGCATTGCTGGTAGGAGTATAAAATGCTGCAACTCCTGTAGAAGGTTTCACTGTTCCTCAAAAAGCTAAACATAGAATTACCACATGACCTAGCAATTTCACTCCTAACTATGTATCTAAAATAATTGAAAGCAGGAACTTGAACAGATTCTTGCACAAAAATGTTAATAACAACATCATTCAAAATAGCTAAAAGATGGAGACAACCCAAAATCCATCAACAGATAAATATATAAAACAAAATGTATGAACAATGGACTATTACTTAGTCATAAAAGTAAATAGAATTCTGATATATGCTACAACATAGATGAACCTTGAAAAGATTATGCTAAGTGAAATAAGCCAGACACAAAAGAAAATACTGTATAATTCTACATACACATGGTACCTACAACAGGCAAATTCAGAGGCAGAAAGTAGAATAGAGGTTACTATAAGCTGGGAGGAGACTTGAGTTATGTACCTATTGCTTAATGGGTACAGAGTTTCTGTTTGGAATGATGAAAAAGTTCTTAAAATATATACTGGGAATGGTTACACAGCATTGTAAACACTTACTGTATACTCAATAATAATTAAAATGCTAAGTTTTATGTATATCTTACTATAATAAAATAAAAATCAAACAAAAACCTCAAAATATATGGCAATGAACACTCTGAAAATAAAATTAATAAAACAATTCCACTTACAAGAGCATCAAAAAGAATAAAATACTTAGAAATAAATTTAACAAAATAAGCATAAGACTTGTACACTGAAAATTACAAAGCATCGTTGAAAGAAACTGAAGATCTAAATAAATGGAAAGACATCCCATATCCCATGTTCATAAACCACAAGACTGAATATTATAAAGATGGCAATACTCTCAAACTCATATATACAGATTCAATCCCCTCCCTATCAGAATCCCAGCTTCCTTTTTCAAAGAAATTGATAAACTGATCTAAAAATTCATGTGGAAATACAAGGAACCCAGACTAACCAAAATAGTACTGAAGAATAAGGCTGGAGTACTCACACTTCCTAATTTCAAAACTTACTATAAAACTAAAGTAGTCAAGACAGTGTGGCACTGGCATAAAGACAGACATACAGATCAATGGAACAGAATTCAGAGTCTAGAAATAAACCCTTCCATTTATGGTCATTGATTTTTGACAAAGTTGCCAAGACAATTTAATGGGAAAAGCATGGTCTTTACTACAAATGGTGCTGGGAAAACTGGATATCTTAATTCAAAATAATGGATTTGGGCCCCTACCTCACATCACACAAAAAATGAACTCAAAATGGATCACAGACTTATATATAAGAAAACTGTAAAAATCTTAAAAGAAAACACAAAAGTAAAACTTCCAGACCTTGGATTAGACAGAGGCTTCTTATATATAACACCAAAAGTACACATGACAAGAACAAATAAATAAATACATAATTTGGACTTATCAAAATTAAAAATTTGTGCTTCAAAATATACCAACAAGAAAATGAGGATAATACCTATCGAATGGGTGAAAATATTTCAAAATCATATATTTGATTAGAGACTTGCATGAAGAGCATATAAAGAACACTCACAATTCAAAGATAAAAAGACAAATAACCCAATTAAAAAATGGTTAAATGATTTGAATAGACACTTTTTCAAAGAAGTTACACAAATGGCCAATAGCACATAAGAAGATGCTCATCATTATTAGGAAAATGCAAACCAAAATTACAAGATACCACTTCATACTTACTAGGATGACTAAAACAAGCAAATAAAAAACCCAGAATATAAGTGTTGGTAAAGATATAGAGGAATTAAAACCCTAATACATTACTATTGGGACTATAAAGTGGTACAGTTTGGTAGTTTCTTAAAGTGTTAAACATAGAATTATCAGATGATCCAGTAATTCCATGCTTTGGTACATGCCCAAGAGAAATGAAAATTACATCTACGCAGAACTTGTACATGAATGTCATAGCAGCATTATTCATAACAGCCAAGAAAATAGAAACAACCCACGTGCACCCCAATGCTATGATAATAAATGGATAAGCAAACTGTGGTATATCTGTACAATGGATATTAGTTACTCGCAAAAAGGAATGAAGTACTGATTCATGTTACAACACGGATGAATCACGCATATATTTGGCTAAGTTACAGAAACCATACACAAAGGCCACATATTGTGTGACTCTGTATATGAAATGGTCAGAATAGACACATACAGGAAGACAGACTGAGATGAGTGGTTACAGGGGCTGGGAAAAATGAAGAATGGGGAGGGGTTGGTAATGGGTATGTGGATGATAAAAATGTTCTAAAATTCTTTTTGGAGGGATGAAATACTTTAAAATTAGATAGTGGTGATGGTTACACAGTTTTGTGAATGTACTAAAAACCACTGAATTGTACACTTTAAAGGGGTGAACTTTAGAGTATGTGAATTATAGCTCATTAAAGCTATTAAGAAAACAAACAAAAATCCAAATATATGCATTACAGAAGTTTCTGGTTTTTTAAAATTTTTAATCAATTTGTCATTTCTGGTTATCACTGAGGACACAAAATTTTCTGACAGAAATTACCTCAGTCACAGAAAGTATACTTCTAATGATAATGCTAACAACGAGGAGGAGAGGAGGAAGGAAAAAAAAAGAGAAAGAGGAGGAAGGAGGGGAGGAGGAGGAAAACGACAATGAAAATTAGCACTATGTAGCTCACTGTGTGCACTTGGCACTGCATCAAGTGCTTAACACATCTCAACTGGTTTAATCCGCACAGTAATCCGATCAGGTACAGTAGTAGAGTTCTACTATTAGTCCGATCTTGTAAATGAGAAAGCAGAGATACAGATTAAATCATTTGTTCAAGGACACACAGGTAGAAAAGATGTAGGAAACATAACGAGTCGTAAATCTACGAGATGCCAGAGTAACTTTGAGATTAAAGCCACTGTTCCCAATGATCCTTCCAACCATTTCTTAGGAACATAAAAACTTTCAAGTTTCTCTCTGTCATAATCTCACTAATTCACTATTTATTGAAAATAATAAAAACAAAGTCAAAATCCACCATTCCCAATTCAAGCTTATTTTAAAAATATGCATGAAATACGTCTCAGCGTTGCCACTTAGCCATGTGTACCCACCCAGGGTCTTTCCGTTTGCTCACTCAGCAGAGCTTTGCGGGCCTGCTCTGCGCAAGGTGCTGTTCCAGGCGGGAGGGCCGACGGTGGGCAGCACAGTCCTAGCCGTGCTCCCCTCAAGTTTACGTTCTGGTACTTTCAGTCACTCGGTAACTTAGCTTTCCTACTTGTCTTCCTCAGAGATTTATTAACATATATTTTTGTTTTATTGTCTAGCAGGCTATATTTAGCTCTAAAAACCATCTTGGTCTTGGAGCAGTTATACTCTGTACTCCAGAGCTTTCCACATTTGTGATGAGCCTGAAAATGTTAGCATGTGACCCTAAAATACCCGAGGGAGAATGCCTTTGTGGAGGATGAAGCACTCATTAAAATCCACACCCCAGAATAATGCCATTACTATCACTTCGGATTACTCATCTCCACATGAGAAAGAAAAGTTAAAATTGTCCTTAACATGTCCAGAAGCAAAATTTTATCAATCACAGATCATGAAAAAACAAGTTACTATAAAGGATTTCAGATGCTTCTCATTAAATATGCCCAGAAGCATCTAAAGACTCTAACTAGTCATCCTCTGAGCTACAGGAATTGGGGAAATAACAGAGAGCACTTACTTACCTCGGTGGGTCCCCAGGGGCTGGCTGGTGGCAAAGACTGAAATGAAAGCAGCTGAAGTGGAGCATGGAGGCCGCATGGAGGCCACACGGAGAAGTGCCGCCTCACAACCACAGTCCGCACTCTCAATCCCAGGAAGCCAGCTCCCTGGCTGCAGATAATGCCTGGATGGCCGCGCAAGATCTTCCCCACCCCAAACAAGTCAGTCCAGCTCAAAGGACAGACTTTCTATTTATTTATTGTTTAACATCCCTTCTTCTCTGCCTTAAGGCCTTCTCAGCCTTCCTAGTATGACTGAATCCTTTTCGATCTCTAAATTTCAACATAATTGTCACACCTTCAGAAAAGCTGTCTCCGACCACCCTTCTGAAGTGGGGCTTCCCCTGATCTCCCATGGCAGCTGATGTTTTCTGCTCTAAGTGATTAGTTTGTGTTTATATATTTGTTCCTTGTCTTACTGTATGCATCCTTCACTAGACTGTGCTATGCCCCCCTTCTCACTGCTCTACCCCCTGGACTTATCAGGGACTTGAATATTTTTTAAGACGTTAACCATTTATATGCAGATTTTATTACCATTCTCACATATGAAAACCAAACTCTCTATAACCAAGATGGTCTTCTTCACACAGATCGCAACATACCTAAGCATGTATACACATGGTCACAAATATCACCAGTCATGTTTTAGTAGAAGCTCCAGCAGTTCATGGGGAAAGGCCTGAACCTAATAAGACTTGCAGACAGGGTCTTTTAACGCTGTTGCCAAATCTGTTGCCCCCAAAATACAACAAGGATGCCAGCCTGTTAAACCAAGCACGCCATTGTCCAGGGACAGCCAACTGACCTGGAATCTGCACGATCCTTCCCCATGTGGGAAGGCCACCCTCCCCTCCACACCCACACTCTTATTACGGATTTCTGGACCCAAGGGTAGGTAGGACGATGACCATGCCCGGCTTGAAGCAGCTAGAAGAGCTCGAGACCGTCGCCCATTGTCCTTTAAGATTATAAAGGGTCTTAAGTCTGAGAGGGGGGGAATGTTATTTTTTATTGTTATAAAATATTAATTATTTTTAAAAAAGAATAATATAGGAAAGGGTGGAGCCAGAGAACTTGTATGCACGACCCATAGGCATGGACTGGGGTGGGATTGCTGGGGAAGCGGGGTACTGGGCAGTGGAGAGCAAAGGGGAATAAACTGGAACTATTGTAACAATATAATCAATAAAATATACTTTAAAAAAAAAGACTTGCAGACAGGGTAGTTGGTGAAGAAAGGGCAATAAGGCAAAGAAAAGATTTAAGATCATAGTAAGTTTCAACACCTTAAAAAGGATTTTCTTGTTGTGACCAGTAACAAATACATTAACATTTAATGACACATGGAGATGTAAAGAGGGGAAAGCGTATGGGCAAAGAGAAGAAAAAGTACTAGGTCTCCATGGCACATTAGCCAACTGACATATTTGTCTTTCTGTCTCTCTAGATATCAGGAGATTCTTTCTCACCAACCAGCCCTGCCTTTGCATCCTATTTGTACAGGAAAAGAGATGCAGAACTTGGGGGAAGTTTGAATGCGCTCATTTGTAAAAAACAGCAACGACACAAAACAACCACGAAGGGAAAAATATATTTAAGATTCTGGGCCATTATTGGGAATCTAGCAAATGAGGCTTCAGTACCTGCTGCTCACAGTACAGTGAGGTCCTCTCCTAGTTCAAAGTTGCTACTATTCATTTTGGGGTGAATGCGTACTGAATAGCACCATCATACAAAGCATTTACCAGCATTAAATGTGAACATGATGTGATGCCTGCTCTGGAGGACTCTGAGCAAGGCTGAGATCCCTGGCAGCGCCTGGCATGCTGAATGAACTACTGAATGAACAAGAAACACAAGCAGACAAATGACTGAGAGCTGTGAAAAAGAACAAATACTTCAGTAGTCCATGAAAGGAAGAAATCACGCCACGCTCCTTTCTTACTTTCACTGCTGACACGTGAAGGACAGTGGGGGGTGGGGTAACAATAATTCATTCACGGATTTGTCCAACAAAGCCTCTGATGGTAGGCATCAAAGCTACAGGAAAGAGTAGGTCAGATGTGGTGCCTTCCTTTAGGAACCTTACAGTTCTCCAGGGACCAATTTCTTCAAAAAGGGTGGCAAGGCAATCGCCACACCCCAGTTCTTGCCGAAGCCCATGGCTGACACCTCAAAGATGGAAAATGCAACTTCACTAATGCAGCAATGAATCTAAGTGGCTGAGAAATTCTTATCTTTACAGGTTAAAAAGCTTCACTTTCCATCTGAACCTATAAAATACAGAGTTGACTGATGCAAACAACTTTGATAATTTTGAGAGCTAGATATAAAACCTGTCACATTCTGTGGACAAATGAGTCTTAACAGGTTGTTTAAATGCCATCGTTAATTTTAATGCATAATTTTTCATATGTCACTTACATTAGAGAATAAATTCTTTTAATACATCAGTAGAAAGTGAAAATTGTGGCATTTGAAAGCAAATTTTTATTTGCCAAGTAATCATGGTACACACATGTAAACTATTACTATTTATATAATTAACAATAACCCTGGCTGGTTTGGCTCAGTGGATTGAGCATCGGCCTGCGAGCTAAGTGTTGCTGGTTCGATCTTCCAGTCAGGGCACATCAGAGAAGGAAAACTCTGACTCCAAAAACCTCCGCTGCCTTGCGGCATACCTCTTCAGGGGAAAGGCTAAGGGAGTAAACCCCGACAGAAAATCCGGAGCCGGAGTCCCTAAGGCGGTTTGACGTTGTAGTCAACACCGGCAACTCCTGCGGCGCACCTGAAGCCAAGCTGTATTGACTCCGTCTTTCCCTTGGACCCTTCAGCTGCGAAGAGAGGGGGGGTCTGCTGCATGGGCAACAGCAGACCCTCCATATCACCCTGCCCAGGCTCTGTAGCTTCAGCTTCACTGGAGAAGACACTCCAGCGTCATCGCAAGATGTCGATTCAACACGGGAGGAGACAGAAACCGTGTCACTCCCGAGTCGGACTGCACAGCCATTCTCGGCGGTGCAGATAGACTCTTAAGAAGCTACACCATCGTCTCTCGAGACGGACGGCTGCCGACCGGACCATTCAAGACACTGTGGTGCTCAATTACATGTAAGTTCATACATTACATTTATTTTCTTTGTTCCTCTCTTCTCTCCTCCTTCTACTCCCCTTCTCACCCTCCCATGTCAGAAGTAATCACTGTTGCCACTCCCTCTCAGAAGTCTGTGTTTGTGCCATCAGTAGGGCATTTGTAACTCCTTGTTGTATTTGTGCTTACATGTCTATATTCCCTATTAGATTATAAGGTACACTCTCTTATAGGGCATGAGTCAAAGCTTTACCACCTTTTTTCTCATAGCATAGTGCATGAGAACACAGGGATCAACATTAGTTGAACCGAATTCAATTAACTATTGTACATCAGCCAAGCCATTCACAAAATATAAATACTAATAATCTGACAGTAGTTGGAGAGAAGTATAAATCCAAGGTGAAATCAATATCGTTTTCCATTAAAAATTACTGTCTTAAATGCCTCCACAGAGGTACGATGGGGGAGCAATGCAAGCGTTTATCACTGCAAATCAGTTCTTGGTTTTTAACCCCTAAAAGCATATTTGATGGTTTCTGATGGAACAACATAAGGATTTTCTGACAAAAGTGAAGGCAAAA
This sequence comes from Furipterus horrens, assembly GCF_987537825.1. Lineage (NCBI taxonomy): Eukaryota > Metazoa > Chordata > Mammalia > Chiroptera > Furipteridae > Furipterus > Furipterus horrens. The sequence continues at coordinate 107,979,920 of NW_028327174.1, read as the reverse complement.
GTAGGCATTTCACATGTAAAGATAATCAGTGACTTAAATTTCTGACATATCTCTAATAAATAGTTTTAAATAAGCCAGTGCTGGCTTATAACTAACATTTCTAGTCTTGGTTTAATTCTGTAAGTGGGAAACAAAACAGACAAAAGTCAGAGAAGTCTATCCAAAAGTGGTCTTGACCCCTCCAGCTAAAGCGAGTTTCCCAGCATCGAAGGTTCTAAAATAGACTTGGGATGGTCACTTGTCAGGGATAGTGTGAGAAATACACAAACATTAGATCAGGAAATTCAACTGAATGCCCTTTAAAGTCCTTTCCATTCCTGACATTCTGGGATTTCTAAGTCACTACACACACAGACTTATAAAATGCCTGCCTGAAATAGACTAGGATAACAAAACAGTATCTTTTGCCTAGACAAAAATAAAAGCAAACATTACTTTGCAAAGAAAAAAAAATGGATCATTTGTTTTTAATGATAACATTTAAAATAGGGATTAGACACTTCAATAATCTTTCTATGGAATTTAAAATAATTAAGACATATTAATTTATTCAAACAAAATTATTTTATTTAGGACCTATATGCCAGGAAAATTCTAGGTTCCTGAGACACTGAAGTATATTAGTTTTCTACTGCTGCTGTAACAAATTACAAGTCTAATGGCTTTAAACAACACAGATAAATTGTCTTTAAGTTCTGAAGGTCAGAAGTCCAAAAAAGGTTTTATGGGCCTAAAATTAAGGTGCTGACAGAGCTGTGTTCCTTCTGGAGGCTCGAGGGGAGAAACTGTTCCTTGCCTTTTCCAGCTTTTAGAGGCTGTCCACATTTCTCAGCTCATGGATGTATCACTCCAACCTCTGCTTCCATTGACCTAGTTCCTCTAATTCCTATGCCTCCCTATTTCCCTTATAAGGACCATTGTGACTGCATTGGGTCCACCTGGATAATCCAGGATAATGTCCCCAGCGCAAGGTCCTTAACTTTATCACATGTGCAAAGTCCATTTTGCCACATAAGGAAACATTCAGAGATTCTGGGGGATGATGACATGCACATCTTTATGGGACAGCTATTCTGCCTACTACAAGGAATGAATAAACAAAAGAGATCCTGTTGACACAGGTTATACTCCAGTGGATCAGGAGAAAAAATAAAAATACAAATATGTGACGTCAGGTAGTAACAAAGGTTATAAAGAAAAATAAATCTGGGTAACTTGTCACATTAAGATGTAGCTCCGCCGATGATGCATTTTTTTTTAATGGGGAGATAGACAATAAGTTTTGGGCATGTTAAATTTGAAATGCCTATTTAGACTTCAAGGGACAAAGTCATGAGCGCATTTGGAAATACATGGTTTGAGATTTCTGTGGTGGGGTTTTGAGAATTATTACAATATATGCATTCATTTTTATAAAAGATACACATGAACAGCCAGATGAAGAGGTGCAAAGGGCAAGGTCTGGAAGGGTCCCAAGTGCAGGAATTTCTGTTCTGTTGGAGCTGGGGCGCTCAGCATACGAACCTGTACAGCCATGGGGCTCTGATTACTCTTGGAGGAGTCACACAAGAGAAGAGTTGCAAACACTTCAGAGGGCAGAAAAGAAAGGAGCAGGAAAAGCGACTAGTGGCTTGTAAGGAGAAGTGGCCCAAGAGCCAAGTGATAAAAGAGTTTCAAAAAGAAGGAGTAATCACCAGGACCGACTACACCAGAAAGGCCGATTTAGATCAGTCACTGGGACCTCGGCATGAGGAGAACGGTGGGGACAAAAGCTTAACTGAAGTTAATTAATTAAAGTGCAAACTGAAGAAATGAAGGCTGAATATAGGCAACTCTCTGGGGGAATTTGGCCATAAAAGGGAACAGAGCATTAGAGGAGCTAGAAGGGAATGAGGGCTTAGATTGACGTTTTCCTTTCTAAGGATGGGAGACACACTACAAGTGCGCGCTGGCAGGAAGGACAGTAGGAGAACACTGCGGACACAGGACGGTGAGTGATGCCTGCTGCTGCAGCAGGTCAGCACCGAGTGCTCTGGTGCTTTGTGTAAGCAAACTTAAGATGGCATCAGTCAGCATGGCTGTCCAGGCAAATTCAGTCCTTTGGGTGCAGGCATAGACTAGACAGAAAAACAGACTTAATCAGGTTGAAGTTTTTTTGGGTGAGTACAATGGCAGAGAAAAGGGCAAACATTTGGCTGTACTGAGGACCTACAGACTCTGAACCAGAGAGGGAGGCACAGACAAGGAGGTAGCAGTGAAAAGGCAGGAAGCTCAATGAACTGGAAGCCTTTCTGGGCTGATGAATTAGCAAAATTGGAGGACTAGGGGAAGGGGTGGCCAAAGAGTGGGAGGCTTGCCGTCGAGTCTGGCATCAGTGCAAAAGAGTCAGTCACCAAACCACCTGAGAATCCCGACAGAGAGAGGATGTCTGTCTTTCAGAAGTGACTCGCAGTGTTGCTCTATCTTTGGGTCTTTCCTTGAGATCAAAAGCCAGTGTTAACCAGGAAGTGGGTGGACCAACCAGGGAAACAGAAAAAAAGAGCTAGAGTGTCTCACCCATATTGGGCTGTCACAGGCCCACCACACAGTGTTCATTTCCAATTTCTAAAATTCTCAGGAACAAAAGGCTGTTGATCCTGAAGGAGAGAATCACATCTCTTCTATCTTGTATATTCGCCACATTGTAAGAACACACCCACCTGATCAAGTCTGATTGATTTAAGTTTTCTAGGATAAAGTCTGAGAATGTCATGTGAAATCTGTGTCTCCCAACTAAATTTACTGAACTGAGAAAGTCCTCTGTTTGTCCCTTGGGAGAAAACATGAATCTTTTTCTCAGAGAGCCTTCAGGCTTTAGGGATAAGGTTTTACAGAGAGCTTTGATTTTTCTTCTTCAAACCAACTGGAAATTTCATTTTTGTCAGAGACCTGAAAAACACATCCCTATGTAGCTATCAACAAGAATAGCTTAATGACTAATTCAGTCCCCTTGGAAAAGACAGCTGAGGTCACAAATCACAGTTTATCTTTGTCTTTAATCTTTATTCTTATCTCTACAGAAGCTTATTAATTTTGAAGCCATGAATGGGTAGGATACAAGGACAACTAAAGTGTGTACAAAACTGTCTTTCTATGTTTCACTTATTATTCAATTAAGCAAACATAAACTATAAACTCCTTAAAAGAAGACCTGTCTCTAATGTCTTATGCTGAGTCTAGAATAGTATACGCATCAGATGAACCTTAATTAATGATAAAGTTCTGACCAGAATCATTGGGGGTGAGTGGTAGAGTAGGTAATTAGTGAAATAGAATTAGTTTTCTCTCTTTTGCATTGATATTTAACTAAAACTGCTACAGGAATATGTTATTCCTCGCAGTCTAGACAAATATAATGACAAAACTTTCTGTAAACTCAAAGGGAAAAATGAGTAGCCATTACTTCTTTTGTGAATCCACAGTTACACCTCAAAGGGCTATAGAGTAAGGGATTCATTCTTACTATCTCTTTCATATAGAATTCAACAAGAATAATTTGTGCAGCATGCACTAGAGTGGAAATAAACCACTATTTATAGTTATACTTCACTCTTGGTTCAGGAAAGATCTGTGTGTGTGTGTGTGTGTGTGTGTGAGAGAGAGAGAGAGAGAGAGAGAGCGCGAGAGAGAGAGAGAGAGAGAGAGAAATCTAAGTTCTGAGGCAAGTAATAATTTATATTATATATTGATGTATTTTTGAATAATACTTAAATTCAAGTAAGTATTACATCATAGGAAAAATGGAAGTTAGACTTGGGAAGCCATATTTGGTTCCCTTTTACCCACATCATGTCTCAGAAAGGTCACCTGTGTCCCTCTCAGAAAGCTACCCCTTCTTTGCAGGCACAACAGCAACCAAGTAAACTTAATAACATGAGTGAATAAAAAAAGCAACCTCGCTTCAAAACTACAATTTTGAATGAATCAGTAATGCTTTTTTTATCTAATAACAAATGGCTTTATTTAAGTTTCAACTATACTTTAAAAAATTCAGTGAAAAGGTATAAAGCAAATGAGACAACTGTAATAGAAAAACAATTAAAAATAGATAGAGAAAAAAAAGGTATAAAGCATAATAAAGCAACCCTCTCCCCCACCTTAGGATATAAAGTGTACCTTTTCCTGACTGATCTCCTATTCTTTCCTTTGTAAAGGATACCACCAGCTTAAATATGGTGCCTATCATTACAATCTATGTCCCTTCACTTTTATCACACATGCAGATATCCCTAAACAGTAGTATTGGTTTTATATGTTTTAGAACTTCACATAAAATGGTATTATATTAGATCCTTTTGGTTTTTCTGTTAATCAACATTTTTATACTTGCCCATAGTGATACAGGTAATTCATTTATTTTCACTGCCAAATAGTATTCCATTGACTGACGACTCCACAATTTATGTATCCCTTCTGTTAACTACTACTGAATGCTACTGTAAGCATTCGTTTAAATATCTCTGGTATATAGGTATGAGAGTTTCCCTAGAATGGAATAGTTGTTAAGTCATGGTTTTACCAAACAGTGTCCAAAATGGTAGAATCAACTTGTTCTTCTATGAGCAGAAGAAAATCTCCCCTTTTCTACAAAGTCAACAATATTTGATTGTTAGACATTTGAAATTTTAAGAAAATTATGGATGGGAAGTGACATCTCATGGTTTTATTTTCATTGTGCATTTCCTTAATTACTAATAGCTTGAGCATATTTTATGTGTATATTGATAATTCTGTAAATCACCTGTTTAAATCTTTTGTCCACTTTGTAATTGCTCTACTTCTCTTTTTTCTAATTACTATTAAGAGTTGTTTACCTAGTTTGGATACCATTACTTTGTAATACGTCTCATACTCTATAGTTTTCCTTCACTTTTATTTTTTATTTACATGAGTTTTTGTTTTAAACATAGTCAAATTTTTAAACTTTTTCTTTATTATTTATACATTTTCACATTTTGTTTAAGCAATCCTTGCCTATCAGAAAACATAAATATATTCTTTTAGAACTTTTAAAGTATTGTGTTATTATTTAAGTTTTTAACCTATCTGGTGTTGATTTTGTTTGTGGGCAAAAGTAAGAACATCATTTTACTTTTTCCACATAGATGGAATGTTGTCCCAGCAACACTTACTGAACAGTTTATTTAGCGACAATTACGTCCTCACGGGTCTGCAAAGCCAGGCCTTTCATCCACCAACCATCTCTATCTGTGAAGGTCTACTCACATGCGCTCCGCTCTCCATCAGGAACTCTTTGTCCATCCTGGTATCACTGTCACATTTAGAGTTTAACAAGTTCTCAGCCTTCAAATTTCTTAAAGAATGTCCTGGCTATTTTTGGCCCATTGCTCTTCCATATAAGCTTTAAAATTAACACTTTAGGTTTGATTAAAATTCATTCTGAGATGTTACTGGAAATGCCTTGAATCTGTAGATTCACCTGGGGAGAACAAATATCTTTATGATGTTGAGCTTCCCTAGCTACAAATATAGAACCAAAACACATGAAATATTTTATAAATTTCATGTTTTCCTCACATGGAGGTCCTTCCAGTATTTTTTGTATCATTTCGATTTTAGTAGATACACTTCTAAAGCATTGTTCGTATCATAACAATGTATATATACAGAAGGCCAATCAAATCAGCTAGTCAAATTATATCTTCAAATAACTATTCTCGCTATTTTTATCAAACATAAAATTATCACAGAATCAGAAGTATTAGAGTTAACATTTCTGAAAAATTATTTCCTGTGCTTACTTATTCTCTGAGATAAATAATGCCATTCTTTGGCCTTTCTTACAGACCCTATTTTCTGTTGCACCAAATTCTTCAAATGCCAAATTCAAATGATGTAAGCTCTAAGTTAAAAGTCATGAGATAATTCTTTTAAATTATACACATGAAGTAAATCATGCTTTGCTTACATGAATAAGACCTTAGCTTCCCTATTGTATTTATTTTAATGATATGAAGAAGCAATTCTAAGGCAAAAATTCAGCCAATCATTTGACAAAGCGACATTCAGAAAATTAGCATGCTTTATGGAACATCTTGTAGAGGGCAAATATATTTATTGTTCTAGTTACCATCTAGAATGTGAGTATTCTAGTAAGATTATATAACTGTGATGTATATTCATAGCTGGATACTGAGAAACACCCTTCTGTCTATTTATTATACATTAAATCATTCATAAAACAGAGTGAAAACTTTTTATTTGAACTCGGTATACACAATGTACTTTAATTTGCATTTGCAAAATAATAAAGTCTTTTCTCATCTTCTCCAAGTACATGTAATTTGCCACTCATTTAAATCTCTATAAAAATTTAGTTTTGCTTTTTAAGGCAATTATCAATTTTTTATTGCATTTCTGCTCTTTGTGATACCACATAATTATTTATGCTATAATATGATGGCAATATGAATGGCACATCAAGTCAAATGACTAGTTTAATCCTATCTCTTCCTTGTATTAACTGTGTGCCTTGGACAAATTACTTGCCTTTCTACGTTTAATTTCCTCATCTGTAAAATGAAGAAAAAAACCTGACTCCAAAAAACCTCCGCTGCCTTGCGGCATACCTCTTCAGGGGAAAGGCTAAGGGAGTAAACCCCGACAGAAAATCCGGAGCCGGAGTCCCTAAGGCGGTTTGACATTGTAGTCAACACCGGCAACTCCTGCGGCGCATCTGAAGCCAAGCTGTATTGACTTTGTCTTTCCCTTGGACCCTTCAGCTGCGAAGAGAGGGGGGGTCTGCTGCATGGGCAACAGCAGACCCTCCATATCACCCTGCCCAGGCTCTGTAGCTTCAGTTTCACTTGAGAGGACACTCCAGCGTCATCGCAAGATGTCAACTCAACACGGGAGGAGACAGATACCGGTTATAAGCTCATCCGATTGGCGAAGGAAATGAGCGCCAGGGGTCTCCTCTGACGGTGGGAGAGGTCATCGCACCTCACTGGACAGCTACCGTCTCGCCATGGCTCGCCTGCCCCACTGGGTGCGTGGGGATCAGAGAGGCGCCTCTCGAAAAGTGGGCCACAAAACACCCGCACCAGTTAATTCCAAGCAAACAACAAGAAAGAAGCCTCCGGCTCTTCGCCTCGCTAGCTGGAACATCAGGACCATGTGCCCCGGACTTACTGCAGACCTTCCGTGGATCAAGGGTGCCAGGAAAACCGCTGTCATCGATAGGGAACTGGCACGACTAAACATCGACATTGCGGCTCTACAGGAGACCCGGTTGGCCGACAACGGAACTATCAGAGAAACCAACTACACCTTCTACTGGCAAGGGAAGTCTCCGGACCAACCAAGACAGCACGGTGTTGGGTTCGCTGTGAAGAACACGCTTGTTAACTCCATAGAGCCACCCACAGGAGACACAGAGAGATTACTTACCCTCCGATTGTCAACAACTTTCGGCCCAGTCAGCATTCTTAGCGCGTACGCCCCAACCCTCTGCGCCACCACCGAAGAGAAAGAACAGTTCTACCATGCACTGGACGAAGCGTTATCCAAGATTCCCAGAAGTAACGCTCTCTATCTCCTTGGAGACTTCAACGCAAGAGTAGGAGCCGACCACATGGCCTGGCCCACCTGCCTTGGAAACTTTGGGAGAGGAAAGATCAATGAGAATGGTCAGCGACTGCTTGAGCTTTCGTGTCACCACGGCCTGTGCGTGACAAACACATTCTTCAAGTGCAAAGAGATCCACCAGGTGTCATGGAGGCACCCCCGGTCCCGTCATTGGCACCAGCTTGACCTCGTCATCACCAGAAGAACGGATATTGGCAGCACCCTCCTCACCCGCAGCTACCACAGTGCAGACTGCGACACGGACCATGCCCTCGTGGTAAGCAAGGTGCGCATAACGCCGAAGAGGTTGCACCACTCCAAGATGAAGGGTCGCCCACGCATCAACACCAGTTGTGCCAGCAACCCAGTTAAGACCCAGCAATTCATCAACAAGATGGAAGATGCACTCGGCGAGGGAGTGGCGGCAGATGACATTATCGAATCCAATTGGCCACGTCTCCGCGACGCCATATACAACTCCGCCATTATTGCTTACGGGAAGAAAGAGCGGAAGAACGCTGACTGGTACGAGGCTCACTGGGAAGAAATGGAACCCGTGATCGAGGCTAAGAGGAAGGCCCTACTGGCTTACAAGGTCACGCCCACTCCCAGTACACTTCAAGCTCTACGGGCTGCCAGGAACAAAGTCCAGAAGACCGCCCGCCACTGTGCCAACACCTATTGGCTAAACCTGTGCAGAAGCATTCAGGAAGCCGCCGATATAGGCAACGCACGAGGAATGTATGAGGGTATCAAGAAGGCAACAGGCCCAATCCCCTCCAAGATCGCCCCCCTTAAGTCCAAGACAGGTGAGGTCCTCACTGACCAGGAACAGCAAATGCGGCGGTGGACCGAGCACTACCTCGAGCTGTACGCAACGAAGAACACCGTAACAGACACTGCTCTTAAAGCCATCCCAGACCTACCAGTCATGGAGGAGCTAGACACCCCACCTACTGCGGCAGAGCTCGGCAAAGCCATCGACCGCCTCGCTTGTGGGAAAGCACCAGGAAGCGACGGAATCCCTCCAGAAATCCTAAAGAGCGGGAAACCAGTCCTGCTACAGCCGCTCCACCATCTACTCTGTCTCTGCTGGAAGGAGGGTTACATCCCCCAGGATATGAGAGACGCCAACATTATCACCATGTACAAGAACAAAGGAGACCGCAGCGACTGCAACAACTACCGGGGCATCTCTCTCCTCAGCGTCGTCGGCAAAGTATTCGCCCGGGTCGCTCTTGCCCGCCTGCAGACCCTTGCTTCCCGCGTCTACCCAGAGTCCCAGTGTGGCTTCAGAGCTGGCCGATCAACAGTGGACATGATCTTCTCCCTACGCCAGCTGCAGGAGAAGTGTCACGAGCAGCATAAACCACTCTACCTCGCCTTTATTGACCTCACGAAGGCGTTTGATCTGGTCAGTCGAAGCGGACTCTTCAGCTTGCTACGGAAGATTGGCTGTCCACCACATCTGCTTGCTGTGGTCATGTCCTTTCACGACAACATGCACAGCACGTTGTCCTACAACGGCGCAACCTCTGAGGCCTTCCCAGTCAGCAGCGGAGTAAAGCAGGGCTGCGTCCTCGCGCCTACGCTGTTCGGAATCTTCTTCTCCATGCTCCTCCAATACGCCTTTAAGGACTGCAGCGAGGGTGTCTTCATTCACACCAGATCCGATGGCAAGCTCTACAACCTGGCCCATCTACGAGCCAAGACCAAAGTCAAAGAGGTGCTCATCCGTGAGATGCTCTTCGCCGACGACGCAGCTTTGACATCACACTCCGAAGAGGGACTCCAGCAGCTAGTCACTTGCCTTTCCCACGCATGCAAGGAGTTCGGACTAGCCATCAGCCTGACGAAGACGAATGTTATGGCTCAAGGCACGGGGACTCCCCCATGCATCACCATCGACGGATACACCCTGGAGGTTGTCAACGACTTCACTTACCTCGGGTCCACCATCTCGAGCTCTCTGTCAGTCGACTTGGAGGTCAACCGGAGAATCGCCAGGGCAGCCACAGTTATGGCCAGACTGAACCGGCGAGCGTGGAACAATTCCAGCCTCACTGAGAAAACCAGACTGCGCATCTACCAAGCCTGCGTACTCAGCACTCTCCTCTATGGCAGCGAGACGTGGACCACCTACGCAAGGCACGAAAGGAAACTCAACAGCTTCCACATGAGGTGCCTGCGACGCGTCCTGCATGTCGCCTGGCAGGATAAGGTCCCCAACACCGAGGTGCTGAAGCGAGCCAATATGAGCAGTTTGCATGCAGTTCTTAGCGAGAGACGCCTCAGGTGGCTCGGCCATGTCAAAAGAATGGATGCAGGCCGTATCCCCAAAGACCTCCTCTACGGCGAGCTAGCAGAAGGCAAGAGGATGACAGGGCGCCCAAAACTGCGGTTCAAAGACATCTGCAAAAAGGACATGACACAATGCTCCATCAATCTCAACACATGGGAAGTTCAAGCAGACGACCGCCTAGCCTGGAGGCTCGCGGTCAGGCAAGGTACGTTACGCGCAGAGGCTGCGCACAACGAGGAGGCGGCCCAGAAAAGATCGAGGCGGAAGCAGCGTCAACAGCAGCAACAACAGCCATCTGCCTTCACCTGTAACAAGTGCAGCAGGGATTGTCACTCCCGAGTCGGACTGCACAGCCATTCTCGGCGGTGCAGATAGACTCTCAAGAAGCTACGCCATCGTCTCTCGAGACGGACGGCTGCCGACGACGACGACGAAAATGAAGAAAATAATTCTGAGCTACATTATAAGGCTGCGGTAAGAATGCAAGTAAAATGTTCAATCTACAGTTTGTATTCAGTTACCTATCATCATCAGCAGCATCGTATTGGGTACTACTCCCATACCACTAAAATATAAATTGCATCTTTCTGGAATGTAGAAGCTAAGGATTACCTTCTTTAAGACTGTTGACAACATGCTGAGCAACTCCTGCATGTAAGGCATTCAAAGTAATTAATAAAATGTGTTGAATTAAAGATATTTTTCTATCCATTGTATTCCAAGATTTAAAAAAAATCTCCCGAACTATGTCTGATTTCTCAAATTAAATAATAAGCTGTTTAAGGGCAAGTGGCAGTTGAATAAATAAATGAGTCAGTCATACTAAATAAATGTTAACTAGTAAGTGAATATGTATATGCTGACTACACATTTAAAATGAAAATCACTGTTGAATAAATCCAAAAGTTACTGTTTTCAGGTAACTGACTGAAAAATGTATATAATACTTTTTAAAAGTACTTAATAGACAAAGACCCAAATTCTACTTAAAAATTCTGGCCCTATCATTTTAATGAATGAAAAATGGTATTCTAATAATCATATAGGATGACAATCTAATATCAAGCACTGGAATCTATGAATCTCATCTAAATTATTCAACCCCCTGATAAGGATTATTTAACTGAACATTTGAAAAATTATGGCATAAAATCTCCAGAAAGAATAGCTTATACGTAGAAAATCAGTAACAGAGACTTAATTACAAATAACTGAAAATAAGATGCTATGATAACAGTATATTATTTGATAGTGATACAATATTTTTCTTTCCTACATTTTTGTGTGCAGAAAAGTGTAGTTTCTTTCCTTTTTATTTTGCCGATTAAAGAAACTCAGAAACCAGGGACAATAAAAATAATGACTGTGTTTATAAAGATTGTTTTTTTAAACCAATTACCATGTGGAAAAATGGTTCAGGAGAAATAACATTCAAATACTACCATAAAATTCAACAGAAACAGTGAGTCAAAGAGAAAGAAAACTGGATTAGTAGCTTTGTTAAGAGTGGTTAAGAAGAATGGTAATTTATCTACACACACACACACACACACACACACACACACACACACAAAAGCAGGAAGTTCTTAAATAAGCATGACACTATGTCTGCTAGTACAGCCATTAAATGTAACCACCTAAATTTTTTTAAATCTTTTCTGAGGACATTTTTTTTTTTTTTTGCTATTAGAGAAAGAGAGGGAGAGGGAGAGGGAAAGACAAGAGAAACACTGTTGTGAGACAGAAACATCCATTGGTTGCATCCATACATGCCCCGACTGGGAATGGAACCCACAACCTTTCGGTTTATGCGGCAACGCTCCAACCAACTGAACCACACCAGCTAGGGCTCAATGTAACAACTTTTATCTGCTTCATATTTCAATCACAGTATTTACCAAAAAGAGCATTATTTAAACAAAGTCTTCTAATGATCCCACCTGGAATGACATAAGATTAATGCAGACCATCTGTTTATAATAATCGTTACTATATTTAAAAATGGAGCTGCAGTTTAGAGATCATCTTGTGGGATCTCATGGCTTGATTGATCAATTAAAGATTCTCGAATTTTTGTTTCTGGACTGGATGCTCCATACCCAACCTCTTTCATATATAGGTAAATAGTGCCATTATCTACTCAAAAGCCCACAATTTGGGATATTTTATACTCTTCTTTCTCTTCCCATGTCCAATCAGTAAACAGAACTTTTTGACTCTTCCTCTTCAGTGTCTCATGGGTTGGTCTTCTCTGCATTTCCTGTGCCACTACTGCTCTAGATCAGGCACTCCTCACTTCTATCTATGTTACTGCTACAGCTGCCCCCTAATTTTCCGTGCCTCCAGTCTCACCTCCCTCCAACCCCTCCTTTATCACATTTCCAGAGTAGCTGCTCTGAAACTCACATTTGCTCTCGTTACTCTTGTGCCTACAAGCCTTCACTAGTCCTCCTAAAAGTCTTAAGGTGAATCCAAACACCTACAATTGGCACTCAAAGTCATTCATGATCCAGCCTCGCCTCTTCCCTCCTGCCTCATCTCTTGCTGTCCCTCAATCCCATCCAAAGCTGCAGCCAACCTGAAATGTCCACGGCCCCCTGAGTTTACCATCCCCGCTCATGCTTTCTTGCCTTTGCCCGTGCTAAGCTCTGTCCTTGTTCTGCACATTATCAGGCATAGTCTTAAAGAAGCAGCTTAAAGCTGCCCCTACTGGACAGCTATGTCTGATCAAATTTTCTGTACCCTGCCCTAACTTTCTTGTGTACACATATACGCATGCACACACACACTCCTTATTTAACTACCCCACTGATGTACTCCCACAGCAACTTACACATATATCACTATTATTGGGCTTCATTGGTCATCTGTACATTTTAATTGCTTGGTATATAAAGATACTCATCAAGTATACTGAATAAAAGAAAGAATAATCTATTTTAGCAGCCCTCCCCCTCCATTCACTCTTCAACCCATTTCATACTAGCTTACAACTATCAAAAAAGCACTTCAGCAGATAACCAAAAATCTTTGCTAAATTCATCAAACATTTTTCAACCTTTCTCTTGGCTCTTAGCAATGCTGACTACTCCCATCCTCTTGAAACACTCCTTTCCTGGTTGCCATGACACCACATTCCTTCCCCTGCCTCCATCCCTGGACTTCTTCTGGGTCCCTAGAGCATACTAAGCTTCACTGTAAGACAAAGTTTTACATACACTGTTCCCTCTGCCTAGGACACTCCAGCACCCCTCATCCTCTCACCTCAACTCCTACTGAGGCTTTAGATAAGCACCTCCCGAACTTCATTCAGTGTGCACACAAATTGCCTGTTGATCTTATTAAAATGCAGAGGAGTCTGATCTCAGGTGATGCCCAAACAAACCTTCATGGACCACATTTTGAATAGCAAGGTTTTAGATCTCAGCTCCAATGTCTTTTTCAGAAAACTTTCTCTAATTCCACCTCACCTACACCCCAGATTTAGTCAAATATCACAAATTCTCTTTTACTGTACTGTGTAACTCTCCATGATGGCTTCTGCTTACCATTATAACCTATACGCACACTTCCCCACCCCTAACCCCCTGCTTCTACATAGTGCCTGGTATGTTCGTATTTGAGAAATGAATGAACAACGTCTGTTGAGCCAGCCCCTAATGTAGGCTGAATTGCTTCCTTCCATGCTGATAGCACAAGGTTCACCATCCTGAGCTCAGCTCCTACAGAAATTGAGTTAATCTGTGGTTAGCTCCCGGAGAGACTGTCTATTCCTGCCAGGATTCACTCATTAGAGATCTGTAGAATTATAGTCAGAGAAAAACTCATTCCATATGTACTGGTCTTCCTACTCTAACAAGCTGGCTGGCCAGAGTCTCCATGTCCATCTGACCAGCACTCCAGGTCCTCCTGGGCCAGACATATAAACAGCAGAAGGGAAAGTGTGAATCCTAGTTATAGTTGTCGGATCCAAGTTGACCACCCTGGTGTGAGAAATGGCACCAGGAGGGGGAGAGGTGGAAGGAAAAGACAAAGACTTTCAGTATATCTTAACAGCTTTCCATTTAATTTAAAATTCACTGCCAGAATTTCCATAAAGTACATACCTTTTTGTTTAGGGAATAAATTTTGACTAAAATACTGCAGGGAAAATTATATAAGTTAAGGGTTGGATTCCACAGTTAAAACATTTGCAAGAAATAAGTTGTGATGGGGAATATAATATAATAGAAAAAATTAATTGCAAAAAAAAACCCAAAACCACACTTCAGGCAGAAGCAACGCCCATGTTGCCAAGAACACTGCCTGGAACCAAAGCCAAAGCAAAAACTAAAACTAAACAAACACAAACTCCATGAATGTCACTCTCCTTAACTAATAAATACATAAAAATAGTCATAGCACAGAGTAGCAGAAATAAAAAGATCTTAACACTTGACTGAAATATTAATAACACAATATCTTGGGAGAAAACTGTGCTCTCTAAACAAGAAGTTTTAAATACATTTAAGGGGACAGGTCATTAATTTTGAAGTTAATTTTTTTCACAGTTCTGTTTGGTAAAACTATCAGCATACTCAATTAAAAAATGGTGACATTTTAAAAAACACATAGTTTTATTTGCTTGAAATTTTTCATGTCATTTAATGGTATATGAGAAAGATTATTTTTTACAGATGTGAGAGAAAGCGGGTGTCGACCCTTTGATACTTTAGTTCCCATAATATAAAATAGCCATTTTTTTTATGGCATGTATACTTCACGGAACACTTACATTATAAAAAAGATTTCTTGAAAAAGAACAGCATAACTTTTAAAATAGTGTTAACTTCATTAACTTTTTTCAGTAATTTTACTATGCAAAAAAGAACACAGCTAATTCGAAAGAACATACACACATAAGTGTCCACTGCAGCATTATTTACAATCGCCAAGATATGGAAGCAGCCCAAGTGTCCATCAGTAGATGAATGGATAAAACAACTATGGGGCATTCACACAATGGAATACTACTCAGCCATAAAAAAGGAGAAAATTTTACTCTTTGCGACGGCATGGATGGACATGGAGAATATTATGCTAAGTGAATAAGCCAATCAGAGAAAGACAAGTATCATGTGATTGAACTCATACATGGAATCTAATGAACAAACTGAACTAAAAAGGGAAATCCTCATAGATGGAGAGCAAATGACAGCTATGCAGGTGAGTGTTAGAGGGTGGAGGGATTGAGCAAAAAGGAAAAAGGACTCATGACATGGACAACAGTGTGGCGATTACAGGGGAGAGAAAGGTGTAAGAGGGATAAATGGTAATAGTAAAAATATAATACAAAAACAAAAAACAAAAAAACAACACAGAATCTTCTAAAAGTACACATCTGGGAGAGTACGTTTCTTAGTTAAATTCAACTTTTCAACTGATTTTCTAAAGCACACCACTGTCTTCACTTTATCTTAACATTTCCAGTTATATTTAAAATAATTATTTAAATTATTTATATCCTGAAATTTCATTAAACTAGTATTATCCCCAACATATATATTTCTGAATTTAGAGTAACATATACTCAGCATGCTACTTTGCCTAACGCTAGAGGTCATTTAAAATAAATTTATTTTACATATAATGTCAGCCTTAGAGAATGAGGGCACAGATTCACTTTACTGAACATGAAGCTTCAAAGAGAATAAGTTGTCCAAGTGAACTACGAAAATTCTTTGAAAGTTCCACCTGTGGGAACAAGGTGTAACACTGTAACAGAGTTAAATTACATAATCACTCCCAAAGAAGAGACAGGACCTGAGTCTGAGGGGCCATGCACACGGAAGGACTGAATCCCCTGGAACTGTGGGTAGTTGGGATTTGAAAAAGAATAATATCAAGAGAGAAACAAAGGTATGAGGAGATGGCTTGGGTTTTGAAAATAGGCACATAGCCATAAAATTGACTCAAACCACCAGAAAAAAAAAAAAAAAAAAAAAGCCTATTATGGGTTTGTTTTTGAACCTTTCCCACAAGATTTCCAGCCCAATAAATTGAGGATATCTACCAAAACAAACAAACAACAACAACAAACCAAGCAAACAACCAGAACAGGAACAGAATCATAGGTATGGGGATCATTTGGAGGGTTATCAGCTGGGAGGAGGATGGAGGATAAATGGAGAAATGGTGCAGGGACTAAGAAGCATAATTGGTTCGAACAAAATAGACTGGGGGGAGTTAAGAATAATATAGGAAAGGGTGAAGCCAAAGAACTTATATGCACGACCCATGGACATGAACTAAGGTGGTGGTGGTGGGGTTGCTGAAGGAAAGGGGGGAATTGGGCAAAGAGGGGCAAAGGGGTAAAATTGGGAGAAATGTAACAACGTAATCAATAAAATAGACTTAAAAATAAAAATAAAAGCCAATTGAAAATAGAACTCACTTTATAAAAATCACACTGTAACCAGATCTGATGGAAACTGATGTTATCATCTATTCCGCAAAGAAAATAATGCCTGCACACACCAGAACTAATAGCAAAAACAACACCAAAGAACACTTAAGAACAAACCTTGCTACAAGGATCCTTTCTTTTTAAAATTTATTTTTACTTTTTTAATGTTACTTTATTTTATTTTATTTTTATTTTATATATCTGTTTTTAGAGAGAGGGGAAAGGAGCGAGCGAGGGAGAGAAACCTCAAATGTACAGTTGCCTCTCACGCGTCCCCAACTGGGGACCTGACGTGCAACCTAGCATGTGCCCTGACTGGGAATCGAACCAGTGACACTTGGTTCGCAGGCCGAAGCTTAATCCACTGAGCCACAGCAGCCAGGATTACAAATATCCTTTCTTAAAAACAAAAACAAACAAAAGTGAAAATTAGTGAGAGGGTGAGGTCTGGGGGAACAGTAAAAGAAAAGGAATAACAAAGCCCTGACAAGGTGGTAAAGCTTTTATATCATTATGAAATATTTACATATATAATAGATCAGATAACTATTCATACCAGGAAGCCATATCCCCACAATTAGGCTTGAACAACCTATGACAAGCATACCATATGGCACACCTTCTGGGCAACCAGTAAGAGACAAGTGTGCCTTAAACACAATTCTTTTTTTAAAGTATATTTTATTGATTATGCTATTACAGTTGTCCAACGTTTCTCTTTGCCCCACTCTGCCCAGTACCTCCCTTCCTTCCAGCAACCCCCCCGCTTCCCCCGTTTATGTCCATGGGTCGTGCATATAAGTTCTTTGGCTTCTCCATTTACTTTGCTTTTCTTAACGCCCCCCCCACCCCTGTCTATTTTGTACCTACCAGTTATGCTTCTTGATCCCTGCAGCTTTTCCCCCATTTCTCCCCTTTCTCCTTCCCCACCAACAATCTTCCATATGACCTCCATATCTACGGTTCTGTTCTTGTTCTGGTTGTTTGCTTAGTTTATTTTAGATTTATTTGTTGATAGTTGTGAGTTTGTTGTCATTTTACTGTTCATAGTTTTGATCTTCTTTTTCTTAAATGTGTCCTTTCAACATTTCATATAATAAGGGTTTAGTGATGATGAATTCCTTTAGCTTTACCTTGTCTGGAAATTACTTTATCTGCCTTTCCATTCTAAATGATAGTTTTACTGGATAGAGTAATCTTGGCTGTATGTCCTTGCTTTTCATGACTTTGAATACTTCTTGCCTGCAAAGTTTCTTTTGAGAAACCAGCTGACAGTCTTAAAAGAAATCCTTTGTAGGTAACTGCCTTCTCTTGCAGCTTTTAAGGTTCTCTTTTATCTTGAACCTTTAGGATTGTAATTATGCTGTGTCTTGGTGTGGTCCTCTTTGGGTCTAGCTTGTTTGGGACTTTCTGTGCTTCCTGGACTTGTATGTCTATTTCCTTCACCAAATTTGGGGAGTTTTCCTTCATTATTTCTTCAAATAAGTTTTCAATTTATTGCTCTTCCTCTTCTCCTTCTGGCACCCCTATGATTCAGATGTTGGTACATTTAAAGTTGTCCCAGAAGTTCCTAAGTCTCTCCTCGTTGTTCTGAATTCTTGTTTCCTCATTCTGTACTGGCTGTTTATTTCTTCCTTATGTTCCAAATTGTTGATTTGAATCCTGGCTTCATTCCCTTCACCATTGGTTTTGTGTGGGTTTTTCTTCATTTCACTTAGTATAGCCTTCACTTCTTCCCTTATGTATTTGCTGTACTCAATCATTTCTGTGAGCACTCTTCACCAGTGTTTTGAACTCTGCATCTGTTAGGTTGGCTCTTTCCTCATCACTTAGTTCTCCCTCCAGAGCTTTGATCTGCCCTCTCTTTTGGGCCATATTTCTCTGTCTCCTCAACTTGACAGCCTCCTGTGTTTACCTCTGTGTATTAGATAGAGCTGTCATACCTGTTATATTGTAAGGGGCAGAGCCTTAGATATTCATCAGTCCTGGGATAGTCGGTAGATATTACTGCAGCACCTTGTGGCACTGTATGTGGGGGGAGAGGTCAGAGAGGGAACAATGCCCCTTGATCAGCACTTTCCCCTTTTCCAGCCACTTCACCTACTTCCTGTATGTGACTAGCACCCCTCTAGCTGTTTCCCTGGTGATTGTTCCCGGAGTGAGGGGGTTTGTGTGTGTTCTAGTACCGTGGAGACCCTCTAAATGGACTGTCCAGAGAGACAGGCAGTTTCTTCCGCTATTCCAACCACCACTGGTTTTCACAGCCAGAGCTATGAGGCTTTGTTTTCCCAGCTCTAGAGCTGTAAACTGCACTGCCTGGCCTGGGATAGGTAGGGATTGCTCCCCAGGTGTCCCTCCCAGCTTTTCTAATGTGTGATTGCTCATTCTGCCAGCTGCCACCACAGCCACCACAGCCACCACCAGCTGAGTCTCTGGACCTCAGGTTCCCGTCGACCGACTGGGCTAGCTAGGGGAAGGGCAAAAAGCCCTCCAGGCCTCCGAACCTTGTGTTTCTCCATGTGCCCACTGAAATTTAAATGATCGGCTCAGAAATCCCTGTGTGACTGAACATCCAGCTCTTTCCACTGGTGCATTTGTGTCTTTAACCCTCTTTTGGCTGCCATTTTCAGTAAGGGCAAGTTTTCCAGCCACACTCAGGCTCACCTGCATCTGTTAGTCCCGGGTGGGGCATGCGCCCAGCAGCACACACAGGTGCTGCATGAGAGTCAGGAATGACAGTCAGGCTGTCTGTTTCCACTTTGCCCCAGGCAGCAGCCTCCTTCCTTCCACAGGCCCTCCCTGACCTCCTTTCCGGGAGGCAAGGGCTGTTTTAGTCTGCCTTTGTTATGCAAATATGCCCTAAACACAGTGCTTTCTGCTCCATCAGCACCCTTTCCTGCCCCGCCCCCCGCCTTTTTGCTTTGGGGGGGGGGGGTTTCCCATGTTTTCCAGGGACCTCTGCTCCAACTTACCCCATTACATTTTGTTTGCTCTGCCATGGAAAGAGATGGAAAGAGTCAACCATGTCTTCAGCAAGGTCAAGACAAAAGCCAGAGTTTCTGCTTCGTATTAAAGCTTTGTTCTGTTGGAGCCCAGAGGAATCTGCTAAGCTGTCTCAGTTGCCATTCAGATAGCTCAGCTTGTTCTGGGCTGCTCCTCTGACAGAGCCCAGGCGGCTGCCAGCAATGCAACTGCTACGGCCACATGGCTATGGAGAGAGAACGTGTGTGCGCGCGCAGTGAGCACATTACGGGGTGGGCAAGAGAGTGAAGTTAGTCATTTTGGAGTCCACGCCACCTGCTGCCGGCCCCCATAACTGCTGGATGCACATGGTTGTGTGCTCCCTGGCGAGATTGTGCACAAAAGAACAAGGGGAGTGCATTGCCTGGTATGGGAAGGAAAGAGAGAGAGAGGGAGAGACAGGGAGATTTTGTTCCCCGGATTATCTTAGCTTGGATTTGGGATGGACAAGGTACTCTTTCAAAAGAACCAATCAACTTTCCAAACTTTGTGGGCTTTGTATTGGTCCACCTGCTCATTAGACTCATACGCCCCAATAGTCCAGCACCTCCTGCTGCCCCCCACCCCCTGCCAAACAATCTGGTACCAAAGGGGCGGAGCAAAGGGAAGAGTATTAATCCCCTGGATGGAGCAATGTTATAGTCCCCTGGGGTATGAAAAGCTGTAGTTTCCAGGTGAAGCAAACAGCTGCATGCTTCTCATTTTATTAAGCTCAATGTCTAAGTCCCCTTTGCTCCCCTTCTCAATATCTAGCTAAACAATGACAGTAACCCCAATCTCAAATCCAGAATCTCACACATTGCATTTAGTTGTTATTCAACATGGTATGGCTACAAGTATAGTGTATGAATATTCCATCATATTCATATTCATATGAATATTCATATTCATGAATATTCCTTCAGCTGCGAAGAGAGGGGGGGTCTGCTGCATGGGCAACAGCAGACCCTCCATATCACCCCGCCCAGGCTCTGTAGCTTCAGCTTCACTGGAGAGGACACTCCAGCGTCATCGCAAGATGTCGATTCAACACGGGAGGAGACAGATACCGTGTCACTCCCGAGTCGGACTGCACAGCCATTCTCGGCGGTGCAGATAGACTCTTAAGAAGCTACACCATCGTCTCTCGAGACGGACGGCTGCCGACGACATACACTATACTTTTATTTAACTAAATACTGTCTTAAAGGTCATTTGGTTTGTGTCCATTTTTTTGTTATTGTAAATGATGCTAGAATTAATATCCTTGAATAAAAGTCTTTGTCTGTATATCATCTTATTTCTTTAGAATAATTTAGAATCTTTAGGATGATCATTCAGTATCCAGCAGGAAGACTGAAACTATTTAACAGTTACTTTAACAGAGAGAATTTAATGTAGGAACTGATTAAACGGGTTTGGAACTTTGTAAGGGTTAAAAGGGAGGCTGGAGGTGAGAACAGCAAATGCATGAAGCAACTACCTCTTTAGGTCTGGGGAATAAAGAGGTTGAAATATTAAAAACTAGACAGAGGTTCCTCACTGAGCTGAGATGGTTTGTTCATAGGAGGGGAGAGGAATGTTCATTAAAAAGACATCCTGAAAAGGAAGAGGAAATGCCTGGCATTCCTTCTCCATCTCCCCTTCAGCTGAAAACAAACAACAAGTAACTCTTATGTGCTTTGGTAAAATAGTTCAAACAAAAAGAATTTTGTCACCGTAAACACTGAAACCTACCAAAATCCTGCAGAGATTTGGAAAGCAATTTAAAAAGTACACGTGATATAAAAACTGGGCTTTGTAGCGGTCATCATTCTCTCAAGCAAAGGAAAAAGAAAATACTGTAGAATTAGGAAAAAATAAGAGGTCAAATTATACCAGAACATTCATTAATTGTAAAAGTAAATTCAAGCCAATTTGAATTTGTAAATGATAGGGGTTGGTGGAATTTAAGCAACAAAGCTTTATGTATCCTTAAGTATGTATGATTGTGCACACAGTATGCTTTCTTCTACTGATGCCTGACTATCTTCGAAAGTAAAAGCAAAAAAATTGAAACCTACAGAAAGGACTAGGTAAGGACAAACACTGGGCCGTAATAGCCAGTTCACTCAGATTATGAGGTTTTTAATCTCTCTGCCTAGTTTCACCAAATCACTAGCTGTCAAGTAGCTAAAGAAAGAAAGAAACCATAGGCAATTTAGCTTCACTGTATAAGCAGCACCAAATCACTCCAAACCAGACTGATACAGATGTACAGAAAAACTGAAAGCAAAGTTCACTGTATTCCACAAAATTCCAAAAGAAAGAACCGCAAATGGCATTTAACCACCCTTCAGGTCGGCAGGAAGCTCATTGTGAGCTGACAGTCCAGGAGACAGCACTTTGCAGCGCCCTCCCATAGTAATTTCCTGTGTGAAAAGCTCACTGCTGTTCTGGCATTCCTCAGGGTGCATTTCTTATCATCTCAGAGGATGTTGCTCTTCCCCAGGAAGAGGAAGGAACCAGTTGTTACTGGATGTGTGGGCTGAGAGCTGTCAGGCATTTTCTGCATGCCTCAGCCTCAGCTGTGGGAACTCGCGATTCAGCTTAGATTCCCAGTCCTGGGACAGTCGGTAGATAATTATTGCAGCAATTGGGAGTCACAGTTTAGAAATACGGTATCTCAGGAAGTTGGAAGACAGAAATAATACCTGGAACTTCAACACTTCAAGTGTCCAGAAATATGCTAATTTTCTAAAGGAAATTCTGAAAAGTATTTACTGTTTGGTTCCCAGATAGAATCTTTTATAAAATCCTTTTGTAGAGTCGGCCTCTCTGCCTCTTTCTGTCTCTCTCTCTCTCTCACACACACACACACACACAGATATACATAAATATCTACCTCTATCTGTCTACCTACCTATCTATATACAAACACATACACATTTCACACAGAAAAGTTTACGTGGAAGGTGACTAAAGTTTTGCTGATTATTACGAAACAAAAGACTAAGAAAGAAATTTTGACCTTCTCCCCTTACGTGCCTAAAGGGATTCAGACAGAAAAACCTGGTTAAAGGAAGGGACCATCACACCTCAGCAACATAATACAAACTAAATGCGGCAGACAGGGCGAAATCCAGCAAAGCCTGTTTGTCGAACTTCCCACTATGCCGCACTGTCTCTGGGTGGCCCACCAAGAATTTGTATACCACATGTTTGTTCTTTCTCCTCTCAAACAGGGCTCCAGCTCCTTCAGCTATGAGGGGCTTGATGCCCGTGGCCAAAAAGCATGATTCCCAATACCAGAGTCTGGTGAAAAGGAAAGGAACTGTTTGTTTAAAGGTTATACAGATTTAGATTAATGGCTGAATTCTGCTGGTAAGTCCCATTCCTTCTAAGACACCCACAAGCACAGAGTCCTGCCTCCCCTCTTTGTCAGGTCAAGCCAGGTTCAGAATAGAAAAGTCAGAGGTACCATCTCCCTCTAGGAAAATAGAAGTCCGTGGCTCCGTATTTCTAAGTCACAGGTTGGCATTCCCAGTAGCTCCCATCCGCCTGTCCATGCCTGGTTGGGGAGGTCCCACCCGTGCCGCAGTGTTCTCCTCCATGCTCTTAATCCAGAACCATGTGGCACCTCCTTACACACCTGACCTCATGGCAGGCTGGTGGGGTCCCTCTGCTGTCTTTCAAACCACGTGGCCCAGTGCCAAATGGCTGCCACCTTTCATTTAAATCCTAACTGGCCGGTGACACAGTGGGTATGGTGACCAGTCCTGGCCACCTGCAGGAATCTTATGCAGGCCCCGTGAGCTCTCTGCCATCATCCTATGGTCAAAGTTCCTCCCATGTCCCTGAAGCCAGGCAGTGGTCACCATTATCTGCATAACTAAGAAACTAGCTACCAGCCATGGACATGCAAAGTAACCCAAAAGCTGCACCATCCCCTTCCCCCATCCCCTGTGGATGGCCACTCTGCCACTCTGCAACACTTCCATCTGTGAATTACTTGCTTTCTTTTTAAAATCCCAGACCACTGTCTCCTTCTCCTTTTCCCAGAATGGCATATAAACCTCAACTGCCTAATGCATCCTTCAATCTCATATTCTTATAGCACCCCCACATGTACATCTGTAATACATTTTTGGACATTTTCTCCTGTAAATCTGTTTCATGTTAATTTGATTAGCCCAGCTAGAAGAACTTAGAAGGCAGGAGGAAAATTATTTTTTGTACCCCCACAAGTCCTAAATCATTTTTGTTGACAGGTATAAGGACCAGTTTTACTACATAAAGTATTATTTAACTAGGGTTATTTTTAAAACTTTAAAAGTTTAAAAATTTTAGTAAAAAAACCCCAAAAAACTCATTAAGCTTTCTTTTCCCTGTGACCAGAAACTTAGAAGGAAAGAAGCTCAAATTAGTAAAATTTTCAGTTTGGCTACTTCAAACATGGAACTTAGTGATTATTATGATTTTTATTAAAAAGTATTTTATTTGGAGGAAATAACCAAGCCTCTGACCCACACTATTAATCTCTCATTACAGTGGTACTATCTTAGTAAATTTTATAGAGTTCCAGATCTTTATTTCCAAACAAAACAAACAAAAATACCCCATGTTTTTTAACAGACTAAAAAGTTTTAATTTTAAAAACACTTTACAGTCCTAAAACATTCTTTTGAAAGTCAGCTATCACATTCACAACTCTTGGGACTTTTTATAACATATGGTTCCTGATGTACTTCCAAAGCAAGGATACAACGAATTTGGAAATAGTATCTTCCTATCTCTAGTATTAATCTTTTCTCTCTTATCTGTAAAATAACTTATATCTGAAAAATATACATATGTTGTATTTTTATTTTTAAATGGTAAGAAATCTGTGAAAATGTATCTTTCATCTTTTACTTGTTAATTATCATGTATGTCTTATTTTTTAAATGTCTTCGACAATTACCTCATTTCTTACCATTTCAAAGGACAACCCTATGTTAAACACAAAAACTTAGCTTCCATGGCTGAAAGCCTTTTTAAAAGAAAGGGTTCACTGAGCCACAAAGGACCAGGTCCTGGGGCAGGAAGGCTAAAACCACCAGCAGTAGCAGGGCTGGGTGGAGAAGGCAACGTGTCCGCTGCCACGGGGGTGAGGAGTGCTTTTATACATTACATTTTGGGGGTGGAAGATATAAGTTGTTTAGAAAGAATTTACATTGGCTACAGATAAGGGGTTGGGAAAAGTTAAGAAGGGGCAGTTCAGGGTCAGGTGCCAAGTCCATAAGGAAGAAGTGTTTGCTTCTTGGACGGGTCAGAGGCAATAGTCGGGAAAGTTCATGTGTAAGAAGCTGAGGCTCCTGGGGTTTGGTGGCGCCTGGCTAGTCTTTTTTAATTAATTGTGGAAATAGCCACCTGGAAGTTAATTCAAAATTCCAATAGAAACTCAGGAATGTGAGCAGTCTTTTGTCAGTGGCCCCAGCTATTAACAGGCAAACCGCCTAACTTCTCTTTTTCTCTCGTGCTCTGGTCGCCATATTTAGAACATCTTAGAATGTTTTTTTCCTTGTCAGTTTTTAAATTCTTTCTCAACTCTGCTAAGAATTCTTTTTACTCATACTAAGCATTTTAGAGGTACACTTAACTTTTTGAGTCACTGGGTTTAAAAAAATTACTGTATCTGATCACTTGACAAAAGTCTTTTAACAAAAGGAGGATAAATTGTGGAAGGCACTAGCCAGTGAGTCCAGAGAGATTCCACAAATGCTTCTGTTCATTTCCTTTCAAATGCTTAGAGCAGGAGCCTGAGGCAGGTAAGCAGGCAAGGCCACTGAACCAATGCCTACAGATAAAAATGTTTCCTAACGCTTAATATGCAGCAACAAAGTTACGAACAAACATACCTTGCTTCACAAATCATATGCATTAAACTTACAAATCCAATGCCACCTTATCAACTGTTGTAAAGTTTAGAAATTAAAAAAAAGAACCTCGCCTATCTTCAAATTTAGAGGCTGTTACATATAAATCAAGGAATGTTAGCATACAGAAAAGTAATGAAGCAGAGTTTTGTGCAACACGATTTTTATTGATTTTCCTGGAAAAGGAAATGGAAATCTGGGGACAATAAATTGCATATTGCCATCTTATACTTTCAAAGTTATAAATTTTAGTTTTAAGACATTTAGGTTTGCATACACTATGTTCTTTCAAGTAAGTCTTTCCAAATCTGTGCTTACATAAGCAGTTAGGAACTGGAATAACTGAACTAGTTATGCAATGTTGTTTAGCAACCAGGACGAACGGTTGCCACAACATTCATGAAGATATTCTCTCTTTATCTGCAAGTTTACTCTTTATATGTCCATGTATTTTGTCAATACGTTAGTATTTTTCAGCTAGCATATTCCACATGACAACCTCCATGAAAGTATATAACTTTTTTCTTCCTAAAAATAGGCACATGCAAAAATCTTTGCAGAGAAGGAAAATTAATACACTTTGCTGAAAAATGTGAATCTAAATGACATCTAAGAAGGAGTGTGCTTTACATGGCACTTCCCCAAGTCACGGAAACAGCAGTGTCTCTTGCATTGATTCATCTGATCACTTTACTGATCCTAGAGAAGATGATAGAAAACACCACAATTCTTTCTCTCAGCAACCCCACTGGCAAAACAATGTGAAGCCAGGAGATTATCTCGGCCATCCTGAGATTACTCAGGGCTACACCTCACTGACCCTGGGGCAAGGACACAGGGAATCCCACAGCTGACATCCAATCTATCAGGAAATCCTCTTGGCTCTGCCTTCAAAATACATCCAGAATCCCATAGCTTATCATCACCGCCTCTGCTGGCACCCCAGGTCAAGCAGCCATTGCCTCCTGTTAGATTATTTCACTAGCTTTCTAATTGGTCCCCCTGTACCCCTTCTACCACCACCCCCAACCAAGTCTCAACACAGTAAGTAGCCAGTGCAAACGTGTTGAAACATGTCAGATCCAGCCCCTCCTCTGAAGGAAACCCTGGGTGGCTCCTCTCTCACTCCTCACCTGGCCATCCAGCATCGCTCCAACTTGCCTGCTCTTTCCAGATACTCACATGACTTGGTCCCTTCATTCCTCCAGTTCTTTACTCAAATGTCACAGAATCACGATCCTTGTCCTGACCATCCTATCTAAATTACACCCTCTTCCCACTTGCCTGCAGTGCTTCTTCACCTTTGCATTTTTTGGTCTACTATACTACATGGTCTACTTTTTAAATTTGTGAATTGCTTGCCTCCCCTACTAGAATGTAGAATGTAGACTTCTCTGGGGCAGGTGTTTTTGTTTTGTTTACTTTTTCTAAAGTCAAGAACAGCAAGCGGAACAGAATAGTTATTTAAAAAATATTGACTGAGAGCCAAAAATGTGTGTGAGTGGCTGTGCTCCCTGCCTTCTACATCTGCTATCCATTGGGTTAAGCAACTTAAAGAACCCAGACTAGACTGATGGGCTTTCATTACCGTGGTATGTAGTGTATTTTCAATTACTTCTGAGACATTACTTATACCTTGCTGTCCCCACCTGGAATGTCTCTATCAAAATTCTACCCATGTCTGGTCAGGTCAAGAACTGGCCAAAGGTTTTGTTTTAGAGAAGTCCTCTAGACCATTAATGATCCTTTCTGAATACTCCCAATAACAACTATGTACACTTTGGCATCCAGAATACTGAAACTGCCACTTATTTCCTTTACGGTCATTTTACCTGGCTAGGTTGTAAGTTTCCTGAGGTCAGGTATCCAGCATGACATTCCCCTCAGCATCTCATGTAATATCTGTATGTAGTATGGCTTTAAGTATTTTGATTGATGAGCAGCAAGAAACTGTAGACATTGATATTTTTCTCTGATGTAATTGCAACTTCTCAGTTTATTGTAAAGAATTAAATTGACCTGAAATACTGTCCCTTATTCTAAAAAAGGCATACACACTACTTTCACATTCTCTGCTCATTTGCCAGAATGAAGATGAGACACTGTTTCAGTTCCCTGAGAAGAGTGCAGTGTTGTGACAATCAGGGAAACACTGGCAAGATTATCAACTTCATTTTGTTCATTTGTAGGACAAATAACAAAATTAATACTTCAAAACTTAGGAATGTGGTTTATCTAAAAATAAAAAAATACACTTTAATAATCCCAGAGTATTATAAATTTTGTTTATCGTCAATATTAATATATTTTTTTCCTATTATGATACAGAAGAGAAATTCCTGTCCTGCTGCTTGCCTTTTGTGTGCGGTAGAGGGTACTAAACATATCACATCAGTAAAATTGTTAAATGTCCTCGTACAATTTTGATGACAAAACCCTGGTCTCATTGTAACTGAATAAATGAAAACATTAAAAGATTCAATGGAATCTTGACCTACACCATCTTAAGAAAACAGTATATAGTAAGTGATAACATAATCAGAATAAAGATTCAAAAATTTGAGATCAATATTATTAAACTATGTCTATATGACAGCCAGTATATGCCTTTACAGAAACACTAAATTACAACAAAGCTTTAAAAATGCAGATTGGTAACAGCTTGTTTTGATCCCAAAGTATTCTATCAAACTTCCTGCCTGGCATCAGAGACACAAGTGCAAGCCACAAAGATACTGACTGTTACAATGAATAAGATAATTTCTTCTGTGTAGTAAAAAGGCACCAGAACATAGGTATCAGCACCCTTAGAAATTATGCTGCACATATTAACTCAAGCCAAAGTAGAAATAGAAGCCAACTATTTCTTACACCATAACAAACCTGCTTTTATCTTAAGACATTTGATAAATTAAGGTTTAAAGAGGAATCTTTTTATGCTCCATCTTAATGAAATACATTTCTAAGGAAACTTTCTTCCAGTTTACAAAAACCAAACAAACAAATCCCAAAATAAAGAGTAACCACAATAATAAAAACCAAACCCACCTTTAAATACTGCTTTTACTGAATTCTAATATTTCTCTGGGTTTTTAAATTATAATCAACGGCAAAGTTCACAGTATATATTTAATGTAACTGTGCTTCATGCCAGAGTAGAAACAGAATTCCTTCACAACTATGTCTAATTTGTTGTTCTGAAGCAAAAGGAAAACAGCCAAAGTATAGAGGAGACCACAGATTAAGAATTACCAGCTGATTAACAGGAAGACAAACAGATAAAAGTGATTTCACTTTAGTTTTCCGACAAATTATTTATCAATGAACTAAAAATATTATGTATACACACTAAGAAATAACCTACTGAATGGGAGAAGATATTTGTGAATGATATATCCAGTAAGGGGTTAATATCCAAAATATATAAAAAACTCATACAACTTAATACCAATAAATAAATAAATAAATAAATAAATAAGTCTAATTTTAAAACGGACAGAGGACCTGAATTGACATTTCTCCCAAGAGGAGATTCAGATCAACAACTGACATGAAAAAACGCTCCATGTTACTAATCATTAGGGAAATTCGAATTAAAACCACAATGAGATATCTCCTCACACATGTCACAATGGCTAATATCACTAATTCAACAAACAGCAAGTGCTGGCAAGGATGTGGAGAAAAGGGAACCCTAGTGCATTGCTGGTGGGATTGTAAATTAGTGCAGCCACTGTAGAAAACAGTATGGAGATTCCCCAGAGTACTAAAAGTAGAGCTGCCACACGATTCAGCAATTTTACTTCTGGGTATATATCCAAAGAAAACAAAAACTTTAATTCAAAGAGATATGTACCCTCATATGTTCACTCCAGCATTAATAGCCAAGATATAGAATCAACCTAGATGCCCATCAACAGGAGAATGATAAATACGATTTGGCACACACACACACAAATACACACACATGAATATTATTCGGCAATGAAAAAGAGTAAGATCTTGCCATTGTGGCAACATGGATGGACATAGAAGGTATTATGCTAAGTGAAATAAGTCATACATGGTATCACTTATATGTAGAAGCTAAAAGAAACAAATGAATAAACAAAACAAAACAAAACAAACAGATGCATAGATATACAGATATTGAGAATGAGTTGATGGTTGGCAAAGAGGAGGTGGTGGGAGAGATGGAAAAGAAAAAGAGAAAAAAGCTTTAAGAAGTAAAAAATAAGAAGAAAAAAATTTTAAAGCACTTGATAGATATTTTCTTTTTAATATGTTATTTACTTATTTTTAGAGAGAGGGCAACAGAGGGAGAAAGAGAGGTGACAAACAGTGATGTGAGAGAGAAACATCATGTGTTGCCTCTCACATGCGCCTGACTGGGGACAGAGCTCGCAACCTCAGGACAGAACCTACAACCCAGGTGCGTGCCCAGACTGGGAATAGAACCAGTAACCTTTCATTTTGCGGGACAATGCCCAACCAACTGAGCCATATTGGTCAGGGCTAAAGATACTCCTTTTATATATATACATAATTGATTATGCTATTGCAGTTGTCTCAATTTCTCCCTCTTTGCCCCCCAACCAGCACCCCCCACTCCCTCAGGCAATCCCCACACCCTTGTTCATGTCCATGGGTCATGTGTATAAGTTATTTGGCTACTTCATTTCCTATACTGTATTTTATATCCCCATGGCTATTCTGTAACTACCTATTTGTACACATTCCCCTCCCACCTGGCAACCATCAAAATGCTGTGTCCATGATTCTGTATCTGTTCTTCTTGTTTGCTTAGTTTGTTTTTTAGATTTAATTGCTGAAATATATGCATTTTTTGCCATTTTATTGTTCATAGTTTTGATCTTTTACTTTTTCTTAAATAAGTCCCTTTAACATTTCATATAATGGTTTGGTGATGATGAACTCTTTTAGTTTTTTTCTTGTCTGGGAAGCTCTTCATCTGCCTTTAGATTCTAAATGATATCTGCAGGTAGAGCAATCTTGGCTGTAGGTCCCTGCTTTTCATGACTTTGAATATTTCTTGCTCATTTCTCTAGCCTGCAAAGTTCGTTTTGAAAAATGAGTTGACAGTCTTATAGGAATTCCCCTATAGGTAACTAACTGTTTTTCTCTTGCTGCTTTTAAGATTCTCTCTTTATATTTAAGCTTTGGCTTTTTAATTATGATATGTCTTACAGAGGGCCTCTGCATCCATCTTGCTTTGCATGTCTATTTCCTTCATCAAATTAGAGAAGTTTTCTTTTGATATTTTTTCTTTTTCTTTTAAAGCTGGAATTCTAGAAATGTGCTTAATGTTTTTTGTTTTTTCATTTAATTATTTTTATAGAGAGGGCAAGGGAGGGAGAGAGTAAGGGTGACAAACATCAATGTGTGGCTGCCTCTCACATTCCCTAACTGGGGACCTAGTCTGCAATCCAGGCATGTGCCTTGACTGGGAATCTAACCAGTGACCACTTGGTTTGCAGGCCAGAACTCAAACCACTGAGTCACACCAGCCAGGGCTCATTATTTTTGCTAGTAAACTTCCAATTTCTAGCCCTTTCTCTTCTCCTTCACACACCCCTATGATGCGAATGCTGAAATGTTTGAAGTTGTTTTTTTTTGGTTCTTTTTTTCTTGTTGTTCTCCTTGTTTGTGTGTGTGTTTATGTGTGTGGGGGGGGTGTTGTTGTTTTTTGCTTCCTTATGTTCCAAATCATTGCTTTGATTCTTAGCTTCATCCACTCTACTGTTGTTTCCATGTACTGTAAATTGTTCTTTATTTTAATTAATATATTTTCATTTCTGACTGGATCTTTTTTATACTGTTGAGGTCCTAAGTTCCTTGAGCATCCGTATAACCAGTGCTTTGAACTCTGCATCTGATAGATTGCTTATCTCCATTTGTTTAGTTTTTTTTCTGGAGTTTTGATCTATTCTTTCATTTGGGCCATGTTTCTTTGTCTCCTCATTTCAGCAGCCTCCCTGTGTTTGTTTCTACGTGTTAGGTAGAGCTGATAGGACTCCCTGTCTTGGTAGCATGGCCTAACATAGTAGGTGTCCTATAGGGTAGTGGCACAGCCTCCCTTATCACCCAAGCTGGGTACCCAAGGTGTGCCCTTCATGTGGGCTGTGTACAGTAGTCCCTCTCTATATCACGGTTCACTTATCGCGGCCTCGCTGTATTGTAGGTTTTTAAAAAATATATTTAAATATTTATCACGGACTTTTCACTATATTGCGGGATTTGCAGTACTGTATACGTATGTTGATAAGGTTACATAGGCTTAAGAGTGTAGAATAAATGTAAGGTTCCTACTTCGTGGGGGGGTCTAGAACGTAATACCTGTGATAAGTGAGGGAATACTGTATACCCTCCTCTTGTAGTTGAGCCTTGGTTGTTGTTGGGAGGTCAATGGAAGGGATTTAGTCAGGTTAGTCAGCTGCAAGGACTGGCTGGGACCACTGACCATTATCCTCTGCTCTCTGTGGAGAAACAGCTGTGCAGGGGCAGGGTGGTGGTGCTCTGATGCGATCTGCAGCTGTTCACTGGGTGCACAGGCTCTGGGGTTTCCCAGGTGGTGTAGGCCAAGGTCAGCCCCCACCAGTGTTCTTCCTGGGGCCACCCTGCAAGATATATAAAGCAATCTTAGGTGGCTGCTACTTGTGCTGGGCTTGGAGATTCCCAGGAGAAGCCAAGCTATGAACCTAGGCTGGCTGCTGCTAGTGCTGGGCCTGGGGCCACTTAGAAAGAGGTACGAGGTCTGGGGGCTCATTAAGGCCAGCTGTTGCTTGTTTGAGAGGATTTAGGAAGTCGTGAAGCATACGCCAAGACCAGCCATTCATATGGAAAAGCCACTGTTAACAGCCTGGGTCCCTCCATAAGTTGGGTGGGACAGGGCCTCAGGTGATCTTTAAGGCAGGGCAAACAGTGTTAGCCAGGGTGATGGGGTCTCAGATGTGGCACCTGCCTGTAGGTTCTGTGGCTCTGCAGGAGGAGGGTTCAGAAAAGGGACAGGGGCCTCTGCTCATCTTTCTGTCTGGGAGAAAGCTGTCCCCAGCTCTTGCCTTGATGCCAGGCACTTCATTTCCTTCTTGTATGCTGCTGATGGCTTTCAAGATGCTACCCTAGTGCTGAAGCTCAGAGAGAGTGAATCTGAGTAAATCTGTGTGAGTTCCTTAAGAGCAACTGCTTGGGACTCCAGATATTTCTTCCACTGACTGAATCCCCCTGGTTTTTGCAGCCAGAAGTGGGGACTTATCATGAAACTCGGCTGGGGGGTCTAGTGTTACCTGGGACTCTTTGCTCCCAAGATATCCCTCTTAAATATTTTTAAAGTATATTTTATTGATTATGTTGTTACAGTAGTCCCAATTTCCCCCCTTTGCTCTGTTCCACCCAGTACCCCTGTTCCCTCCAGCAATGTCCCACCCCCCTTAGTTCATGTCCATGAGTTGTGCATGTAAGTTATTTGGCTTCACTGTTTCCTATATTGTTCTTAACTTTCCCCTATTTTGTACCAACCAATTATGCTTCTTAATCCTTGCACCATTTCCCCATTTCTCCTCCTTCCCCCTCCAGATGATAACCCTCCAAATGATCCCCATACCTATGATGCTGTTCTTATTCTGGTTTGGTTAGCTGGATTTTGTTTTTATTTTTTAGATTCAGTTGTTGATATTTGTGAGTTTGTTGTCATTTTAATGTTCGTAGTTTTGATCTTTTTCTTAAGTAAGTCCCTTTGACATTTCATATAATAATGGCTTGGTGGTGATGAACTCCTTGAGCTTTACCTTCTCTGGGAAGCACTTTATCTGCCCTTCCATTCCAAATGAGCTTTGCTGGATAGAGTAATCTTGGCTGTGGGTCCTTGTTTTTCATCACATTGAATACTTCTTGCCAGTCCCTTCTTGCCTGCAAAGTTTCTTTTGAGAAATCAGCTGATAGTCATATAGGTACCCCTTTGTAGGTAACTCTCCGCTTTTCTCTTGCTACTTTTAAGATTCTTTATCTTTCACCTCTGGCATTTTAATTATGATGTGTTTTGGTGTGGTCCTCTTTGGGTCTAGCTTGTTTAGGACTCTCTGTGCTTCCTGGACTTGTATGTCTATTTCCTTCACCAAATTTGGGAAGTTTTCCTTCATTATTTTTTGCATAAGCTTTCAATTTCTTGCTCTTTCTCTTCTTCTGGCACCCTTATGATTCAGATGTTGGCATGTTTAAAGTTGTCCCAAAGGTTCCTAAGCCTCTCCTCAATTTTTAAAATTCTTGTTTCCTTATTCTATTTGGTTGACTGTTTTTTTCTTCCTTATATTCCAAATCATTGATTTGAACCCCGGTTTCCTTCCCTTCACCACTGGTTTTGTGTGGATTTTCCTTCATTTCACTTCCTCCCTTATGCGTTTGCCATACTTAAGCATATCTGTAGAGCCTGTGAGCATCTTTATCACCAGTGTTTCTAACTCTTCATTTGTTAGGTTGGCTATTTCCTTGTCTGTAAGGTTGGCTATCTCCTCATCGCTTAGTTCTCCCACTGGAACCTTGATCCATTCCCTTTTGGGCCATACTTCTCTGTCTCCTCATTCTGACAGGCTCCTGTGTTTGTTTGCCTCTGTGTCTTAGGTAGAGCTGTTGTACCTGTTATGTTATAAGGGGTGGAGCCTCAGGTATTTGTCAGTACAGGTGACCTGTTTCACCACGTTGTGGCACTCTATGTGGGGGAGGGGTCTGAGAGAGAACAATGCCGCTTGCTCAGCACTCACCCCCTTTCCAGGCACTTCTCCTGCTTCCGTATGAGACTGGTGCTTCTCTAACTGTTGTGCTGGTCGTGGTTCCCAGAGTTGGGGGGTCTGGGACCATGGTTTGCACAGTCAGAAGCAATGAGGCTTTATTTTCCCCGGCACTGGAACCATGAGCTCTGTGGTCGGTCTGGTCTGATGATGGGAGCGCTCCCCAGGTGTCCCTCCCTACTTTTTAAAACGTGTGACTGCGCTCCTGCCAGCCTGCCGCTGCCACCACTACTACTGCCACCACACTGCATCCTCTCTGCCCCTCCTATCTGTCGGAATGAGTATTTCTTCTTTATATCTTTCTTTGTTGGACTTGATGCAGCTCGATTTTCTGGAACTTCTGGTTGTCTCTAGTTTTGAGGTAGCTGTATTCCTTCTTAGTTGGGGAAAGAGATGCAGTGTGTCTGTCTAGGCCTCCATCTTGGCCAGCAATCCCCCTCCTGAATTTTTATCCACCACACATGGATGTTTAACCAGCATGTCTGCGTCTCTGCCCCTCCTACCAGTATGGGTGGATGTGGTCTCTTTATTTCCATAGTTGTTAGACTTCTTTTCAACTTGATTTCTCATGATTCTGAGTAATGGTGGGCCTATAGTTTAGTTGTAATTTGATATGGTTGTGAAAGGAGGTGAGCCATGTTTACCTATGCCTCCATCTTGCCTGGAAGTCTAGAGATAGTCTTTATAAAAATCTAGATGCTTTATGAGCATCTTCTCCTTCAGAAAATGCCCTATTATAATATATAAAATCAGGAGTCTATATACCGTGCCTGGAGGTAGTGATCTTCCAGATTATAAAAGAATCTACCTGGCTAGGGCTTCATAAGCCTAATCCCAAACCAGTTGATAGCAAACAAGTTTCTGTCTTCTTGTGCTTTCTTATTTTATTTTTATGTAGCATCAAACACATGCTCTAAGTAACAGTGGAGTCTTCCTTTTAATGCTTATGTATTGGGTTGAACCATGGAAAATCATGATATTAGACCACTTTACCTACAAAATGGCAATTTTATATAATTTAAGTTAATATTATCCTTATGTGGATAATAATTATGCTCTTCAGTATTATTATTCTGTTTTGTATCACAACTGCAAACTTGTCATAAGTTTATTATACAGAATTATCCTCTAGAAGTCCCACATACATACACTGTATTCCTGAGTTAGGGTCCTATAACAAAGACTGCTGACTCTGGCACCTCTGGATTACCATCCAAGGCCAGACAGCATGCTATCAATTGCTAGGTGGCAGTTATGCCAACTCCATGGCACACAGCCTGTCAAGAATATCTGGATTTCTCAGGTCACGAAGCTTTGCAAAGCTTGAAGGGTATTGGCAGGGAGAGTGAGTCTCAAAGTGTGGCCCAAAGGTGTTTGATGATGTGTATACCACACCTTCTAGGTCAGGAACACCCAATTTTAATCTACCAAGTACCTCATGAGATGGCAGCACATCTCAAAACCACCTAGTTTTTGCCCCTCTCACTACAAGGGCCAAACCTGACTCTCCACAATTTGTGAACTTGAGCAGCATGCCTTTCCACAGTGACACCGTCACAGCAGTGTCGCTGCAGATCAGGCGCTCCTCTCATTCGTCCTTAGAGCCAGCTGCACTGACTGGCAGGACCGATGGCAAAGATTAACAGATTCAAATCGAAAGGCTGAGACTGTCAATTTTTGAAGATGTTGGATGTACCAAGTACATAAATTACCTGCATGGAATTTTTACAAACAAATTTGCAAGTATTAGAAATATTTCTGAATGCCTACATAATTCACCAGGAGTGATTAACAAGGGAAATGATTGTTTTTAAGGATAAGATTATAAGTTTAACACCTCTGAAAGGACATTAACAAAGAAGAAAATCTGTTAGCTAGAGAAACATCATCTGCGTGGCACTGAGAGGAGATGAAAGAGTGAGTATGGATTAGACTGAGCTCTAGGTCCTCAAAGTGAAGGCTTTTCTGGAAATTGTGCTGCTCCCCCTTGTGGCTAGTTAGACACATTGTAAATATGACTTTGTACAAGGTATTTTCCTAAACAAAAATGTTAGGCTATTCAGCCCACATTTTATCTCCTTTCCCACACACTTTTTAAGAAAAATGAATTCCACCAAATAATTAAATGCCATAAAATGTCAAAGAAAACTTACTGTGGTAGAATCAAAAGAAAGGATGTCCACAACAGGGGGTGTAGGGGTCTGCAGGTCAATTACCTCAAGCTTTGGATTAATCTGCATATATACATAAGGAAAGTTAATACAGTATTCCCTCACTTATCATGGGTACTGTATTACGTTCTAGACCCCCCCGCCCCGCGATAGGTGAAAATCCGCAAAGTAGGAGCCTTACATTTATTTTAGTATTTATATATATATATATTAAGGCTTTATAAACCCTTCCCACACACTTATAAACTGTTCCCAGTCCCTTATTAACCTTTTCCACACTTTTATAAACACTACTTATATTCTTAAACATATTCTACACTCTTAAACCTATGTAGCTTTAATAACATACGTATACAGTACCACAAAATCCTGTAATATAGCAAAAAATCCGCGATACTTAAATGTAATATTTTTAAAAATCTCACGATACAGTGAGGCTGCAATAAGTGAACCGCTATATAGAGAGGGACTACCGTATTAGATTTTTATACCACAATAAACTGGATGCTATTTATAAAACTTAGAGGTTATTTTCTAATATATTCTAAAGTTAAAATATAGTGGTATACTTATTAACATGGATATAATAATTTTAAACAAAATATTAGCCTATAATGCATAAGACCAAGTTGAATTTACTTCAGAAATAAAAAATTAACTTTACATTAGAAAATCAAAATAATTCACCTATAAGGAAATTTTAAAAACAAAATAAAATGACCCACCTCAAAAGATGGAGAAAAAAGTCCTAGCCAGTTTATTAACACAAGGAAAAAAAGGTGTTAAGATGTAAGAATTGGAACAAAAGAAATAAAACTGTCATTATATATAATATAACTGTCTATGGAGAAATCCTCAAAGCATCTACTGCTACATCATTGGAACTAATAAGAGTTTGCTAAATTGAAAATCAAAATACAAAATCAATTGAGTATATCTGTATTTCAGGACAGTTAGAAATGTAAATCTTTAAAAGATATCATCTATAATACCGTAAAAAAATGTAAATACATCAGAATAAACATACAAGCATGGGTATGACCTGTATAGGAAGAAATAGTAAAACTCATGTAAAGACACTAAAAAACTATAACATAAGGAGCTTAGATGCAGAACCCTGTATATATGGAAAATAAATATAAAAGGAAAATGGTACCTCAAATCAATAAAGGAAAGATGACTTATAGGTGAGAAAACTGGCTCACTATATGGATCCCTCACTAATATACTAATGCAAAGGTATATAGCAGATAAATTAGAAACCTAAATGTTATGTTAACATTTTAAAGTTAATAAAGATAAATGTTGAAAAACATCTTTGTGACCCAGGTTCAAGGACATCTTGAACAAAAGCTGCAAAAGCAAAACCATAAGGAAAAAAATGCATCTGTTTAATCATGAACACCACAAAGTTAACAATCAAATAATGGAACAGAGGGAGGTAGTATGATAGCTAAAATTAAAAAATGACAAATATACAAAATACAAAAGAAAAACCTACAAATCAATGTGAAAAAGAAATCCCAAGGAAAAAATCTTAGAAAAGAAAACCTGACAGTTAACCAGCATATGAAGAGATTTTCAGAGGCATTAATAATTAGAAAAGATTAGAGCAAAATGCCACTGACACCTATTAAATTGCAAAAACTAGAAAGCTTAATGATGTCAACATTGTTTATATGAGCATTGTTTGTAATGGCTAAATAAATAAAACTCACAACCAGAATTCCTCAAATGTTTACCAACAGTAGGCTAGACACATAAATCCTGGGAGTTACTACCATGGTAAATTCACTGGTATCCCATTTAGCAGTGAAAGAATGAAATACAACTATGTGCAACAACACATGAATGCATGAATTTAGAGTGCATACATATGACTCTCAGGACTCTAATGTTAAATGAAAAAGCCGGTTACAGAAAAATATATTCAGTGTGATTTCATTTATTTAAAGTTTAAAACCATCAAAACTAAATAATACCTGATTACAGATTCAAACATATATAGTAAATTTTTGTTTAAAGCAAAGGAATAACTAACTAGTTTGGCAACTACTTC
Source organism: Furipterus horrens (assembly GCF_987537825.1). Lineage (NCBI taxonomy): Eukaryota > Metazoa > Chordata > Mammalia > Chiroptera > Furipteridae > Furipterus > Furipterus horrens. Next base: position 107,941,619 of record NW_028327174.1, on the reverse strand, counting down.
TAGGAGGCTATTTCTGAACTCAAGAAGATTTTAAAAAAAATTAAACCACATCATCACCAAATATTAAACATTACGAATACAGAGAAGTGAACAAAGGGCAACAGAGACAGCAGAACTTGTATGAAATGAATGGAAGCAACAGTAAGTGCACAGAAGAACCGCAAGGAAGAAACTGTTGACTGAGCATCTAGTGAGAAAGGCCTCCTATGGAGGAAATAGAGCGGAAGATGGCTCCTTGAAAAAAGGCTTCGAAAACAAACAAAAACAGAGACAGGGCAATGAGGTGAAAAGCATTTCTGAGCAGAGAGGTGAATGCTGACATGACTGGCATTGGATAGCAAAAGAGAGGTTGGCAAGGGTCAAATTGTGAAGCGTAAAGGGATTTGAGAAGGCACAGGAAAACTGGAGGCTAAAACATGCTTTCTACAGATTAATCAGACGGAGACATGTAGAGCATCAAGAATAAAGCAGGGATAACAGTGAGGACGTTACTGTGACAGTCCTGGGCTGTGGGGATAAAGGCTGAGCCTGAGGTTAGAGGAATGCAATGATTTTAAGAGCACTTATCATATTTGATGAGTTTAGCTGTAGTTTTGGAAATATTAAGAAGCGTTTGTAATTATCCAGCCAACTGTGTAAGAGGCAGAAGTATACATGCCTAGTAATCCCCACCCTACAGTAGAGAACAGATTAGAACCTGCAGGGTGAGAAGCGGGGGCTATCCCCTCAGCCTGTTAACACCTGTGTTTCTTTCTGCCTGTTCCATGGAGCAGAACACACAGCCCCATCCTATCAGCTCTGAGGCCAGAGACAAGGCAAAGAATCCTGAGGATTACAACCTTCCTTTCAATCTCAGACTCACTGAGATTTTTTTTTTTTTTTTTTAACAGTATATTGCTTTATTGGGGCAGGGTTGGGAGTGGAGACATGAGAAATGAAATCAGGAATACAAGTGCTGGAAGTAATGTTAAAATAGTAATATAGAAAATGGATAACTGCAATCACTTTCTTAAGAGGACTGTACTCGTGGAAGAAAAATCTTTAATTTCTGTTGCAAAAAACATCTGTACAAAGTAGAAATTGGTTTCAGTAACATTAGTAGAGAATGTTCTAGAAATTGGAGGTAACTGGATGTAATTATCCTGGCAGCAATTTTAGAATAGTCCCAGATGGTTAGGCTTAGGTCAACACCTAAGGAGGACGAAAGCCTTGTCTGTGGGGAATTTTGGATGATACCTGGCGAAATAATACACTGTGCATAAACCAAATTGAATTGTTGTCACAAGTGTTGTAAAGTTTCACATAGTAAAAGTTTTTCTACATGCACATCAATTTCACAGCAAGAGTGGCATAGGATATCTAAACATAGAAGACAGCATTCATACAAGATATCTAACTCCTTGATATAATAATGCATACAATTCAAAATGATTACACTATCATTACATCTAGGGCTTTCTGCAACTACTAGGTGGTGGTTATGGAAAGCACACACCCTGGTATCAATATCTAAAGAGCAGCCACCACCTTCTTCTATGTGTTCTCTTTTTGCAAACAATTTATTCTCTTTTATCTACTGCCACCTAGTGTAGATATGAAATTGTTTACCTATGAAAAATACAATCTGGTTTTACCACCTGAAATTGGAACTGCTCAGAAATCTAAATCACGTGGAAATAAATGGTCAGCATCCCTCAGCGAAAAATCATTGAGCTTCTGCAAGTTGGGAAACTGTTGATGTAACAGTATTTTTTAAGATTTTATTTATTTATTTATTTTTAGAGAGAGGGGAAGGGAAGAAGAAAGAGGGAGAGAAACATTGATATGATAGAAACATCATTCGGTTGTGGTTGCCTCTTGTATGAACTCAGACCTGGGACAGAACCCGCAAGTTTTGGCACAAGTTGCTGTCACATACATTAAATAGAGCAAGAAATTCTCACTGAGTAAAAGTTTACAGCTTCTCCATAAGAAAATATGCTGCCAATGGGGGGAGTGGTGACCCTCACAGTTGAGTTCTTTGCTGTGTAACCTCCAGGAATACTAACAGTAACGGCTAGCTTTCCATTCCCATTAAAGGGAAGAAATCGTTAACAACTGGTTGCCTCAGAATGAAGTGGGCTGCGTTAGGAGAGGGTGCGCTCTCTATCACTGGACAGGGCATACAACTGAGGGACTCAGGCATGAAGGAGAGGTTAGTCTGTATGACCTCACAGGAGCCACCCAGCTCTGAGGGTCTCTGTATCCACCACACTCAGGAACCCATGAGCACAAACACTGCTACTAACAGATTCTGAAGGTCAGGGGATCTGCCCATTTTGTTCCCGTTGCATATCCTAAAGCTAGTGCAATGCCAGCATATAGACACTTAATATGTTAACAGGATGAAATTTAGTTTTGATTATACTAAAGCATTGCATCAGAATGGTTAAAGTACAGAATAGAACCAGAGGGCCTGGGATGAAATTCCAGTGTTCCCACTTATGCGCTTTATGATTTAACTGTACACGACTCAATTTCTCATGGCATAAAGATGGTACTTCACAGAGTTTTTAGAAAGATTAAATGACTTAATTTATGTAAAGAATTAAAATAATGTTGTATGTGTTAGATAGTATTACTACTACTATTATCACCATGTAATCTCTGAAGAACAATTACTAGGTCCAAAATATTATAGTCATATACCACAGCCAAATACAAAATTGGTAGATAAGTGGTCATTTTTTATCATAAATTATGATGTTTTCAACCTTTATGGAAGATTGAGACAAAAACCAATCCCAGACTTGAAGACTTACACGGATCACTTGTAGTTTTCAACAAGTCATGGCCATATTATTATACAAATGTTTGGTTAAGTTAAAAGAAGTTTTCCTTCTTACTATGTATCCTACAGGATTTCCTATGCAATTTATAGATTAAGATGATCTTAAATAGCCATTATAAAACTAAAAGCCATTAGAGCAATTATTTTATTATTAAATTCTTTTAAACTAATTGATCATAATCCCTTCCCACAATATTCTGAATTCTCCTAGAATAACTATTTTGGTGCCTTGCTGTCACCAAGATCTATCACCTTCCTTTAAAATGACTCTATTGTCCTCTTGTCAAAACACACAAGAGTAGGGTACTGCTCAGGATAAAGTGCCATGCACTCACAATTACATTCCTCCTTTAAGACGGAAAGTTTGCTTTTGTTTGGTGGAGGGCAGTGCAATTCAGCTCATGAAAGCCAGAAGATAAAGTCAGCATGACCTAGTGATGTGCCATAGCACATTGTGGGAAGGGTCAAGACATATTATTTAGAAATTAGGCTTCTTTCCTACCAAAAAAAGAGAAAGAAGTTGTTCTGATGTTTTTAATTGAGATGGAGTGCAAGGGCAGGAGTGCCACAATCTGCAGTTAGATCAGTAGAAAGGACACAGGAGGGGTATCTTCACACCACTGGGTAAGAATTTCATGCTTCATACCTTCTTTCACATGACCTTCTTCTCTCATCTGTTCTAAAAGCAACCTGTTATCACTCTGTCTACCCATGTAGGAATCAGAAATTTATATATTTAGTCAGCTGGTACCCAAGGTCTAAGACTCCCCAGGATCCTCCACTTTCAAACAAGTGGAGCACTTAAGGCTGGCAAATGGGTGGCTTTTGCAAAAGGCCAATCTCACCCAGAAAACTGAAATTATGCAATTCAAATGAGCTTCACAGAAAACACGATAAAATACAAATCACAGAAATGCTATGTCATGTTGCTTCAAACTCAGAAATGAAACATTCATGGTTACTACAAAAAGAGAAAGTAAAAATTAATTAGGTAAAAGATGCCGTTTATTCCACATTCTCTCATAATAATTTTTGTTCTTTTTAATCATGAATTCCAACCTCAGAAAGTTTTTGGGTTATTTCAAACATTTTCAAAGTAACATATATAAGGTGACTTTGTCTAAAGCTTTGAAAAATAATTCAATTTACAAAATTGAGTATTTCAAAATAAAATTTACTTAATGTAAATGAACACATAGCACATCATTTAGTCTGACTCATACTATTATATTCTAGGTGATATTTGAAGTTTTAAACAATAATTTGATATTTAAAAATTATTTATTCATAATATCAAATGTTCTTTGTTCATATGCAGAATCCTATGAGAAGCTGGGTGCTTGGTGGTGGCAAATGTAGCTCAGCCCCAGAGTGGAAAACCACTGGGAGCGTGGCAGCACACAGGACCCACTCCACACACCGGTTTTCCCGTGGGGAACCAGGCCTGCATTTCTATAGTAGCTAAAAAGCTTGCTTTCTGCTAAAGGACCCCCTCATCCTGGGCTGAGAACAACAGATGTTCAGAGTGTAACCTTGAAACAGTCTCTTAGGGCCTATTCTGGGCCAATTTCTAAGAACAGGATGTGGCTAGACAAGTTATCCTTATCATCCATGCATGTGTAACATTCTTCTCTCTCTTATATAAAAGTAATAATCATATAAGGCAATGATTGACAACTTTCTTGGAAGTAATCCACCTAAGAAATCAATAAAAGCCTGTTAAGGCAGGGGCAAACTGCGCTTTCTCCTCTAGAAAGTGGCCAGTTCTGTCCCCTCTTCTCCACAGGATTCTTGCAGTCACTGTGCATTTATTCCCTCATCCACAACACCGTGGACTCTGCTGGTCAGAGGTCCACGACAGAATCCTATCACTTCTCTGGAATTTTATATTATAGGTTTAAAGATATTTTACAAACTTGTCACATCATGTACTTAATTTAAGTAACCAGGGGTGCTTATAGGTAATTTAAACTAGGTACACTCAGGCTGACTTTCATAAAGCCACAAGCTTAATTCAGTCACAATACTCAGTATTGTATCCAGTGTAACTGCACTCTAATTCCAAGATGAAAAATCCATTTGTAATAGGTTTTTAAAAGTGTATATGTGAAAAATACAGTTGAAAATGCACTTTGCATGGCCTGGGTCAGGATGACCCATACAGAGCAGCCGCAGTTTACTGCTTTCTGGCTGCAGTCAGAACAGAGCTACTCAGGCAACTTGTTGATATTTTAAAGAAAGGTCAGTACTCGTAAATGGGCTGGGGCTGACAGTAAGCCACAGGGAAAATGCCTTGAACTGCACCATCCCTGTGGCAAGGTGGCTGAGGGGATGGCAGGGCAACAACAGTACTGATGGTTAAGCTCGGCCACATCACAGTAATGCTGGAATAAAAAACACTGAGAGTTAATAAAACCAGCTGGGTTAAACAAGGAAAGCAAACTCAAAATATATTTCATATATATGTGAATACATGTAATCATATGGATCTGAAAAATACATTTGTCATTGTAGAAAATGAAATACATATGTGATGAACCACAAACAAATTACATTACATTTTTTTTTTCTCAAACAAATAAGACGGGACCATAGCTGTGGCTTAGTGGATTAAGTGCCGGCCTGCGAACCAAAGGGTCGCTGGTTCAATTCCTAGTCAGGGCACATGCCTGGGTTGCAGGCCAGATCCCCAGTTGGCAGCGTGCAAAAGGCAACCACACAGTGATGTTTATCTCCCTTTCTTTCTCCCTCCCTTCTCCTCTCTTTCAAAAATAAATAAATAAAATCTTTTTAAAACAAAACAAAAAAATAAGAGAGGGGTAGAAATGATATAATAAGTAGAATGATGAAGTAGTAAAGCATGATGGTAAGTACTTTATTGAGGGGAACTGGAAAGATGGTCAAAATTCGAAAGGACCAAATTTATAGCAAAGAATTGAAAATAAACATTACCAAGAAAAAACTAAAAAAGAAATCCCAAAATGTGACTACATTAAACGAAATATAGAAAATAGCCCAAAAAACTTAAAAGTTTTAAAAACTTAAACCTACACAGACACACACACACCCTGAGACTAACAGAAATGCCTGAGATAACAGAAAGACCAAGACTGAGGAAACCAAATGACTGGGCTGGGGGTGGGAGTTGGGGTAGAGGCAGCACAGAGACCATGGAAGGGGTATGGAAGGACAGCATGAAGACTGTATGAGGTAACTGTGCACTGCCACTCAGGAATAAGTCTCAGCAACCCAAAATACCTACACTAGAAGCAAAGAAAGGCTCTGTCAACGATTAAAAGTACTCAGATGAATCACGAGGAAATAATGATTTGATATTAACTCTTGAAAGAAGAAAAGGATTAAGGAGAGTCATGCAGAATGGCAAGTATCCGATAAAGATAAAATATTTTTTGAAGAGAGTAGAACATTTAATCAATAGAACTTAAAGAAACTTGTCAACAAAAGGCTACAGCTAAATAGATAATTACATACTGCAAAATATATGCAAGCAAATAGAAAAATGGTCTCAATTATTTGGTTTAATGCCCAAATCTCTTCTTTTTATTGCCCATAAGATTTTCTTTTTTTGCTATGAAAGGCCTTCAAAATACTTATTTCAACAACTTATAAAAATTCTTTTCCTTTAGCCCTGTTTTCATGACAGTCATCACATGAACTTCCTAAACATGTCTAGAATATGAGGTTTGTTCAGACTTCAGTCACCAAAGACCTTAGATTTGTCCTCATTTCCATTACTATTAACACAATTTTTATTCCTAAGCCTTTAAGAAGCAAATATGACAGGATTTAGAACTATTACACACTACCATATTTAAAGTTTCATTAGTGAAGATAATTATTTCTTAAAGTGCTGTTGTTTTAAGGCAGAACTAGGTTTTATATAATTAAGTATAATTTCAAGCATCTAGCTGACCAGCAGCCCCAAAATGTACACTTATAAATAGTAGGACAAATATGCACAAAGCACTCACTTCAACAGTCTCGACTTTTCCCTCATGGGAATGTGGTATTCTTGGATAGATGTCAAAAAGATGTGGTGGTGAATCAAAATGTAATCTTTTGAGATTTCTTTTAATAACATCTTTATAATTCAGTTCATCAAAGTTAGTCCTCCATAATAAAACCTGTTAAAAATTAATCATGTTGACAATTATTGACTTGCATATATAAGCCATAGAACTTTTTAAAAAAGGAATATACAGAATTGTCCCTCAAAATATAAAGACTAGATATATATTTCAACAATATTACTACTTCTCAATATTTTTTTAAGGGTGGAAGGGAGACATTTAGCCTTTTGAATTGCCTTCATGTCCAGTTTAAAATGCATACTGAGAAAATAATTTATTACCTTAATATCCTCTTTTTTTTCCAAAGCCCAAAACCATGTTATCCACATTGAATAAATCTGGCTATGAATGAGTTTTGGCTATTTCAAGTAAACGCAAAATTGCTGCATAAACAGTTTAATTTACCATTCTCAAGAATCTTAACATTTGAAACATACGACATACAGACAAAATATTAGGCAATAATTCAAGTGGAAGTGCCACACCAATATTGGGCATACAGTATCAGTTACATGTATAATTATGTGTAAGGTGAGCAAAGAAAATAAATGCTGTTTGAATTCCAAAAATTATCAGAATTGGCACAAGTTCAGGTAGGAAATAACAGACTTCCTGGCATTAAGTTAAAATATAAACTCACTAAGATTCATCTTAACAGATACGAACTAGCTGGTTGTAAAAATCTCCACTGAGGCCCTGGATTCCTTACCCTAAATTAATCAGAGGGAGTTTACAAACCTGTGCATCTGCACCTCCTGATGAAAATAGCGCTCCACCTTTTGAAAATGAAACAGTAAAAACAGGTCCCTAAGAAATAAACAAAGATAAAAGAAAAAGTACTTGGTGATGTTCTCTCATGGCCAAAAATAACTAAATATTAATTTTTTTCTTCCTAATTTATGTAAACTATGCAATATGTCTGAGAACATATCCAATTACTAGCAACTAATGCAGGTAGAGTACGTGTAAAGATAATCAAAGAATCAACCCAATTATATTAAAACACATATATATGATATTAAATGAAAAAGAAATTCTAATAAATATTTTAAGATACTTTTTTTTTCTTTAAAGAAAACCTTGTACATGTGTAAGTTAATAAAAATTTGTTAAGATTTTCTGGGGAAAAAAAAAGATTTTCTGGCTTTGGACTCCTTATTCACCAAGTCACTAGCAGAAACTGAATGGTAACTCTGCGAGAGTGATGAGAATAAAGCTACAGGAAAAAAGCCATTTTCTTCCCAGTCAGGGCACATGACTAGGTTGCACGTCAGGTCCCCAGTTGGGGGCGCATGAGAGGCAACCACATAGTGACGTTTCTCTCCCTCTCTTTCTCCTTTCCTCTCTCTCTAAAAATAAATAAATAAATAAATAAATAAAATTGTAAAAAAAAAAAAATCATGTTTAAAAAAAAAGCCATTTTCTGACTGCAATGCCCTTCACGTGGCAACAGGGAGCCACTAATAATTTTAAAAGCAGAAGATAGGAGGAGAGCTGTGATGAAAATTGGTGTCACAAACACTTTGTAAAGTGTATGACTGTCCAACCACTATGCTGTACACTTGCAACTAATGCAAAGTAATACTGAATAAAAATCGATGTCACAATTATGAGAAGGATGAACTGAAGAATAAATAGTTGGAGGCCAGTTAGGAAGTTCCTGCAATTCTCTGGGTAATGAGAACTTGAAATTGAGCAAAGACTGAAGTTGGATAAGCCTACATTATACTTGGATAAGAAAACATCTGGGTAAAAACATCTTATATTTTACATAGACCATCCTTCAGAATTAGGTTATTGTAACCTAATAAACATCTCCACACTGTGAAAAATGCCATCCTTGTGTATAACTTTTTCTCCTAAAATATTGTTTATCTTTCTTTTCTATTAATCTATTTCCATGGATACTTTAATTCTTGGCTACTTTTATTGATTGTTTAGTCAGCTTTACTCTAACACAGCTGCAGAACAAATGACAAAGCAAAGCAGGAATCCAGGCAGGATACATGAAGGTAGAAAATACACCTTCTCTCCTAGACCACAAAGCCCATTCTATTTCTGGATATAAACTGCTTATACTTGGTTAAAAGGAAGTATCTAGTACTTTAAAAAAAGAGGATGTATTCTAAAAAATTTAGAGAAGTTTGAACATTTACCCTGAAAGGAGGAATAGTTTACATACTTAATAAAGTTTTTCTTTAGTGTGTTATATGCCAGGGTCTGTGTGTGTATGTGTGTGTGTGAGAGAGAGAGAAAGAGAGAGAGAGAGAGAGAGAGAGAGAGAGAGAGAGAGAGAGAAAGAGAACAGGCTTAATAAATAGGACCTCTCTTCCCCACTCGGTTCTAAACTGATTGGGAAATAAGACAAAGGAATAGGCATATAAGAGCCAGAATATCATCTTTATTACTGACAGCAGCTTGTAAAGAAAGAATGTGGCTTTATCTGTGGGCAAATGGGCTTTCTAGAACTGAATCCCAGAATGAGTTAGATTTAAGGGCCCAGCCACAGGCCAGACTGGACAGGGCAGGCCTCCCCACAAAAAGTATCAGAGGAAAAGTGAAGGCAGGCTTACTTCAAAGAGCAGAAGGCATTGGGCTCTACTTGTTAAATTTCTCCTTTTAATCTCACCAGAGTAGTGACAGAAGTGCCTGAGGGGGTGTGAGAGGCTGAGAGTGTCAGAGCTAGTGGGGCAGCCTCCACATGAGCAGAAAAATGGAAAGCAGGGACAGGTTTACCTACTACCACTTAAGCAATTAAACCTAAACTACATCCTGATGAAGATAGTAATGAAGGATTAATTAAATAGCTATTAACAGATACACATTGAAATGACCTATGGACATGGACAACGGGGTGGGGATTGACTGTGGGAGAAGGGGTGGGCAGGGCGGGGTGGGGAGCAATGGGGAAAAAAGTGGGGCAACTGTAAAAGAAATACAAACAAAAATTTTTAGTGGGGAAGAAAAATAAAAGCAAAATAAATAAATAAATGAGCCAACAAATCCCAGCCCCCACAAAAAAAACTTCACATGTAGGAAAGTGACTAAAAGAAAATGTAAAGTATGGAAATGCAATTTTAGTGAATATTAGAAGGACAAGGATTTCCCTTCACACTGTATATTTTTCTTCCTACCTGATCCCTCCAGAATTTGGCATTCTGGAGAAGTAATGACATAAGGTTCTTTGCATAAAACTAATAAGACCAGTCGTTAATAGAGGTTTTTTTGATCAAGAGTTTGACTGGAATGTCATGCCTAAAGGAGACATGCTTGGGCTCTGGTTGTTACCAAAAAGCACTGAGGAACTGGGATTGACTTTCGAAGGTAATAAAAGCCCACGAGATAAAAGGCCTGGTACCTTGGTTGGTTGTGTGGTTCATGACAATCTTTCCAGGGAAGGAAGGAAGGTTGTTTTCCTGAACGATGGTAAGGCACAATGAAAAACCTGAAGGACTTGGAAATGACAGGTGTGTACAGACAAGGCTGAATGGCAGGTATGTGGCTCTGCTTCTGTGCCCTGAAGGGCAGACTGAAGGTCACCCTAAACGTTCCTTGTGTAAGTTCCAGCAAAACAGACTTAAAGATCATATGTGATCATTTGCTGCTCTTGTTGTGTTTATGCAAACGAAGAGGATAAATTAAAACTGGACTTAATGCAGTCCTTTTAATGACAAGGAGGGTAATCTTAAGGAGAAAAATCACAATTCGAGAAAAATCACAATGCTCAGTGGTAGACTATAAACTAGTGCCACTGTCTTTAAAGTTTATTTTCATTTAAAGTTTTCATTTGAAAGTTAAACTAGGTCTGTGACATCATCAAAGATGCTTAATTTACAGACAAGAAGAATGTCAAATGCCTTGCAGCTGGATGTTTTCCCAATAAGACAGTCTCACAGATTTAGAGACTGGTTTGTGGGTTATGCTGCATAAATTAACATGTGTGTTTTGTTTTCAAAGGGCATAAACATATGATCTCATTACCTGAGTGATTGTCTGTACATATAGGCCTAAGTTAATATTTGTCTGCATCACTGCCTCCTGAGACTCAATGGTTTGGCTGAACTAAGTGGCTGGGTTGGTGAAGTATGGGGTGGTCTGTGGGCTTCACTTTAAAACTAGTTTCTCTTTTCTATCCTAATGGCTTGGACAGAAAGGGCCCAGAGGTCTGAGGTTGGGGGGGAACCTAAAATATTTCCTTCAGTTCAAACTAAGTATAGTGGGCAAAAGGGCTTTTGACAGGTGTGATGTACCTTGCACACCTTCCTCCAAAGAAGCCTTTCATTTTTTCCTAATGTGGGATTTTGAAAAATTAATCTCTGCCTTTTGTCATCTAGTGGTTACGGATTGAATGATGCCTTTTACCCTGTTGCCAAATCTGTTGCCCCCAGAATACAACAAGGATGCCAGCCGGTTAAACCAAGCATGCTGTTGCCCAGGGACAGCCAACTGACCTGGAGTCTGCAAGATCCTTCTCCATGTGGGAAGGCCACTCTCCCATCCACACCCCCACACTTATTAGGGAATTCTGGACCCAAGGACGATGACCATGTCCAGCTTGAAGCAGCTAGAGGAGCTCAAGATCTTTGCCCATTGTCCTTTATAAGATTATAAAGGGTCGTAAGTCTGAGAGGGAGTCCCTCCATAAATTTAAAAAAATGAAAGAAAAGAAAGGATACACACTGATTTTGACAAAAACTACAATAAATAATACTTCTAAGAATTGCTTCCAGAGGACAAAACCATTGCCTTGGAAGCAAAAATATTTTTTATGATAGCAGCAATGTGTCCTACACTGGGAAAAATAATAAAGGCATATAATAAAATGGATCAAAACTTTAAATCAATATTATTTACAAAACAAAAATCTTAGCATTAGTACCGTATGTCCTTGAAGTGTATATATGAGCCTTCCTTCCAGTAGATCCAGAATCTTAAGTGTACCATCTGAAGAAGCAGTGATGAGATAGTTACCCGAAGGATGGAATGATACACAATTAACTCCACAGCCGTGAACTGATTTGTAGAAAATAAAGCAAAAATTTTAGAGAACAATTCTTAATTCTAAAGATGCCGCTCTGCTCTATTAGCAATATTAGACGTAATATTTCCACAACACCAAAACAAATAAATAGTTGGGCATCACACAACTGAAGTGTCTGGCTAATGAAACAGAATAGCTTTCAAAATGAGAATGTGTCATGAAAAGATGATCTTGTTAACCACGTAACTAAAAAGTCTTCAGATATATTACCAATATAACCAACAGTTGATTACCTCCAGCTCACACAAAGAATACCACCTAGCCTTAAGCTAAATTTAGTAATCAATTAGTGGCTTGGTGCTAAAGGGTAAAGAGTGTGAACATATATTTGGAGAAGGGCACAATCTTGCCAGTTTGAGAATTCATTTCTGGACACCATCCTTCCAGTAGGAGGCAGTATAACACAGTGATAAAAAATTTGTAAACTGACCCAGGTCAGTTCTATCAATTCTTTTCAGCAAGTCACTTATCCTCTTTAAGCTTCAAATTCTTTATCTTTAAAATGGGGTAATAATAATGGCTCCTCCTAGGGCTTTTGTGAGGATTTAGCAGTGTTGGCTACATGGTAAATATTACAGTTGTTAAGAAAGAGAAATATGGATTTAATATAAATACAATATAAACCAAGAAAATGATCTATTTCTCTTTTTAACTTCAAAATATAGGCACAGTAGGATGCTGTTTTCTACCAGTTATAACAAGTATTTGTGCCAATTTCTATCCCAGACTTCTTATATAATACAAATAGCCAGAGGTGGAAATCTCACAGTAATTTCTTTCTTTTTTTCTCCCCTTTCATTTTTTTTACAGTCCTGGCACCATTTTAAAGGTCCTTCCACCTCCCTCTCCACTCTGGCACCTACCCCAGCTTCTCAGACCATGTTGTTGATGAGGGCTAGCAATTTCATAGTCAGTTTAAAGGCAGCCCAGACTCCTATTAAGAGGGCCAGACTATACTGAGAAGGACAGTCTGTCAGTTTAAGAGGTCCCCAGAGGAGTCTACTCAGAAACTGAATTCTTCTGTTATGGAAATTGTACCTTGATAATGTTGGAGTAATTTGTTCACTCTTATATCCCAGATTTTCACAGTATGATCAGAACCTGCTGAAGCTATGCATGTACCATTAGGGTTAAAATCCACAAAATTTGCAAACCTAGGAGGAAAGATTAAGATGGTCTCATATTTTGATTTCTTTCCTTTCTTTATTTGAACTGTAATAATTAAATATCTCCTTATCAATGCACAAATAGAATTGACTTACCCTACAGAATCTGAGAAATTATTCACACACTGCTTACTTGTGGTATCCCAAATTTTAATAGTTTTATCCTCACTACATGATACAATTAGTCTTCCATCAGGTGAAAATCTGGAAGCACAAGAAAGATTGCTTTTGTGAAAGGCTCCTGATCATCACAATAATAGTTCACCCCCTCCCCCCCACACACATCGGGCTGTGCATATGAAATACCAGAGACCACTGTTACCACACCACGCAGCAAAGTCACAGTCTGCAGTGAACATCTTTTCAACTAAAAATAATGACAAATGACAGTGACAGGCCATTAAAAGATAAAAATATACTATGTAGATTAACCAAGTGTCTTTTTCCTTTTATCTTTTATTTAAATGACATCCTTTTATGGCATCTGTTTTGGGTCTTTGATTCATCTCTGTACTCCTTCCAAGCCAAGTACCTTGTTTTTTAAAAGTACTCTTTATTATGCTAAGTGAAATAAGCCAGTCAGAGAAAGACAAATGCCATATGATCTCACTCTCACTCATCTAATGGAATCTAATAAACAAAATAAACTAACAAACAAAATAGAAACAGAGACATGGATACAGGGAACAGACTGACAGACCTCAGAGGGGTGGGAGGTGGGGGGGACGACTAATGAAAGAAGGTGAAGGTACTAGCCAAAGAACATTATGCATAGCCAGTGGATACAGACAATAGTATGGTAAAGGCCAGGGGAAGTGGACAGAGGCTGGGTGGAAATGGGAAAGTGGGGTAAATGGGGACATCTGTAATAGTGTCAACAATAAAAAAAGAAAATAAACAAGAAAGAAAAACAGTACTCTTACTTCTTTCTTCTATATCTGTCATTTTCTGGTGTTACCCATATGACCCAAGAGAGCCTTTATTATTCATCCTACCAACCGTGTACTTAGCTTTTTGTTAAAAAAAAAAATGACGTGTGTTTAGAATTAAAATTAAATGACATCATCAACAAAAGAACCAACTCCCCAAATCTGTAAGTTCCTGGAGGCGTGGAGGTCAGAGAGCTCCAATGGACTTAAAGTAGGAGAAGTCATTTACACAGAAGGAAAGTTCCTTCATGGACAGACCCATCCATCCACATGTCCCATTAAAATACAAATGACATAATAAAGGCTAGATATGCACATATTTATCTTAGTAACCTGAGGGCTAAAAACTTGGGATACAACACATTCTCTCAAAAGAGGTCCATCTCTAAGAAACAGAGAGTCTGTGTTATGTAAAATAGGGGTAAAGTGAGTTGGGAACAGAGGATGGTTTCTTCAGCTCTTTCTACAATGCCCCTTTCTTTGATAATGATTGCCAGTCTGTTGCTGGGTGATTATTATAACCTGAACCTAGATGTATCCTTTGGTCTTCATGATCATGTTGAGGAGGGCTACTTGGTCTGGTAAAAAGCCAGATATCATGTAACTTCACCCCAGTTTTTGCACTGAACTCTTGAGAGTGAATACTCTTTTTTAAGTTTAACCCCAGTATAGGGAGCATGGAAATTCTCTGCCCTCCAGATTCCCCATTTTTATTGTTAAGACAAGAGATAACTAATAATGATACCAAGAGAGCCCTGCAACTCACTAGGGACAGAGAACCTAGGCCTTATGTTAAAGTCACACACTTAGAAAACAAACCTTCCTCTGCTAAGACAGCAACTTCTGGATGCTGGGTGCTCAGCAGCAAACATGGTACTCTAATCTCTAATGATCCCCTGGGATTATTACTATTATTATTATCATTTTTGGTTTAAATCCAGCCTGGGGCTAGGGGACATTGTGTGTCCTGTGAATGCTAACTCTCTTGAGTTCGGATGTTGGTTATTTTTTGTGGAGTGTAAACCAAATTTTATATTCTATAATGCAAGCAGGTACCTATCTGTTTCTAAATAAAACTGTTTACATTAAAAAAGAAAATGACAAAATTCTCAGACAGCTTGTCTACTGTTTTTTATGCTCTCTTTTCATTTTAAGATCCTATCCAAGGTTCTTATTCCCCTGCTAAGTGCCTTTTTCAGACAGATAGAAGAGCAGAAGGGGGGAAAAAAAAAAGGACAAAGAAAAGTTTTAGATGACTAGGAAATTATGAGTAGTATTTTTGCTATTAGTATTTTAGCAATAACAAAAACCAAAAAAGACAAAATTAGATCACAGACTGACTATGCTTCAATTTTATTTGTATTTCCCTCTATGCCCAGATTACTGTAAAAGTCATCAATTACAAGTGTGAAGTATAATTAAAGGCTTTTCTTTTTATTCTCTCTCCTTTCCTCACTCCCTGTTCTTAAGGCGGACACAAATATAATTCTTCCTGACAGAAACTTTGAATCTGGCATTCATGGATTCATCATTAAAAAAAAAAAAAAAAAAAAAAAGGGGACAGAGAAGCACAATTAAGTTATGCATAAACTAATCTAAAATTCAAGAAAATAACCTTGCATGAAAATATCTTTCATGCTAGTAGTTCAGCATGATTTTGTAACATAATATACAGAAAATGTAATGAAGATTCAAATATGAAGAACATGTTGTATTACAGAAATGCTCCAAATAGAAGAAATTTATTTCACACAGACGCTGGGGATTAAAAACCTACTCAGTGTCTCCATGAAAATAAACTTTACACAATAAAGTAAACAACTAATGCAAAGAATCAAACTGTATGTCTTAATAAGCTACTTAAAAAGAAATTACTTAATATGAGCATCTCAAATGGTAAGAATATTTCTAAGAGATGACTTGATTCTTACATTTTAAAAAAGCAATGATGAAAAAATTAATAAAATGGGAATAATCAGATTAAAAACAAAGTACAAAAATACTCACTCTACGATATTATCGGCCAAATCCTACCACCACCACCATTATCACTATCCTGCTAACCCTAGAGCAACTCGTTTAATCCTTAAGCAACCCTACAAAACAGGCGCTACTGCTAGCCTCAACTTACAGATGCAAGAACTGGAGGACATAAAGGATCAGTAACTGCCTGAGTCACACAACCAGGAAGATTTGAACCAGACACCTAGCTTCATGGCTAAACCTCTCTGTCACTCTGCTAAGACTCTGACAGAAAGGAAAGTTTCCTCTACTGGCCAAAGTCTTTAGAGCACAGGAAGTTCTGAGTGGCTTCTGTGTAACCACAGCAAGTTCTAGAGTGCTCTGAGAACCATAGGCAGTGTTCTTCAGATGCCAAGTGATCGGGCTCCAACTGACTAGCTAACCACTAGTCTACCGTTTAATAAAAATCTGCATTCACTGCCATACATAGTCAGTGTTCTAGAAGAGTTTATGGGAAGGATATTCATTCATTCATTCATTCATTCATTCATTCAATATTCACTGAGCACCTGCCAGAACCAGGCACTGGGCACTGTCTTGAGCAAAGGAATATAGTTGTGAATGAAACTAAGATCTCCGTCTTCCCAAGACTTTTAATCTAGGGAGGAGGAGGAAGGGAGGGCACACAAATAATATAGTTTCAGATGATGAGAGAAAACAAAAAGGTGCCAGTTTATCATTAGAAGCTCCATAGAGGAAACATGATTTTAAAGAAACTTGTGAATAAGGAAAAGGAGGTACATTGGCCAAATGGAATTCACCCTGAACAGGAGGAGCTATAGAATGAGAAATTTTTCAAGCTAGAAATTTATGTTTAGCAGGAGGGGTTTAGCGTAAGAGAAATTTCCCTGTGCTAAAGAAGGAAGGGAGTGCAAACTTGAAACAAATAGAGAACGGAGGAGGTAGCTAAGAAGAAGCTGGCACCAGAGAAGAGGTGGTTTCTACCTCCAACTCCACACGACAAAGGGGAATTCAGTGGGAAGGCCCTGCCCCTTCTCTGGACCCTACATTATACTCCCTGCATAGGCTTTCTGTATATATTTTTTTCCCCGCTTTGGAGGGGTTGAAAGTGAAGATGGTAGTTTGTATCTTCTCCTCTCCCTTTTATTTTTAATTAGATACATCAAAAATAAAGAAGCACCAATAAAACAGGCTTTTCTTTGTCCTGACTTTGATCAGGAAAGAAAAGTCCTTTCTTTGCCAGGGCTCACATAACATCTGTGTTATTAATTTTAAGAATGTTGAGAAATAAAATTTCTGCGGAGACATTAATATCCTCTAATTCAATACCACCAACCACCTTTTTAAACTTCTAGAGACTGTGTCACCAAGATGGATATTACATTAGTCAGTAGTGACTAATGGATCAGCAGACATGAACTGTCTATGAGGCATACGGGATGTTAACTGAACTACCATTCAATCCTTTAAAACGTACTGGTATTCATCAAGAGATTGAGGAAATATCTGAACACATTCCAGAAAACCTGGTTCACATGTCTTTGAAAGCAGCCTAAGAGTTATATAATAGGATATCTTTATTTTGGAATCTATGGAGTTCTCAAAACCATATGTACAATTGTTTGTCTATATGCACAGAAATAGTTATTCGTTCATTAGAGAGCCAAATGGGTTCATGAACCATGATAAGTTTTAAAGTGTTTTCCTAAGACATAAAGTTTTTCATTTGGATATTTATCATTAGAATAAATATTCTATAAAAACAAATTTCTAGAGCTCAGGGCTCTGAGACCAGGATGGGCATTCGCCATGTCCTTTAAGAAACAAATAATTAGTAAGAGGTACTCTGAAGCCAGAAGTTTCAATGGAGTGTAGGGTGGGGTGGGGGGAGTGAGCAGCAAAAAGCAGTGAAAATAAGACTACCTAGTCAGTAGAGACCTGAACTGTAGGTCTCTACTTCCCAGTTCTGTAATCTTCTGAAACTCAGAAACCCCCTGGCCACCATTTTCCGTTTTGATAATATGAGAGCTTGGATTGCATTCAGACCTAAAACTTTCACAGGCTCATTAAAAAAGAAAGAAAGAAAAAAGTGGTTTCAGTATTTACTTTGATAGGATTGTGTTTACATACTAAAGGTGAAGTTCAAGCCAATAACCAAAACATTTATGTTATTTTAAGTGTTGGTCAGCATCAGAAGAGAAACCATCTGTTGACTACAGTAACAAGATTCATTCCTGCAACTGCTGAGAGACAAAAAGCAGATGAAAGAGGTATAAAAGATTTAAGCATGTCAATTATTTGTCGGGTCATCTACCATTTATGTGCCCAGACTTCACTCCTGGGATCTCCACCCTTAAGTACAACTGTCTACTGGGTGTTTCCTCTTGGATTGCCTGCAGGCACCTCTGACTCTGAACTTGTCCAAATCAGAGCTCACCTTCTTCCTCAAACAGCTCTTTCTCCAGTGTTCCTTTTCTCAGTGCATGGTTTCTAAAGTCAGAAACCTAGCAATGATGCTAAGCTCCTCTTTCTCCTCCACTCCCCTACATCCCAATCTCCCCACTCACAGCCCCACAACGGGCTCTGCTATCTTCCATTCTCCACATGCAACAAAAGTGCTCTTAAAATTGTAAATCAAATATTTCAGATTAAAACCCTTTGGTGGTTTTATATTTCCCTTGGGAAAAAGTCTGACAACCTTACCACTGCTTACCAGGTCTTCTAGGATCTGCCCTCCTGTCTCTTCATGGTCACCCCTCTCCCCTTTCTGACACCACACCCCTCTTCTCTCAGGTCCACCTCCTGCCTCAGGTGTTCCCTGTGCCTCACACATTGCCCCCTAGTCTTTATCTAGTTCCCATTACCTAAAAGGACCATACTCATCCTTCAAGTCTCTCCTCTCCTTACGTCAAGAAAAGCCTTTCTGAACTTCCTGGTCCTGCAGGTTAGCTCTCCAGGAGGTGTTCTTAACATAGCTCCCATTCACACGCTACCCGTACAACCATGTGTTTTGTTTGCTTCCTTAACAGAATGCAGGCTTCAAGACGAGAGAAACCACATCTGCCTTATTCACACTTGTGTCCCCAGACACAGTGCACGGTACTGAGTAGGTCCTCAGGAAGCATTTAGGTCATAAGAAAGAAAAAACTTTTGAAGGGAATTGGGACTAACTTAATATTATAGACAATGAGAGCTTATGTTTAAAATCTTTGCAATTTGTCACATGAACATATTGAATGACACGGAACTGTATACTTAAAGTGGTAAATTTTATATTTTATTTATTTTTACATATATGTATATTTTACCACAAAAAAATCTTACAATTTAGATTGTTAAAGATCTCATGTAACACTACCAAAAACTGCAAATTAAAGGCAGATTTTCCCCTAAAAATTAATGCTGTTAAAGCAATAATATTGGAAAAGTTGTCTCATTAGCCTCTACTTATTTTTGACTAAGGACGCCATAAAGAAAAATAAGTTATCTCACAGTACACATTATTTTTAAAAACACAGGGCTACAATAATTCCAACCTTAGAATAATTAATTCTTTTGCCACTAAAATATATATCTCACCTACATATATGTATGTATTTCAAATGATGTCTTCTTCATTACTCATTAAAGAAGAATTACTTATATAAAAAAATAGGAAATATAGTAAGTTAAAAAGTTCATAGACCCATCATGCAAACAAAATCACACTTAATATGTTTTTGTGTAATGGGTACTTTATATTTTGTTCACATACAGGCATTTTTATTAAAATCATGAGTTCTGAATTTTGTTCTCCCTCCTGTCAACATAAACATGTTTTAATGTAATTATTTGCATATATTCCCCTCTTAATGGCTACATAATAACCTAAATTTCCTTAACTGGTTTTCTTTATTTAGAAAAATTGCTCGTTTCCAATTTTTCACCATTATAAATTGTACTGAAAGCAGTATCTTTGACTATAAAGCTTTTTTCCTTCGAACATAAAAGGATATTTATTTAGAATAAATTTCCAGTTGTACACATTGACTTCTAATAGACTATACTAATTCATATTTTAAAAGCATTAATATATTTTGCAGTAGCTGGCATATCTTAAAAATATTTCTATAAATCAAAATGCATGGTCATCAACAATGGTTACTCCAGAGAACATAACTATTCATCTCTTTTTACACTAATGGGCACCATCTCTCTGCCCCATGTAGTAAGTCAGGGCTTCAGGAAAAAGCTCGTAAGTATTGGGCAAAAAGACAGATACAGAAATTTACTTATGTCCACAGCATATATTTAAAATTCAAAGACTAAAGAGAGAAACAATTGGCCTAAGCACACTCTGTATTCATTTAAATATAATATCCATGTGGAGGAAGAACACTATCATTTCAACTACTTTAAATATTTAATTGTTCAATTCATCTATAATATTTTTATTAAATTATTTTTTATTGTTATTGTCTGGTTAAAAGTTTGTCAATTTTGTTTATCTTTTCAAAGAGCCAGCTTCTGGATTTAGTGATCCTTTGAATTATTCTTTTAGTCTCTATGTCATTTAGTTCTGCCTTGATCTTTATTATTTTCTTCTTTCTACTTGCTCTGGGCTTTGCTTGTTGTTGTCGTTCCTGTTATTCTTATAAATGTAGGGTCAGGTTGTTTATTTGAGATTTTTCTGTCTTCTTTAATTAGGTCTGTATTGCCATGAACTTCCCTCTGAGTACTGGTTTTGCTGTGTCCTATAGGTTTTGGGTTGCTGTATATTCATATTCATTTGTTTCCAGATACTTGATGATTTCTTCCCTGATCTCACTGTTTATCCATTCAGTATTTAATAACATGCCATTCAGTTTCCATGTATTTGAATGTTTTTGAGTTTTTTTTCCTTGAGGTTGGTTTCTAGTTTCAGTCCATTGTAATCTAAGCGCATGCTTGATATTTAACTTTTCTTGAATTTGTTGAGGCTTGTTTTGTGTCCTACCATGTGGTTTATCTTTGAAAATGTTCCATGTGCATTTGATACGAATGTATATTTTGCTTCTATGGAGTGAAAAGTTCTGTATATATCAATTAAGTCCATTTGATCTAGACTGTTATTCAGTGTCACAATATCCTTGTTGATTTTTTGTTTGGAAGATCTATCCATTGTTTATAGTGGGGTGTTAAAGTCCCCTATGATGACCATGTTGTTGTCAGTATCTTTTTGGAGGCCTCCAAGATTTTCTTTATATATTTAAGTGCTCCTGTGTTAGGTGCATATATATTTACAAGGATTATGGTATTTTTCGCACTATAAGATGCACCTAGGTCTTGAGGAGGAAAACAAGAAAAAAAAAAACATTCTGAACCAAATGGTGTACTAAAATATTTAATAAAATATAACAATAATATATCAATCATGTAAAGTGAACAGCAGTCAACAGCAGTATTAAGAACCATCATCACTGTCATTAACAAATGAGGAGAGACTTTAAGGTTCAAGTACTCTTCTAGTTTTCTGGGAACCCCAAGAACTCATCATCACTAGTGTCAGAATTTATGGGGGCCTTTAATAACAGGCATTGAGGGAGTTAAGAGGTATCACTAGTTGCAACAGTCACTGAGAGTATCACTATCCTAGTTATAAGTTCTGGTGGAATACCCCCAGTGCCTGTTATGGCTAGTGATACCCCTTAATCCCCTCAGTGCCTGTGTTACTACTAGAATAGTGACCCCACCATAACTCCCTTTATATACTACAAACTTCAGCATTTATGGCTGCTCACCCAGTTACTGCTGGCCTCCTCACAAAGAAATCCGGTGTGCACTGGAAACAGTATGGAGGTAGATGAGACAGCTATAGCATCTAACTGAGCCAGTAGCCAGCTGAGAACCAGTTACTTCAGCTCCACCCATCTGCCTCTCGTGATTGGCAGAGCTTAAGACACAGTGATTGGTGATTGAAGGTGATTCTACTGACACAGACCCCACTCAGTGTCAAAGACAATTGGCACTGTGCCTCATACCCGTTATTAGCCTCAGCTGACTTGACAGGTCAGTGGTTGTAGCTGGGAGTGTCAGGTGGCTCTCTGCACTCTCCCAGGTCCCGGGTGATGGGCAGAGGTAGATGGCAACTGACGAGATGCCCCGAGATTCAGTAGTAAAGTGGGACATTTAAGTGTCCCCAGGGTTTCACGTGGGCCCACCACATCCTCTTCTAACAGCTGTCACCACCACTGACAGGTCAGGTAATACACATCACAGTCTGTGACGCAATATTCACTCCATAAGACACACAGACATTTCCCCCCACTTTTTTGGGGGGAGGGGAGTGTGTCTTATGGAGTGAAAAATAGAGTATACCCTCCTGTTGGACTATTCCTTTGTCCCTTTTTATGGCTTTTACTTTGAAGTCTATTTTGTCAGATAAATATTTCTACTTCAGCTTTCTTTTTATGTCCATTTGCTTGGAATATTTTTTTCCCATCCCTCACTTCAATCTATGTAGATCTTTTGTTCTGAGGTGGGTGTCTTGTAGATAGCAATATGCAGGTTGTGTTTTCTTATCCATTCAGCTACCCTATGTCTTTTGATTGGAGCACTTAATCTATTTACATTTAAGGTTATTATTGATAGGTACTTGTTCACTGCCATTTTTTCCATACCTGTGTTTCTCTCTCTCTCTTCTCCTTTTTATAGCAGTCCCTTTAGCATCTCTTACAGTGCTAGCTTGGTGGAGATGTATTCTTTTAGGATTCTTTGGTCTAGGAAGCTCTTTATTTCACCTTCAATTTTAAATGAGAACTTTGCTAGACAGAGTAGTCTTAGTTTTAGGTTCTTGCTTTCCATTACTTGGAATATTTCATGCCAGTCCCTTCTGGCTTGCAATGTTCTGTTGGTAAATCAGCTGATAGCCTTATTGGAGCTTCCTGGTATGTTACTAGCTGTTTCTCCCTTACTGCCCTTAAGATTCTTTCTTTGTCTTTAAAATTGCCATTTTAATTATGATGTGTCTTGGAGTAGGCCTCTTTGGGTTCATCTTGATTGGATCCTCTGTGCTTCCTGAACTTACATGACTTTTTCCTTCACCAAGTTAGGGAAGTTTTCTGTCATTTTTTTCAAACAGGTTTTCTACCCCTTGCTCCTTTTCTTTTCATTCTGATATTCCTATGATGCAAATGTTGTTACATTTTATGTTGTCCTAAAGTTCCCTTAAACTATCCTTGTTCTTTTTGGAGTCTTTTTTCGTTTTGTTGCTCTGACTGGAAATGTCTTTCTGTCTTGTCTTCCAGCTCACTGATTTGGTTCTGTGCTTCATCTAGCCTGCTGTTAATTCCTTCTAGTGTATTTTCACTTCAGATATTGTATTCTTCATTTCTTCCTGGTTCTTATTCATAGTTTCTTTATCCTTTTTCATGCTGCTCTAGTATCACTAAATTCCTTACTGTTCTGAGTTCCTTGAGCATCCTTGTAAGGATTATTTTGAATTCTATGTCTGATAGATTGCTTGCCTGAATTTCATTTAGCTCTTCTGGGGATTCCTCCTTTCCTTTTGATTGGGGGTTCTTTCCTTGTATCCCCATTTTAGGTAACTCTTTTTGCTTGTTTGTGCCTTACAGGTTGCTATGCTTTGCCTGCCTATCTTCATGGGGTGGCCTTCTGTGGTACGAGTTCTGTGGGACTCAGTGGTGCAGTCTTTTTTATCTCATGATCTGGATGCTCTAGGGTTGCCCTTTACTCAGTTTATATGGGCTCTCTTGTTGAACTTGGGCTTTGATTATTGGTGGCTCATTTGTTAGTGGGCTGTCCCATCCAGCTGGTTGACTGGGAGTTACAACCCCTGCCACATCTTGTATGCTGTTGTGTAGGTGATGCTTAACAAAGCAATGCTACCCATAAAACGACACCAGCAAAAAATACCCCCATCCCACAATATCAACAGCAACTGAGCAAAGATTAATAAAGGTGGAGAGGTTAAGAATATTATAAGATAGGAAAAAGGGAATATGAGATGACTAAAGGAGAGAAAAATGATTTTAAGTGGGAAGAGGGAGGAGAGATCACTAGAGTAGGGAACAGAAACAAGGAAAAGAAAGGGAAAAAATAAAAATTTAAAATGTAAGTAAACAGGAAAGGGTGATGGCATAATGGAGTAAGAAAAAGGAAGAGTTTATTATGAGGTTTGAAGTAAAATTAAAAAGGTAGTGAGCCAAAGAAATAAAATTGTGAAACAGGGTCAATAACAACAACAGCTGAGCAGAGATTAATAGAGGAGGAATGTCTGCAAACCCATCCACTCTGGAAATGACGGCCAGGAAAACAGCTAGAGGGGCACCATTCCCACATGGGAAGTGGGAGAAGTGCCTGAAAAGGGGGCAAGTGCTGAGCAAGCAGCATTGTTCCCTCTCAGACCCTTCCTCCACATACAGCACCGCAACGTGATGAAACAGGTTGCCCTATACTGATGAATATCTAAGGCTCTGCCCCCTACAATGTAACAGGTACGACAGCTCTACCTAAGACTCAGAGGAAAACAAACAAGGGAGCCTGTCAAGATAAGGAGACACAGAAATATGGCCCGAAAGAGAGAATGGATCAAGGTTCCAGTGGGAGAACTAAGTGATGACGAGATAGCCAACCTAACAGACATAGAGTTCAAAACACTGGTAATAAAGATGCTCACAGACTTGACAGATATGCTTAAGTATGCCAAATGTATAAGGGAAGACGTGAAGGCTAAGCTAAATGAAACAAAGGAAAACCCACACAAAACCAATGGTGAAAGGAAGGAAACTGGGTTCAAATCAATGATTTGGAACATAAGGAAGAAAAAAATAGTCAACAAGTACATAATGAGGAAACAAGAACTGAAAAAAATAAGGAGAGGCTTACGAACCTCTGGGACAACTTTAAACATGCCGACTTCTGAATCATAGGGGTGCCAGAAGGAAGAGGAAGAGCAAGGAATTGAAAGCTTATGTGAAGAAATAATGAAGGAAAACTTCCCAAATTTGGCAAAGGAAATAAGACGTACAAGTCTAGGAAAGCACAGAGAGTCCCAAAGAAGCTAGACCCAAAGAGGACCACACCAAGACCCATCATAATTAAAATGCCAAAGGATCAAGATAAAGAAAATCTTAAAAGCAGCAAGAAAAAAGCAGAGTTACCTACAAAGGGGTGCCTATAAGGCTATCAGCTGATTTCTCAAAAGAAACTGCAGGCAAGAAGCAACTGGCAATAAGTATTCAATATGATGAAAAGCAAGAACAAACAACCAAGATTACTCTATCCAGCAAAGCTACCATTTAAAATGGAAGGGCATATAAAGAGTTTCCCAGACAAGATAAAGCCCAAGGAGTTCATCATCACCAAGCCATTATTATATGAAATGTTAAAGGGAATTATTTAAGAAAAAGAAGATCCAAACTATGAACACTAAAGTGACAACAAACTCAGAACTCAACAACTAAATCTAAAAAATAAAGACAAAATCCAACTAAGCAGACCAGAATAAGAACAGAATCATAGGCATGGGAATCACTTGGAGGGTTATCAGCTGGATGGGGAAAGGGGAGAAATGGAGAAATGGTGCAAGGATTAAGAAGCATAATTGGTTGGGACAAAATAGACAGGGGGAAGTTAATAATAATATAGGAAAGGGTGAAGCCAAGGAACTTATATGCACGACTCATGGACATGAACTAAGTGGGGTTGGATTACTGGAGGGAAGAGGGATCTGGGCAGAGGGGAGAAAATGGAAAAGAAACTGGGACAACTGTAACAACATAATAAAATATACTTAAAAAAAGAGGTGGGGAAGAATGTGATCTGACTATAGGAAGTAAGAGTGCTTCTGAGAGGATAGAGGGAGGAGAAATAGTAAGAGTAAGAAATAGGAACAAGGCGTATCATGAGAAAAATAAAATTTACAATGAAAATAAGAAAGGGCAGGATGAAGGCAAAATGGAGTAAGACAAGGGAAGGGTACAATGTGAGGTGTGAAATAACAATAGAATAAAAAATAATAGAAAATCTAAATCAAAAGAATAAAAAATAAGACAAAAAATAGTGAATTAGTTGGTATACGATTGAGGCAAAAGAAGAAATATTAAAAGGCTATGTAAAAGGAAGAAAAAAATGCAAATTCTGAAGAACGAGGTGAAATTTGTCTCAGGAGTTTGGTGTTTGTCTTCTGCCTTCTCTTTCTGGATCAGCTTCTGGTTTTTTATCAGCTCAAGGTCCCTGGGTCGGTTGTCCAACTCTGGCATCACTGCCTGCATCACCTTCACCTGCCTGTAGAGGGAGCTTCTGTTGCAATCGCGAGGGTGGGTACCCTGAGTCTCCCCTGGGAGGCACTGTTGAGTCTTCTGGGAAAATTGTGGATCTGTTCCCCCTTCCCCTGCACCACCCATACTGGTCTGTCCCAGCATAGTTTCTGATGACTTAGCTGTCCATCTCAACAGGTGGGGGGCAATCTGTGTAAGAGGATCAGCTCTTTCCTGCTTGGTGTTGATCATAGCTCTTTGTGCGGAGCCCTGATTACCCCTTGCCGTACCAATTTCTGTTCTCCCTGCTTTGCTGGCCTCAGTGAAATGGGGCCCTAGGAACCAGTGTATTTTGTTTCCCTGAGAAAAGTTCAAAATGGGCCCTTTAGGCGTTTCTTTTTCTGTCTTTCTCTTGCTTTTGGAAATGCACCTTGCAATGAGTTCCTGAGCCTGACTGGTTGGTTTTGCAGACCTTCCCCATTGGTGGTGCTTTCAATCCTGCAGGAGGTGGGGGCTCGGTGCGACCTTCCCTTACCAGGGGTTGGATCTCTGCCAGTGAATAGGGCTCAGTGAAGGAGGTTCTGGCTGGCTTTCAATAATCTCAGGTATTCACTTCTTGCCCTTCCGGCTCCCAGCCCACTGCCCTCGCAGCAGATAAGAGTCCTGAACTCCACTCTGTGCAGCTTCTGCCCTGCCAGCTGTGCTGGGCTGGAGCCGAGAAACCCTCTCATTGTGCAGCTTTCTGATCAATCTGCCCAGCTGCACTGAGTGAGAGCAAACTGTCCCTCAATCCTTTCTCCTTGCTGGCAGGGCAGCTGTGTGCAAGATCCCTGCCCAGCATTCCTCAGCTCCCCTTGAAAAAAAGTCTCTCTGGGCACTCTCACTGCAGCCCTGAGTCACCGTCCGGCTTTCTGTATACATCACCTCTCTAAAAGGTCAAGAGTCTCACAGTCATGGCTGGCTGCGGCCCACTCCTCTGCCCAACCTAGGGGCAGATGTACAATTTTTATAAATGTGTGCTGTGCAATAAATATCCAATTTTATATTTTTCCAAATAGAAATCCAATTACCTTAACTATATATTAAATAGTCCATCCACTTCCCCATCAATTGGAAATGCCATTTTTATCATAAAATATATATGGGCCTGCTTCTGACCTTTCTATAACCTATTTTCTTAATCCTGTACCATTACCACAATATTTTGATTTCTTATAGTTTTATACTGTGTTCTGAGAGCTGGCTGGACAAATTCCTTCTGATTTTTTTCTTGTCATTTTTTCGGTCGGCTATTCTTGCACATTTAATTCATCCATATGAATTTTGAAATTAGCTTGTCATGTTCCACTAAATTATTTTGGAATAACTTCCAGTTTGGACATGGGTAGTAAAGGTTATCACACTTAACGTATTTTTTGCTCTGTAAGACGCATTTTATATTGGGGGGAAAGTGTCTGTGCGTCTTATGGAGCAAATATTGTGTCACAGACCGTGATGTGTATTTCCTGACCTGTCAAGCGGTGGCAACAGCTGTTAGAAGAGGAAGCGGTGGGTCCACATGAAACCCTGTGGACGCTTAAATGCCCCACTTTACTGCTGAATCTCAGAGCGTCTGAAGATAGGGAAGAAAGTGATATCAGTGATTGTGAGCAACTGAAGTTCATAAATTCTGACACTAGCGATGATGAGTTCTTGGGGTTTCCAGAAAACTAGAAGAGTACTTAAACTTTAAAGTCTCTCCTCATTTGTTAATGACAGTGATGATGGTTCTTAATACCGCTGTTGACTGCTGTTCGCTTTACATGGTTGAACTATTATTCTGTTACATTTTATTAAATATTTTAGTACACCATTTGGTTCAGAATATTTTTTTTTTAGTTTTCCTCCTCTAAACCTAGGTGCATCTTATGATCAGGTGTATCCTATGGAGTGAAAAATACGGTATATCCCTACCATAAACAAACATACAACTGGGTAAAATATATAAAACAACTGTTTTTAGACACTGTATGGAGACAGCACAGGGTTGTGAATCCTGGCAGATGGAAACAAATGAGACGAACACCAAATCCAAACCAGATTTCTATCTGGGAGCATTTTTCAGACCATGGCACATGGACATATAGCCCAAAGAGACAGCAGCAGTATTTCTGGGCAGAGGAAACAGAAATTAGAATTCAAAACTGCTAAGAGGCTGGAATTTGGAGGGCATAAAGAGAGAAACTATGAAAAGCAGAATCCTCCTCCCAAATCTGCCTGTGGGTCCCACTGAGTCTGGTCAAATACAAAGAAAGCCGCTTGTAAACAGGGAAATGAGGCTTGACAGAGACTAGTTACAGGAGACTGTGAGGTTACATAGTACTGAGAGATATTCAAGTTCTGAGCAGACTTTGCTGAACACTTCAGACATCTGGCTGAGACCCTAGAAAGGCCACTAGTACTACATTCTAAGAGTAAAGACTTCTCTAGATACACCCTATAATGAGTAAATCTAAGCCCCAACAGAATCTAGCTGGGACAGCAGTAAGTTAATTGCTTACCAGAACAAAATTCAACTGGTTTTAGAAGATGACAGAGTAATTCATAATCTCAGTTAGCAATGATTGGGCATACAATAAAAAAAATCACGAGACATACAAAGAAGAAAAAACAAATTGACCTAGATAATGACATAGATGTTGTAATTAGCAGATAAAAATTTTAAAGCAGTTATTATAAATGTACCCAAGGATTTAAAGGAAATAATGAACATAATGAGCAAACAAATGGGGAATCTCGTCAGAGAAATGGATAAGCTTATAGTAGACTGGACACTGCAGGAAAAGAATAACATTGGTGAACTTGAGAGCAGGTCAATAGAAACTATGCACACTGAAACACAAAGAGAAAAAAAGGTTTGAGAAAAAAAAACAAAGCTTCAATAAGCTACGAAACAATATCAAGTGATCAAACATATGTAAATTTGGAATCCCAGAAAGAGATGAGAAAAACATTAGAGTAGAAAAATATACGAAGAAATGACAAAATTTTTCCAAATATGATGAAAATATGAACCCATAGATCCGCATTGCTCAGTGAACCACAAGAAAAATATATGAAACTATACCCAGGCTCATAATAATCAAATCAATACAAACAAATGGTTAAGAAAACAAACCTTAGAAAAGCAGGGGGAAAAGGAACATTACATATAGGAGAATAAAAATAAAAATGATCACTGCCTTCACATTAAAAAATGCAAACCAGAAGACAATGTAATGGCATCTTTAAAGTGTTAAAAAAATAATTATGCACTGAACTAGAATTCAGCATCTCAGCAAAAACATTCTTTCAAAAGGATAAACAAAAGTTGAGAATTTATCACCAGACCTGTAGTACAAGAAATAGTAAATGAAGTTTTTTAGGCTGATGGGAAGTGATACCGGATGGAAACTTGGATGTACACAATAGAACAAGGTGTTAGAAAAGGTAAATGGTGGTGGTGGTGGTGGAGGCAGGTGGGTAAATATTGTAACAGACTTTTTTGTTTCTCATTTTCTTTAAAATAATATGGTTGATTACTGTATTGTAGGTTTATATCATATGTAGATATAAGAGGTGGGTAAATGGAGATATATTTTTGTAAGTTCTAACATTAGAACTTTGAGAAGTTCTGACATTGTATATAAAATGGTATAAAATTAATTTAAGAGTAGATTGTGATCTGTTAAGGATGCATATTGCAATCTCTATGGAGATTACCAACAAACGAAAACACGGACAAAGAGTAAAGCTAAAATGCCTAGAGAGGAAGTAAAATGGGATACTAAGAAATACTCGATAAATTTAAAAGAAAAGATGAAAAAGAAATAAACAAATGGGACAGATAGAAAACAAAGAGCAAAATGGTAGAACTAAACCTAATCATAGTACTAGTTACATAAATTTAAACAGACTAAACACTCCAATTAAAAAATAGAGATTTTCAGACCCAAGTACTTGAAAGTAGTTAGCCTCTGATATTTAAATACATAAAATGCATTCCAAGGAGGATTTTAGTTATCTGTATATAGTAGCAACTTCAAATACTATGTGCAAATATGTGAAATTACTTTTGGACACAACCTGAAGGTGACTCCAGTATAATCCCAAGGAGAAAAACCTGGAATGTGAGGGTAATTAATAGTTGACATTATTTACATTCATTAATCTGCTTAATTTTCATAATGACTCTGTGAAGAAGGTACCCATTTGTACACATTTTACAAAGGAGCAGACAGAGGCCCAGAGAGGTTATGTCATGTTCCCAGGATCACATGCTAGTGAGCCCAGGCTCTTACCACCCCTATGCTGTCTCTCTCCTGAAAATAATCAACAATACTGCATCACCTAAAAGAAACTGTGTCAGCTGAGAGGATGTGCCCAGCAACCACAAGAGGCAAGATTAAAGGCAGCCATCCTGTCTCCTGCCTGACCAGCAGAACTGATCATGCAGAATCCTTGGCAGGTGTGTATATGTGGCAAACACAGGGCCATCTCACTATGCTAACCTGAGAAAACTATCCATCAAGATTTTTTTCAACAAACTCTCTTGCTTTAGTTCCAGGGTTCATTGAGGTCTTATTGTGACCTTCTTGGCAAAGGAAGAAGACCCTGACTAAGGCACACAAATCTTCTAGGCCAACTGAAAGCTAGTGTTATCATTATAAATAAGTAAACTGGTATTTGGTTTATGTTTCAAACTCTTCTAAATTTCGTAAGTGTGATTCGGTTCCCTCTGAGCACTTGCATCTCCAAGTAAAGAGTGGAAACAGGACTTCTGGTGCTTCAGACCTTTGGAAGAAAGTCCTGGACTAGGATGATCCCACCAAGCATGTGTTTTCACAGGAAGTTGCACAAACACACTGAGACTAAACCTAAGTGGTTAATTGGGCCCACTTAATTCTCTTGGTTTCAAACTGCAGTAAGTTGAGCCAAGACAAATGATTATAATAAATGCGTGAGAAGAGTCTCTAAGCATATTGTAGAGAACATGCATGCAAAGTTGCCAAGAAGATGAAATCTTTATTCATTAAATTTAACCCAATTATTTATCTAAGAACATTCTTCTAGAGAAGCCTCTGCAGAATTTCATATGAATCACTCCCTTCAAATAGTAAGAAAGCAAATGATTAAAAAACAAAACAAAAATGGAAAAATCCAAAACCTCAGAACAACAAAGTACCAACAAGATAAAGGCATTCCATTAACACCAGGTGTGCTGAGTATAAAAATTATCAACTAAAACGAAAAAAGAAAGTACTGAACCCATGTAAACATTCTCCAGGCAAGATGCATACATAGTACTCCTGAATTTGATATAAAGAATCCACAAAAATGACACCTGCCTGAAGAGGTCCATGAAAACTCCCACCTAAGCAACTTGTATATTAGGAATCACCCTTTCACTGATTCATTCAACCCACATTTTTGTACAACTCTTGAGCCTTCCTCCCTATATAGCTAACACTCTACAGCGCTTCTGACACTGTATCTGACTATCTCGAACACTCTTCCTGATACCTGCCTTACTAGCTCCCTCCCTTCAGTCACTGTCCTTATTACTCTTTACCTTATTACCCTACAGTTTTTTTTCTGCAGAGCACATATCATTAATACATTTGTTTACTGTCTGTCTCCCTTTGAGTAGAAGGAGCTCCATGAGTATAGGAATTTTGTCTGTTTTGTTTCCTGTGGTATCCATAAAATTTAGAACAGTGCCTGACAAGAGAATACAACAGGAATAAAATATCTGTAATTCAAAGCCTAACAGGGAAGAGGGGCATAAATGGCCAGACCTCATAAACAGAGCAATGTGGCAGCAAAAAGGAATCAACAAGCTCAACCTGGGAGGGTCCAAAACATTTCTTGGAGGAAGAGACACAGAGCAGGATGGTGAAGGGAGCATGGCAGGCAGCGTGTGGAACGGCAGAGATCTTAACAGAGCCTCACACACTTGGGTAGCTGTAACAAGGTGAGTGGTCTGAGGGACAAAAGATGAGGCTGCAATGGCAAGGCAGAGCAACTTGCTGGGCCAGGAGCCACTGAGCGCTTTAAGCTGAGGAGCAGCATGATCAGGTTTGTTTTTCAGGAAGGTCTCTGGAGGCAGTAGAGCAGTGGGGAGAAGGGTTGAATGCAGGCATATCTGTAGTCAGGGAGCACATGTAGGAGGTTATCGCAGAAGTCTCTACAAGGGCCAGTGTTGTTAAAAATGAAGGCAGTGATGTGGGGATGGAGATAAAACAGGTGTATTGAGTGCATGTGACTGGATGTGAGGATAACTCCCAGTTTTACAAAACTCTGCTCCATTGTCACGTCCCATGGAAAAAGCCTTTTGAAAAAAGCAAAAGAAAAATTTTTTTAAACTCATGTCTCTCTCCCACTTCTCACCCCCAACCCCCCTCGCCCAATACACATGTGCTAGTAATTTCAGGTGTAGCTGTATCCAGAAACTATGCCATGTAATTAGACAGCAATTCATTCTGTCTTTCTCTCACAGCTCTGCTCTCCTTGGAATCAGCATTCTTCTCAGGTCAGTTCTTTGCCCATGGGGACCCTCAGCAGCTAACAGGCTTAAATAAGCCTAAGTGGGGGCAATCCTAGAGGAAAGTGCTGCACTTCCAACAAGACTCACTAACTCCTAGAGGGAGATGCTCCATTCTGGACGGCAAGCCTGAGCTGAATGTCCGGTGCTGGAACTGGAGACAGGGCTGCCGCAGCGCATGTATAACACACAGAAGGGCTGTGGGAGGGCTGGTTCCTCAGGGGAAACTGGGGCACCATTACCATACAATGGGGAGCAGATACTAGGTACACAGCTGTGCAGAGTCCCACCATCACTTTCTTCTTGTGAATTCATAGGGAGAACATTTGCAGTGGCCCCTCCCCATTCCTGAGTTTCTCTCTAATGGTGCCCAGCTGAAAGAATTGCAGGCAGTCTTGTGGCATCACTCAATCCCAAACAGTCAACCTGTATTTCTCATCTTCACAACAGTCCACTTGGAGAAGTCTCACTTTCCACAGAAGCTGTGAACCATAAACTGTCTTGCCCGATGGTAATGAGGTGGTGCAGGTAGGCATGCCAGCCTTGGCACTGACTGCCTCATGTCAACCCTCCAACTGTAAAGTCATGTAGTTAGTAAAGAAGAGCTCAGAAATTATGTTTCTTTCCAATTCCAAGCCTTCCAGTGTCTTTGTATTACCTGTAGGATGAAGTCTAAAATCTTTTCTTGTCACCCAGTGACCCTGAACCTTCCCCGCCTCCTCCCTGACCTTGTCCCACTTTACCTCCTGTGTCTGGCCGCAGTGCTTACTCCTGCTGATTCTCTCCATGGAATGGTTTACCACCTTCTTCCCATATGATAATACGTCCCTGCCTCCTCTTCCCCTTCCCTTTCCTCAGTTCTGGGCCTGGATGTCTTCCTTGACTTTTCCTCACACAGTTTAGTTCAGTGACCCACTCAGGGACTCCTTTATTATTTTGTGTATCATTTTCTCAAGGACACATCATTTTATAATTATTTGGTATTTTTTTCCTTTGAACTATAAAAGCTCTTTGAGGCTAATACTGTGTCTTTCAGCTCTACACCCAACACAGACATGTGGTAAAGAGGGACCACGCTTACTAAAGGAATATTTAGAAGACCAAAATTTCACTTCATTGGTGACCTTTCAACCTTTTATAAATTGTTTTATATTGTTACTTTTTCTTTACGTTTATATTATATACACAGATGATTCAATACAAGAGGAAGGAATAAAGTACCTTCTGAAATTTACACCAGGAAAATTTTTCTCTTATCTGAACAACTTATTAGGATTCCTTTTTGTTAAAAAATAAAAACATGTCAGTCACTATTATTCCATTAATACTACAGCTGCAGGAAACATGTTAAACATATGTCCAATTTATGCTAACCAAGGTGACATGACTCTAGGTAAAATTGTCTTCTCATTCTCTCCCACGACTGATACATATAACAGGTATGACAATTATAAACCACTTAAATTCTTCTTGGAAGGAGATAGAAGCATGTAAGACAAACTGGATAAATAATAGCTATTTATATATTATTAGAGAGTGTACAAGAAACTGTCTTGTTCAGTTAAACCATTATTCAATGCCTTTACTTATGTTGAGCTCTGCGATGAAAATACTAAAAATCAGTCTCTTTGCCAAACATATTCACAACTGACACATAATGGAAGTTAAATTACTTTTCCCAGTACTTGGCCCAGCTGCCCATCTGTTCTCTGGGCCTGATCTACTGGATGACAGAGCTCTGCCTCCTCTTCTTACTATTGATACATAAATAATAATGTATTTATTATTATAAAACAAATAAGTGATTTGACCAGCCTCTTGGGACCTCCTTAGGTGGAAAAAAATTAGCAATTCAAGTAACAAAAGTGTGTTTAAAAATTAAATAAAAATATGTCCAATAATGATGAGGAGGATGGCTAAGATTTATCTAGTGATTACTATGTACATATTCTCTATATATTTACTCCTTTAATTAACTACCATACCAACCTATGTGGCAGGTAACTAATATCATCATCCTAATTTTATAGGTAAGAAAACTAAAACACTGAGAAGTTAGGTAACTTTTTCAAAGGTCACACAGATGTTAAGTGGTGGGACTGGGACTTTTACCTATATATTTAGGTTTCAGATCCACGTTCTTTACCACACAGCTATATGGCATATACAGAAAAAATAATGAGCTGGCCAGTGCCAAAAGTAGCTAAAACCTTTAGAAGAAAGAAACTGCTGGCTAAAAGCATGGTCTTCTGTTTCTCTTTCTTAGACTCATTACCACAGATTATAATCACCCCCTAAGCAATCATGCCCCACTGAGAAAGCACAACAAGGGTTAAGAGTGGGGCTTATAAGGCAAGACAGACACACTCCCATTCCACCACATCTCAGCGGCAGTCACCTGGCATGTCGCTTCATACAGGGGATGCACACAGCCCAATGGCTGCAGGGTTCAGGCTTAGTTTTTCCCCAGTGACCTTGTCTGTACCTGCACCCTTCTAGTGAGGACTGTCCTCTCTCCCCACCTCCAGAACCTGTGACTGGTCTGACCCCTCCTCCTTGACCAGGTTAACTGGTGTCAGTCAGGAGTCAGGAGTCTGACAACCACAGTGTCTCACTGCCTGACAAAGAGATGGGCAAAGGGCCTGAGCTGAGAGTCACCCCCTAGCACCCTGTTTTCTAACTGGAGCTAGGAAAAGCTAAGAGATGTCTGGTCACACAGGTGTGAGGACTTCAGCATAGAGCTGACAGTGACCTCAGTACCAGAGCGTTCGAGAGAACGGAGGCAGCACATAGAGAGGCCTAGAGAGAGATCTGCGAGTGCTGGAGCCCCTGGTTCTAGTCCTTTCCCTCCCCACTCCAAGCTTATCAAACACATCAGCCAATAACCACCTTGAGAGAAGAAAAAGTATTTCTTTCTGTTTTTGTTACTTTCAACTAGACAAGTTTATCTTGAACTCTGAATCTCAGTCTGCTTGTCTGCACAGTGGGGAAAATAAAACAACGGCCCTTCCCTCCCAGGGCAGTTCTGTGGGGGAAACGAGATATGTATTTGAAGCATGTTAGTAGCATGTCTTAGGAATAAAAAAGACTCCATGGCTGTTAGCTGACAGTTAGTAACACCTATAAAGCAGCACTTCTCCCAACAAAATGTTGCCAAGATTATAAAGTCATTCTTGGTTCCTCTCTCTCTGTCACATCCAATGTGACAGCAAGTACTGTTGGTTGTAACTTCAAACTACTATATCTAGAATCTAGTTGCTTCATAAATCTCCAGTGCCACCACCTGGGATGGGAACTCCTGCAACAGCCTTCCAACACCTCCCTGCTTCCACCCTGACCTCTGACGGTCTCTTCTTCATACAGCACTCCACATGATCCCATTAAAATGTGAGTCAGAAAAGGAACATGGTCCAGTGGCGTCTCATGTCACTTATGGTGTATGTCAGAGCTGCTCCTGACCTAGCCTGACTTCCTTGTGGGTGTCTCCCATTCCCTCCCTGAGCCATGCCCCACAACAGCCTCCTTACTGGTCTTCAGTCAGCCACCAGGCTTCAGCCTTGGGGCTTTCGCACTTGCTTCCTCTATCCGAGACACTCCTTTCCCAAGCATCTTCAAGCCTCACTCCCTCTCTTTGGGTCTCTGCTCAAAGGCCACCCTCTTTGTAAAGATCGCTAAACAGACTGTAAAATTGCAGCTCCCCTTCTAATACAGCTCTGTTTTTTCCCTAAAACTTACCACCACCTGACCTACCATATTCAGTTTCCTATTTGTTTGTTGCTGTCTCCCCTCTCTAGAATGTAAACTTCATGAAAGCAGGGGTTTTTGACTGTTTTGTTTACCACTGGTCTCATCACTGTTGTGTTCCTGGGCACACAATAAATATTTGCTGAATGAATGAATGAATGGAAAGATGAATGAACTTCTTTTCTGGGAGTTGGAGGACAAACACAGATTATGGCAGAGGAAGACTCTTATTATGAAACTTTTGACTTACTTGGCACAGCGTACCCAGTGTGTATGTCGGTACAAGGAATATAAGAAGCGCTGGCGATACATGTTCCATACTTTGATGGATTTGTCTTCAGAAGCTGTAGCTAGTAACTGGCCATCAGCTGAAAAGTCCACACTTCGAACTGGAGCTGTATGAGCTTTAAATTCAGAGGATTTCCCTCTCCTGGAAATAAACAGTGTAATATTTATGACCTTTGATTTAATCATAATCAATAGCTAATTAGCATACAGACTCTGAAACACATAAAACAGCTTAACTCTTGTAAAATGAACAAGTATGGAAATGTCGTGCTGTACGGTACCCTTCATCAGTACTGCTTCAAGCTGGCTTTGTCAGTCACAACTGACACTTAATAAGAAAGGCCCTGGTGGTCCCCACCTTGGAGAAATAATATTTTGAACAAGTCTCTACTACGCGTTTTAAGTTCCTGTTGTTCCACTAGAAACGGCAATATACAGCTTAAAGAACTTGCAACCTAAAACAAGCTAAGGTTGATTAAATGAATAGTTTGAAGGCAGTATTTTCAAACTGTGGTCACATTCAAGTTGTATGGACTGGCAGTCTGGGTTGGGAAGGAGGAAATACCCACTGAGTCATTTGCCTCTGTACAGAAGGGCCCTAGGTGATCTTGACTCTTCTGTTTCCACCCACAAGTAACGAGAACTGACACCGCCTGCCCCATGCAGGCCTTGCTCGCTAGGCCCAATTTCACACTCACACGTGAAACAAAGGATAAATGGCAACAATATAGTACTTCGGTGCTCAGCACCTTGGAATCTCAGACGAACTTTTTTCTTGGCTAGAGTGGGAAAAAGAGTATAGAAAAAACAGATGGAGAAAATAGTATGTGGCATTAAAAGAAGCTGCAGGAAAAAAAATACTTGGGGCAGGCTAGCAGATAGAGCTGGAGTTAGAAGGTGACACCTGGGAAATACCCCTTTGGGTTGGCATTCCCAAGTTCCCAAGGCACTTTCTCTTTATACTACATCCACACTTAGCAGTTTTTCCATTCAGAAAGTCCTATCTATATAGATGATATTTTATGAGGAAAATTGCTGTTTGAAAAAAGTTCAGGTAACAGAATTTGCAGGAGTCTGGAAGTCACACTCAACTGCTCCCTCTGCCTCTCTTTCAATGCTCTACAGTTGTCAACACACCTATTGAGTGACAGTGATACTGCTGTCACTTCTTTCTATCCCTGCTACGCTTGCATTAAGGTAGATACACCTCCAATATCCTTCACCTAGATTATTGCGAAAGCCTCTTAGCTGGCCTCCCTGCTCTAATTTTTTATCCCCCTCTAGTCACCTACATACCGTGCTTAATACCTTGTTACAGTGTAACTCAAGCATGTAGATCCCAGTGTGAATGTGTCACTGGTTGCCCTCCAAAAAACAGGACAACATCCAAGCTCTGTGGCAGGGCATCCTGCCACTGACACTGACCTTTGTACTCTGAGAACAGTCAC
Organism: Furipterus horrens; assembly: GCF_987537825.1. Taxonomy (NCBI): domain Eukaryota; kingdom Metazoa; phylum Chordata; class Mammalia; order Chiroptera; family Furipteridae; genus Furipterus; species Furipterus horrens. Next base: position 107,903,299 of record NW_028327174.1, on the reverse strand, counting down.
GGTGCTTCAGATACATCTCTGGCTTTCTACTGACTTTCTCAGTCTGAACTACTTCCCCCAGTCCCAGGCCTCCTTGACCAGCCAAGATAGGCTGAACAGCTCCCTGTGTACTACATCTGTTTTGCTCATTACATTATGCAGTACTAAAAAAAAAAAAAGACTTGTTTCTCTTCTATTAAGCAGTAACTTTTCTGAGAACAGGGATGATGATTATTCATATCTGTAAGACCTAAATCTAGCACAACATCAGGCATATAAAATAAGCTCAATGCATTTTGTTTAATTCCACTGGGAAGGGGCAATATTTAAAGGTTCTTAGATCCATCTCAGCTTACCCTTTCAGTGGCCTAGAGAAGGCTAAGCCAACTGTCATAAATCTCCATCACCTCATATATATTACACCAAGAATAACTAACGTCAGTATTTAAAAAATAAAAAATAGGAGGGAGCATTTAGGGACTAGTTCAGTGAGGTTTCAAAGGAAAGTTCTATGAGCAGTGGTCAGAGTCCAGTTTGGCCTGGATGCTGTATAAGGCCTAGAGACAACAAAGAAAAGCAGTATCATCTGCTATCACCAGGAAGCCAAGAGACAGGCAGTATCATCAAAATCTGCCCTGCTCTTTAGTTCTACACTGCACGCTCCAGCAGGCTGACTTGCTTGTCTTCCTTCTAAAATGCCCTCCTCTGACCTGCAGGCTGGCCTACCACTGGATCCGGTCTTAACAGGAAGCATGTATAAAAATAAACACACACATGCACAAAAGAAAAAAAAGGAGTGCCTTGTGTTTGTGTGTCAGTGCTTACCCAGTTTCTAGTTCCTCACCTCGCCTTACTGTAGGTGCTCTGCCTCCTACATATTTACCTGTCCTTTCTGCCCAAGTTCTCTTGACTGCCCACCATGACAAACTCCAGGCCAGACCTGCTTCCACTATTCTTTCTTAGCCTTCCACTCACCTGCTGAGGTGTCTGTCAGAAAGCATAACTGCCCACATATCCTCTCATCACTGCACACACATGCCACTCCTCCCCACAGGAGGTGGAATCTGCCAATTTTTCCTCCCTTTGAATCTGGGCTGGTGTTGTGAATTACCCTGACCAACAGAATGGGGCAGAAGTGACACTGTGCAAGTTTCAGGCCTGGCCCTTAAAAGGTCTAGCGGCTTCTGCTTTTACTATCCTAGAACTCGGCTGCCACAGTATATGGAAGTCCCTATCCTGCCAGAGATGGCACATGGAGTACCAAGGTGCCCCAGCCAACAGCCAGCACCAAGGCCCTTGGCATAAGAGTGAAGTTTCAGACCCACCAGCCCTGCTGTCAGCTTAACCCTTTGAGTGCCAACGTTGCTGTGAGCAATGCTGACAAATTTTCCCTAAAGTGCCAGTATTGCTCCAGCGACTCTTTTTTCAATGGCTATAAATGTAAATAACAATGGAATAATTTGTATTTTATGTTTTGTTCTCTTTTTTTTGTACCTCAGGTTATATATTGATATAATTTTCTCATGTTGATCCAAATGTTGAATTACACATGGCACTCAAAGGGTTAATGAAGCTGCATTAAGCGATAGCCAACACCAAAGGAGGCAGAAGGATCAAACAACCCACAAAATTGTGAGAAATGATAGGTATTGAATTAAGCTACTATGTTTTGAAGATTGTTATACAATAGAGAACTTGGTACATGAGTTTCATTTCCATGATCCACTACTGCCCTGGCCCCACTATATGATTTAAAAAGAGAAACAAGAAACATCGACACAAGCTTTATTGCTGTATTTAGATTAGCCAGTGCAGATTAATGTGCTTTTAGCTCATGTACCCCTGTATAGTTGATTCACTGAGGTTTCCCTGAATTAGAAATGGGTGACCTGAGGCTGTGTTGTGCTGGTCCTAAATTCCCAAAATTAAAGATTTTTAAAAATGTTTTCCCTTTTAAACCCCAAGCCAGTCTCTCTCCCTTACAATTCTCTTCTATATTATCACCCACAGGGTCATTATAACATGTCACTTCTCTTCAATAGTTTTTGCTACCATCAGGATCATATTCAGATTTCTCAGCACAAAGTTTCCTTGGGTGGGGGCAGGGAAATGCCCCATGAACTTTCTTTCACTGGGAGTACCTGTTCAGTCATATACAACCTGTCACAACAGTCATAGAAAATGTTCAAATTCTTATTCTCTGAAGTATTTACAGGGGGAATGATTTAATGTGTGGGATTTGTTCTAAAACTACTAGAGCAAAAGATAAAGGGAAAGGAATAGATGAAACAAGATTGTTAGAATACTGATAACTATTGAATCTGATCAGTGCATATGGGGTGGAGGAATATTTGTGCTATTCATTCTCTTTTCAAGTATGCTTTAAAAATTGCATAATTAAGACTTCCAGCCAAGATGGAGGTGTAGACAGACACATTGTGTCTTCCTCCACAACTAGGAAGGAATAAAACTACCTCAAAACTAGAAACAACCAGAAGTTCCAGAAAATCAAACTGCATGGAAGTCCAGCAAACAAAAATATAAATAAGAAATACTCATCCAGACAGGTAGGAGGGGCAGAGAAGATGTGGTGTGGTAGTGGTGGCAGTAGCGACGGCAGCGACAGGCCAGCAGAAAGCACAGTCACACATTTTAAAAATGTGTGGGGGGACACCTGGGGAGCATTCCCAGCTCCTCATCAGACCTCGAAGCTCACGTTCTCAGCACCAGGGAAAAATCAAGCCTCATTGCTTCTGACTGTGCAGACCAGTGGGGGTTGGGGTGGAGGCAGAAATTGCTGGTCTCAGCAGAGTATACTTGTTTAAAGGGACCCCACGGTCCTAGAAATTCTGCAGACCCACCCATTCTAGGAACAATGGCCAAGGCAGCAGCTAGAGGGGCACCAGTCCAGTGCAGAAGTGGGAGAGGTGCCTGGAAAGGGGGCGAGTGCTGGGCTGGCGGCATTGTTCCCTCTCGGACCCTTTCCCCACATCCAGCACCACAATGTGGTGAAACAGGTCACCCTGTACTGATGAATCCCTAAGGCTCCGTCCCTTACAACATAACAGAAGCAACAGTTCTACCTGGGAGGCAAACACAGGAGCCTGTCAGAATGAGGAGAAAGAGAAGTATGGCCCAAAAGGGGAAACAGATCAAGGTTCCAGTGGGAGAAATAAGCGATGAAGAGATAGCCAACCTAACAGACACAAAATTCAAAACACTGGTGATAAAGATGCTCACAGGCTTGACAGATATACTCGAGTGTGGCAAACGCATAAGAGAAGAAGTGAGGGCTATGCTAAGTGAAACAAAGGAAAATCCACACAAAACCAATGGTGAAGGGAAGGGACCACATCAGGACACATCATGATTTTGATAGCAAAGGTGAAAGATAAAGATAGAGTCCTGGGGTCAGCGAGAGGCGAAAAGTTGCCTACAGGGGGCTGCCTATAGGACTATCAGCTGATTTCTCAGAGGACACTTTGCAGGCAGGAAGGGACTGGCAAGCAGTATTCAATGTGATGGAAAAGCAACCTACAACCAAGATTACTCTATCCAGCAAAGCGATCATTTGGAATGGAAGGGCAGATGAAGTGCTTCCCAGACAAGGTAAAGCTAAAGGAGCTCATCATCACCAAGCCATTATTATATGAAATGTCAAAGGGACTTATTTAAGAAAAAAATCAAAACTATGAACACTAAAATGACAACAAACTCACACCTATCAACAACTGAATCTAATAAATAAAAACAAAATCCAACTAAGCTAACCAGAATAGGAACAGAATCATAGGTGTGGGGATCATTTGGTGGGTTATCAGCTGGCAGAGGGGAGGGGGAGAAGTGTAGAGATGGTGCAGGGACTAAGAAGCATAATTGGTTGGGACAAAATAGACAGGGGGAAGTTAAGAATAATATAGGAAAGGGTGAAGCCAAAGAACTTATATGCATGACCCATGGACATGAACTGAGGGGCATGGGATTGCTGGAGGGAAGTGGGGTACTGGGCAGAGGAGAGCAAAGGGGAAAAAAATTGGGACTACTGCAACAACATAATCAATAAAATATACTTAAAAAAAATAAAAAGATTGCATAATTAAGAGTTTAAAATTTTTAAAAAAATTTGGTTCAATAATTGCTTAAAATAGATGGGCTATCAACTAGGATTTGAAAAATGTTTTTTAGAAAGATATGTTTTAATGGAATAGGGCCTTACAACAAATACAATGATTTACACTTTTGTCAGAAATTTTCTTTAACAAGAACATTCTTGGTCTAATAATGAATGCTATGGATCAAAGAATAGTTCTGGCATGGGGAGTTTTAATGGGGATCCAAAGGTTCCTAAAGACCCATAAATGGGCTTTAGGAGATTAATAAACTGTACAGTTCTTGGTTAGACATGCCAATGTATATCTCACTGGGCAGATGATCTAAAGTTTATATCAGATCTACTAAGGGATTGATAACTATCACCCCTGCCCAATAACTTAATACATATTAAGCATATTTCCATGGTTAGAAATAATTTTCAAATAGAAGACATAATTATGAGTTAAAGGTGAGAAAAAAGTGCTTTAAAATAGTTTGACTTGACACCTCTTAAATGACTCAGACAAAGTGCAGTGCAGGTTAACTGGGGAGTTTGGGCCTTCCTGAGATGTACATTAGGAACGGCCAGGCTCCAGTTTTCCTTATGTTTCTACATCCAGAGCCTATCGGGTGTTTGTTTCTCTTACTTATCAGGAATCCAGAGTCTAACAGTTCTGTCTCGTGAAGCAGATGCCAGTAAGTTTCCAAGTGGAGAAAACTGCACACTGGTTACAACGTCCTTGTGACCCACATATCTGAAAGCTCGAGCTTGTGGCCTCAAACTCCATAGCATGAGAAATGTATCCCAGGAAGCAGTAGCTATCAAGAAATAGGAAAAATATTGTTAAAAAATAACATGTCCTGTTATAATGGGTAGCATATCTAATAACAAAATAGAGGGGCTGAAGGTTGTAAGGCTCACCAGGTAATGGGGAAAACACAATTTAAAGAAACTCAGAGCTACATCATGAATATGCAAGCTTGGCTGTATCCTATGTAAGCACACAGCAGGATTCCTGGCCCCTGTATCGGGTTAGAACTCAGTGACTGTTCACTAGAAGGAGACAGCCCGGTATAACAGAGTACACAGGCCTAGGAGTCAGTTCTGTATCTAACCCTCAGCATGACTAGAGAAAGTTACTCTGTCAGGAGAACTGAATGGTTTTCCAGAGAGGACTGGATGAGACGATTTTTAAAAAACAGTTTTTGTTTTTGTGGAAATAATTTCACATTTATAAAAAAAGTTACAAGAATAATATAAGGAACATTAAAATACACATTACCAGATCTATTATTAATATTTTGCACCATTTGGTTTATGATTTGCTCTTGCACTTACTTGCACACACACGCTTGCTTGCTCTCTCTGTACATGAGTATCCACATGCGCACACACACACAGGTCTTTTCCCTGAACCATTTGAGAGTAACTAAATACATCATGATGGCACTTTGATTCTTAAATATATCAGTGTGTTTTTCTAAGAACAAGGATATTCTCTTACATAGCACAGTTTTTAATTTTAGGAAGTTTATCATCGACAATACATGAATCCATCAACTGTATTCCAATTTTGTCAACTGACCCACTAATGTATTTTATAAGTAGACAAGGTGATCTTAAAAGTCTCTGTTCTGTTAGTTTATGACGTTCTACAATTAATAAAAGAATTATGTATGTGAGACATTAGCTTAAGGCTTTAGGAAAAGGAAAACAAATACCATCGATGGTGGAACTAAATGCCTTGGACAAAGAATGAACAAATAAACAAATGAAAACTTGGTCTAGTTCTTGCCCCCAAACCCAACTTTATTATATGCATGTAGCCCCCAAAATAGCCTCAAATAATGGGAACCAAGTCAATGAGAATCACTAAGTCAAGACTGTAGAAAGCTTAGAAAAAAATATAACTTTACAAAATTCAAATGCAATTAATATTACTGCTAGATGAGATATATAATGTCACTGAAAATGTCTAAATTCTTTAGCCACAGATAAAATTCATTTGGGTTTACTTAGCCTATGCACTGTTTCCATATAAAACAGTTAAAAGTGAGTTTATAAGTTTCAAGTTATAATGCTGTATACTACTCCTTTTTTAAAAAGTACAAAGAGTTGATGTTCCACCATAGCTCATCAAATTATTAAATATTTATATCAGGATTTGAATTATCTGAGGCAAATGTAGACAAAATAGGGAAAATAATGAATTATCATATGCTTTATACTTAGGGCCTTATTTGAGTTCTAATGTATTATGTTGCAAATAAGATCTACAAGAGGAAAATAGGACACGATCCTTTACCTCAGGGGATCACAAATATCATAGGGGAGAAAGTTCATTAGTAATATTATACATGTTGAAAGGACTTGTACATATTATTAATTCTTAATGTTATAAGGGGTGGGTAGTGGTCTTTTCCAAAGAAAGGATATTTGAGCAGACATTTGAGTGAAATGAGGAGTGATTCAGGCTATGACACAGAGAGAGAGCACTCTGGGTGAAGAAACCCCACAAGCAAGGGCCTAATCCAATAATGCACTTGATGACCAAGGAAGACCAAGGAACAGTAAGGAGGCCAGGGTGTCCACAGAAGAGAGGAGGAAAAGAGGACACTGGGATGGCAGCAGAGAAGCAGGCTGATGCCAGCCAAGGAGCCATGGTAACAGGCGTATAGTCATTCTAAGCAATGGGAAACCCCTGAAGGATTTTGAGCAGGGGAATCTCAGAAATTATTTAAGAAAATTGCCTCTCTGACAATGAGAAAACAATGGTCTTTTCAAAAACTGTCAGGTCAACTGGATATTCATTTAAAAAAAGAAGTGACTTGGGAGATTGAAGATGGCAGCCGAATAGGTGGAAGCTGAGTTCACTTGCTTTTCCCCCAACTCAGATTTTCAACTAATCTTCCAACAATTAACCTGAGCAATCAACAGAATCTTAGCTGGTAGGAAGTTCTGAAGCCAAAGAGTACAGAAGTTGCTTCGCATCATCTGGTAAAAAAAAAAAAAAAAAGTCGAAGGGGAAATACCCTGTGTGTGGCACCTGCAGCAGCAGAGACCAGTCAGAAATTGCAGTGTTTTAGCTCCCGCCCCTACTAGGGCTAGGGACCCTAGTCCCACACAGGTACCCCCTAACCCTAATTGGGAGTGACTTGGGAGGATACACGGAGTCTGGGAGACTCAGGCTACACACAGAGTCAGCAGCATGTCCAGAGCTGCAGCGCGAACCAGCCACCAACCAGGAGAGTGCCAGAGAGGGACTCTATCTCCTAAAATGATCAGAGGCTGCACCTGGGTATGTCAGAGGCCCTGGCAGCTGTGGCCGGCTGTGACAGTGAGAGACTTTTGCTTTATTGGGGAGGCGGTGTGCACGGAGAACCAGACAGTGACTCAGCACTGCAGAGTGGGTGCCACAGAGACTTTTTAAAAGGAGAGCTTAAGTGTTGCTGGGCAGGGACCTCACACACAGCTGCTCTACCAGCAATGAGACCAGATGGAAAGTGCAGTTTGTTCCCACTGAATCCAGCTGTGCAAGGAGTTCAGAAAGTTGCACAATGAAGGGACTGCTGTGGCACTATGCAAAATGGAGAGTTCAGGACTGTTTCTCCTGCGACAGCAGAGGGCTGGGAGTTACGACAGGCAAGAGTTGAGCGCCTGAGATTCTTTGCAGCCAGGCAGAGCCCTCCTCCACAGAGTGGGCCCAGTCACCCCCTCCTGCAGGACTGCAAGCACCACATCCACCGGGGAAGCTCTGCACAATAGTCAGGCCAGGCTCAAGAACCCTCTGCTGCGTGCATATCCACGGAAGAATGAAAGAGAATCTCCAAACTTTTCTCAGGAAGACAAGCCACGCTGATTCTTCCAGCCCTATTCCACAAAGGCCAGCAAGGCAGAGAGATGAGAAACTGGCACAGCAAGGGGTATTCGGGGCCCGGTCCTGACCGGCTCCTACACAGAGCTCCGTCAGCACCAAGCAAGAAAGAGCTGACCCTTTTACACAGATTGGTCCCTCACATAAAACGGACAGCTAATTCATCAGAAATTATACATTATTGTAAATAATCTGGGGCAGGCTGAGACGTGTGGCAAAAGAGTGGAGGAACACACCCATCATCTCCCCTGAATATTGAACTGCACCTTCCATAGGAGTTCCAGAGGTACCACCCTCCCAGTCCCACCAAAACCCCTCTCAAGGCAGGTGAAGGTGGTACCTGGGTTGCAGACGGAAGTTAGATGACCCACCCCTGGGCCTTGAGCTGATATAAAGCCAGCAAGGAAGAGTAGTGAGGACCAGCCCGGACCCAGCCAAACCTAAGACAGCAACAGACTGTGGGCCACTGGTAGCCTCAGACTGGCTGCCTAGCGCTAGATGAGGATACCACCTGACATCACCAGAGTCAGATCCAGAAGACAGCAGGCAAACACCAAATGCTGCTGAGATGAATTCTACCTCATTCTTTTTCAGTATTTGCATTATTTTTTCTTCCATGTATTTTTCTAACATTTTCTTTTTTCTTTAGTTCTTGTTACTTCACTATTTCTTATTTTATTCTTACTTTAGATCTCATACTTTACACTTCCCTTGTTTTACTCCATTTTGCCTTCTTCCTTACCTTCTTCTCATTTGAAATTTTATTTATCCTTTTCTATGACTTGTTTCTATTCCTATTTCTCCTCCCTCTAGCTTCTCAAAATCATTTTTCTTTCCTTTAGTTATCACGCATTATTTTTTCCTTCTTTATAATATTCTCATTCTCTTTCTACCTTTATTAATCTTTGCTTGTTTGCCACTGATATTGTGGTTGTTATTTTCTTCAATTTTATTCCTTTTTGAACAAATAGTGAACAGTTTTTTTTTTAAATTTTCTAATCTCATAGCTTGTCTCATCTTACTCCATTTTGCCTTCCTCCTGCCTTTTCTTATTTTCATTGGAAATTATATATTTTTTCCCTTTTCTTAGCCTGGTATCTATTTCTTACTCTTATTACTTCTCCTCCCTCTATCCTCCACAAATCATTTTCATTTCCTGCAGACATCTCGGATTCTTTTTTCTCTTTCTTATAATATTCTTATTCTCTGTCCGCCGTTATTAATCATTCCTCATTTTTCATTGCTATTGCTGCTGCTGTTGTTTTCCAATTCTGTTCCTACTGTTTCACTTTTTTTAAATTTCAAACTTCATATTATACTCTTCCCTTTTCTTACTCCATTTTGCCTTCTTCCTTCCCTTTTTTATTTATGTATTAAATTTTATTTTCTCCCTTTCTTTGCCTCGTTTCTTTTCCCTACTCTTATTATTTCTCCTCCCACTACCTTTGCAAAATAATTTCTATTTCCTTTACTCATCTCATATTTTTCTTCTTATAATATTTTTATTTTCTTTCCACCTTTATTAATCTTTGCTCATTTGTAGTTGATATTGCTGTTGTGATTGGGGGTATTTTTGCTGGTGAGGTTTTTAATTTTTTTTCCCTGGGTTGTTTTGCCTTGTTCTGCCAGGGCCTGTACAACAGCATACAAAACATGGTAGGGAGAATAATTCCCACTCAGCCAGCCAGAGGGGAGAAGCCACCAACAAATAACAATAATAAAAACCCAATTACAACAAGAGAGCACACATAAACTGCATAAAGGACATCTCTAGAGCATCCAGCTCAGGAGATCAAGGAGACTGTACCACTGAGTCTCACAGGACTTCTACCACAGAAGGCCACCCCACAAAGACAGGGAGTCAGAGCAGATCAATCTAATGCACAGACACAAACAGAAAGAGTCACCTAAGGTGGGGACACAAAGAAATAATTCCCAACCAAAAGGAGGAATCCCCAGAAATAGAGCTAAATGAAAATTAGGCAAGCAATTTATCAGACACAGAGTTCAAAGTAATGGATATAAGGATGTTCAAGGAACTCAGTGAGAACTACAAGGAACTTCATGGGAGCAACGAGGAACTGAGTGGGAACTACATCAGCATGAAAAAGGACATAAACTATGAATAAGAACCAGGCAGAAATGAAGAATACAATATCTAGAAGGAATTAAAAGCAGGCTAGGAGAGATTTCCAGCCAAGATGGAGCCCTAACGACACACTGCATCTCCCTTCACAACTAAGAAGGAATAAAACTACCTCAAAACTAGAAACAACCAGAAGTTCCAGAAAATCAAGCTGTATGAAGTCCAACAAAGATATAAAGAAGAAATACTCATCCAGACAGGTAGGAGGGGCGGAGCTGGGCAGAGAGGATGCAGTGTGGTGGTGGCCACAGTGGCGGCAGCGGCAGGCCGGTGGAAAGCGCAGTCACACATTTAAAAAAGTCAAAAGGGACACCTGGGGAGTGCTCCCAGCACCAGACCAGACCAGACCGAGCAGCTCACAGTCCCAACATGGGGGAAAATAAAGCCTCATTGCCTTTGACTGTGCAAACCAGTGGCAGCTGGGGCAGAGGAAGAAACTGCCCGTCTTTAAGCAGAGACTGCTTGTTTAAAGGGCCCCCATGGCCCTAGAACATCCGTAGACCCACCCACTCTGGGAACAACAGCAGGGCAACAGCTAGAGAGATGTGACTGGAAAAGGAGTCAGTGCTGAGCAAACAGCATTGTTCCCTCTCATACCCCTCCCCTCGCAAACAGCACCACAAATGGTGAAACAGGCTGCCCTGTACTGACGAATACCTAAGGCCCCACCCCTTAAAATATAACAGGTGCGACAGCTCTACCTAAGACACAGCGGCAAACACACACAGGAGCCTGTCAATATGAGGGGACAGAGAAGTATGGCTCAAAGGAGGGAATGGATCAAGGTTCCAGTGGGAGAGCTAAGCGATGACGAGATAGCCAACCTAACAAATGAGGAGATAGCCAACCTAACAGATGAAGAGTTCAAAAAACTGGTGAGAAAGATGCTCACAGGCTTCACAGATATGTTTAAGTATGGCATATGGCAAATGCGTAAGGGAAGAAGTGAAGGCTATGCTAAGTGAAACGAAGGAAAATCTACACAAAACCAATGGTGAAGGGAAGGAAACCTGGGTTCAAATCAATAATTTAGAACATAAGGAAGAAAAAAAGTCAACCAGTATAGAATGAGGAAACAAGTGAAAAAAATAAGGAGAGGCTTAGGAACCCCTGGGACAACTTTAAACATGCCAACATCCAAACCATAGGGATGCCAAAAGGAGAAGAGGAAGAGCAAGAAATTGAAAACTTATGTGAGAAAATAATGAAGGAAAACTCTCCAAATTTGGTGAAGGTAATAGACATACAAGTCCAGGAAGTACAGAGAGTCCCAAACAAGCTAGACCCAAAAAGGACCACACCAAGACACATCATAATTAAAATGCCAAAGGTTAAAGATAAAGAGAGAATCTTAAAAGCAGCAAGAAAAAAGCAGAGAGCTTCCTACAAAGGGGAGCCTCTAAGACTATCAGCTGATTTCTCAAAAGAAACTTTGCAGGCAAGAAGGGACTGGCAAGAAGTATTCAAGGTGATGAAAAGCAAGGACTTACAACCAAGATTACTCTATCCAGTAAAGCTATCATTTAGAATGGAAGGGCAGATAAAGTGCTTCCCAGACAAGGTAAAACTAAAGGAGTTCATCATCACTAAGCCATTATTATATGAGATGTTAAAGGAACTTATTTTAGAAAAAGATCAAAACTATGAACACTAAAATGACAATAAACTCACAACTATCAACAACTGAATCTAAAAAATAGAAACAAAATCCAACTAAGCAAACCAGAATAGGAACAGAATCATAGGTATGGGGATCATTTGGAGGGTTATCAGCTGGGAGGGGGAAGGGGAGAAATGGGGAAATGGTTCAGGGATTAAGAAGCATAATTGTTTGATACAAAATAGACAAGGGGAAGTTGAGAATATAGGAAAGGGTGAAGCCAAAGAACTTATATGCATGACCCATGAACATGAACTAAGAGGGGTGGGATTGCTGGGGGAAGGGGGTTACTGGGCAGAGGGGAGCAAAGGGAAGAAAATGTTGGGACTACTGTAACAACATAATCAATAAAATATACTTTAAAAAAAAGAGACAGGGAAAATAAAAATACATGTTAACCATATATTTAAATAATTAAAATATATTATGTACACACACAAAAAAAGCGGGCTATATGAATCGGAGGACCAAATCAGCGATTCGGAAGATAAGGTAGAAAAAAACACTCAGAGCAACAAACTGAAAAAAGACTCAAAAAGAATGAGGGTAGTTTAAGGGAGCTGCAGAACAATATGAAATGTTAACGACATTCACATCACAGGGATACCAGAAGGAGAAGAAAAAGAGCAAGGGATTGAAAACCTGTTTGATAAAATAATGAAAGGAAACATCCCTAACTTGATGAGGGGAAAAGTAACACAAGTTCAGTAAACAAAGATAGTCCCAACCAAGATGAACCTAAAGAGGCCCACCCCAAGACACATTACAATCAAAATGGCAACATTTAAAGATAAAGGGAGAATCTTAAAGGCAATGAGGGAGAAACAGCTAGTAACAAACAAAGACATTTCAATAGGCTATCAGCTGATTTCTCAACAGAAACACTATAAGCCAGAGAGGACTGGCACAAATTATTCCAAGTAATGAAAAGCAAAGACCTACAAACAAGACTACTCTCTCCAGCAAGGCTCTCATATAAAATGGAAGGTAAAATAAAGAACTTCCTAGACGAAAAAGACAAAAAAAAAAAAAATATATATATATATATATATATAGCTAAAAGAGTACATCTCCACCAAACCAGCATTGCAAGAAATGCTAAAAGAACTGCTTTAAGAAGAAGAAATAGAGAGGAACACAGGTACAAAAGGAAGAAAGGCAATGAATAAGTACGTATCAATAATAATCTTAAAAGTAAATGGATTAAATGCTCTAATCAAAAGACATAGGGTAACTGAATGGATAAGAAAACATGAACCACATATATGCTGTGTACAAGAGACCCACCTCAGAACAGAAGCTCTACACAGACTGAAGCGAAGGGATGGAAAAATATATTCCAAGCAAAAGGACATGAAAAACAGCTGGGGTAGCAATATTTATACCAGGCAAAATAGACTTCAAAACAAAGGCCATAACAAGAGACAAAGAAGGTCACCACACAATTTTTTTTTTTTTTAAGGGAGCAGTCCAACAAGAGGATGTAACCCTTGTAAATATATATATATAAATATATATATATCTATATATCTATATATATAGATATATATATATCTATTACCCTGGCTGGTTTGGCTCAGTGGATTGAGCGTCGGCCTGCGAGCTAAGTGTCGCTGGTTCGATCTTCCAGTCAGGGAACATCAGAGAAGGAAAACTCTGACTCCAAAAAACCTCCGCTGCCTTGCGGCATACCTCTTCAGGGGAAAGGCTAAGGGAGTAAACCCCGACAGAAAATCCGGAGCCGGAGTCCCTAAGGCGGTTTGACGTTGTAGTCAACACCGGCAACTCCTGCGGCGCACCTGAAGCCAAGCTGTATTGACTCCGTCTTTCCCTTGGACCCTTCAGCTGCGAAGAGAGGGGGGGTCTGCTGCATGGGCAACAGCAGACCCTCCATATCACCCTGCCCAGGCTCTGTAGCTTCAGCTTCACTGGAGAGGACACTCCAGCGTCATCGCAAGATGTCGATTCAACACGGGAGGAGACAGATACCGTGTCACCCCTGAGTCAGACTGCACAGCCATTCTCGGCGGTGCAGATAGACTTTTAAGAAGCTACACCATCGTCTCTCGAGACGGACGGCTGCCGACAACGATATATATCTATGTATATCTATCTATTTATCTATCTATCTATGTATCTATCTATCTATCTATCTATCTATCTATCTATCTATCTATCTATCTATCTCCAACATAGGAGAACCTAAATATGTAAGGGAAACCTTGGAGGACTTTAAGAAAGAGAATGACAGCAATACAATCATTGTAGGGGATTTTAATACCCCACTATCAACAATAGGTATACCTTCCAAACAAAGAATCAACAAGGATATTGTAGCATTGAATGACACTCTAGATCAAATGGGTTTAACTGATATTTACAGAATGTTTCACCCCAAAGAAGCAAAATATACGTTCTTTTCAAACACACATGATCATTTTCAAAGACAGACACCATGATAGGACAGAAAACAAGCCTTAAAAAACTCAAGAAAACTGAAATCATACCAAGCATCCTCTTGGATCACAATGGCTTGAAACTAGGAACCAACATCAGGGAAAAAACCCAAAGACATTCAAATATATGGAGACCAAATAACATGTTATTAAATAATAAATGATTCAACAATAAGATCAAGGAAGAATCAAAAGTATCTGGAAACAAATGAAAATGAACACACAACAACCTAAAACCTATGGGACACAGAGAAGGTAGTCCTGAGAGGGAAATTCATAGCAATACAGGCCTACCAAAAGACAGAAAATTCTCAAATAAACAACCTAACCCTACATCTAAAATAATCAAAGGAACAACAACAAACAAAGCCCAGAGCAAGTACAAAGAAAGAAATCATCAAGATCAGAACAAGGGATCAAGAACCTATATGAAGCAATAATGACTGAAAACTTCCCTAATATGGTGATGGAAAAAGACACACAAGTCCAGGAAATTCAGAGCGTCCCAAACAAGTTAGACCCAAAGAGGCCTACATCAAGACACATCATAATTAAAATGACAAGACTTAAAGACAAGAAGAGAATTCTAAGAGCTTCAAGAGAAAAACAGGTAATTACATAAAAGGCAGTGCCAATTAAACTGTCATCTGATTACTCAACAGAAATATTTCAGGCCAGAAGGGAGTGGAGTGAAATATTCAACATGATGAAAAGCAAGGAACTACAACCAAGGCTACTTTACCCAGAAAGGCTATCATTTGAAATTGAAGGAGAAATAAGGAGCTTCCCAGACATGAAAGAGCTAAAGGAGTTTGTTAACACCAAACCAGTACTGCATCAAATGTAAAAGAGCTTGCATTAAGAAGAAAAAGAAAAAAATAACAGAAGAAAATATTCTAACAATAAAATGGCACTAAATGCATATCTATTAATAATCACCTTAAATATAAATGGCTTAAACGCTACAACCAAAAGACATAGGATAGCTGAATGGATAAGAAGAAAGACCCATGTGTATGCTGCCTTCAAGGGACCCATCTCAAATTGAAAGATATACACAGACTAAACGTAACGAGATGGAAAAAGATATTTCATACAAATTGAAAGGAAAAATAGTTAGGGCAGCAGTACTAACAGAGAAGGAAAACTCTGACTCCAAAAAACCTCTGCTGCCTTGCGGCATACCTCTTCAGGGGAAAGGCTAAGGGAGTAAACCCCGACAGAAAATCCGGAGCCGGAGTCCCTAAGGCGGTTTGACATTGTAGTCAACACCGGCAACTCCTGCGGCGCACCTGAAGCCAAGCTGTATTGACTCCGTCTTTCCCTTGGATCCTTCAGCTGCGAAGAGAGGGGGGGTCTGCTGCATGGGCAACAGCAGACCCTCCATATCACCCTGCCCAGGCTCTGTAGCTTCATCGCAAGATGTCGATTCAACACGGGAGGAGACAGATACCGTGTCACTCCCGAGTCGGACTGCACAGCCATTCTCGGCGGTGCAGATAGACTCTTAAGAAGCTACACCATCGTCTCTCGAGACGGATGGCTGCCGACCACGACTTATATTAACAAAATAGACTTGAAAACTAAGGCTATAGTAAGACAAAGAAGGACACTTCATAATGATAAAGGGAACAACCCAACAATATAACCCTAGTTAACATTTACCCACCCAACACGGAGCACCTAAACATGTGAAACAAATTTTGATGGACATAAAGGGTGAGATCAACAGAAATACAGGCATAATTGGGGTTTTTAACACACCTTAGAATTCAATGAATAATTATTCCAGGAGAAAATCAACAAGTAGAAAGCAGCTTTAAATGACACACTAGATCAAATGGATTTAATTGATAATCTTCAGAGCATTTCACCCAGAGGAGCAGCAGAATATACATATTTTTAGAGTGCATATGGAACATTTTCTAGGATGGACCACATGTTAGGACACAAGGCAAGTTTCAATAAATGTAAGAAGACTGAAATCATATCAAGCATCTTTTCTGACCAAAATGTTATGAAACTAGAAATCAATCACAAGAAGAACATTGAAAAACACACAAAGACATGGAAGCTTGATATGTTATTAAACAAAGAACGGTTAACAATGAGATCGAGGTAGGAATCAAAAGATACCATGAAACAAATGAAAATTAGGGCACAACAATCCAAATATGTAGGACATGGGGAAGCAACCCTAAAAGGGTAATTCATAGCATTACAGGCCTATCCGGGGGTGGTGGGGACAAGAAAAAGGTCAAATATACAATCTAACTTTACATTTTAAGGTACTGGAAAATGAAGAACAAAGTTCAAAGTGAGTACAAGGAAGAAGTATTAAAGATCAGAGAAGAAATAAACAAAATAGTCTGTAAAAATGATACAAAAGATCAATGAGTCCAAGAGCTGGTTCTTTGAAAAGATAAACAAGACTGACAAACCTTTAACGAGATTCATCAATAAAAAAAGAAATGAATAAATAAATAAAATAGAAATGAAAGAGGAGAAAAAACAGCCAATACTAAAGAAATACGAAGGATTGTAAGAAATTATTATGAATAACTATATGCCAACGAATCAGACAACCTGGATGAAATGGATAAATTACAAGAAACATACAATCTTCAAAAACAAAATCAGGAAGAATGAGAGAATATGATAGACAGATTACACCTAATGAAATTGAAGCAGTAATCAAAAAACTCCCAACAAACAAAAGCCCTTAACCACATGGCTTTACAGGAGATTTTACCAAACACTCCAAAAAGAACTAACACTTCTCTTTCTCAAACTATTTCATAAATTCAGGAGGGGTACAGGCCCCCAAAGTCATTTTATGAGGTCAGTATTATCATAATCCCAAAACCAGAAAAAGACACTACAAAGATAGAAAATTATAGGCCAATATCTCTGATGAACATAGATGCTAAAATCCTCAGCAAAATATTAGCACACCAAATACAGCAATGCATCAAAAAAATCATACACCATGATCAAGTGGGATTTATTCCAGGAATGCAAAGCTGGTACAACATTCACAAATCAAGAAATGTGATTCACCACAAAAACAAATTGAAGGATAAAAACCACATGATCATATCAATAGAAGCATAAAAATCATTTGATAAAATCTGGCACCCATTTATGATCAAACCTCTCAGCAAAGTGCAATTGGAGGGAACATAACTAAACATTAAAAAGGCCTTATATGTCAAACCTACTGCCAGCATCATACTCAATGAGAAAAAACTACAAGCGGGATTTCCAGTCCAGATGGAGACGTAGACAGACATGCTGCGTCTCCCTCCACAACTAAGAAGGAATACAACTACCTCAAAACTAGAAACAACTAGAAGTTCCAGAAAATTGAGCTGCATGGAAGTCCAACAAACAAAGATATAAAGAAGAAACACTCACCCAGACAGGTAGGAGGGGGGTGGAGCTGGGTTGAGAAGATGCAGTATGGTGGTGGCAGCAGCGGCGGCAGTGGTAGGCTGGGGAAGCACAGTTACACGTTTTAAAAAGTCAGAAGGGACACCTGGAGAGCGTTCCCAGCTCCTCACCAGACCACGCACCTCAGGTCCAAGCACCTGGGAAAATCAAGCCTCATTGCTTCTGACTGAGCAAACCAGTTGGGGTTGGTGCGGAGGCAGAAACTGCCAGTCTCTCAGAAGAGTCCACTTGTTTAAAGGGCCCCCACAGTCCTAGAACATCCGCACACTCACCCACTCTGGGAATGATAGCCAGGGCAACAGCTAGAGGCACCAGTCCCATACGGAAGTGGGAGAAGTGCCTGGAAAAGGGGCAAGTGCTGGGCAAACGGTATTGTTCCCTCTCAGACCCCTCCCCCACATACAGCGCCACAACGTGGTGAAACCGATCACCATGTACTGACGAATCCCTAAGGCTCCGCCCCTTGCAACGTAACAGGACCGACAGCTCTGCCTGGGACACAGGCAAAGAAACACAGGAGCCTGTCAGGATGCAGAGACCAAGAAGTAAGGCCGAAAGGAGGCAGCAAATCAGGGTTCCAGTGGGAGAACTGAGTGACAAGGAGATAGCCAACCTAACAGACAAGGAGATAGACAACCTAACAGACACAGAATTCAAAATACTGGTGATAAAGATGCTCACAGGCTTGACAGATATGCTTGAGTATGGCAAACGGATAAGGGAAGAAGTGAATGCTATGCTAAATGAAACAAAGAAAAATCCACACAAAACCAATGGTGAAAGGAAGGAAACCGGGTTCAAATCAATGATTTGGAACATAAGGAAGAAAAAGACAGTCAACCAGTACAGAACGAGGAAACAATTGAAAAGAATGAGAGGCTTCGGAACCTCTGGGACAACTTTAAATGTGCCAACATTCGAACCATAGGGATGCCAGAAAGAGAACAGGAAGAGCAAGAAATTGAAAGCTGAACCTGGCTGCTGTGGCTCAGTGGATTGAGCGTCAGGCTGTAAACCAAGTGTCGCTGGTTCGATTCCTAGTCAGGGCACATAACTAGGTTGCATGTCAGGTCCCCAGTTGGGGGCGCCAGTGAGAAGCAACCAGACAGTGATGTTTCTCTCCCTCTCTTTCTCCTTTCTCCTCTCTCTAAAAATAAGTAAACAAACAAATAAATAATTAATTTAAAAAAAATTGAAAGCTTATGTGAAGAAATAATGAAGGAAAACTTCCTAAATTTGGTGAAGGAAACAGACATACAAATCTTGGAAGCGCAAAGAGTCCCAAACAAGCTAGACCCAAAGAGGACTACACCAAGACCCATCATAATTAAAATGCTAAAGGTTCAAGATAAAGAGAGAATCTTAAAAACAGCAAGAAAAAAGCAGAGTTAACTACAAAGGGGTGCCTATAAGACTATCAGCTCATTTCTCAAAAGAAACTTTGCAGGCACGAAGGGACTGGCAAGAAGTGTTCAATGTGATGAAAAGCATGGGCTTACAACCAAGATTACCCTACCCAGCAAAGCTATCATTTGGAATGGAAGGGCAGATGAAATGCTTCCCAGACAAGGTAAAGCTAAAGGAGCTCATTATCACCAAGCCATTATTATATGAAATGTTAAAGGGACTTATTTAAGAAAAAGAAGATCAAAACTATGAACACTAAAATGACAACAAACTCACAACTATCAACAACTGAATCTAAAAAATAGAAACAAAATCCAACTAAGCAAACCAGAATAGGAACAGAATCATAGGTATGGGGATCATTTGGAGGGTTATCAGCTGGAGGGGGAAGAAGGAGAAATGGGGAAATGGTGCAAGGATTAAGAAGCATAATTGGCTGGTACAAAATAGACAGGGGGAAGTTAAGAATAATATAGGAAAGGGTGAAGCCAAAGAACTTATATGCACGGCCCATGGACATGAACTAAGGGGGTTGGGATTGCTGGGGGAAGTGGGGTACTGGGCAGAGAGGAGCAAAGGGAAAAAATTGGGACTACTATAACAACATAATCAATAAAATATACTTTTAAAAAAGTGTAAAATACCTAGGAATAAACCTAATCAAGGATATAAAAGACCTGTACTCGAAAAATTATAAGACATTGAAGAAAAAAACTAAGAAAGATATAAGTGGAAGCACATACTGTGTTCATGGATAGGAAGAATTAGGATGATTAAAATGTCATGTGCCCAAAGAAACCTATAGATTCAATGCAATTCCTATTAAAATATCAATAGCATATTTCACAGATTGAGAATAAATATAAAAAAATTCATATGGAACCAAAAAAGACCCCAAATAGCCTCAGCAATCTTGAGAAAGAATAAAGTTGAAGGGTTCACAATGCCTGATATCAAACTATACTACTAGGCTACTGTAATCATACAATTGGTACTGTCAATACGAACACATAGACCAATGGAACAGAATAGAGAGCCCAGAAATAAATCCATGATCCATGTCTCTATGGTCAATTAATGTTTGACAAAGGGGGAACAAGGAGTAAAAACAGTCTCTTCAATAAATGATGTCAGGAGAACTGGACCAGTACATGCAAAAAAAAAAAAAGAAACTAGACCATGAACTTATACCATACACCAGAATAAGCTCAAAATGGGTATGACTTAAACATAAGCTGTGACACCATAAAAGTCCTAGAGGAAAACACAGGCAGTGAAATTGCGGATATCCCACGAAGCGATATTTTCACTGATATATCCTCTAGGGCAAGAGATTTAAAGGAAAGAATAAACAAATGAGACTATATCAAACTAAAAAGCTTTTGCGTGACTAAAGAAAACATCAGCAAAATGAAAAGGGAACAAACCATATGAGAAAACATATTTGCCAATGATACCTTGGACAACGGTTTGATCTCCAAAATATATAAAGAACTTAAATGACTGAACTCCAAGGAGACAAAGGACTTGAACAGACACTTCTCCAAAGAGGATATACAGAGGGTCCATAGGCATATGAAAAAATGCTCAACATCACTAGCCATCAAAGAGGTGCAAATTAAAACCACAATGAGATACCTCCTCACACCTGTCAGAATGGCCATCATCAACAAATCAACAAACAAGTGCTGGTGAGGATGTGGAGAAACTGGAACCCTAGTGCACTGTTGGTGGGAATGAAGACTTGTGCAACCACTATGGAAAACAGTATGGAATTTCCTCAAAAAACTAAAAATGGAACTGCCTTTTGATCCTGTGATTCCACTGCTAGGATTATACCCAAAGAATCCTGAAACACTAATTCAGGAGAACCTATGCACCCCTGTGTTCATAGCAGCGCTTTTTAACTAGCTAAGTGCTGGAAACAGCCTAAGTGCCCATCTGTAGATAAGTGGATTAAAAAACTGGTACATTTACACAATGGAGTTCTATGTAGCAGAAAGAAGGAACTCCTACCATTTGGGACAACATGGATGGAATTCGAGAGCATTATGCTTAGTGAAGTAAGCCAGGCTGTGAAAGAAAAATACCATATGATCTCACCTAATACAGGAACCTAATGAACAAAACAAACAAACAAGCAAAATAGAACCAGAGGCATATAAACAAGGAACAGACTGACAATAACCAGAGGGGCGGGAAGAGGGGAAGAAGAGAGGAAAGAAGGGGAAGGGTCTAGTCAAGGAACTAATATAAATGACCCACGGACATGGACATGGACAACAGGGTGGGAATTGACCGTAGGAAAGGGCGGAGGTGGGCAGGGCAGGGGAGAGCAATGGGGGAAAGATGGGACAACTGTAATAGAACAACAATAAAAAATAAATAAAAATAGAAAGAAAGAAAAAAACACAAGAAGAAATCACCTCACATCTGTCAGAATGACTGTCATTGATAAATCAACAAATATAAGTGCTGGTGAAGATGTGGAGAAAAAGGAACCCTAGTGCACTGTCGGTGGGAATGCAGACTGGTGCAGCCACTGTGGAAAAAGAGTATGGAATTTCCTCAGAAAATTAAAATGGAACTGTTTTATGACCCAGCAATTCCACTGCTGGGAATTTGCCCTAAGAATGCTGAAACACCAATTCAGAAGAACTAATACCAATTCAAAAGAACTTATACACCCCTATGTTCATAGCGGCGCTATTGACAACGGCCAAGTGTTGGAAACTGTCTAAGTAGCCTTCAGTAGATGAATGGATTAAAAAACTGTGGTACATGTACACAACAGAATACTACATAGCAGAAGAAAAAAAAAAGGAATTCCTACCTTTTGTGATAGAATGGATGGAAATGGAGACCATTATGCTAAGTGAAATAAGCCAGTCGGTGAAAAACAAACACCACATGATCTTACTTATAACTGGAATCTAATGAACAAAATAAACTAATGAGCAGAATAGAATCAGAGACCTGCAAACACAGAACAGACTGAGAGCCATAAGAAAGGAGGAGGGAGAGGGGGAATGGTGGAAGGAAGGGGAAAAGATTAGTCAAAGAACATGTAAGAGTGACAATGGACTTGGACAACAGAGTAGGGATTGACTGATGGAGTGAGGGGTGGGCTGAATGGAGGAGGGTAAAGGGGGGAAAATTAGGACAACTATAATAGAATAAACAATAAAAAAGGAAGAAAAAAGGCTTAAAAAAAGTAACTTGAGCCCTACATTTTATGCTATACACACACACACACACACACAAAGTTCCATATGGGTTGTAGATCTAAATGTGACAAATAAAACAATAAGCCTTTAGATGAAAACATAGAAGTATATCTTCATGGCCATAGAGATAGGCAAACATTACTTAAATGACATGAAACTTACTAAATTACTAAAGGAAAAGAATAATTATTTTTACTACATGACATTAAGAAATTTTGCTCATTAAAGAAAACCACTAAGAAACTGAAAAGGCAAGCCATAAGTGGAAAAAGATATTTACAATACATACATCAACATATAACAAAGACTATATAGATTCCTATAAATCAATTAGAAAGGGCAGGAAAATAGGCAATGGGCTTAAATAGGCACTTCATTAAGGAGGATATCCAAATGGCCAATACTCAATTCCATTAGTTATCAGAAAAATGCAAATTAAAACCATAGTGATTTATTACTACACACTTATCAGATGGCTCTAATGAAAAAGATAAATCATACCAAATCTTGGTGAGGATGTGAATAACTGGAACTCTAAAATAATGCTGGTAGTTATAACCACTTAGAAAAATGGTTTTTGAAATATCTACTAAAGCCGAATATATACTTACCATTTGATTCAGCAATTTTTCTCCTAGATACATACCCAACAGAAATTCTTATGCATGTTTAGCAAAATATGTACAATAATGTTTGTGGCAGTACTAGTAAAAAAAGACCAGAGACTTCTGGCCAAGACAGAAGTGTAGGTGGAATGCTTTGCCTCCTTCCAGAACCATATGAAAGATTACAACTACCTCAAAACAAAAAACAACCAGATCTACCAGAAAGTCCAACAAACAAAGATATGAAGAAGTAATATTCATCCAGATGGGTAAAGATGGGTGGAGATGGGGAGCCAGGGCAAAAAGGATGCGGTGCGGCAGTGGTGGCAGTGGTTGTGACTAGCAAGCAGAAAGAGCAGTCACCATTACAAAAGCCAGGAGAGACACCTGGAGAGCCATCCCAGTCCCAGGCCAGATGGTGCAGCTCATGGTTCCAGCACCGGGAAAATAAAGCCTCATTGCTTCTTGCTGTGAAAATCAGTGGTGGCTGGGGCAGAGGAAGAAACTGCCTATTCTCTCAGGAGAGTCCATTTAGAGGGCCCCCACTGTCCTAGAACATACACAAACCCACTTACTCTGGGAACCTTCACCAGGACACCAGCTAGAAGGGAGCCAATCTCATATGGGAAGTGGGTGAAATGACTGGAAAAGGGGCAAGTACTGAGTAATCGGCAGCATTCCATCTCTGACCCCTTCCCCACATACAGTGCCACAAGGAGGTGAAACGGGTCGCCCAAAACTGATGAATACCTGAGGTTCCACCCCTTAAATGTAACATTTGTGACAGCTCTACCTAAGTCACAGACACAAACACAGGAGGCTATCAAGTTGAGGAGAGAGAGAAGTGTGGCCCAAAAGAGGGAGTAGATCAAGGCTCCAGTGGGAGAACTAAGCAAGGAGGAGATAGCCAACCTAACAAAGAGTTCAAAACAGATGTTCACAGACTTGACAGCCAACCTATCAGATGCAGAGTTCAAAACAGTGGTAATAACGATGCTCACAGAAATGATTGAGTACAGCAGACACATAATGGAGAAGTGAAAGCTACACTAAGTGAAAATCAAGAAAAATCCACACAAAACCAATGGTGAAGGGAAGGAAGGCGGGGTTCAAATTGATTTGGAACATAAGGAAGATATAAACAGTCCACCAGTACAGAATGAAGAAACAAGAATTAAAAAACAAACAAACAAAACAAAACAAACAAGGGGAGGTTTAGTAACCTCTGGGACAACTTTAAACATACCAACATCTGAATCATAGGGGTTCCAGAAGGAGAAGAGGAAGAGCAAGAAATTGAACACTTATTTGAAAAAATAATGAAGGAAAACTTCCCTAATTTGGCAAAGGAATTAAGTCCAGGAAGCACAGAAAGTCCCAAACAAGCTAGACCCAAAGACAAGCTAGACTCAAAGAAGACCACACCAGGACACATCATCATTAAAATGCCAAAGGTTAAATATAAAGAGAGAATCTTAAAAGCAGCAAGAAAAAAGCAGAGAGTTACCTACAAAGGAGTTCCCATAAGACTCTCAGCTCATTTCCCAAAAGTAACTTTGCAAGAAGGGACTGGCAAGACATATTCAAAGTGACGAAAAGCAAGAACCTACAACCAGGATTACTCTATCCAGCAAAGCCATAATTTAGAATGGAAGAGTAGATAAAGTGCTTTCCAGATAAGATAAAGCCAAAGGAGTTCATCATCACCAAGCCCTTATTATATGAAATGTTAAAGGAACATATTTAAGAAAAAGAAAATCAAAACTAGGAACAGTAAAATGACAACAAACTCAAAATTATCAACAAATGAATAAAAAAGAAAAACTAAGCAAACAACTAGAACAGGAACAGAACCACAGATACAGAGGTCATATGGGTTGTCAGTGGGAGGGGGAAAGGGGAGAAAGGGGGAAAAGGTGCAGGGATAAGAAGCATCACTGGTAGGTACAAAATAGACAGGGAGATGTTAAGAAGAGTAAAGTAAATGGAGAAGCCAAAGAACTTTTATGCATGACCCATGGACAAGAACTAAGGGAGGAGGGTGATTGCTGGAGGGAAGGGAGGTACCAGGCTGAGAGGCGCCAAAGGGGAAAATTTGGGACAACTGTAAAAGCACAATCAATAATATATACTTTAAAAAATAGACCAAAATTAGAAACCCAACTATCTGTCAAAGTAAAATGAATATGTAAATTGTGGTATAGAGATACTATATACATATTCTGTAATTAAAGTTTATTTAGATGAAGTTCAAGGAGTAGTAAACTCACCTATAGAGTCAGAAGTCAGCAGATATATTATCTGACTTCTTGAGTGAAACCCTGGGTTACCAGCTGTGTGCCCTTGGGTAAGTTGACTGGGGCACTTCATCTGTATAGTGACGTATTTAAAGTATGAAGTGAAATTATACTTGTAATTCATGTCTGGCACATAAAAAAAAAATAGAAAAGAAAACACTCCCATGTAGCCATTATTACTAGAGTTTCTGTTGCTGTTAGCAGCAGCAGCAGTCTAGATGATGTATGAAAGAGTGGGAACTCAGTAGGAACCATCAGGAAGTGAGTACTCACCCTTGAGAGAAGGACAAAGAAGGAACCGTAAGTGAAGTAGGAGGGGGTGAGGAGACTGTGGTGTCCAGAAGTTCAGGAAGTATTCCAAGAGGGTGGTGATGAGCTGTGTCAAGTGCTTCAAATAGATTTAGTAAGATCAGGCCTGACCAGGACCACCTACATAATGTGTGGGGCCTTACGTAAAATGTAAATGTAGGGGGTCCTTTGTCAGAAGAGGAAAAGGGCACCTGTCCTCAAGTGATACTCAAAACGTAACTTTAGAGTTGATGGCTACATACCCACATTAAAACAATACTTGCTATTACTAGCATGAGGCTTGCTAAAGAGAAGTGACGGAGAGCAGGATGAAGGACAGAGACAGTGTAACCTGAGGGTAAGGTGGCATTTCAGAGGCCTACTAATTATAAAACACCAGAAGTAGAGATGTCCCAATTACAACTGTGTGGCCCAGGGTACATGGTACATTTTCTTGCAAATTTCAGGAAAACTGAAAAGACAACCAACAATCTATAAACACTCAATGAATGCATTTTTATTAAAAACTGTGGAAACCAACACTGTATTTGATTATCGCTGTCAATGCTGTACAGTGTCAACTTGGAATTTGCTTTCATACATTTCCATTGAACCACACCCTATATAAATATTACCATAGTTTAAAATGTCAAAGCCAAACCATTGGTCATTCGACTGGTCTAATTTGAGATAAAATATCAAAGGGGGGAAGTTAAGAAAAAAGGTTAACTGGTAAATTTATGCATTAAAAAAACAAACATTTATTTTCTGTAACAGTAATTTATTGTTTCAAGGAATTCACATTAGGACAAAAGAAAGAACAAAGTCCATGCTCACCTAGGCCACTGCTTTGTCTCTGGAGGTAACACAGGAACATACTAACAGAGAACTTGTTTGCTCTCCACAATGTCCAAAAGGCCAACAGTTATTGTGTTGCCCTAAGTAGCAATAACTTTCTTTAGTGAACCTGAGCTCTGTCACTCATTAATTTAACCAAGATCAACTACTTAGAAGTCAGCTCTGCCAGGAATAACTTTTTCTGGAAAGAAATGGTACTGCTCCAGTTTTTGCACGTATTATGAAATTATCTTTTCAAATGTTAATATACTATTACTAAAGAGTATTTGCCAAACTCTGCTTCCAGTTCTTGGCCCCTAATTCCTTCCTATAGGCAACCAGTGTTAACCATTTTCTTGCATATCCTCCTGTGTATTTAAACAGGTGTGTGTCTGTTGACTTGCATTTTTTATACAAATGGTAGCATGCTACTCACACCATTCTGCATTTTGCCTCTCCATCCTCCTCTTGCCCAGACCACTTAGCATTTAATATATTGAAGATCATGCTTTATGAGTATATAGAGCTGCCTTTATTTTCGCCCACCTCGTTTTGATAAATTTTTATTGACAATTTCAAGCTTACAGTACAATTACAATGTAGTACAATAAATTTACATAATTTATTAACCAATGTACCCCAATAATAAAAAAAGAAGTGCCCTTATATTCTCTACTTTAGATTATGCTCTTGTTGACATTTTGTCCGTTTGTTTTATCATTCTCTCTATATATAAACTTTTATATATGCATATTTTTTTCTTAGCTAATTGAAGCATTAGAAACATGTCTTTCACCACCAAATACTTCAGTATGTATTTCCTAAGAAAAAGGATATTCACTGACATAAACCACAGTACAATGAATAAAGTCAGGAAATTAAGTACTATTTAACATATTCTTATTATCTCCAGTCCATATATGGATTTTGCCAATTATAGCTACTTTCCCCAGTCCATGGGAAGAGCCAGAATAAGTGTCGCATTAATTGCCATGTATGTTTAGTCTCCTGTGAACTAGAAAGATTTCCTAGGTCATTTGTCTTTATTGTCCTTAATATTCTTGAAGATTTCAGGCCTGCTATTTTTGTAGTATGTGTAACAATATTTTTCCCCCTGATGGCACCTTGGGTGTTAGATTCAGGGCATATTTTTGTAAGAAATCCATAAAATTTATGCTGTGCTCTTATCAGGGCATCATATTAGGATGCACGTGAAGTCTCTCTGTCCCAATACTCGTGAGATTCATTTTGTTCACTTGGTTTAGGTGGTTTTGCCTTGTAAAGTTTGTACATTTCCCCTTTGTAATTAATAAGTTGTTTGTGGGGAGATACTTTAAGACTATATAAATACCCTCTTTCTTAACAAACTATCACACACTAATTTTTAGCAACTCATCATTATTTCTATAATTTACTAATTGGAAATTACATTAATTGGTAATTAAGTTAATTATTTAATAAACTAATATTTAATTTCTTAATTTATTATTATAAGGTAAAATTCCCCTTTCTTCCATTTATTTTATTCATTTACTTACTTATATCAATGTAGACTCATAGATTATTTTACTCAGGTTGTAATCCATAGTTACCATTATTTGACTCTTACACAGTTCCGTATTTGGCTAGTAAGGGCCTGTAAAGCTGACCTTCTGAACGTGTCTATCGTTCTTTGAGTACTTCCTTACTTCTAGAATTACAAAATGTTCCAAGATGTACTTTCCCTGCCTCAGCCCTGGAATTGGCCTTTTCCCCTGAGAAGCTCTGATTCCTATTAGTGGAGAATGGCATTTAGAAACCGAGATCTGGGAGCTGTGTTTGCTCATTGCTACCAGTGTGCCAGAGAACAGAGCTAAAAAATAAGATATAAATAGAAATTTAAGTGAGCAGAACTAAGAAATTAGATATGAATAGAAGGCTGTTATAGATATACAAAGGCATAGATACAGATATTAAAAATCATGGGTTTATACTGATACCTCCAATTCCAGTCTAACACTACAGAATACATTCTAGCTCTGCCTCTTTTCATGTTTATCATTCTTCCCCCACTGCAAAAACTTGGCTCCCATTATGTTCAATATATTCTTGTTCAAGCCTAGAATATACAAATAATAGAATAGTAGGGTGATAATAACTAATCCACACCTCTGCAAATAGCAGTCTTACTAACCAGAGTTCAGGATTCAGTTTTGCTCCTTTTTGGTCTTGTCAGACTTGGTTTTATTCTTTGTTAGAGTGGATTAACTTGATTTTGAAATTAGGTTCAGGGCATGCCCTTTATATCAGGTGTGGTCCTGATTCCTAAAGCCTGGCCTTCTAGTGTCTTGACGATGCGCCTGAGGGGCTCAGCTAGAGACAGAGGGACACCCAGCCCTGCTTAGTCACTGGGACCACCATTTTGCTTCCAGCCCAGCATTAAGCCATCTCTGCTAGACTTTACAGATTGTCAACTTGCTCACCTGTTGCTGGGCTTTCCGCCAAAATTACAATGACCCCCTACAGACTTCTGTGGCTGCTTACCCTACTCAGCAAAAAGTGCTCAGGAATCCTGCCACACAAATTTCCGCCCACCACAGCCAGATGTAGGATCTCTGCTGCCTCAGCGCTGCCAGGCTGTCACTGCTTAGGCTCCACCTTTCTGCTGCAGAGCAGGAACAGTGCCCCTAGGAAGAAAGCCCTGGTGATGGCAGGCTCACCTTGCTTCCCTTCTTGAAATGATCACAGTTTTGCACTCTCTGTTGATCAGTACCTGTAAACTGTTGTCTTAACAATTGTTTTTACAGTTGTTGTCAGCCGAAGGGCAAGTTGGTTATCAATTACTCTGTCATAACTGGAGGCAGATCTGCCTTATTCTTTTTAGTAGCTGCACAGTATTCTATTGTGCACCTTAAGTTATTGAACCAGTCTACCCTACTTAAGGTTGTGTACAGTGCTTTTACAAACGATGCTATAGTGTACATGTCATTTCTGACATGTGCAAATATATCATTGTGATAAACTCCCAAAAGAATTACTGATGAATCAGAGTATACATTGTAGAATTTACTAAAAAGGTCTGTGTTCACAATACAGTATCTTTCACAACTTTATAAATTTGGATTATATCCCTCTCAAGCCTTTTCACTCCATATTCAAGAGTCTTAATTCAATCAATTTCATATAGAAATTCTTGAATTTTTCAATTATTTCAGAAGTCCCTCTCTATATTCTTTACCTTCATTATGTCCTACTTTAAAAGCCACCTACCAGAATTAATCTCAGCTTTCTAGTTTGACAGCACCATGACTCCTTACATTCTGTTCCATTTCCAGGCTCACGCGAAGTCTTTGGGTCACAAAAGAAACACTGGACTGCCTTCTTTCGGGAAAAATAAGGCACTCTTCTAAGGAAATCTATGAGAAGGAGGTCTTTATAAATATTTTTAAGAAAAGAAAAATAAAATGTAATCCCCAGGTATACACATCTATAAGCCTAGACAGAAGAGGGTTGCACAATAAAAAGTATTCTAATATTAACTAGATAAATTTTAATACCCTACCTAATATTTTGAGAATTAGTTTGTCTATCCTAGCATGGTATAATAGTACAATTAAGTGATGGCATGAACTTAAATTTCTTTGCCCCGAATGAGGGAATAATTAAGCATGTTTTCCTACTAGCTGACACTAAGTAATTAGCTTGCTAGCTTAAACATGGTCTAAAAGAAACTGTAGGTGCTTTAAAAATAATCTTTAGTAATGACAATCTAGAGAAATTTCATTTAACTTATTCAAATTCCACATCTCTATGAGGACTGATAATCGTAACATTACAAACCTCTACTGAGTTGTTATTATGGGCCAAGTACCTTTACAGACTTCATAAGCATTCTTTTATTTAATCCTCACAGCAGGGCAGGTAGATATCATTATCCCTCTTTTACATATGAGAAAATGAGTCTTAGTGAGGTTAAGTAACTTGTCCAAGGTCACAAAGATGGAAGATAGCAGAACTCTATTTTTAAACCCAGTTCTATCAGACTCCAAAGGTTGGCCATTTATCGATGACCCAGTGCCTCTCAGAGCTCTGGGGATTTGTGGCTTATCTCCACTAAAATTATTGGGGAGCTTAAAATGCATATTTCTAGTAGGTTACATTCTTTGGGGTGAGACCCAGGGATTTGAATATTCAGCACGTTCTCAGTTAAATCTGATATATATATAGAAACTTGAGAACTATTGCACTCTGCTAGTCCTTGCAGTGAGTACACTAGAGTATTTTAGCACTTGGGAGTAATTTTTAAAACTGTAACAGTAGGAGAAACTTCAACAAAGCTACTACACAGGTTGCCATCAAGAACCAAAGAAGAAAAAGAATTTCTGGCAAACTTTTAGTTTGGCTTTAATGTGAGGAAATAACTTAAAAGCTCCAATTTTAATTCTCTATTCAGTCAGAAAAAGGAGAAATTAACTTGCTCTTTACAATCATGTATTCTACAAACAACCTATGGACATTAAACAGGAATTGAGTCAATGACAGGGTAAACTTTGAGGGGAAAAAAGGGAAAAAATGCTAACTTAAATGTGAAAACTTTACAACTTTAAATGGAAATGTCTAAAGTGTAGTTCGGATTCTGCAGACTACGTAAAAATATTTCTAAACTCTTCTAATATTTTGTATAAACTTGAGTGTGGCCTCTGGGAAAGAGACTGATGGATCTAATGAAAAAGAGTATGGCTCTAGAGTCTGACTCCAAACCAGGCTTAGCCAGACTCTGCTGTTCATATGCTACATAGCTTCAGGAAAGTTACTGAACTTTCAGCTTCTGCATCCATAAAAAGGTATGACAATACTTCACATGTTATTGTTTTCTGACCCCCACCCCTCCTCTCTCCTTTGAGCACCTCTCAACCCATCCTGTGAAACCCAAGAGCCCACCACCTTCCGACAGGATATCAAGAATAAATTTATCATGTAAAATACAGTACAGGGATTACAGTCAATAATATTGTAATACTATGTATGGTACCAGGTAGGTACTATTATAGATTTATGAGAGTGATCACTTTGTAAGGTATATAAATGTCTAACCACTATCTGTACACCTGAAGCTAATATAATATTGTATGTGAACTCTAATTTTAGAAAAAGATTTAAAAAAAATCCATCATGCTCCATGTTCTTGTTTCCCCAGTCATGATCAGATGTTTAGCCTGAGGCCCTCTGGTCATCAATCATCGTGTACCCTCACTCCTATAATGCTCTGGTAGCCCCTTAGCTGCAGCTGACACCCAGGCCTTCTCTCCTTCCCAAAGGTTACCACTGGGCCAGAGGAGCACCCATTAGATGATCACCCTGATATCCACATCTTCCTTTGAAAGTCCTTCCTTGTATTTAATTACTTAAACCTTGATCCTGCTTGGGGACACCAAGGTTGCCGAAACCCTTTCAAGCAACAATCATTTTCTCTTTCACATTTCACCTACTTCAGATCAGACTTTCCATTCCAACTCCCGGTATTAGTTCATTCAGCAGATATCTCACCTGTTCCACAGGTAAGGCATTGTGGGTGTGGCCGGGGAAGTGCTAAGTAACAAAATAGGCAAAATCTCTAAATGAGAACTTATATTCAAGTGGAGAAGAGGGAAACAAACAAGACATGAAAGATAAAGCAGGAAGTCTTACATGGCGCCAGAATACTTAACTTCAAATGGAGTGACAATAGCCTTTTTAAGTGGAGGAATGAAGGATAAGGAGGAGCCAGACAAGCAAAGAGTGAAGAGATGAAGAACATTTCAGACCAAGGGGGCACAAGGCCTCTCTAAATAACTTTTCTTCCATGCTTCCTCCACTACCCACTCTGTGGTCACACCCTGGATCATCACCAGTAGAACCTGAGCATGTCCTGTATCACTGATTGAACCTCTGAAACTTGCCATCCACTGACAACTTGCTTTCCTTAGTGTTCACTTGGTCAGTAGCTTCCACTTCATCCAGAAGTCTAATCCCTTGATCTATGTTCCCCATTAAGGCTTTTTTCACCATCTTCACTTAACTATCCAATTTATAATTCCCCTCTAACATCTATATACAATCCCCTTGACTCTCCCTCCTTCCTTCAGGCTAGCCTGGCAAAACCCCAATTACTTTGCCTCTTCTGAGACTATCTCTGTGCCAGTGAGAATTGTCAGACACAACACCAGACTAGGAACACTGTAAATTCAAGACCACTAAATTCACATGGATCTTCTACACTGCCCAGCAGTACTCAGGTCTGTAACAGTTCACTACCCCACTGTCTTTAATGACTATTTGGTATGTTCTCCTCTCCCCAACATTTTTACCCTACTCTAGGCCTTGGCTTTCAGGATATCCTACTATAATGGATTTCCGTCCCATCTTTCTGACTATTCCTTATTAGTTTCTCCTATTATTTCCTCTTCTGATCTAAAGGTTGGAGATCTTTAGGACTCGGACATGGGTCATTTGCTCTCATTGTTCTCTGTTTTTCCCAGGTGATCCTATCTATTCCCATGACTTTAAATACCACCTGTAAGCTAATAATTCCCAAATTTCTCTTTCCCAGACCACCTCCTTATTTTGAAGATCACCATCCTAAGTTTGAACCACCATCATCTCCTGCTGATATTACTATAATAGTTCTTGGTTTCTCTACTAATAGTTCTGTCTCCTCCCCATGGTAGCCATGGTGATCTTTTTGAGGTATAAATTGGATCATGTCCTTTCTTTACTTAAAACCCTTCAGCAACTTCCTACATTTCTCAGAATAAAATCTAAAATATGGCCTCTTAAGTTTCCAGTGGCTGCCATAACAAATTAGCAAAAACTTGGGGGCTTAAAACAACAGAAATTTACTCTCTGACAGTTCTAGAGACTGAAAATCTAAAATCAAGGTGTTGGCAGTACCGCACTCCCTCTATAGACTGTAGAAGAGATTTCATTCCTTGCCTCTTCCAGCTTCTGGGGCCTTCAGGAGCCCTTTGGCTTGTGGCTCAATCACTCTAATTCTCTGCCTCTGGCTTCATGTGGCTTTCTCTTATCTACTTTGTGTATGTCTTATAAGAACACCTGTCATTAAATTTATCGCCCAGATAATTCTAATGATTTCTTCTCAAGATCCTTAACTTAATTACATTTACAAAGATCTGTATTTACAAATACTGTCACATTTACAGGTTCAGAGGATTAGGACATGGGCATATGTTTTGGAGGGCCGCCATTCAACCCTCTATAACCTCTTTGCCTCCAAGGCGTTCCCCGTCTGTCTCTGCCTCCCGGAGCTGCAACTTCCTCTCCCAAAGCTCTATTTCTTCCTGCACAGGCTCTACCCATTCTGACTGCCTTTTACTTCCTTGCTCGAGGATAAGCTCTTTCTCATCCTTTTTACATATTCTATTCTCTCTCTAGTCTTTGCTTAGTTAACTTCTTCAAATCTTGAATTAAATCTAACTTCCACAAAGAAGTGTTCTTTGACCCCATAAACTGAAATATGTTGGCACAGTTATCATTCCTCAAAGCACTTTGCTCCTTTTTTTCACAGCATTCAATTATTTTCCAGTTTCAAGTTGTACCTACTTATAATTTGTGTGTTTATGTGTTACAATTTGTCTCTATCACTAGACTGTGAATTCTGGCACACCCGTTTTGTTAACTTCCATTTGTATACACAAGCACAGGATACCATCTGGCACACATTAGCAATAACTAAATAAAGGAGTATTGAATAAAAAGAGTACCTGCCATTCCCTTTTTGAACAAGATTAGGTTGAGTACAAATAAAAGGGTTAGAAGGGTAATCAGACTGCTGAGGACACTGCTGGCCTGCAGGAGACATCTCTCTCAGGCCAGCCTGAGAAAGTGGCCAAACTAGGCATAAAAGAGAAAGTAGTACCTGATTATTAGCAAGTTGTAAGGACTCCTTAGTTCTCCCATATATACAAACTGTATACCTCAGGAACGCATTCACCTTTTATAATAATCTACTTCCTGTTCAAAAGATTAATGAAGTTTTCCTGATTTTAAGAAAAACTCCAATACAAACTGATTTCCACCTGCAGCCTAATACTAAGCTGGAAGATTCACATTATATCTAACTTCCTAAATTCTTCTGAATTACAAAAGGACTCAAGTATTAATAATAAATATTGCTGGTTTGTTTTAAAGTCTAGTATGCACAGATGGACACAGAAAAGAGAAATCTTTTCTAAGACACCATGAAATTCTCCAGCCTCTTTTTTACCCTCAAGTGTTTTTATTGAGCTATAATCCACATACTAAAAATTCCCTCTTCTCAAGTGTACCATTCAGTGTTTTGCACAATTTGTACCACCACTGTCACTATCTAATTCCAGAACATTCTCATCACCACCGCACCCCCACTCAGAAAAAAGCTCATCCATGTTAGCAATCATTTGCTGTTCCTCCCTACCCCAGTCTCTGGCAACCACTAATGTACCATCTCTATGAATTTTATAGTTTGTTTTTTTATATTCATTAAACAAACAGAGAGACATGAAATGATTTGCACACGGTTCCAGTTACCTAGTAAGAGAGTAAGATTTTAACACATGTATTTATAGTAACTTTTTAAATAGTAAGAACAAGAGATCAGTGAAAATATGTTTAGCTCAAAGATACATATTTTAACTGTGGCTATAAGACATCTGATGTATAAAACAGAGTCCTTAGACTAGTAATTCCCAGGCAGTGTGTAAGACTAGGGGGCGGCATGAGTGCAGGGTGTCAGGCAGGAATCACTAAAGAGAAACAGAGAAGCTACTGGTGAACAGGAACTGTGCTGAAGGACAGTGATTCAGAGAGAAGGCTGAAAAAGTGTGAGGTTACAGGGTTTATATAGAACAGATACATTTATTTTTCAGCCAAGAATTTTGAAATTAGTGTTTATGTGTCCTGGTGCCCACTTGCTTTCTTTTATAGTGCTCTCAATGGGTCCCAGAGACCCCTGATTAATCTCAGTTTGTTTGAGTAGTTAATGCATAAATAGTGCTAACACCATTTCACAACACTTGCCAGTTACTAACACCTTGCAAAATAATACAGAAACTTGACTTTTCTATATTCTACTGTCTACATTCTCAATTAAGTTAAAGAATTATAAGCTTAATTTACTTCTGTTACCATCAATAAATGTGGACACAGGAAAAGTGATTCCATAGACTAAAATAATGAGAATCTATTTGCAAAAATAATTAGACACACATTTTATTTTTTGTCTTAATCAGTATTGCAAATACCATTAACAAAAGGAAAACATGGCGAAAACCACTCACACAGAGGAAAATTCATCATTTAAATGAGATTAATCCAAACCTCGGCATTCTTTGTGCTCATTTAAAAATATCATTAAAACAGCAATTCAAAAAGACAAGTCAAAACTAAGTATTTTATCAATTCAAATTGAGATCATAAATCAACTAGAACTATACTACTTAAAAATAACCATTTGTTTTCAACCTAGAAAAGTTCGATTTGCCAACATATAATGAATACAAATTTTCTTCTACAAACAAGTTATTTTGAGTTGTAGAGATCCCGCCAATGACTAGCTTATCATTATTTTTTAAAAATGACTTTAAAAAATGCCTATTTAGTCAAACTATTCATAGCCTTGAATACTGGATGATATAGTGACTGATCACTTAAAGTTGAAACTTCCACCAAATATTTTACTAAAACTGTTATTAAGCATGTAAATTAACTTAAAAGGCTAACTCTTAATTGTCCACATAAAAGCGTTGATACCAATAAATTTGAAGTAGGGCAAGTAAATATATTTAGTTTGTAGTTTTACAGTGTGTTTTCGGAATTAAATTGGAAATGCCTATGAAAGAAAAAGTGAGTCTAATTCGTCTGTTACCTATATATAGTATGTGAGGAACAAACAGCCTGTTTCAAATTATTGATATAAATAAAGCACTAGCCTAAAATTTCTTCCAAAACAATTAATGGGTCACACCCTGAAATTTAGAAGAAAAGTAAATAAAGAATTAAGTACTACTTTTCTTTTCAATGCTCCCTTTCCCTCTTGACATGAGTAGCAAGGTACTAGAAAAAATAATTCCAATAAGTATGTACTTCCAGAATACATCAATTTTAGTTTTCCCATTGATAGGGGGATAAGTAGAACAATAAAAATAAATTTAAAAATAAAAGCTAACATAATAATTTTAAAAAGACAGACTGAGTAAGGGGAGGGGATGGGTTTAGGTAAATATCTGTTGTCAGTCAATCCTTTTGTAAAATTCAGAGCACTGTTAATAAATCCTCCTTAAATTACAGCCAGGGCCATGCACCTTGCACATGGAAACTGGACAATTCGTTGATAAACTATAAGGTTGCCAGATAACTTACAGAAAGTTAATAACACATTTTTATTTTAATAAGCATAAAGAAACAAACTATTCAAGATACTGAAGAATTTTACTTTTCGAAATGGCCATTCCAAAGTTGCTCTTCTCTAGGTCATTAAGACACTGAAAACAACTTTTGAATACTATGAATAATTCTTTGTGGAGCATTTATTTTTCATAAACCTAGACCAAAGTGAACTAATTCTAAATTAGAGATTTAATTCTAAATTTAGCCTGTGATCTGTAGCTATAACATTGGAATAAAACCAGGAATACTACTTTTAAGTATGTTTACTTTTCAAATTATTTAGTTTGAGAAATATTTATATCCTTAGCCCAAAAGATTACTTACAGTTTGAAAGATTAAAGACAAAAACAAACATTGGTTAAACAACTGTCAAAATGAAATTAATACAAACACTGACCACAACAACTTCACACTCAATCCAAAATAAACTACTGCAGGGTGAGCTCAGCTCACTTAAGTATTAAAACCATCTCTCTTTTCCAGCTTCATAACTGGACTGAATGTTGCTCAACAACATTACCTATGTTAAGAGTGAAGAGATACAAAGTGTTGCAAAGATTGCACAGTAATTGAATCTGAAACGGGTCTAATGTATAATCATAACATTTCAGAGCTGGAGGGGAACTGCAAGATCTAATCAGGCACCCACATTTTATACATGAGGAAACTGAGGCCCGAACTGAGTCATTTGGTCAAACGAGTTGACCAAAGTCACATTCCTGGGCTGAGCCACTCATTCATTCAGTTAGTCATTCTCCAGACTGCCGAAGTGCTAGGCTCACTGGCAGGTGCTGAAAACAGGCTGGAAGGCAGCATTCATCAATGTCAAGACAGGCTTTTTTTTCTTCTCTTAAGATAAATCCTGAAATGCCCTAATCAGAAGAATTCACAGAAGAGTTGCTCCGCCTTTGCAAAACCAGGACCACTTTCAGTTTCACACATTTCAGTAAACACAGTTGGATTTAACGTCAGAGAGGCCTCAATTGTATTTACTTTAAGTGATTAAGCATTAACAAAAGGAAGGAAGTACAATATTCTGAATGATCCCTTTCTCCTACATTCATAACTTAAGGAAGTGCAATCAGAAAATGCTCTAACACACAAACAGGTTCACAGATAGGATGGTTATGAAATAAGAGTGATTAGAGGTATCAGTATAGATCATTAAGTCCAACAACTCAAGCTTACGAAATATGGAATGTAAAGATCGTCCCATTTTATTCAGATGTGGGTATTTTAAAAAAGATGTCTACATATTAAAAAGACCTCCAAATTCTCATTCTAACTAATGCCCTCTTCTAATTATACACATATCTAAACCAGGCCTTTCTCCTTAAAATCAACTTTCTTTGATTTCCATTTGATTTTTTAAAATTAGAATAAAAAAATAAACAAAACCTAAAATGTAATACGCTGGCTAAAGAAATTCAAATCCTATGTACAATCAAAGGAGATACAGCTCAAACTGCACATTTATGAGTTTTGTTAAAAATTGAGATGTGCAGTGAACCTACCCATCAACGTGAATTATCTCTTACTTTACTTGGTCTTTTACATTCTTTAGTATCAAGTCTGGTACTTAAATGTTTTGTGTGTATCTCAATTCACAGTCAAGTTCTTTAAGAAGAAACCATATTGACAGAGCTCTGAAATAAAACAACCTGTAAGTAAGGTACTTTCAAATATTAAACGGTAGCTCTCTGTGCATCAGTTTCAGTGTTCTATACCAAAATGAAGCACAGATGATCCAGAGCTCTTGCAGAGAGATGAACACTGGGCGATTTCTCATAAGATACAATCTTCACTGAGGCTCTTTAACTTTCCTGAATATATTGTCAGCACAGGACTAAAGTGCTGTAGTGCTCTTTTAGTTCTCAAACTTCCAGATTTGATTTTTATCTAGAGAATCACAAGTTCTCATTTGAACATCAGGTCTACCCTCAGGTGTCCTGTAAGCACTAAGACATAGTCCTGAGAATGGATGAAAAATGGTTCCATCTTCTTTAAAATGCCAAATAATGTTTGTTGGCACAGGGAACCCATCTTTTGGACAATTTTGCATTCCTACATGATTTTTTTGCTCAGGAACCTCTGCACATAACTCTGTCACAGAATTAAATCTGATTTCTTTGTTTGAAGTATATTCAAAGAATTGATTGCCTCCTTGACCATGACATCCAAACAGTGAAAGGTTAGCACCTGTGGGGTTGTTGTCAGGAGAATTATAATCTAAACATTCAGAAGAGATCCCCATGCTGCGAATAGCTCCATGCCAGCCTGGCCTATCCTCTGGAACATGTAAATTTGAAAACACATTTTTCAAGTACCAGTCAAAGCTCTTGCACTTCAGCCGTTTTCGTAGTAATTTCCTTTCAGAAATATCACCATAAGCTTCTTTCCTTGCTGGAGGGTTTCGATTGTAGAAATGCTCTTTGTACTCATCCATCCACACTTCCGCTGCCCGAGCAGTGTTCTGTAGAAAATTGGGCCGAGCATATGGAGCTCTCTTAGGGAATACATGGCCCACATGGGAACACGGGTGGATCTCCAATTTACCTCCACACTGCCACACTCTAAAAGACAGTTCCAGGTTTTCACCTCCCCACACTTCCATTCCAGTGTCATATGTTCCAAGGTACTCAAAATATTTCTTGCTGACAGCAAACAGTCCTCCAGCCATGGTGGGCGAGCTGATTGGGTCGATTCTTGATTTCCGTCTGTCCCTTTCATGTTTGGGGACAGAATGCCACTGGAATGTTAAACGCCAGTCAAACCCACCAATCATGGGTTCCCCAGTCTGCATATAGAATTCAAAAGTATTCCAATCAATGGTATCTATAACAGGACAAACAATTGCTGTTTCATCCTCTCCAATCCTTTCCAAAAGTGGTTCCAACCAACCAGAATTACACTCACAGTGACAATCCAGGAAAGTGAGCACATCCCCAGTAGCAAAAGTGGCCCCGATCAGGCGGGCCCTAACTAGCCCCTCCCGCTTATTTGTTCTAATCAAGCGGACTCTATCCAGATTGCTGATATAAGTTTCAAGTTGTGTCTTCAAATAAACTCTGTCACTCAAGTCATCAACTAAGATGATCTCCTTCAGGAGGACTGCAGGAGAAGTTTCTAAAACACTGTGGATGGTGCGCAGCAAAGTCGACCACGCTTCATTATAGAAAGCAATGATGACAGAGGTAGTGGGAAGTCGCCTATAGTTAAACGTCTTGGATTTACACTCGTACATTCTTTTATCCTCTATGTGGCGGTGCAGGGAAATTTTGTCACTGAGGTAAATATTAATGGCATATCTCTCAATGAGCTCTTCTTGCTGCTTCAGTTCAGCCTCGTTGAGCTGCAGTCTGCTGGCTTTCCCCCACTCCCCAAGTGCATGGGAATCCGCAGGGGGCTTCTCATACAGCGGTCGGGACAAATCCTCTTCCTTTTTCTCGGGGTCTGGGAGCTCCCAGGCAAGGCCAGTTCCTGAGGAGGCATGGAGAGTGGACACCGAGAGTTCCACCAGGACATAGGCCACAGTTAAAAGCGCCAGCAGCAGGCAGCTCTTGCCTGCCCAGGTCCACCTCACGGCCATCGGGTATCCTCAGGGCTAAGGCGCAGACGCGGCCACCGGAGTCACCTCGCAGCGGACGAACTGCGGAATCCGACACTTGAGTTCCCGACTCAGGTAGGAGCGAGCTTCCGAGCAGCTCCCTCCTTTCATGCAGGCCCTCGGCTCCTTCCCAGCCACGGGGACTTCCCAGGGGTCACCTTAGACTTTCCGTCATCTGCCTCCGGCACAGCCCCAGCTCCTCTCAGCCCACTTCCTCCAACACTGCTCTCAACTTTTCACAAACTCTCTAGCCGACACTCCACCCTCTCGGAGCCGAGGACAAAGCCTTCCCCTTCCCACTCGCTCCTCCTGGTGGTTAGTTCGCGAAACTCTCCAACTAGACCTATACGCGACTGTGCGGGGCGGGACAGGCTGGGTACCGAAGCGACCCGGGCGGTCCCGGCTCCGGCCCACGCGGGCTCCGACCGCACCGCACTGCGCGGGACTCTCGAGTCCCCGGACGCCCTCAACCCCCACATAGGTCCTCGGGGGTTTTCCCAGGGGCCCAGCGTGGACAGAAGGCAAGGTTTCCGACCAGCTGAGCGTTTGCCTCATCACAGAAAGAAAGAAGAAAAAGAAAAAAAGAATAAAACTTACCAAGTTGTTTGCCGTTGGGGCTAAAGTCCACAGAGGTTATTGCGGCTTTGTGTCCCTTAAAATAACGCTCCAGAACAGGATCCTCCTGGGAAGGAAAGTTATCAGGTTTTGGAAGCAGGCGCGGACCTCGAGTTCGGGGCTCCGGGATGCACGCTGCCCCTTCCCGCGGGGTCCGGCCCGGGAACAGCCGCAGCTGCGGAGGCTCTCGCAGGACGCCCCGGCCAGCACCGCGGGCAGCCCCACAGGGCGACGCAGGGCTCCGAGTGCCCCCGCGCAGCCGGCAAAGCCTCGGTTCGCGCTTCCCAGAACCAAGCGCACCTGAGGAACCAGCCGGCTCAGCGCGTCTGAAATGCGGGTTCCCAGGCCCCTCCCGCCGGCGCGCGGTCACTGGTGCGAGGCGGGCTCGGGCTCGGGCACTTTTAACAAAAACCCCTCAGGTGCTTCTGACGCAGACGCTCCGCGGAAACCCTCAGAGAATTATGGGGGCCGAGCGACCGCAGGGGCTCGGTCCTCAACGCCGAGACGCAGGGAGGGGCGCCCGGGAGCCCGGCCAGGGCTGGGCGCTCCCGACGCCCCAGTAGCACAGGGTGAGACGCGGGAGCGTCCGGCGAGGAACGAGGAGCTAGAGGTTCAGGACCCAGAAGCCGACACCTGCCTCCACCTCCCGCCAGGTGCGGGCGCGACCCCGACCTGGCCCCGCAGCCCGCGGGACCGGCTCCGGGAAGTCGCTCCCCAGCCCGTCCTTACCGGGGCGGAAGCCATGTGAGGAGCGGTGGGCGCCCGGTCCCTGCCGCTGGGGAAACCGGGGAAAGGAAGGGGACGGGGGTGGGATGGAGGACCGTGCGACGCCCGGAACCCTCTGCCCAGAGCCGCAGCGCCTCCCGGTCACTACAACAACGGCGGCCCAGTCAAACCCCGCGCCCCAGGCGTGGCCAGCAGAGCCCCGAGGCTCCGCCGGCGCCGGAGAGAGCCGCGCGTCCTCCAGCTCGCCCGTGGGACGCCCCCTGGGTCAGGTGCGACCACACACCAAAGACAAAGTTTATTAACACTCGCGCTCCTCCCGGCTTGACACCCAGAAGTAGAGTAGTCACCGGGATAGGAATGAGACCGATGGGAGGGCGAGGGTAATGAGTCTGCGATCGATGCAATCGGAGTTCTATTACTCATTAAAGAGACAGCGCCTGCGAATTTCAGGCGGGTCTCCGCGAGCTTGTTAAGACAGTGGAGGCAGATTGGTCTGAAGTGGGGCAGCTTGCTAGTTATTAATGTACGCGAAGGAACTAAACCTCCGGAGAACAGATTTGGATTTATTACTGTTTTTCACACAATGTCCTGAGTGATATAGAGTATGAATAAATGCAATGATGAATGAATGTTGTACATCCACTTAATGTTTTCCTATGTTTCTATTCTAATCTCATTTGTATATGTTTTAGAACAGCCAATTTATACAGCAGGATATCTAAGTCTTTAGAAATATTTAGAAATAAACATTTTATTTGTTTTGTCTAAATTATTAAGCCACATAGTAACTACAGCGATCTCTGCAGCAGCCTCTCTTGTACATAGTATCACTTGAGCCTCAGCAACACTATGAAGGTGATAGAGTTATCAAATGTTACCAACGTTTACAAATTATAAACTTGATTCTTAGGTATTTTATATAAAATTGTCAAAGATCACACAGACACAGCTCTTCCAAGTCCATATCCGTTTGTATCCGGCCTCCAAGCATGAAGGACTCAGTTGAAAATTACATATAGAATAAGAATTCTTGCCAGTATAAGATGGCATAATAGATCACAGCAGGTAAAATGCATGTTCTGTGCACAAATGAAGGGTATACTACATACCTTAGTTAACTGAACTTATCTACTTGAGCACTATAAAGAGTTGTTTTTTATTTTAGCTCCAATTTAGTTTTAAAGTATACTGTTCTTAGCAAGTAGCCAGATGGGAAATAGCTTCAGATTGCAGTATTAGTTTAATTAGAGTGTATGTTTGTTGAATATCTGCTCAAAGATGACTGAGATATTTTCTCTGCCCTCAAGAACTCAACAATCTTGGTTTCTGTTTGAGATGATAAAGTTCTGGAAACAGATAATGGTGATGATTGCAATGACTGCAAAACATGTGAATATACTTAATGCCAGTGAACGGTACACTTAAAAAGAGTTAAAATGGTAAATTTATGTTATGTATGTTTGACTACAATAAAAAATAATTCTGGAAACCAAAGAATAACCAAGACCTCAGAGTTTCTCACAGAGAAGATATGTCTACAGTAGATTAACAGAAAGAAAGAAAGAAAAAGGTTTGTTTTCAAAAGAAAACAAAATATTAAGTACAGATATTTCTATGACTTTTAGTAGAAAAAAATTTTAAACTTTTTTCCAATTATCAAAAAATATGTTTTTAATTGAACAGGAGAAAACATCACCTATTGTCCCATCACCCAAAAGTTGACTCTTAGAAATTTTATCATCTACTTGTCTTATGGTTACTATGTGCCAGGTACTCTTCTAAGTACCCTACAAATTCTGACATTTAATCCTCATAAGAATCTTATTAGAGATATGCTATTATTACCATTTCCATTTTACAGGTGAGGAAGTTGATATGCAGAGAGATT
Source organism: Furipterus horrens (assembly GCF_987537825.1). Lineage (NCBI taxonomy): Eukaryota > Metazoa > Chordata > Mammalia > Chiroptera > Furipteridae > Furipterus > Furipterus horrens. Next base: position 107,859,740 of record NW_028327174.1, on the reverse strand, counting down.
AAGTTACTTTCTCTACACAGCTAGGAAGTGGCAGAGCTTTAGATTTCAGGGGCTGCCTCCAGACTCCTCTAATTTAATCACTGTCATGATGCCTTTTGTCTGATTGCAATCATGTTGTAAAGATGTAGAATTCTGTATCCTAGTCTAACAGTAAATTTTACAAAAGGAAAAATAACATCTGCTTTGTTTCCATTGCACTTGTCCTCATCTATGACTCCAAACTGCCCTTCCTGTTTTCCATATTTGATTTTATTCCTTTTTGCTTATTCCTCACCTTTGTAAACAGCAAAAGCTCAGGTGGACATTTGGAAATATGGCCAAAGCTTGGGATATTTTTCCTAACCTCAAGGCTGCTTGAGTTCATGTAATTCTACTTGCTACAATAAATATTTGGGACCTCCCCAAAGTGCAAACTTATTAACCTCAATGGGAGCCAGAATATTTCACAGTATTTGAAAATTTACACAGTATCATTGAAAGGACAAACCGATCCTTTCATTATCCTTCCTTTCACAGAACCCCCTCAAGTCAGAAACTGAACTTATCTACTTGAGCACTATAGAGTTGTTTTTTATTTTAGCTCCAATCATTCCTAGGTTATTCACTTCAAAAGTTGAAAATTCAAGCAGAGCACAAAAGTGCCATCTACTGTCCACATGGCTCTGTGGCACTTAGAGTGAAAATAGTTTGTAACCTGTTTCCAGAAAGTGTAACTCTTTTAGACACAGTTGCTCCAAAGTATAGGAGAGTACATAGAAAGGAAAGTTCCAGGTATGTTTGAATCATTAAAGCATTAACATTGTTTTTGAAGACTGTCAATGATTTATTTCAATCAACATTCATTCTCCAAATCCTATCAACTATATCCCCACAATTGATTTTATCTTCCCATCTTTCTGTCTTTGTGGTTCCTGGCTCTCAACAGGCCCTCTTCCTCCACCTCCTTGAGTAATTCCTAACTTACTTTCTGACCTCAAGACTTACCTCTGTCTTTCTATCCTGCATCTTGCCAACAAATACACCAGAATAGCTTGGTAAACGTGCGAATTACTGGATCCCACCCCAGAGATTTGATTTAGACAGTCTGGTGTGAATACTAGAAATCTGCCTATTCTCAAACAAGTTTTCTAGGTAATCATAATGTGCATCAATATTGGGAAGCCACTGGGCAAATCATACCACAGGCCTTCTATAAAATGCACTTTGTTGCTTTCTGGTCTGAGCTTTAAAACAAACTCCTATTTCAGGCCGATACTTAAGCCATTATATCCACAGTTTGGAGCCTTTTCTGAAACTATTTCTATAGCTGTGAATGCCTGTATGACTTCCACCTCCAACTTCTACACAAAAGAAACCTGTCTCAGGACCTGGGAAGATACCATAATTTTGTGAAATTGCCTCTCCTGGAAACTATCCCCTCCCCCCTTACAAAAATATACACCATTTCTTCCTTTGGCCCCTCATAGTATGCTACTTAAGAGTTCTCCTTTGCACTATTTTATATTGCTACATTATATCTATATTATTTTATGTCTCTAACAGTTCTCTGTAGTGAGAGGTCTGTAAGGACAAGGACTGTTGTGTTCATTTTGCTATCATTCTGCAGCCACCACGATCGCTAACACATAGCAGAGACTCAGCAAATGTTTTCTGTATTGGTTGCAGACCTACAGTCTTGTTGGCCAGCTCTGGATTCACTTAAAAGGCCTACAAAAGAAAGAGAAAACATTTTCATTGTCCTCGAACAGTTTAAAAGCTAATTGGGGAGATAAGACTTCCCATGTGAAACAATTAGTGAGACCAGTCAACACAAGAACTGTCATGTGAAGTGGTAAGTCCATAATTACCATAAGAATGTTACAAAATATATGTATTGCGCCCATATGATTGTATTTTTATAGTGGCAAATAGTCTTAAAACATGTGAGAGAGACATTCAGATGAGCCTACCTCTGAATGCAGCCAGGATCCAAATCGCCTCTAGCAGGAGTGTGAGGAACATCATGGTATCCTCAGAAGGAGCACAAGGTGACACAGTTAGTCCTTGATAATTGCCTTTGTGTCAATGGAGAAAGTGAGAGCCTGAATGATACTTTTAGAAAACTAGAGTTTCTGAGTATGGTTAATGTAGGACTAAGTTCATTGGCTCGGCTTCCCAACTTAAGTAAACTTCAAAAGTTGGAACTTGCTAACAATAGAATTTCTGGAGGCTTGGAAGTCCTGGCAGAGAACTGTCCTAATCTAACCCACCTCAATCAGAGTGGAAACAAAGCCAAAGATGTCAGTGCACTAGAAGCTCTGCAAAATCTTAAAAATTTGAAAAGTCTTGACTTGTTTAACTGTGAGATCACAACCTTGGAAGATTATAGAGAGAGTGTTTTTGAACTGCTGCAGCAAATCACATACTTAAATGGATTTGATCAGGAGGACAACGAAGAACCAGACTCGGGAGCGGAGGATGATGAGGATGGAGATGAAGATGATGAAGAGGAAGATGAAGCTGGTCCACCTGAAGGCTATGAGGAAGAGGAGGAAGAAGAGGAGGATGAAGTTGAAGCAGGCTCAGAATTGGGAGAGGAAGAAGAGGAAGTGGACCTCTCATACTTAATGCAAGAGGAAAGTCACGATGAAGAAGATGATGATGACTATGTTGAAGAAAGGGAAGAAGAAGAAGAAGATGATTAAGAGGAAGAAGAGGAAGAAGAAGGTCTTTGAGGGGAAAAGCGGAAATGAGATGCTGAAGATGATGGAGAGGAAGAAGATGACTAGATCATTCTAAGACCAGATTCCCTAAATTCCTAAGTGTGCAATAGAGTGATCATATCTTCTTTGTTGCTTCATGTATAATAGCCATCCCTACAGAAGATAATGTGTAACTTTTTATAGGAAAAGTGTGGTTTTACTATTTTTGCCTTATCATTCCAAATGAGACTTACTGGTCTGTTAATGATCGTATTGTATGTAGAGAAATTTTTCATTGACCCCAATGTGAAATGCCCTAGCAGTTTATTTAGAATCTTAATTTTTCTAATTCAAGCTCACTGTATTAGTCATTTTTAGCCCATAATTAAAATGTGATGGCTTTACACAGGCATGGTATGGTGCATTTTGTTAATAAAGTTTTAAAGTTATTTATGAATTAACTGAAATCACTGTTAGCTGGAATATGAAATAAAAATAATCTCTTGAATAAGTTTTTATCTTTTTAGAGGTGACCCAGAGATCTTTAGTTTGAAGGCAATGATTTTTTTTTTTTTTTTTTTTTTGGCTAAGGGTTTTTGGGTGCTTATTTGTCACATGAGTAACTTGGAAAGAGGAGCAGAATAGTACAGGTTCTATTCAACAATAGAGTTAACGGCTTCTGGGGAGGCTTCTGAAACCTTTTAAACCAGGTGACTAATAAGATTTTATTTTTGAAGGAAAAATTGCTTTAATAGTAAGTTCAGAGACATGCAGTTAAGCTCTTTGTTCTTCAAGCTGAATGAAGATCATGACATGCTAATGGTTGTTTATTTTGTTTTTAAGGGTACATTTTTCATTTTCCGTTCAGCAATTCCTTTATGATCACCTTTCTTGTTTCACTCTTCTCTTTCTCAAAAAAAAAAAAAAAAAAAAAAAAAAGTTCAAAAACATATGAATACCCAGGAAAACCTTTGGTCTTATACCTCAATTACCTTTCCAGACCTGTCTCAGTTTTAAACAAGCTAAGTGGAACTGAGTATTTTCTGAGATATGAATATTATTATCAATGCAGTTTTATGCAACAGACTGCTTACTGAAAATCTTTCTTGGTTGACAAGATGTACACACTATGTAGTCGGATAAAGAAAGAAAAGAAGCAGAGGGGCTTTTGGAAGCAGCAATAGTGTTCCTCAAAAGTCAGAATAATTACCTGTTGATAATTAATGAGACATTCAAGCCCAAATTTTAAGTTAGCTTCCCAAAGGACTTAGCTACCACTCTGCAAGTATTTCTAATTTTTCTGCCTAGAACCTTTAATTATTCTTTCTGTAGTTTTAAAGCATTATCAGATACAACATTTGATTGGAATATATATTAGGCAGTGGGAAAATAATTTGCAACTTAATCTATATTAAAATTAAGATTTGTTTTCAAGAGAATGTCCACTAAAAGTAGAAAAATATTTGGGGAAAGTGCGAGTGTGTGTTTTCTTATGTGGCTACTAATGATAATATGAGTAGACAAGTACCTCTCCCTTTTTGTTGTGGAGGCTCCATGTTCAAGGCAATTGTTTTTTAATCTTGGCTCTAATTTTTTTACCCACTTTGTTTTGAATATTTGTAAGTTTTTTTCAAGTTAGTGTCAGCAAGTTAACTGAAGTTATACTTTCATACTGGGACACATTTAAATTATTGAGTATAATACTGCTTTTTTTTTTTCTTTTGGTTTAAAACTGTGCGACTTGGGGTTTTAAAGTAAAAATTATAAAGTTTTTGGTGGATAAATTAAAGTTGTACAACTGACTGACATAAAACTCTCGTGATAAGTTTAGTGGGGGGATTCGAATGTCCAAGTAACTATTGATTTACTCCTTTTTAACTATTGAAATGCCCTGTTTTAATCCCGAAGACTTCTCATTACATAGTATGCTAGATTACAAAATACTTATTTTTGAAATTAAATCTATATGTTGACTTTCTTATCAATCATCTTATTGTGCAATCAAAATTAGAGTTCTTTGGTTTGAAAACAACACTTAAGAGCCTCCAAATAACTTTTTAAAGACTTATTTAGCTTTGTGGGTGTTATTTTCATGCAAACAAGTAAGGGTGGGTTTTATATTTTGTAGAAGCTTTTGGTCCTATTTTAATGCTCTTTGTATGGCAGTATGTATATAGTGTGTTAAATTCCTCAAAACTCTCCTTAAAAATCTTTGAAGTTAATACTTTTGTGCAACTGTGTTTTGAATAAAGCCATGACAGTGTTAAAACAAACAAACAAACAAAAAAGACATGTGAGAGGTCTTTCAAGGTGAAATCCTTGTATCAGGAAAGGTTATAGGGAAAGATGGGCAGTTTTTTAAGTGGTTGGATTAGGCTATATCAATGGTTTTCAAATTTTAGTGGGCATTAAACTCACCTGAAGGACTTGTTGAACTGAAGGGATCTGTGTCCCCCCCAGAGTTTCTGTTTCAGTAGGTCTGGGGCCCAAGAGTTTGCATTTATAAAATATTCCTAGGTGTGATGCTTATGATATCAATGAGCCATTCTGTGGCAATCTGCAATTAAAGAAAAAGTAGGAGGGTGAGAGAGGAAGGGAGCTGAATGGTGTTTGCCAGGGGCTGAGGGGTGGATACAAACTTTCAGTTCTAAGTTCTGGGGATCTAGTGTACAACATGGTGACTATAGTTACCAGTACTGTATTGTATACTTGAGAGTTGCTCTGAGACTAAAGCTTTAATGTTCTCACCACCACAACAACAAAATGGTAATTATGTGAGAAAAAGGATGCGTTAACCTTATTGAGGTTAACATTTTGCTATATATCCATATATCAATCATCACAATGTACACCTTACACTTACACAGTATTATGTCTGTCAACTATATCTCAATACAGCTGGACAAAAAAGATGGCTAATAACAAGTGTTGGTAAGAATGTGGAGAAACTGAAACTCATTAAGTGTGTGGTGACAATGTAAAATGATGCAGCTACTTTATATCTAGGGGTGGCTTCTTCTCAGAAAGTTAAACATATAGTTACTATGTCACCCAGAAATTCCACTAATTATTGTGTACCCGTGATAACTGAATACGTGTGTCCACACAAAAACTTGAACACAAATGCTCATAGCAGCATTACTCACAATAGCTAAAAGTAGAAACAACCCAAATGTCCATCAGCTGATTAATGGGTAAACAAAATGCAATACAATGAAATATTACCTGGCAATAAAAATAAATGAACTACTAACTCATGCTACAACACAGATGAAACTTGAAAACATTATGCAAGTGAAAGAAGCCAGATACTTTGTTCCATTGATTTAAAATGTTCAAAATAGACAAATCCAAAGAGACAAAGAGGATTAGTGGTTGCCGGGGCCCAGGAAGCAGGGAAGGAATGAAGAATGACTTCTAATGAAAAAGGTGTTTCTTTTAGGAGTGATGAAAATGTTCTGGTATTAAATAATGGTGATCGTTTCACCCTTGATGAATATACTAAAAACCAACCACTGCTTTTTATACTTAAAAATTAAGTAGTTTTTTCTTTAAATGCAAATAACCACTATGTTTCACCAGAATCTAAACTCTGTATGTCATCTTCATGGGATCAGAATGAAACATTAGAAATAAGACAAAATTGATTAGCAAAGGACTCAACTATGTTTATACAGGTGAAAAGTTAAGTACCAGCACATTTTAAAGTGAAGATGAGTAAGTAATTGGGAAAAGAAGAGTGGCCTGGAAATTCCCATTCACTGCCATAAAATAAATGAGTCATTCATTTTGGAATTTAGTGACACAGAGATAATACATGTATCAGTACCATCTGCTGCCTGGCAGATAGTAAGTGTTTAATAGGAGTTATAGTCTTATCCCCCTATCTCCTGACCCTCCTAAGGTTCGAGTAAACAGAGTCTTTTCAGAGAAAGGAGAAAGGGTGTAGGTCAGAGGACAGTGTTGTGGTGTTTTACCTTCCCTAGCTCCATGGACTCAGTCTGAGTCTCATGGTGAGAGGGGACCCAGAAAGAAGCAGAAAAAGCTGGTTTACGATTGAGTCTGCTGATGCACTGGCACAGACTGCACTGCTTGGGCACCCTGGAGGCTAAGGGTGACAAATGAGAGGCTCCCTCCCAAGTCTGTATAGACCACAGCATGGATTTGGCACAGTGAAGACTGAAGACATTACCTTGCTGGGTGGTTGTGAATTATTCAATTCAATTAGATCATTTAAGTCAGTGGTTCTTCACTGGGACAATATTTCCCCTTGGGGACATTTGGGAATTTCTACAGATGTGTTGGTGCTACTGGCATCTGGTGGGTAGAGATCAGGGATGGTGCTAAACACCCTGCAATGCACAGGACAGCCCCTCACAACAACTCTCCAGCCCCAAATAGCAGTAGTGCCAAGGTGTTACAGAAACAGGGGAGTCCAAAAATCCCCAGAGTTTGCTGCTGGGGGATGGGGAGAAGTAAGCAGCTTTTCAAATGCTTCCACATGCCTGAGGCTGGTGGCTACTGTCTTTCTTATGCAAATGGCTTTAATGCATCCAAAGCCTCAGGCAGATGGGAGGAGTCTTGAACCAGGGGACGGTATGAAAAGCACACAGAGCCTACGTAAGGTTCTGTGAATGGTCAGAACTGTTTGCAACGCCCACTGCGTCAGATGACGCAGTCAGGGATATATAAGCAGCTGCAGACATTTTAGCTCGGACTCTCTGGGACTGTCTCTCAAGCTCTCGTTCGGGCTCTGGCTCTCAAGCTCAGACTCTCGCTCTGGCTCTGGCGCTCGGACTCTCTCAGACTCTCTCTGGCTCTTGCTCGTGCTCTCACTCTGAGACACTCTCGCGCTCGCTCTCTCGCTCTCTCGTGTGCTCCCTCCACGTGGCTTGGTGAAGGGGCCTTCTCCATGTGGCTTGGAGAAGGGGTCTCCAGGCTGCTTTAAGAGGCTCTCGCCATGCAGTTTTGAGAAGGAGAGAAGATCCACCCGGTTTGCAGAAAGAAGGCAGTTTGCAAGGAGGCTGAGAATCCAGGTGGTTCTGCATTGAGAGCTGGAGGGCACCACAGCACAGAAAGGACCTCCCCAATCAGATTGAATGATTGGCAGCTGCTGGTAAAGCTGAACTGTGTTGGGAAAGTAGGGAAACGGTTTCTCTGACTTCCCTAAAACTAGCCTGGTTTGGAAGGGGGGGAGGCAAGGATATGTGTTTGTGGGTGTTTTAAAGAGCATAAGACTTAACAACGGAAATCCGCAAATAACTAAATCTATATAACTGTTAAATAAACAATTCGTTTTCTTTTCACCAAACTCTGGTATTGAGAGTTATAATTTTGGCGGCGGGCAATCGGGCCCCTAACTAAAGAGCCCGTGGGTTTGTTTTCAACTGGAGCAGCCCAGGGGTTCTGTAACAATTTGGCACCCCAGGTGGGATGTTAATAATTGCCCGTGGCAGGTCGACCCCCTTGGGAGACACCTTCTGAGGGCGCCGACCGCCTAAGCACGCCTGTGTGGTGAAAAGAAAATAGAACTGAAAAGGGATTAGAGAAGTAAGATTGTTTGCTAAAAATTATTTCTGAGCATTTCTGAAATAATGGCATCGTGGATACTAGATTTGTTTGTCCGGTTAGGAGAATTCCTGGAAGTAATAGAATTATGGATGCCGGAGTGGTATATATGTTTTCTAGTCCTTGGGATTGTTTTGGTTATAGCCATTAGCATGTATGTCTGGGTTAATAAGAGCAGTTCTGGGCAAGTCCCTGATGGCAGCCCGCTGGGAAGAATTTTGGAAAATTGGGATAAATACTGTTGTTATCCTATGACTAGAAAAATATTAATTTATTATTGTAACACTGTTTGGCCTGAGTATGTTCTGGGTGGTAAGAAAAGGTGGCCTGTGAATGGTTCTCTGAATTACCATGTGATTAATCAATTAAAGGGGTACTGTCTGCAATCGGGAAATTGGGAAGATGTTTATTATCTAAATGCATTTGTAGAGTTGCATAATAAGACCTTAGCAGAAATGGAGGCCCGAATAATGGTGCAGAGGAAAAAGGAGATCTCAAATCCTTTTCCTGAGAGTCAAACGCCGGAAGAAAGGGAGAATGAGGAAGTAGCCCTCTTTAATTCTCTAAATCCCGGAGACAAAGACCCTAATTTGGGGCCAAGCCAGGCACAGGTGGGGGCGGTTCAGGAGGCCATAGCTTCCGAAGCAGTGGCTCCACCTCCTCTGCAGGAGGCCCAGGCTTCCGGGGGGACGGTTCCTGTGGCGCAGCGCCCTCTGCAGGCGGCCGCAGCTCCTGCAACGCCAGTGGCGACGGCACAGCACCCTCTGCAGGTGGAGGTTGCTTCCACCACACCACCTCCAGAGATGGAAGTGGCTTCCGCGGTGCCCGCCCTTTTGCAAACTCAAGGGACTTCTCTCGCGCCACCCTTTTTGGAGCCAGCCTCTGAAGTGACTGCAAAGTCAATGACTCCACCCTTACAGGAGGAGGAGTGGGTCTCCCCCGCCAGAACCCGCCAAGGAACTCAGTATAGTCAGGGGACCTCCCAATTCGGAGCAAGCCAATTCCCTCTACGGCAGTACCCAATAGGTGGAATAAATCAGCAAGGCCAGCCCTCTGGCTACTATTGGGCCCATACTCCATTTTCCACTTCAGATTTGCTAAATTGGAAAAATTCTAACCCCTCATATAGGGAAGATCCTCAGAAAATGGCAGAGCTTGTTGCCTCCATTTTTGCCACTCATAACCCGAACTGGGCAGATGTACAGGCTCTCCTAAATATTCTGCTAACTGGGGATGAGAGGCGACTGGTTACAAGTAAGGCTAATGAAGAGGCTCAGCGTCTCCATGGAGAGGATCCCCATGGGACCCCCGACCCAACTGTGGCAATTCCTTGGACAGAGCCTAACTGGGACCCAAATGGTGGAGGCCTAGTTCCTTTGAAACACTACAGGAAGTGTATATTGGAAGGACTTAGAAACGGGGTACCCAAGCCAAAAAGCCTGAATATGGTACAGACTATTCAGCAAAAACCAGATGAGGATCCTTCTGAGTTCTTAGAGAGGATCTATCAAGCCTATAGAAAGTACACTGATGTTGATCCACAGGCACAAGAGAACTTAAGAATGGTGAACATGACATTTATTGGGCAGAGTGCCCCAGATATTAGACGGAAACTCCAGCGTATAGATGGAGTATTAGGAATGAGCCCCTCTCAGTTAGTGGACATCGCATTTAGAGTTTACCATGCAAGGGGAGTAGAAAAGAGAAGACAGAACTTAATGTTCGTTAAAACAGGCTGGAGAGGCCAAAGGAAGAAACAGGACCCTAAAGAGAGGAGGAAAGCGCCATTGGGCAAGGACCAGTGTGCCTATTGCAGAAAGAAGGGCCATTGGAAGAATGAGTGTCCAGATCGTAAGAAGGGAAGTAGAAATGAGAACCCTTGCACCCATTCAGACCTGGGGACAGAGTCTTACTGAAGAACTGAAAGACGCAAGGTCCCGAACAGCAGCTGGCTGAACAATGGACTGGTCCCTATGATGTTTTGCTAACAACACATTCTTCGCTGAAGCTGGTAGGAATCAAGTCCTGGATACACCACACACGGGTAAAACGAGCACCGCCTGAGGAGGACACAGACCCTGCTGCTGTGACTGACACTGAAAGGGAAAGTTGGACCTGCACTCCGGAAGAAGATTTGAAATTACTCTTTCGAAAAAAAGGACAGTGAACTGAAACACAGATTAAAAGTGTTTCTTTTGCTTTAGGCATGTGCTTGCAAATCTAGGGAATTTTAGCTGCCAAATACTGAGTTTGGGTAGAGTCCTTTACAGTGTGGAAAAGAATTGGAAATGGGTTATGGTTAAATCTGAATGGGTAAATATATAAAAGGTTGTGAAAGTTTTTAAACCTTGGAAAAGGGAAACCTCAACTACTTGTGGTCTAATTGTATGGTTACTGTACCTCTGTATTGGCATTTAGCCATTGGGGACCTATGAAAGGTCATTTGGAATTCCCTGTGTTGGCATTCAGCCTTGGGACCTATGAAAGGTCATTTGGAATTCCCTGTATTGGTTTGGCATTAGCCACTGGAGACCTATGTAAGGTCTAGAATTCTCTGAGGCCTAGGAAGGGTCTGGAATTCTTTGGTTTGGCATTAGCCATTGGTGACCTAGGAAAGGTCATCTGGAATTCCCTGTATTGGTTTGGCATTAGCCACTGGAGACCTATGTAAGGTCTAGAATTCTCTGAGACCTAGGAAGTGTCTGGAATTCTCTGTATTGGTACTGGCCATATAATCTGAAAGGAAAATTGAGGTTTCCCAGAGAAAGTTAAAAAAACTTCACATGTAGGAAAGTGAACAAAAGAAAGTATAAGGCATGGAAATGCAATTTTGGGAATATTAGAAGGACAAGGATTTTCCTTCACACTGTGTATTGTTCTCCTTACCTGATCCCTCCAGAATTTGGCAATTTAAAGGAGTAAGAAATGACATTAGGTTTCTTTGCATAAAACTAAAAAGACCAGTTGTTAATAAAGGTATTGTTAACCAAGACTTTGACTGGAATGACATGCCTGAAGGAGGCATGCTTAGGCTCTGGTTGTTACCAGAAAGCCCTGAGGAACTGGACTTGACTTTTGAAGCTAAGGAAAGCCCAGAAGGAAAAAGGCCTGACACCTTGGTTGGTTGTGCGGTTCATGGCAGTCTTTCCAGGGAAGGAACGAAGGTTGCTTTCCTGAAGGATGGATAGAAAGAACCTTAAGGCACAATGGAAAACCCAAAGGATTTGGGAAAGCAGGTGTTTGCAGGCAAGGCTGAATGGCAGGTGTGTGGCTCAGCTTCTGTGCCCTGATGGGCAGACTAAAGTCAACATGAAGGTTCCTTGTATAAGTTCCAGCAAAGTAGACTTAAGGATCATATGTGATCAATCACTGCTGCTCTTGTAGTTTTTATGCAAATGAACAGGCTAAATTAAAACTGGACTTAATGCAGTCCCTTTACTGACAAGGAGGGTGATCTTAAGGAGAAAAAAAAAAAAAAATCGTGACTCAAGGAAAATCGCAATGCTCAGTGCAGCTAACTGTCTATAAAGTTTGTTTTCACTTAAAAGTTAAACCAGGTCTGTGACATTATAAAGGATGCTTTATTTACAGGCAAGAAGAATGTCAAGTGCCTTGCAACTGGATGTCTTCCCAATAAGACAGTCTCTCAAATTAAGAGACTGGTTTGTGAATTGTGTTGTGTGAATTAACATGTGTGTTCTTTCTGTTTTCATAGGGCATAAGCCTATGATCTCTACCTGAGTAATTATCTGTACATATAGGCCTCACTTAAGAAGCCCATCTGCATTGCCACCTCCTGAGACTCAACGGTTTGGCTGAACTAAGTGGCTGAGTTGGTGAAGTATGGGGTGGTCTGCAGGCTTCACTTTAAAACTGGTTTCTTTTCTGTCCTAATGGCTTGGACAGAAAGGGCACAGAGGTCTGAGAGGGGGGAAATCCAAAATTTATACCCCTCAGCCCAAGCTAAGTATAGTGGGCAAAAGGGCTTTGGACAGGTGTGACATGCCCTGCACACCTTCCTCCAAAGAAGCCATTTCTTTTCCTAACGTGGGGCATTGAAAAGTTAACTCCTGCCTTTTGTATATAGTGGTTGTAGGTTGAATTGTGTTTTTTTTTTTTAACCCTGTTGCCAAATCTGTTGCCCTCAGAATACGACAAGAATGCCAGCTTGTCCAGCAGTACCAGCCCTCCAAGCATGCTGCTACCCAGGAATAGCCAACTGACCTGGACTCTGCAAGATTCTTCCCCATGTGGGAAGGGCACCCTCCCCTACATCCCCATTCTTATTAGGGATTTTCTAGACCCAAGGGTAGGTAGGACGACGACCACGTTCAGCAGGAAGCAGTTAGAGGAGCATGAGACCTTCGCCCATTGTCCTTTATAAGATTATAAAGGGTCTTAGTCTGAAAGGGGGGAAACTGTTACAGAAACAGGGGAGTCCAAAAATCCCCAGAGTTTGCTGCTGGGGGATGGGGAGAAGTAAGCAGCTTTTCAAATGCTTCCACATGCCTGAGGCTGGTGGCTACTGTCTTTCTTATGCAAATGGCTTTAATGCATCCAAAGCCTCAGGCAGATGGGAGGAGTCTTGAACCAGGGGACGGTATGAAAAGCACACAGAGCCTACGTAAGGTTCTGTGAATGGTCAGAACTGTTTGCAACGCCCACTGCGTCAGATGACGCAGTCAGGGATATATAAGCAGCTGCAGACATTTTAGCTCGGACTCTCTGGGACTGTCTCTCAAGCTCTCGTTCGGGCTCTGGCTCTCAAGCTCAGACTCTCGCTCTGGCTCTGGCGCTCGGACTCTCTCAGACTCTCTCTGGCTCTTGCTCGTGCTCTCACTCTGAGACACTCTCGCGCTCGCTCTCTCGCTCTCTCGTGTGCTCCCTCCACGTGGCTTGGTGAAGGGGCCTTCTCCATGTGGCTTGGAGAAGGGGTCTCCAGGCTGCTTTAAGAGGCTCTCGCCATGCAGTTTTGAGAAGGAGAGAAGATCCACCCGGTTTGCAGAAAGAAGGCAGTTTGCAAGGAGGCTGAGAATCCAGGTGGTTCTGCATTGAGAGCTGGAGGGCACCACAGCACAGAAAGGACCTCCCCAATCAGATTGAATGATTGGCAGCTGCTGGTAAAGCTGAACTGTGTTGGGAAAGTAGGGAAACGGTTTCTCTGACTTCCCTAAAACTAGCCTGGTTTGGAAGGGGGGGAGGCAAGGATATGTGTTTGTGGGTGTTTTAAAGAGCATAAGACTTAACAACGGAAATCCGCAAATAACTAAATCTATATAACTGTTAAATAAACAATTCGTTTTCTTTTCACCAAACTCTGGTATTGAGAGTTATAATTTTGGCGGCGGGCAATCGGGCCCCTAACTAAAGAGCCCGTGGGTTTGTTTTCAACTGGAGCAGCCCAGGGGTTCTGTAACAAAGGTTAAGGACCCTTCGTGTAAATAAGAGCACTTAACACAGTGCCTGGCACTTGTTAGATACTCAATAAATGTTGATGCACCCTTATGTACGGATCTTCCCCTGGTGTTCATAACATTTCAAATAATTAGCAATTCTTTGAATTTGCCATATATACCAAAGTCTTTTTATTGTAAGACATACTTTTTTATAAAAGCATGGTTGTTTTTTGAATTGGCATGAGATATGATGATTTTTATGTATTTTCCCCTAAGTAACTTATCAAATCATGGTGGGTATCTGTTAATGGTATCCTAAACTTTTGAAAAAGTATACTGTTTACACTTCTAAGGTTCTAGGCTTCTAGTTCCTGCATTAGATTAGGAGTTCTTTAAGTAGTACTTGGGGACATAAAAAAGTAACCAATCTGATGTTTATCACCAATTACGTAGCCATTAATTGACTTTTATCCTTCTATTGTTGACAAATGCTGTTGTCAAATTGTGCGGGTTCTAATCTTTTTCTATGATCAGTATGCAGAGCAACGAAGAAATTAGGAACACCAGTTCTGGAAGAGGCAGTGTTTCAGTCCCTTCCTTTTAGAGACAGGAAACCAGCGGCCCAGGGCGGCTCCCTGACGCGTCCGGCTCCATTCAGCTAGACAGCGACAGACTCAAGCCTGCAGGTCGAGGCTCCTGATTCCAGTTCAGGGTTGTCCCTCAAATAAGCACAAATAGGTACTTTATTAAAAATGAGCTCAGCAAAAGGTTACAATGTTTTATTCACTTTGTATGACTTCATGACATTCTCTAATGGACAGAATTTTGGTCCTCAGGCTATTTCGATATATTCATTCCACAAACATTGACCACACTAGTAGGAGCCAGGCCGTATATCAGGTATTAGACATATAAAGATAAGTAAAAATGGGTACAAGTGTAGAAAACTCACCTTTTAGGCCCCAGCAGGTAACAAAAATGAGTGAGGTGGTCTGAAGGAAATGAAAACACTAATTTGAAAGGATATATGTTGCCCAGGTTCACTGTAGCATTATTTACAATAACCAAGGTATGGAAGCAACCTGGTTGTCCATGGATAAGTGAATAGATAAAGAAGATGTGATGCATATATACAATGAAATATTACTCAGCAATAAAAAAGGATCAAATATTACCATTTGTGACAACATAGATGGACCTAGAAGGTCTTATGTGAAGTGAAATAAATCAGACAAAGACAAATACATATAATTGTACTTATATGTGGAATCTAAAAAACAAAACAAATAATACAGAAACAGACTCATAGATCCAGAGAACAAACTGATGGTTGTCAGAGAGGAAGGGATGATGGGGGACGGCATGAAAAGGTGAAGGGGAATAAGTGGTACAAACTTCCAGTTATAAAATAAGTAATCCATGGGGATGTAGTGTATAGCACAGGGAATATTGTCAATAGTATAATAACTCTGTATGGTGACAGATGGTTACTAAGCTTATTGTGGTGATCACATTGTAAAGTATGTAAATGTCAAATCACTATGTTGTACACGTGAAACTAATATTGCATGTCAACTACATTTCAATTTTAAAAAATGAGTGAAGCAGGCTGGACTGTAAGTTGCCAGGTACAAAATCAAGGTGCCCTAACTGAATTGCATGAATTGCATGGACATGTTATTACACTAAGCTGGAAATCCAGAATTTTAGTTAAAATCTCCCTAATTTTAAAAGTTCTAAACTGATCTGGGAAACGTTGAAGCCTGTGTATGCCAAAAGGCAAAAATCATGTCTGTGGATTCTCATGGTATCTAAGGAAGCCCTAAAATGGAGAAGCAGTTGAGCGTCACAGGTTTCAGACAGAAGTGAAATGTCAGCCTTGATACTAATGATTTAACACTAAAGGATTTGACTCAAGTGTACAGCCAAACAGGCTTGTTAGTTGGCCATTGAATTGAACTAACCTTCCTCTCCCCCAGTCCAGCCTTTCACCCCAGCAAAGACTGAACTACAGCCAGGAGAGCAAACCGGAATACTCCCTCTTTGCAGATA
Organism: Furipterus horrens; assembly: GCF_987537825.1. Taxonomy (NCBI): domain Eukaryota; kingdom Metazoa; phylum Chordata; class Mammalia; order Chiroptera; family Furipteridae; genus Furipterus; species Furipterus horrens. The sequence continues at coordinate 107,844,043 of NW_028327174.1, read as the reverse complement.
GAGCATGTGAAGAGAGGGGAGAGAGGCAGAGGCTGAGCTGGGCGTGCTCCCCTTTCTTCCCAACTCCCTGCCACCACTCACCTCCCCCACCTGTCCCTGCCCACCAGGACTCAAAAGAGGAGAGGCCAGCATGTTCCTCCAGGGCAGTCTCTCCCTCCCCATGGAATCAAGAGCTGCAGACTAAGCTCCCCTAGCCCCCAACCAGATGGATTTGGCCTGGGCGTCTCTCATTTTGCTCACCTCACTTAGTCCCTGTCTTTCAAACTTTGTATAGTTCAGTAGAAAACTGATGTAGTTAGGTGCCTCAGTGTGCTACCAGTACTTTAATGAACATTTCTACAGGATCCATGCCCACTGCAGTGAAGTCTACCTGCAGTAAGGTGTGCATTATAGGTTAGGATGTTACAGAGGGACACTTCCTGCCCTTTTTGTCTCAACTTTTGCGGAGGCCTCAAGACAATAGCTGAAAGTACTCACTCCACATTCTAATGGGAAGAAAGGGCTGGAATATCCGTGCAGGACTTGCAAGGAGGGGGCAGAAAACCAGATTGTGACTCTCAGTGTGAGAAACACTCACAATAAAAACTGGGACACAGGACTTGAGCAGTAAAGCGAGGCATTTATTCACGAGTCTGCAGAGTTGGACGCACCCTCACAGCCAGGAGAATGTGCGCACCAAGTAGACAGAGATGGCTGATTTTATAGTCTTAGCTTCCCCACTCTGAAATTGCCACCCTAAAGTGAAATTGATTAGCTTCCCCACCCTAACACGATTAGCTCCCCCTCCCCCTCCGCTCTCCTCCTTCCCCGTTTCTCCACTACTGGTTACTCCAGTTACAATCTAGTGGTTCATCTAAATGCCCCTATTGTGATTTGTAAATATGCTAATGCTGTCAACTCCCTTCTCAGATATCTTCTAATTACATTTGCCCTTAAGCCCCTTTAATTACATTTGCCCTTTGTTACTAATGACTTCCTTGGTTTGGGAGTCACTATGTCCTTGTTTCTTACATCAGCAAGTATTCTTCTCAATGTTGAGGTTGGAAATAAGACTTTTTGAGAGTGTGTCAGTGTGTTTGTGTCTCAGCCCTCCTCCCATGCCTGTGGAGGAAGGGTAGGGGCTATCTGCCCCTCTCTTCAAGTCTACTGAGAGATTAGACTGTCTTTCAGGTATGTATCTCTGGGTTATTGCTGAGCACAGTGACTGTGATGTGACTCGTGCCATGAACTCAAGAGGATGTGGTTAGCTGGCTGCTTTCAAGGCAGGAGAGCAGAGACCAGACTGCTGTGGGAGGATCAGACTACTTCCCACTGGAGACAGGGGCAAGGATGCATGAATGTCTCTCCAGAACCTGATAGGAGCTGCATGGGGGGAGAGAGAGACAGCAAGCCTGCAGCCTGAAAGAGCCCAAAGAGATGTCATAAACCCAAGGGGAAGAAATAGAAATGACATACAAAGACAGATTCAGTGTCCACATCCCATCCTAGATGCTGGTGACGTCCATTGGTTAAAATAAACGGGAGGTCAGTGGGCAAGGGAGCTCATGGGCACCATCTATACAGATCAGCATTGCTGAGGCCCAGAGCAGGGTGGAAGGAGTGGAGAACAGATCCAGAGGGATACAAGAAAACACCCAGCACAGAAGGAGGGACACACATCTGGAGAAACAAACAGAAAATAACAGAACACATCCTGTGGGTCCTGAGACATCATTAAAGGTTTCAAAGTTATGAGCACCACTGGCCTCTAGAGAGAGCTCAAGGATTTCTCTCCTTTCACTCACTCACTCCAAGGAGAATGTCAGTGGTGGTTAAGGACCACATAGACCCCAAGGAAGGAGCCTTCTGCTAGGGGATGGAACTAGGAGGTGTAAAGGACTTGTTCCTGGGATGAGAAATGTCCACTTTGTACTTAATTTACTACATTTAGATTGATTTTTAATACTAGCATTTAATATAGTCTAAACTAAGACTAAGTATTCACTGTCTGCCAAGTTCTTGATCCTCACTGAGAATCAAGAGGTAATTACCATTGTAATTCCCAGTTTATAGTTAGGACTGATAGAGCCTTGATCTGAACCCACATCACACTAGACTACTCTCTGCTCTTTTTCCCCTCCTTGGTTTAGCCAACTAGATCAAAAGTTGCCCTTTCTTAGAAGTTTCAACAAAACCAGGACAGGGTCTAGGGAAAAGGAGACCTGAAAAGAGAGTGAACTTTGTATGTTAGAATTTATCCTCATTTAATATTTTCAGGCACATATTTAATGACTGTCAACCTCTGAGCCCAGGTGAACACGATGAGTGACACTACAATACAGCACCTAAGAGATTTCGGAGCCTGAGTGGCTTTGAGTCCCCAGTCTACTTATTACGTGCTACTTGAGTGGCCCGGGCAGTCACTTACGTCACTTAACCCCGTTTCCTCATCCCTAAAGTATAAGTAATAAATAAACATGAAATGCTTAAAACAATAACAGGCATGTTGATAATATTACAAAGGTATGAGCTGCTATTCTCATAACATACTGTCAGCCTTGGAAGCTTGAAGAGTAGATGAAGAGACACAGAGAGAGACAAGATCGGGTTCTTGGCCAAGTGCAAAGGAACCAAAAAGGTCATGCTGTCTGCTACTTTGGCAAGGCCCAAGGCCCAAAGTCCTAAGGCCCAAAAGGAGTTCTGGAGGCTCTACCGGCTCCACCTCAGCTTTTGCATTTAGGGTCAAAACTGTAAGTCAGAGGTGACAAGCAGGTTCTTGTCTGGAATTTTGATCAATTATACTGGCTGCCTGAACCACTGTGCTGAGAGAGCTTCTCAGGCTGTGTGCAGAATTACTGAGAAAGAATGCCATGAGAGATAAATGATGTCTGTCACTGACAGAGGGTTGACAGGAGCTGCACATGGTTCTAGAACAGTGTTCTTTTGCCTGGAAAGTTCACTTCAGCAGGGACATCTGGGCAGGATTTAGGGGTCCTGATCACAGTCACAGATTAAGATAACCATAGCACTTACCTCCTGCATCCCAGGAAACCCCTCAGTCTTGAGCACAACCCAGTTAGCTTCACAAGGGTTTTCTACCTGACAACATCTTTCCAGAAAAAAATAATAGGTAAGCTATAAACTCCGACTGGAAGAGATTAGAGATTATTATTTTTATCTTGGCCAATTTCAGCCTGTGAAAATGCATTGTAATATGCCAGCCTTCAATCCTCAAGTTTCCCCCCACCTGACAATAGCTGACCACGATGCTCTGTCCTTTGTCAGCACTTACCCCTACAACACCCACTGAAGTCTTAGCAGGAAACAGATGGCAGCCTCAAAGGGTTTAACAGAAAAGCATCCTATGCAGGGATTATTTACAGAGGTGTGGGCAGGTTAATGGAACCAACAAAGTCTGGGGAGACGCCCAGGGATTAGCCCTCACCTGGAGGGAGGCCAGAGGGACTAGGAGAGGGGATGCTGTTCCCAGCCTGGCAGTAGCTGGAGCTGGGCAAGAGCAGAGCGGGAGCCTGTGCTGGGAAGTGGGAGGAGAAAGTACAAGCCTCTGACCTCTTTTCCTGCGCTCTGGCTTCCTGCCAGTGCCTCCTGCCTGAACAGCAAAGAGAAGCAAGTGAAACGACAAGTTTAGTGAAACAACCATTTAGTAGCGGTCAACCCCCCAGGCCACAGTGCAGGGCAGGAAAGGGCAGAGCAGAGATCTAAGAATAACAACCCAAGCCGCCCTGTTGTCACTCAGCTTCGCATCCTACTTCTTTACTTAGCTGAAGACACTCAGGGCCCCAACACAGGGAAAGCACAACATCTCATCACTGACGGGGGACGGAGTTTTCATACTCCTTCCTGGAACCTAAACTGTCATGGCAGCCACCACCAGGCTGCAAGGCAACAAGGTAAAAAAGAAAGAAAGAAAAAAAAATTAAAACGAGCTGTTGCAGTCCCGCATCTGAGCAAATCTAATCTGGTAATCTTGACTTCCTTCCTGCATCACTTGGTCCATGATTCCCTTACTGCCATCTAGCACCTTGGCAGTGAAGGTGTTCTTACCAAACCTTCATTTCCACAGGTCCCAGGTGCTTAGTGGTTCTGTCTTTATTGAGTTGCTGCTGTTTCCCATTGACTAATTCTACTGAATGTGGGAGTGCAATAAATCCCATGGGCTCCGGATGCAGTATGGTAGCAACAATCCGATTTCTCGTTGATAAGCAGAATCAATCACTGGCTCATGCAAGCACCCAGTTCTCTGTCCTCGATGAGTGGCATGAACAGCTTGAAATGGCCAGGGACATTCTCAGTGTTTCCCTAGTGAAATAGGAGGATCAGTTCACTAGATACAATGTTTCAGGGACAGGAAGAAAATATTCTTGAAGTGGGTTGTTAAGTGTAACAATGAGATAAGCCACTTCTACCTCCACTCCTGTGTCCCCAAAGTCATGTATTCAATATCCTGTATCTACCACTGATCTTACACTTGAAGAGCAGTACATAGGCAAAACGTTTTTCTTTGAGGACTTTGTTTTATCCAAGGAAACAAACAAACAAAAAAGTTGCTTTGGGTGAGATTGGGCAGGGCACAAGGGTCATGACATTTTTGATTAAAAAAAACCTGCTGAACACTCACTGTGGTATGGGCAGGTGCACTCGTAAATCACCCATCATGAAATGGGCAAACTTGTTGAAAGAATCTTTAAAAATTCACCGACACTGAACACAGCCTCTCACAACAACACTAGCTGGTACACTGATACAGATGGTTTCCTGGAACACTCACCTAGTGGGAGAAGCTTATACTACAAGAGGCCTGCACTCTAGAAGATAATTTGGTTTTCTTGGGTTCCCCTTTTTATAGTCTTGTGCAAAGGGGAACATTTCTACACATTTACACAAAAGAAATACTTATTGAGCACCTACTACATATCATACACTAGTTTAGGCACCTGTTTTACTGACACGAGTGAGCAAAACAGGCAGAACTCCTGTCCTTGTGGAACTGATGCCTAGTGAGAGGAGACAGTCACCCAATTCACAGCAAACACTACGTAAATTGCATGATATATAGAAAGTGATAAGTGCTACTCATAAAAATAGAGCAGTGTAAGGAACATAGCAAGTGCTGTCGGGGGACAGGGAGTTTGCAATTTAAATAGAATGTTCCAGTGAGCATCGCCAAGAAGATGATACTTAGTAAAGCTGTGAAAGAGAAGATACTAGCGATGTGTGTACCTGGGGGAAGAAAATCCAGCAGAGGGAACAGTGAGGCAGGAGAGGACTTGACCAATTCAAGGCAAAGAAGCCAGTGCGATTAGGATGAGTTGAGAAAAAGGGAAGGGAGCAGAAGTGAGGCCAGGGAGTTAATGAAGGGACAGTTAATTATAGACTGTTGCAAGATTTTCATGTTTACTTTGAATAAAATGGGCACCATTGCAGGAACTTGAGTAAGGGAGTGGCATCAGCTGACTTATATTTTGAAAGTATCTTTCTATAGTCTTGAGGAGGAAGAGTAATATCAGGGAGACCAATCAGGAGGTTATTGCAATAATCCAGATGAAAAACGGTGGTGCCTGGGACCAAGCTGGTTGAAATAAACATGTAAATAATTGTCAGACTTTGGCTACATCTTGAAGATAGAACCATTAGGCTTTCTTCAAGAATTGGACAATGGCATTTAAAAAAAAATTTAAAAAAGGAGTAAGGGGCCTGAACAAGGGTGGAGCTGTCATGGACTCAGATGAGGAAGGCTGTGCATGGAGCAGGATCAAGGAGGAAGGTTGGAAGTTCAGTGCTGCACATGTTAGGTTTGAGAGGCCCATTGGACATTCTTACAGAGAGGTCAAGTAGACAGTGAAGTATGTATGGATGAGTTTAGAGTCCAGGATGAATGTGTAGAGTCCAGTATAAATGTGTGGCTACAAGTGTAAATTTTAGGTTAATAGGCATAAATATTATATTTATTTGACTGGGTGGGATAACCAAGAAGAGAGAATAATATAGTAACAAGAATCAAAGACTAAGGCCTGGAGCACTCCACGAGAAGGACCTAGCAATAGACAAAGAAGAAACAGCCAGTTCTGTCCTAGGGTATTCCAAGCTTGCAACAGGACTGGTTGACTTAACACTACTTGCGATTGTAATAATTACCTCCAAGGAAAGTAAATCCAAGGACATTTTCCAGTTTCTATGCCAAACTGTGATCATGAGTATCTGGCATACAACGAGAAGTTCCTAGTTATTGCAAATTGTTGAATGAATTATTTCAGGGCTCTGGGGACAGGCCAAGATCTCCTGAGGCTTGAGCCCTTATTAGAGAGATCTGGAATTAAAAATACCTTTAGACTTTCTCCCATTGATAGCCTCCAGGCATATTAAGGAACAGATGGGAAAGGTAGTCCCTACTTGAGACTAAGCTAGAAGCTTGTAGGCATCTGTTCTTTAACTATGATCAACTCTATCTGGGTCAATTCTTTGTGGTACTTAAGCATCTATTCTACCGTAATCAAGCTTTCTTCTGCCGCAGAGCTCCCATCTTGCTGGTCCCTCAGTCTGGACCATCTCCCCTTTGAGCAGTTTACTGCCTCCTTTCACTAAGCCTCTGTTTAAAGTCACCTCTTCAGGGAAGCCTACCACCACTGCTTGGCCTCAAAGATTGCATTAGTCCTCCACTTACTGTTCTCCTCATAACCCTCATTCCTACCTGCCATTATATTATCTTATTTGTTTGGCTGGTGCTGTGGACTGAATTGTATCCCCTAAAATTTGTATGTTGAAGCCCTACCCACTAGCATGCTATGTTTAGAGTGAAGGAGAAATTATGGCTTAAATGCGAGTGTAAGCGTTGGGGAGGGTGGGGGGGCCCTAGTCTTATAAAGACAGACATCAGAGAGCCAGTGATCTCCCTCTCTGCCATGTGACAACTCTGCAAGCAACTGGCCACATACAAACCAGAAAGGAAGCCCTCACTAGAAACCAAATCAGACGACACCTTGATCTTGGACTTCTTCACCTCCAGAACTTTAAAAAATAAATTTCTATTGTGTAAGCAACTCAGTCCATGGTATTTTGTTATGGCTGCCCGAGTTGACTAATACAGTTGATTTTCTTCTGCCTCTCCTACTAAAATTGTCTCTTTAAAGCATGGAATTTCTTTCATTCTTTAGTTCCAGTATATAGATCTAGAACAAAGCCTCACCCATTGCAGGCAACTTGTTAACTGTCAATGAATAAATCACCTCTCTCAGATCTGGTCAAGATACCACTTAATTAAATAATTATATGGGTTACCAACCATGTGAAAGGATCTATGCTCAGCAGGAGTCAAAGTTAAAACATGTGGTCCCCAAACCACAAAAAAGCCTCCAATCTGCTTGCTCTGAGTGAGACCGCTCTGCAAGGCTGATAGCAGTTTGCTTCCCCGAACTCCTAAGTTCCATGTCCTGTCAGGCTCCCGAGAGAAAGGACAGAGCTTTGGGTAAAACAACCCTCATTTCAGCAGAAGTCCCAGGGTGTTTTCAGTGACAGTCATCTCAAGGCAAGCACAGCAGATACTCAAAATAAATTTAGCTTCTCATCTGGGATGAGTAGTCTGTGTTTTGTTTTATAAGCTGTACCCAGCAATCCTTCCCTCAACCTTGGCCCTTGAAGAGTAGAGGAAATGGTATTTCTGACCAAACCAGTTACAGGATGAGAGTTTATTTAAGGGACACTTATAGGAAACGGTCTGGAGAGAAGCCCTTGTTTCCCCTGTCAGAGGACTCCCAATTCAGGACCTTATATCCTTGGTTAAACTGTGACTTTGAAAAGTCCCAAAGTACACATACACACACTCCAGCATTAATATATTTAGAGTGAAACCAGTTAACACAGTGGCACATTGTGTATAGAGGTTGATCTTCATTGTGACCCAACTCCATGGACTATGGACACGAGAGCCAAAACTAGCTATTTGTGTGGGAAAAGGGAATGATATTAGGGATACACAAGGCTATACAGGAACAGAAAGTGGGAAGATAAGCAATTAAGAAAAGCTTTCAGAGTCCCACAGCTCAGTCCCGTTAGGAGTTACAAGGTTTTTATTTCTGTCTCAAGCGCAGGCTTAGGCAAACCCAAGCCTTGTTCTTTGTGGTGGGCTCACGAACAGGGTAAATGGAAAAAGGGAAATTCCTGGCAAGCCCTGGTTTGGAGATGCGACAAAGCAACCCTCAGTAAGTATAATGCATTTTCTTCTTTCCTGAATCCATACTAACTTGCCCAGGAAAACTTTCTTTAGTCTTTTACTGATTCCAAAACTTATTTTAATTCTTGCCTTTCGCTTCTTATTTCCTTTCCCACAGATGGTACTGGGTAAAACACAAGCCTGTAAAAGTAAAGCTTAAAAGACTTTCTTTTCTTTTTTTGGCTTTAAAATGTTTCACATGACTACATGATAGTCCCACCTCATCCACCCACACGTACATTCTCCCTCTTCCTGGCATTAATAGGTCTAAACATTCAGTCAGGCAGCAAATTTAGAAAAGGGAACGTTATCATTTTGTTGCTTCTGGGAGGAATTTTTAAAATATCAAAGAGGTTCAATTCTAGATACAATAGAGAGCACATTCATTTCACCCTTTTCCTTCCACTGAATGCAGCTATAAAACCTGGACAGAGTACGTGGAGCATCTGAGGACTCAGAACTAGTAGCAGAGAGATTGGAGAAGATGACCAAAATGGCCAGTTTATCACTTTTGACCCTCTGGTATCCTTTGACATGAACTCAAGGCTGCCTGAAACCCAGAGTGGACCCTGAGGCATGGATGAAGAGAATGCCAGCAGAAGTTTTCTAATTTGGGCTCAAAATGTGGGGAAGGGAATTTCTAACACTGGAGAGACTAGAGGAAGCCATTATTTAAATTATTTTCTTCTTCTCTCCATTCTCCCATTCACTTTTAGCCCCTGAGGAGTACCCAGTGGTGGCAGTAACTCCATGCTCCTGTTACCAAGGGGAACATTCCTGTCCACTTGGGGTTGCTGTGGTCATAAGGGGATGAGGCAAAGGACTGTGACTTTGTCTGTCTCTGTGCTCCCTTATCACAGTATTGTCTGTGACTGAGTTCCCTCATCACAGTATTCAAAATGTCTTGAATATAATTCCAAAGTATGAAGCATATAAAGAACCAGGAAAATCACAACTCATTTGGGAAAAGACAATCAAGAGATGCTAACACCAAGATGACATAAATGTTGAAATTATTAGACAAAGATTTAGTAAAGCTATTGTAAACTCTTATATAAATGGGGTGATAGAAGGCCTCAACCAAGAAACAGAATGTATAAAGAAGAATCATTTGGAAATCTCCAAACTGAAAAATATAACAACTTAAAAATAAAAACTCACTGGATGGAGTCAATAGTGAAAGAGGTTAACAAAGAAGAAAGTGAACTTGAAGATAGTTTAATAGAAATTATCTGGTTTGAATAACAAATTTTAAAAAGAGATAAAAAAATAAAGAGATTCAGTAGCCAATAGAACAATACCAAAAAGTCTAACATTTGTAACATCGGAGTCTCAGAAGGAGAGGAAGAAGAGTGTGGTGCAGAAAAAATATTAGAAAAAAACAGCAGCTAGAAACTTTCCAAATTTTACAAGAGATATATAAACTTACAGAATCAAGAAGCTCAGCATCCCCCCCCCAAAGATAATACCCAGAAGTCCAGTCCTAGATACATTATAATCAAACCACTAGAAATTAAAGACAAAGAAAAAATATAGAAAGAAACCACAGAAAAATAATACCTTTCTTATAGGGAAACAATGATTTGAATGACTACAGATTTCCTACCAGACATCATGGAAAAGAAAATGAAACATTTTTAAAAGTGCTGAAGAAAAAGAACTGTCAATTCAGAATTCTATAATCAGTGAAAATATTTTTTGAGAATTAAGAGGGGAGAAAGACATTCTTAGATGAGGAAAAACTAAAAATTTACTGACAGCAGGCCATTTCTTCTTCTTTTTTTTGAAATCCTCACTCAAAGATGTGTTTATTGGTTTTAGAGAGAGGAAGGGAGAGAAAGAGAGAGAGAGAAAGAGAGAGAGAGAGAGAGAGAGAGAGAGAGAGAAACGTTGATGTGACAGAGAAACATTGATTGGTTGCCTCCCCTATGCATCCTAAGTGGAGATTGAATCTACAACCTAGATATGTGCCCTGACCCAAGATCGAACCTGCAATTTTTTTGTGTATCAGATGACTCTCCAATCAGCTGAGCCACCTGGCCAGGGCTGACCGCAGGCCTCTTCTAAAAGAACCGCTAAAGGAGTTCTTCAGACGGAAGTGAAATGATACTGAAGGAAACTTATAACATCAATATTAAAGGAAAAGCAACAGACATGATAAATATTTTAGAAAATATACTGTTCTTTTATTGAGTACTTTAACATATGCTTGATAGTTGAAAGCAAAAATTGTAACATTGTCTAATGAATTTTTCAATGTATATAAGACAACTCCGACACAAAGCACAAAGGAAAAGTGTTCTTTATGGTGGAAAGGTTTCTATATTCCACTTTAAGTGGCAAAATATTGTTTCTAAGTAAATTTCGAAAAGTTAAGTACATGCGTTTAAATTCATGAGATTCAGCAAAGCAGTGCTTAGAAGGAAATTTATAGCATTAAATCCTAATATTAGAAAAAAATGGTTTCAAATCAGTCATTTAAGTTTCTGATTCATGAAACTAGAGAAAAAAATAAACCCAAAACAATAAGGAGGAGAAACATAAAGATAAGAGCATATATAAATAAAGTGGAAAACCAAAAAACAATTGAAAAGTCAATGAAACCCAAAGCTGGTTCTTTAAAATAAGATACACACACACACACACACACACACAGATACATATACCTCTAGCAAGACTGAAGAAAAGACTCATTATCAATATCAGATATGAGAAACAGTTATCACTATAGACTCTGAAAACATTAAAAGAATAATAAAGGAATACTATGAGCAACATTACACATATAAATAATTATAAAAGTGGAACAATTTGGTAGGAAAAAACCAAAACTACCAACACAAACCCAAGAAAAACTAGATCACTTAAACAGTCCTATAACTGCCAAAAAACTTTATTTCCAGCTAAAAAGTTTCCAAAATTTTTTTTCAGGTGCTGATGGTTTTACTAGTGAATTCTACCAAACATTTAATGAAGGAATAACACCAATTATACAAATCTCTTCCAGGAAACAGAAGAGGAACAGTTAGGAAAACAAAATCCTAACTGATTTTATGAGATCTGCAATACTCTGATACAAAACCAAAGATTTTACAAGAAAGGAAAACTAAAGACCAATATTCTTCATGAAAAGAAATGCAAAATCCTCAACAAAATCAAATTTAATAATATGCAAAAAGAATAAAATATATCATGCCAAGTGAAGTTTATCCTGTGAAGGCAAGACCAGTTCAAAGTTGAATATTGGTCAATGCAATTCACTATATTAACAATTGATAGAGTGAAAAAATCCATGACACAAAGAACATGATCCATAAAAAAATAAACTAATAAATTGAACTTCAAAATAAAAAATATTTTGCTCTGCAACAGACATTAAGAGTGTGAAAAGACAAGCTACAGATTGAGAGAAAATATTTGCAAATCCTATTTCCAGCACACAACTTTTATCCATATTATATAAAGAACCCTTAAATATCAATAATAAGAAAACAATATAATTTTTAAATGGGCAAAATACTTGAATAGACACTTTGTCAAAGAGAAAGTATAGATGGCAAATAAACCTATAACAAGATGTTTAGCATCATTAGCTATCAAAGAATTTAATACTACAGATTTAAACAATAACTACACATGTTTTAGAATGACCAAAATAAAAATTACCAAAATACTAAGCAGTGGCAAGGATGTATAGGAACCAGAACTCTCATATTTTGCTGGTGGGAATGCAAAATGACACAAGCACTCTGGAAAAATGTTTGGAAGTTTTCAATAAAAATAACCATACTTATACTCATCCTCTCCAGCAATTCTATCCCTGGGTATTTACCATAGAGAAATAAATATGTTTACCAAAAGAAAAAAAACACCCCAAAAAACTTTCATAGATTATTATTTAGATAGTAGCTCTAACCATAATCACCAAAAATTGGAAACAACTCAAATGTCTTTTAGCTGGTGAGTAGATAAACAAATCGTGGTACATCTAAATACTAGAATACTACTCAACAATATAATACAACTATTGAATCATGCAACGACTTGGGTGAATCTCAAAGGCATTAAGCTGAGCAATAGGAGCCAGTCTCAAAAGGTTACATACTAAATTATGCCATTTATATCAAATACTATAAAGGACAAAATCATAGTGATAGAAAACAGATAAATCATTATTGATCTTTTAGGGATTAGATTGGTGGGAGAGAGTATCTTGATCCTTGTGGTGGTTATATGAACTTATACATGTGTTAAAATGTATAGACCTGTATGTACAGAAAAGGCCAACTTTAGTCTATGTTTATTAAAAAAAAAAGACTAGAAAAAGCACTGAAGATTGCACCAGCAGAATATCATCATTTTACTCAATTTTCCTTTTCCATTTACTTGGGATAGAAAACAGCTTAGGCAATGTACTTTCAGATTTAATATTCTACAAGTTTGTTCAGTCTCCATGTCCATCAAAGCATCCATGCAACTTGAGTCACCAAGGGCAGATCTGGAACAGATACCTGGGGGAAAAAAAAGGCTATCAGAAAGTTAATGACTTGGACTGATGCCATCATTTAAAGAAACAAGGAGGACATTCAACCCTTAATGAAAGTATTCAGTTGATGAGACAAGGAGACATGCCTTAGCTTTAATCTGTTTTTCCTATAATATGTGCCAAGAGTTTGCTGGGTCTGCAAATGACCAACTTCAAGATCTTAAGCACATAAGAAAGAACACCATCCCCTTTCTGTGTTCCTCAAAACAAAACCCCATGCACAACAGAACTATGTAACCAAGCCACAAGTAAGACTACAAGTTTTTTTTTTTTTTTTTGGTAGACTGTTGCTCCTAGAGATCTTATGTCTTCTGTACAGTTGCCCCATATTATGAGCACATTATAGATGTTCACTTTGAGCTTATTGGATTGAACTGAATATCAGAAAGTGACTTTACCTTGCTAGGATCATCTTAGGATCCAGACTTGGTTAGCAATTATAGTGGAAAATGAGAGGAAGATGCCTGGTAGAAAAATGAGGGTCTTGGGTGAGATGCTTCTTATGGTTAGAACATCACGTTCCTGATCAGAACCAGGAGGCGTCATCCAAAATGGCACCGATGTGCGTCAGGAGAATTGGCCTTGACTCCAGCCTGGGCACTGGCTCGCCAGCGTTCACAGAGCAGAGGGCCACGGGGACAGCATGGGCAGGTGGAGATGGAGACCCTGCTGTGCCGTGCAGAGCAGGAGGTGGTATTTTGAAAGCATCAGGAGTGACCTGGAAACTTGCTTGAGCTTGGTGTGGTTAGTTTTCAAGTTACCTCAGGGAAAGCAGAGGCTATTGTAAGAATACACAGGCATTGCTTTTGGAAACAGCTCAGGAACAGAGGCAACTGCAGCCTAGACCAGCACTGTGCTGGCACATCTGCTGTGCTCAGCTATTTGCTCCAGTTTTCTCTCTCTGCTCACAGCATCCTCTGCTTATGTATTGGCTTCTGGCAGCAACAGGGATGGATGCTTAATAGGAGATTTCTTAGAATATTCTAGTTCCAATAGGTTATAGAATTTTACTGGGCCATAGGAATATGTCACAGCCTAGCCAGTTGATGGGCTGACTCTGGGTCATAAATTTCTGTACCTGGGATCACAGAAAGTTGGGGGCTAGGGTGTTTAAGGGGCAGGAGCTGTCACTGTAGGATAGAGGTTCCTCTGGAGATAGGGGCTGGGGCTGATGGTGCTTGGATGAATCTCTTCTTTTTTATATTACACAGCAGATGGATGGGTTATCAAACTCTCTTCAGGCCGGAGGGACAAAGTCACAAAGAGAGACTGCAGCACATAGCTTTTGTTGCTGGCTTGGCACCCTGAGGTCCCACACAGAGCTGGAATGTTGCTTTCCAGAATGGGGGTGCCTTGTTTTTTTTTGGAGGGGGGAGATAGTGGGTGTGTTGACTAAGAACACAAGTGCAGGGTGTCTTGGGTTCCAAACCTGGTATGGCCACTTGCTTTGTGATTTTGAATAAATAATTTACTGCCTGAACTCCACTTTTCTTAGTTATAAAATTGAGATAATTCTCTCTTAGGTTGTTTAAAATAACACCAGGACCATGTTATTCTACTACCTAAATTCCTGCATGTCTTCTCATTGTTCAAAATGACATCCCAAGTCTTTACAAAAGTTGACAACTCCCAGAACAAAGTTTATACCCTCCTCCTGTCCAGGGACTTCTCCCCTGCCTTTCTCTGTTGCAGCCACATTGGCCTCATAGCTATTCCTGATACACTCCAGACATCTTCCTACCTCAGGCGCCTTGCACTAGCTGTACCTTCTGCCTAGAAAAATCTTCACTCGGGCAGCTTCAAGATTTATTCTGTGACCAACTTCCAGTCTATGCTGAAACACTGCTGTCTCAGTATTTTCCCCTGACTACTCCCCTTCTTCCCTGCATTCTAGATTTCCTTTGCCCTGCTCCACTTTTCCGTTCTAACTCGGCACATAATTAATTATTTATCTTGCTGTTTTCTCTCTCCCAAAGTAGAATACAACCCCAGAGAATGGAGATGTTGTCTATTTTCTCCATTGATCTGGCATTAGCAGCTACAACAGGGTAGGTATAAGAAATTGTTTTGAATGAATAAGCAAGTGTGTGTCAGCTGCCTTCTGGCTTCATTTTTTTCCATTGCAACCTCAAGTTCTGATGATGAGCTGAATGACCCTCTCCCCATGATTCGTTCATTTATTCATTTGTCTGACAATTATTTATGTCTGTTCTGTACCAGAAATTGGAGACAGACCAGTGAACAAAACTAAGTCACTATATCTTTACGAGCCAGGAAGACAGGCAATGAATACATAAACAAATAAAAATATACTCTAATGTTAGGTGCTATAGGATACCAGAATATGCCACCCCAAAATGTGACTGTAGGAGACCAGAATATGCTCCAAAGTATGCCTCTTTGACAGAAGGATTATTTTTAGCTGAGTATTTTGATAAGCAGCAAATATAGGAGAAGCTCTGAAAAGAAAGTACGAGATACACTTTAGTAATGGAAATTTACTTTTACAACAGGGATCTCCATTTGTAAGAGTGTCACCTCTCTGTACCAGGAAGGGAAGGATGACTAATTTCAAGAGACTCTTATCACAAGAGAAGGCACCTACTTAAGTCTGAATAACAAACCTTACTCTTGTTTATCATACTTTTCCTGGCCACCTTTTCATAACTTGCCTTTGTTTTAGCAGAAGATGGTGTTTAAGTCTAATTTCTAAACCACCTTTTTGAGTTACTTGTCCCTGAGTTTCTCCCAGGCATGTGTGAAATATACATGTTAACAAACTTCTGGGTTATTTTTTTCCTCTTATTACTCTGTCTTTTGTTACAGCGGCATGATTGCCACGCTGCCGCACCTACCCAACCAAACATCAGGGGTTATAGCCTGCCGTCGCCACACTTGCGACTGATCAGCTGCACTCTGTTGGAGGTCCTCATGTCAGTGGACAGACTGTGGCACTGTAGACCTATTGTTCCCACTCCTGGCTGGGTCCCCAGCACTGCTCCTGTTGTTACCTCCTCCCACGGGTCATCGCAGCTACTCCAAACATGCACACTTCACTGAACCAAAAGTAATGTTAAGAACAACGATAGCAACAACTAACATTTATTCACATTTTCCGTGGCCCAGGCAACATGTTAAGTTTTTTTTCCATACCTCTATCTCATTTAGTTTTCATCTAAAACAGTTATTTTATAGATGAGAAAGCTAAAGCTTAGAGAGATCAAGTAACTTGACCAAGAACCTCACTAGTAACTGGGGGAGCTAAGAGTCAGTCCAAAGTACAGCCTGCTGTACATACCTAATCCATACTCTAGTCCCACCCTCACTGGAAACTACCTCATCTTACCCCCTATTTCATTTGCTCAGGAAACCAAAAGTATGGAGGTGATAAAACATGAAAGCCTCATATTACTGACATACTTACCAGCCAAATGTCATCAAATCTAAAAGACTATTAATTATAAGAAGTACCGTTATTCCATATAACCCTAAACATGTTATAATTAAATTATAAAACAATCTTAAGACAATTCCTATATGAGAGATGTTATGGTAAAAATAAACTATTGAAAAGTTAATGATTTTTTACCATTTAAAAACTATTTTCAATTATAGTTTATATTAAATATTATTTTGTATTAGTTTCAAGTGTATAGCATAGTGGTTAGACAGTCGTACACTATACAAAGTGTTCCCCTTGATATTTCCAGTGCCCAACTGGCACCATGTATAGTTACTACAATATTATCAACTACATTTCCTCTGCTGTACTAATAATTTAAGTATGGCATCTCCACACCCACTAAAACCTCTTCTCTTCCTGTGTCAAAAGATGAGGTGTCCCTTCTCAAGACTAAAACTTTCTGTGTTTTTATTTTTTTATCCTCCTTGACCTTTTTGCCATTGATTTCTTTCTTTCTTTCTAGTGTTTTCAACTCTACCTAGCTCAGACTAAAAACATCTTCAGGTGTTTTTCATCTTGGAAAGCATCTGCTTGACCTATTCTATGCCATCCTCTATTCCATGTTTCTTTTTCTCTTCTTTCTTCTCCTTCCCATTTGTCTTGTATTTACATTAAGACCTATAAAAACTGAGACATCAGATATTTGGGTCCTTATTATGGAGCCTAATATTTGTTTGCAACATCTCTGTTATGAGCATATGCTGTTGTGGTTTTTCTCTGCCCAACAAAACTTCCATTGGGGAACCAATTTTCCCCACACCATCACACCGACTCCCCAATTCCTTCCTCCAACAATGGGCACATGATCCATATACATTATTACTCACCCCATTTTATAAAACAGAGTACAGAGATCAGAGAGCTCGTAGTTGGAGGTTTCTGTTCTGTAGAGTTGGATTTGAATGGGCATGGTTAAGAGGGTATGGTGAAAGCCTGAACTGGAAAGAGGCAGAGCAGGACAGATTTAGATTACAGTACACATGTCAAATCCATCTTAGTCTTTTTTTCCCCCTGGAGTTCTAAAGCAGGCCTTCATTGTCTTTCTCACTCAACTTTTGCTCCTTTATAATCCACTATCTACTCAACAGTCACAGCCATCTTGTTAAAGTGTCAGATCAGATCCAATACTCTTCTGTTTTAAAGGCTTTAATGGTTTCCTTCTACTTTCAGGGATAAAAGCCCACATTCTCGACATATCATATAAGGTCTTTATGATCTGGCTGGCCCCTGCCTGTCTTTTAGTTTCACGTCTTCCTGTCCTTCTCTGTATTCTCTCTGCTCCAGCCAAATAGTCTTTTTTCCATTCTAGAAAAATACAGTTCCTTCCCAACTCAAAGCCTTTGCCTAAAATATTCTCCTTCCTTCACTCCTTATCTACTTATTTCCTCCTCAGTAGTAAGTTCTCAGTTCCAACATCATGTTCCCTGTGTTTTCCTTCCCTACTCTCATTTAGATTGGTCCCCCATTTAGCACTCTTGTCCCTGTATTTTGATTTAATAGCACCTGTCAGTTAGTAATGATTATTAAGTATGGACTCTCCAAAAGGCTACCAGCATAAGCTGTGATCACATAAAACTTAGAAATGACTCAGAAGGGGAAAGTCAGGAGCTGATATTTACAGCCTTTTGAGGCCTAGACTCAAGTGATTTTAAGAGGATCTAACTGAGATTCGGCAAAGTTCTTTATAGAATAATTTAGGGTTGGTAAATTTAGAATGAGATCAGAGTCTTGGAACAAATCTTAATTTTTTCTTCTAATTACAGTGGCATTCAATGTTATATTACTCTCAGGTGTACAGAATAGTGGTGAGACTTTTATATCACTTACAAAGTGATTCCTCCAATAAGTCTAGTACTCACCTGGCACCATACATGTTTATTACAATATTATTATTTTTATTTCTGTAAATGATTTTGAGAGAAGGCATGGGAGAAAGGGAGAGAGACCCAGTGATTGTTGTTCCACTGATTTATGGATTCATTGGTTGCTTCTCGTATGTGCCCTGACCAGGAATCAAACCTTCAACCTTCGCATATTGGGACAATGCTCTAACCAACTGAGCTACTTGGCCATGGCCTACAATGTTATTGACTATGTTCCTTCTGCTGAACTTTATATCCCTGTGACTATTTTGTAAGTGTCAATTTATACTTCTTAATCCTTTCACTATTTTTCACCCAGCCCCTTAATCCTCCTTCCATCTGGCAACCATCAGTTTGTTCTTTGTATCTATGAATTTGTTTCTGTTTTTATTGTTTATTTTGTTTTTAAAATTTTACATATAAGTAAAAGTCATATGGTATTTGTCTTTCTCTGTCTGACTCATTTCACTTAACATAATACCCTCTAGGTTCATCCATGCTATCACAAATGGTAAAATTTCATTCCTTTTTTATGGCCAAGTCATGTTCCATTGTATATGTGCACCACATCTTCTTTATCCAATTGTCTACCGATTGGCACTTAAGTTGTTTCCATAGAGAAGCACAGGACACCTGCTCACCTTAAATCCAGGAAGGGCACCATGTTTATGCACTGGGGTCCCGCACTTCAGACCAAGGTTGATTGGAAGAATGTTTGGACCCCTGACCCAGATATTCTTCTTGGGAGTACGCATTAAGAAACTCTTCATGTAGACTGGAGAGATAAAAAGTAAGTGGACTGAGAAGCAGAGGAAGTTGGCTTGTAGGGAATTTCACTTACTAAAGTTGTGGAATTCTGAATGGTTTTTCAGTCCTTGAGTCCAGCACCTCCTGAGGGCCAGGTAAATTCTTGTCCTTAGGTCCCATGAGATAACTCTGTTTTCTTCAGTAAACAGCACACTCACACACTCACACACACTTGTTTTGTCAGTTTGAGTACGTTTGAGTCATTTTTTTGTTACTTACAGCAAAGAGACGTAATAGAGGTATTTAGCATGTGTGTCAGACTTCACGTGGCTTATCTTGTTTAATCCTCTCAACTACTCTGAGAAGTAGTTTTCCCTGTGACTCATATCTTTCTTGGTTTAAAAGTTCCTTTCCTCTAAGTGTCCATTAATTTTTTTCTGGATGTCCCTGAAGGAATGCCTCACACTTCCCCATAAACCAGTCTGCCAGCCCTAGTCACCACTAAATCTGTTCTGTTCTTTTTTTTTCACTTGCAGGCATCACTGCACAATGTGAAAATGACAAAGCTATATCCAAGATCTCACCTGTGGGTGCTGCTAAGTGTTCTGGTTCTTGAGATGCTCAAACCTCTCTGAGTTTGGTGAGGAGATAAGGATAATGTCTCTTCACCCTCTGTGCCAACTCAGCCCTTCAGCAACTCTTCATGTGGCCAGAGGCTCAGCAAGTCTCCTATGAGACCTATGAACTAATGGCAGAGCTTCCCTACTGTGCATTACAGCACAGTCATGAACCTCAAAGGTCCAGGGGGTGTTGATCCTCCTGGCTTTGGGGGCAGCCTGGTGGAGACTGAGTGACTGGAGCCCTAGTACAGTCACCTAACCTTGAGCAGTCTTATTTCATCAACCCCAGTGTGGCCAATAGATACTATCATCTTCTGTAAATAATATGTCATGAATCTAGCCATCCACACGAGTCCTTTTCCCTGTGCCGACCATAGGGGAAACAACTGCAAACTGGACCAGATCAACACTAGACACTGTGCGCTACTTGCATGCTTGCCTTTCCTGTTTTCTTATCTCTCTTCTTTGTTAGAAAACAAAATTTGCAAGCAAGCCAAGAAGCAGAGTTGTGGAGTGTGTGTGTGTGTGTATAGATGTGTTTTTAGAGAATAAGAAAGATATTGTCTATGCTCTCATTTGTCAGCCAGAATGCCCTATTATATATACCACCTCACTCTGACCAATGAGGAAACAGTCTTTCACAGGTAGGTCACCTACCTAAGGTCACATACTAAGGGACAAAGCTGAGATTCCAATCCAGGCCTGCCTGGCTCCAGGGCCACATACTTGAGTCCTTACTATTGTTGCATCCCTTCTTCCCAATATTCCACCAGTTTGGATTGAGACCCTCCAATCTCCATTTAGAGATCAAGTTCTGAGGCAGCTATGAGGTGCACCTCTCAGAATTTCCTTCAACAGGGAACTGCCCCAAGGAGTACAGTCAGGCCACCTACTCTGCTGCAGCAGCGTTGGGTTTGGAGCAATGTCTGGGACAAGGATGCACTCTCTTTGGGATGAGCCTGGCATGAGTATTAGAGACTGCCCATCTCTGCCCAGCCTGTGACTCCTCTATGGCAAATCTATGAGCTGCAGCTCCCCACTGGGCTGGTCAGGATGGTCTCAGAGCTGTGCTGCAGTCTGAGACTCTTCCTACCTGACCTTCTGCTCTTGCTTCTCTCATAATGTCACACACAATCATGGGTGTGGTCTAAAGGCTCACCCAGTTGCTCCTGCCCCCTCATCCACTTGTCATTCATAGACATAACCCCTAATAGATACCTTGCATTCCTCTCTTGTTACCTGTTTCCTGACATAAGATCCCTGAGAGAATTGCCATACCACATAGTTCTGTTTATCTTCCATAGCACTTAGTACAATATTTTGTGCATAATGAGTTTCTTGACTTTTTTTTTTTTAATGAACAAGCCATTTTACATGTGGCAAATGGGTAGTTTCAATGTCTTTTTATACTAGTTCTGTAAAAGCTTTGGGCCCAAAGGCCCAGTACGATACAGGTCAAGGACAGCTTTAGAGCATCAGACTCAGTTTAAATGAGAATTCCTGGGCCCTCTGCTCAAAGACTCTGACTTAGAGCCATAAATGGCCAGCACACTTCAGCATTCGCAGTAGATTCTGAGCCAGGGGTTCTCAGACCATAGCTGAGAAGCACCACCTTTGGGACTGACTATTCATCTCCATCACTACCACATTTGGTGGTGTGGCTGATTGTCCCTGTGAATTTAAGAAGAATCTTGGCATGTTCTACAACCAGGACTTCTGCATTTCCTGAATATGTTCCGTTCTGCATTTATAAATGTACAGGGCTGTAAGAGTAGAGGGGTAAAGATGGCCTTGAACCTGGAAGAGACATAAACTGGTGATATTACCAGCTGACATCTGGATATGAATGGGGTTCTAAAAGGTAAGCAGTTAGGCTTATTTCACAATGTGGATTGTTAGCATGTGAATCATTATGGTTGCAGTAGTTCAGTTTAGTCCCACCCTATCCCTTTGGTATCCCAGCAGAATGTATTCTTTTCATCTCTTAACCTCCTTCAAGGGTAATCTCAAACAACACTTTCTGACTCTTCCAAGTGCAAATCTTCTTCCAGCATCCCACTACCCCTGGTATTTCATTTAATGAGTATACATTATATTTAAATTGCTTACTTTATGCATACCCCCACCTGACCACCATTTGCCTGAAATTCTTTGTGAGTGAAGTCAATTTCTTTTCAGCTCTTCATTCCAGTGCCTACCCCAGTACCTAGCATATGGTAGGAGCTCAGTTGATGGGATGAAGGAGATGAATGGATAGATGGAAACAAGGAAGAATTGGAGGGTGGAAGTAGGAATAAACTAGAGGTGAGCAGATCCTTGTGTCTCAGGGCTTCATTTCACTTGACTTCCCACACCCATGTCCAATATCACTTTAGCTTAAAAATAAATGATTATGTCACAGAAATATATCCTTACTTTCTGTATAGTTTCAAATGATTTAAATTTACTTCAAGCAAATTAAAAATACTTATGAGAACATTTTTTAAAAAGTAAAATGAAAGACGGTTTCCTAGTCAAGTGGAAAACTTAGATGGCAGGAGGGAAGTGTGAGATAGTGGGCTTTGGAATCAATTAGTCTGAGGTTAAAAATCCCACTTTGCTACTTACTGGTTATGTAGTTTTGGTATCCTCTTGTGTAAAATGGGACCAATAACACTTACATCATAACAGTTGTATAAACCCAAGCCAAGTGCCTGACATATACTAAGGGCTCAACGAATATTATCTTCTTTCTCTTTCGCCAGAACTTAATAGAGTCCTTCTACTTGGAGAACAAACCCATGTCGTCATTATTATTAGTTTTTAATTTCTAATTATGTATACACAGATGTTCAGTAAGCACATGTAAGATGAATGAGAACATCATTTTATGGCTTCTGGGTTATCTCAAATTCTAATTGTAGTTCTCTTCAGTGTTAGGAAGCAAATTCAAAAGCATAGCAACATGACTCACAAGATTAAGATTTTTCTATCCAGAAATCTTGACTGAAATCTTCAGTGGTTAACTTCTAAGAAGAGTGCAAATATTGGCATTATCTTTTTTATTAGCAATTTGTAAAGAACTGGGATCTCACACAGCTCTGTGCAGCTCAAAGACATACTGAGCAAAGAATAAATTTCCTGCCCACACAAACTCAAGGCAAAAACCCACAAGCTGTCTTATATTATTCTGACAGCCTGAGCAAGGTTTCCTCTTTTTCTCATAAAACAACTTGACAAAGTTATCAGAATTTTCCACTGTGCAGAATTTTTACTTTGTGGGGTTGTTGATGATGTATTTGTTTGAGGAGAGATTAAAGACTCAGAGTTACAGACATTTACAGATATCACTCTACCAACCCAGCAAATGAAAATTCCTTTAAGTCTTCAAGTGACTAGTGATATGATCTGAACTGGGTCTACCCACACCCCCTTTGAAGATGCCCTTCACAGGATACAAGTACTTAGTACTCACAACTGTTGTGTACTCAAAACTGTGGCCCAGGTCAAAATGGGCCAGTTCTCCTCCAAACCCAGCTGGAGCCCATCTCTTATTTAAAATGGACTGCACTGGGAAAAAGGGACTTAATAGAGGTCATCCTGCTTCCAGCTCCATTTTTTGGAATCCATCAGTACAGAACCAAGAGGGCTGTAGAACTCTAATATTCTCAGTGAGGCTAAATACTAGGCCAAGACCAAGGAGACTCATCTATCGAGCATTAATTCTGTGAGAGGCACTTATTATGTATTTGTATATCTATTTTATTTATACCCTCTTCCCAAAAGGAATATAAACCTGCTTATGAGAAAACACACAGGTTAAGTGGGGACACTATATAGTAGGAAACAAAGATGAAATCAGAAGGAGGGGAGTACATAGTCCACAAGTTGCAGTACACTTGCTAGCAGTGGGCTGCAAACCCAGCTTGGAAATTCCTACCAGCTGATTAATGATAACTCTACATGGTTCATAGCGTCCAAAAGACAAAAGCAAACCTGCTGCTCTGAAATACATAGTAATTCCTGGTATAGACTCAAGGGAGATATTTCCCCCCATAACTTTGAAAGGGGTGAGGAGTTTTAGTGTATTCTGCAACAACTCAGACATACTTGAATGTGACCCGGTCAATGCTATCGCAGGACTCATTCTTCAGGACCCTATATACAAAGAAAAATAGCAGAATGGGAATCAAGTTACTACTTGATTAAAGATGCTCACCACTCAATATGCACCCTAAGTCAAGGCTGTCTGGTAAAAAACACTTTGGCATCATAAAATTAAGGCTTAAAGTAGAAGTCAGGTCTCCCTTCTCCTCCTGGAAATGCACACATAGGTGTGTCTATAAAAGGGAGTCAGGTTCCCCCAAATTATCTGAGTCTGCTTGCCTCCCCTATACAGGGAGTGGGAGAAAGAACAGGGTATAGCTGACCTTGGAAGAAGGATGATGTTAGCTGTGTAGTGAATCACTTCAAATGTAATGGCATAAAACAACAGCAGTCTGTTATTACTATTGTCTCTCATAGTTCTGAGGGTTGGCTGGGCTCAGCTGGCTGGTTCCCACTCAGAGTTTCTCATACTGTTTTAGTCAGATGGTGGCTGGGGCCGGAATTATCTCAGAGGCTTCCACATATGCGTGTCTGGTGGTTGATGTTGGTCATCACGTGAGACTGCAGCTGAGATTGTCAGCTGGAACACCTACACCAGGCTCCTGCTCGTGCTTGATGGCTGGGATCTGAGAGCACGTGTCCCGATAGGTAGACAGAGATACATATGGAGAGAGGTAGATAATAGACAGACACACAGAGATGGAAGGAGGGAGGATGGAAGGGAAGGAGAAAGAGAGAGAGAGAGAGAGAGAGACAGAAAGAGAGAGAGAGAGAGAGAGAGAAAGAGATGCACCAGACAAAAAGTGTATTGTCTTTCACTTTAAAAATAAACTTCATTTTGGAATACTTTTAGATTTATAGGAAAGTTGCAAAGAAAGTACAGAGAGTTTCTGTACATCCCTCACCCAATTTCAGTTTCCTCTAATGTTACCATCTTTCCTTCCTGTGGTACATTCATTAAATAAAAAATAAAATAACATTGGTCATACTATTAATCAAACTCTAGACTTTATTAGGATTTCACTAATTTTTCCATTCATATCTTTTTTGTTTTCCTGTTCCAGAATCCAATCCAAGATCCCTCATTGCACTTATTTTTTTGTCTCCTTAGTCTCCTTTGGTTTAGGGCAGCTTCTCAGTCTTGTTTATCACAACCTTGACAATTTTAAAAAGAACAAGTCAGCTATTTTGCAAAATGTGCCTCAGATTGGATTTGTCTGATATTTTCTCTCATGATTAGACTGACAGGATTGGTTTTTGGAAAGAATGCCACAGAGGTAAAGTACCCTTCTCATCACATCACACCTGGGGGCACATGACATCCATATGATGGTAACTTTGATCACCTGGTTAAGGTCATGTTTGCAATATTTCTCCACAAATTGCTATTCTTTCCCCTTCTATATTCTATTCTTTGGAAACAAGTCACTAATCTAACCCATGCTCAAAAGGGAGGCTGTAGTATCCACACATATTATTTTGAATTTCCTGTATGGAATATCTGTCTCTCTTTCCTCACTTATGTATTTATGTCATTGAGGACTCATGTATATTTATGTTATACTTTGGATTATAATAAAAAAACTATGTTATTATATTGCTCAATGTTTTCCAACTCTGGGCATTGGAGGTCCTTTGGATTAGCTCCTGTGTCCCTTTGACATGACCCTGTCTTTTAGGGTAATTTTTTTTTTGGGGGGGACACTTCCTTATGTTCTGCTATTATAAGATGTTTTTAGGATTACTTGTATTTCTTTTTCCTTTTACTCTAAAATCGGTCATTTCTACAAAGAGCCCCGATTCCCTGTATTATATAATGGTATTACATCACCTTTTATGACCTTGCCTCAACTCAGATAGTGTCTTTTTATGGCTGAGAGAATCACAAATATCCACCCTGTTTCCAAGGGCAGGACACAGGTTCCATGTTTTAATGGAGGAGTGAAAAGGAGACATTGTAAGAAGAGTCTCAGCATGATCTATTGTTACAGACATATCTGGAAAATACAAGCTGTCACAGGTGGTCAGAGTATCTTAATGAGGTCAAAATGTGAGCAAAGACTTAGAGGAGGTGAGGAAGCCAGCCATGCGGCTAGCTGTGGGAGAGATGTTCCAGAGAGAGGGAACAATTAATGCAGAGGCTACACAATGAGAAACAGCCAAGGGGCTCTTACAGCTAATGGAGAAGGTGTGATGAGGAGAGTCATAGAAGATGAGGATGAAGAGGATAGATTATAAAGGGCCTAAAGGACATGGTGAGGGATTGAGTGAGCAGACATGGCAGGGTGTGGAGTGATGACATGACCTGACTTACACTATTTAGAAGTGATTACAATGGCTATTCTGTTGCGAAATGACTTCAGGAGACAAGGGCAGAAGGAGGTGAACCAGCCAGAATGTTATTCCAGTAATCTACACAGAGGTGACGGTGACTTGAAGCATGGTGATGGCAGTGAAGAGTGTCCAGAGTTGCTGGATTCCAAACATCTCCTGATGCTAAAGCTAATGGGATCTCCTGCTGGACTGGAGATGGGACATAAGTGAGAGGAAAATCAAAGAGGACTTCAAAGCTTGGTCTGAGAAACTGCAGAAATGAAGTTGCCTTCAATTGACATGTCTACGGATGGGGGAAAGAAAGATCAGGAGCTTTCTCATGTCCATGGTCACGGCTGAGTGTAGTCACATTGAGAGGGAATGCAAAGAGAGGAATCGGAGATAGGATAGCTATCTCTTTGAGGACTTTTGCTTCAAAGTAATAAAAGAATTGTGTGGTAACTAATGGGTTCAAGAGAGGATTTACATGCCCATAGGAATAAGACAATAACAAAAGAAAAGGCTGGTTGGTCTGAGAGAGGTAGCAATTGCTGAAGCAATTTCCTTGCACAAGTGAGGAGACCTGCGGTCTGGTTCACAGGGTGTTAGTAGAAACACGTATAATTTCTGCCAGGAAGGCATAGTATATGGGTTCAGATGCTGGCAAGTTCGCGGGGTGTTTTGTGGGGGTGGGGTGGTGAATTAAAATTCTCTTCTAATTGATTCTGTTTTTCAAGTGAAGTAGGAAGTAAGGTCATCAGCTGAGTGCGAGAATGTGGGAGGATGTGTTAGAGGTCTGAGGGAAGAGGAAAAGGTGTAGAATAGACACCTCACAGTGCGGGAGAATGAATGGATTAGCGAGGTACCCTGTCTTAAATTCAAAGTGAGGGCAGTGAGAAAGGCTTTGTTTCCTCCACCCACTTCAAGGGCAGATGTGAGTAGGCAGAGGTGGATATAAACAGGAGTGAGAAGGAAGACAGAAAAGCCCCTCTTGCCAATAATATTTACAAAAATTAGACAAGCCAATAAAGTTCTTTGTGCTATAAATGCAGTCATGAGTTTCATAGTCTTTTTTCTTATAACAGCCTTCAATGAAGTATTCTGGCTTCTTATGGCAAGGCACAATGCTGACATTAAATATTGTCTTGTGGTTGTACCCTGGAGGGTGGGATCAACACCCCCTGCCCTGGAATTTATTTGATACGTGATGCCACAGGAATCCTGAGAGAACCTGAAGTGATTATGAGTCACACATTGAGGCTTTCTGGGGAGAAGAGTGTGGTCACCCAAGCTGGGCTGGAAATGGCTGGAGAAAAGAGAGAGGTGAGTGGCTTTTGCGAGTGCATGGTTACGAGGTAGAGTTGGAATGAAGTGACCTTCCTCACTGGCACCAAGAGAGAAAAGGTCCTGGCTTCCATACAGGCTTGCTCAGATGTGGAGCAAACAGGAGAAAGGGGGAAGGGTGGGACCTAAAACCTGTCAGCTGTCAAACATCAAAAATGGAGTCAGAGTCTTCATTACAGATGTGTGCCACAAATCTAATAGGCAACAAGTGTAGCAGGGTGCTTAAAATCTTTAGCTTCGGAGTCAGAATGGAGTTTAAATCCCAGCTCTTTAGCTATGAGATTCTTATTAACTCTTTGACCTTAGGCAAGTTACTGAGTTAGCTCCTCTGCTTTGTCTCAGTTTCCTCAGCTGGAAAAGGGCCATCAAAGTAGGTACTTCCTGGGTTGTTGCAAGGCTTAATAAATGTTGGTAAACTGCTTTGTTTTGCACATCTATGCAATTTAGCAGCCACATACTAATTTCTGAAAAATTCGTGATTGACATTTCTATTTCCAATATGTGTGATTTTCATGGTTGAATCATGTCATGTTGCCAAAGGCTCTGAATATTTTATTTTTCAAATAACTTGTTTTCTTTAATTTTGAAAGCATTACATAGCACTAAAAACTAATTTTTACCTTTGTGCTCCATTCTGTTTAAGCTTCTCTAATAGTTTGTATTTAGAAAACAAAACTTAATAAAAATCCAGGGGAAAAATCTTAGGTGACTCAGCGAAGTCAAGGGTTCTTTTTTATTTGTTTAAATCCTCACCCAAGGACATATCTATTGATTTGAGAGAGAAAGAGAGAGAGAGAGAGAGAGAGAGAGAGAGAGAGAGAGAGATCAATGTGAGGGAGAAACATGGTTTGGTTGTCTCCCATATGTGCTCCAAGGGGGGGGTCGCACACCCTAGTTATGTGCCCTGACTAGGCATCTAACTCACAGCTTTTGGGGGTAACAGAGTGACACTCCAACCGAGCCACTCAGCCAGGGTGAAGGGTTCTTTTAATTTAGGTATTATTAATCTTTGAAGTTTAATTTTTCAGAGATTCCTTTAAGTCACAGAATATATTTAGTTCATTTAGAGAAAGAAAAGCATGGCTTTTGACATTGTTTATTGGTATCTCCTATGTGTTCAACACACATTCATTCATTCCTTAAGTATACTGAGCACCGGCCTTGTTTGAAACAAAGGCACAGGCCCAGAGATTATGCTTGTGAACAAGCAGATACTGACTCTCCTCTCATGGGAGTTAGTAGTATAGTGAGTTTGCCAAAGATAGGAACCAATTCTGGTTACCATGGGAGGAAGAGGCAGTCTTGGAATGATGCTGCATAACTCATGAATACCGTGTTGTCATCACACTTAGAAAATGGAATGTTGCTAAGGGAGCCTGGGCCCCTGAAGCAGGTCAAAGCCCCATCAGGGCATTTCTGCTGTCCCCGCTGAATCCTGCTATGGACATCACTGCCACCAGGGGACACCAGTGCAGCCACTGCACACTGCTGCTGTGGTCATAATGAGCCCTAAGCTGCTCTTGCTTCTTCACGGCACTTGTTCTACATCCATCCAGGAGCAGGTGCGTCCGACTGGCGGAGCCACAGCCGAGGCTCACAGCCTTGCTGTCCATTTAAGGAGGTCAGAAGGAGGACCTTTTCATTTTCTGTGCTGGAAGGTAGGAAATGCTGGACAACCAACCGAGAAGCCAAATAAATTAATATTCATAACACACATAAAGAAAAAAATATTAACAAATGTTAAGTGCTTTCAAGGGGCACCAGCAACAAGACTACACCATCTTTTGGTGCTTCACAGTCTTCCCTGGAGCCCGAACCACTGTCGGCACTGCCTCTTGGGGAGGCATCTTCATCTTGGGCAGTGTATCCTGCACTTCCACCATTCCCGTGCCTCCTTCCCCGTGTGGCCATATCACATCTGGATTCACATTCACGACTACTCTCTTTTACTGAAATATATCTACTTATGTATCACAGATGGAAAGCTAGCATCATTTGCTATACATTGAAGGTAAAAGTAAGAATAGATACAATGAAATGAAACAAAGCTCTGAAGATCTAGCTATATACTTTGCTGAAGGTTCTGAGGCTATGGGCCACTTTAGCAAGTGTTAGGAATTGAAAACGTAATAGCACTAATCAGAGACTTTATACTCAACCTTATTAGAAAAATTAAAAGAGGATAGAAGAAGGACAAATTTTCAAATTTTGTAACATTGTGCTTTTTAAAATATATAGTTTATTTATTCATTTTTAGAGAGAAGGGAAAAGGGGGGAGAAAGAGGGAGAGAAAGAGCAGTCAGTTGACTCTCTCAAGCCCTCAACTGGGGACCTGGCCCCCAAGCCACGCATGTGCCCTGACTAGGAATTGAACCAGCAACTTTTATCCATAGGCCAGTGCTCAATCCACTGAGCCACACCAGCCAGGGCTCTTCATGCTTTTTAAAATTCTCTCTGGGCATGACTTAAAATTAACTTTCATACCATTAGTAGTACGTATTCATGCTTTGAGTGATTAATATTAGAAAGAGTGTGGGTTTAAATACGGGCAGGATTTGAGTTTGAATTTCACCTCCCACACTTATTAACTCTGATGTTAGGCACATTATGTAACCTCTCTGAGCCTCAGTACACCCATCTGTAAAATGGGTGCAAGAATACCAATTTTCCTGGTGTGTTAAATAGATCAGTGTATCCCAAACTATATTGAGCATATGAATCACTGGTGATCTTGTTAAAATGTACATTCTGATCGAGTAGGTCTGGGTGAAGCCTGAGATTCTGCATTTCTAATAAAATCCCAGGTGATGCTGATGTTGTCATTTTGTGGACCATACTTTAGGTAGCAAGGTTATGATTGTGCTGTCAATGTGGTAGTTACCAGATGTTACAGCTGAATGAGTACCAAAGGGGAAACAAAGGCAGAGCCCTCACCATTGCAGTCTAACAAAGAACTTAATACAGAAGGCTAAAAGCAAAGGAAGACATGTCTTACCCTCTGACCCAGTAATCCTGAGCCTGGTACGACGAGGCTACCAGGCATTCCGAACAACACAAGTAAACTATGATAGTGCAGAACGGGGAAGCCCTTGAAAGTCTGTGTGTGTGTCATCTCCACTAGCCGGGAAAAGGAAAACCTTGAGACTGTGTATTCATCCCAAGGCCTGGAAGGGGAGTGGGGTTATAGTGTCCAAAGAAAAGCCTCTAAAACAACTTTGGTTAACTGTCTGCCCCCCGTCACATATGCAAAATGAAAAAACAGTCTGGAGCAAGACAAGGATTTGGGATAATAGATCCCTATGCTATGCCTATGTTTGGGTAGTCATGTCTCCCCAGGAAAGCTCACCCCCATCCGGCCAACTATATACGTCCTCAGGACAAAGAGCTCACGCTCTTCTCTCTTGGCCCTTTTGCCACACAGGGGGCCCCTGGCCTCTCAGCTTCTGGCCACTCTCTCTTCTCTGGCCACATGGGTGCTGGTTGCCCTTTGGCCATTCTTGCTTTTGCCACCCTTGCTTTTGCTCTTCTACTCACTAATAAACTTTGTGTGCATGCTAATGGGCTCTCTGACCTATAATTCTTCACTGTATCAGTGAGAAGAACGAGGGTTTTCTCTGGTAACACAGCCACATGTGGCTATCCAGCCCTTGAAATGTGGGCTAGTGCACCCAAGAAATGGGATACTTTAATTTAATTTTAATTAATTAAAAAAAACTGATATGTGGTTCAGTTATTAGAAAAACAATTTTTAGTATGCTTGGAACAGCTTTTAAATCTCCCTTTTCAGCTGTTAATTTTATGAAATCTCAATAACTGAAAATCTACTTCCAATAAAAATTTAACATCTGATTTGAGATATTCACCAAGTGTAAAATAAACAACAGATTTTAAAGGTACAGTTACAAGAAGAATTGTTAATAAATTTTCTATCGATTGCATGTTGATAATACTTCGGGTACATTGGCAAGTGTACTACTAAACTTAATTTCATCTGTTTCTCTTTGCTTTTTCATGTGGCTACCAGAAAATTTTAAATTACCTGTGTGACACCGGCCGTATTCCCACTGGCAGTGCAGGCACAGAGCAGTGGCACAGGGCGTGGCTGTTGGCTCCCTTCCTCCTGTCTACAATGGGTGGGTGACCTCTGGCCGGAAAGAAGAAGTGAGGTTATGGAAAGAGACAGGCTTTCTTCCTTCCCACCAAGAGGCTAGCCAAAAGCCAACATGAGCAGCAAGCTCTTCAGCTCACAGACTATTTCTTTGTGGGTTATTGCTATTACATTCCAGGGCAGGCTCTGCTTTTTGGAGAGGTCAAAAGGCACATGTTAGCAGTCCAAAGTAAGTTGCTCAAAGTTGGCTGTCATGAGAAGATGCTCACTTCTTAAGAGTTAAGGGTCATGACAAAGGGGCCACTCAGCCCAACCTCCTCCGCGACATGAAGGGGAGTCCATTAAAACAGTGTGGGTGCCTGCAAATGTGCTGCATTATTTCCTGGTTGACTTGGCAGTTACATAAAAGGCTAAAGTCTAGTAAAGACATTTGCAAATTTGATAACAACCAAGGCATTAGTGTTCCAGAGCAGGGTGCCCAAGGAAGTGGGAGGGGCTTTGACTGTAAAATGGTGACTAAAAGCTTATGGGGCCTGTGTAAAATTCTGTAAGTGGCTGCGACTGGTCACCATACCCACTGCATCACAGGCTGCAGTTGGGCATTTAAAAGTAAGGCAGCAGCCATTAAGAAGGGGAAACTGCACGCGGTTTTTAAGGAGGTAGAAGGGGAGAGCCACGCGGGTTGAAAGAGAACCACGTGGTTCTGAATTAAGAGCTGAAAAACACCAGGACACAGATGACTGAATGGGAGATGCTGGTAAAGCTGACCTCTCTCACAGACTTCTATTTTTCTAGAGGGAAATGGTACCTCTGACTTTTCTGTTCTGTAACTAGCCTGGTTTGGCAGGGGGAGCCAGAACTATGTGTTTGTGGGTGTTTTAAAGGAAGTAAGACTTAATGGCAGAAGTCCACCATTAATCTAAATCTTTATAACCTTTAAATAAACAAAAGAAAATTTTCACCAAACTCTGGTATTGAGAGTTAAGCTTTTTGGCGGTGGGCAATTGAGCCCCTCATCACTGAACAGCTTGTGGGTTCTGCTTCAATCAGGGCAGCCTGTGGATTCTGTTTCATTAGCAAAAAGAGGTATAGAGAAGTGAAAGTTTGTTTTCTCATATCATAAATAATAATACTAACCTCACTCCTGTGCCTGTTGTGGAAAAAAAAGAAAACTTTAAACCCAACTCAGGCAAATATTTACATGTAGAATCAGACCTGGCAACAAATTAAAGGAAGCTATTAAGGCCAGCAAAATCTGCTTCTGTATCAGAGGCTTGGAGACTCCAGCTCTCAATTAACCTTTCTAAACAGGAACTGACAGCCTTGCATGGAAAATGTGGGGGGAGACAAAAATGTTTCTGAAGAATGTTTAACTACAAGTAAACAGCCTGAATAGAAAATGTTAAATCAGATGCTGCCTCCACATTTCATAGTACTAAGTACACAGTAAAATGCACTGTATAGTTAAAAGGCTCCAATCAAAGAAGTCATAAAACTATTTTAGTTTAGTGATGATTCAACTTTACACTATTAGTTCTGCTGGCATAAGAAAGAGAATTTATTTTTTCTAATTTTGTTAGATCTTAACATGAAATTGTATGGTTGGCAGTGAAGGTATAACTTTAAAGATCTTTAAGTCTTCTTATCCTTTTCGTCACCAAACTAAACCATAAGAAAATATTTACTAAGTATATTATTCACTAAAGAGTAGAATGTCCTTTTGGTACAAAAAAAAAAATTTGCACAAAAAAGAACAGTAAATATTCAATTCAGGATTTATTTTACTTTAATTTTAATTCTTTAATTATTTTTTAGAGAGGGAGGGAGAGAGAGGAGAGAGGGAAGGGGGAGAGAGAGAATCGATGGATTGCTCTGACTGGGGATTGAACCCTCAACTTGCATATGTGCCATCACCAAGAATCAGACTCATCACCTTTTGGTCTACAGGATGACACTCCAACCAACAGAGCCACCCAGGCCAGGCCAGGATTTATTTTTCTTTAGACAGAAGCAAAAGGAAGGTGAGTTTAACAGATTCATAGCAGAATCATGATTGTAAGGGGAAAGGTTTATACTAGAACAGAAATTGTTAGAAACACACATTTACAAACCAGTGTTTCGTTGTGAGTTTCCAATAACCCAATAATCTACCCAACTGTTATCCTCAGATGAATGCCTTTACATATGTAAAAGCAATACAATCCCCCATCTCAAAGAATCTAGTTACTTAAGATAAGCCTGCTCTAGAGAGACTTAAAATATGTTTTAAACATCTATTATTCAATAAATCCTAAAGGGTAGTGAATTCCAAGCTATTGCTTACCTGATGAGCTTTAGATCATAGAGAACATCATCTCTGTTCCTTTGCACCAGCTGTTTTCTCTGTATGGACTGTCTTTGTCTTTCTGAGCTAGTGGAGCCCTATCCACCCCTCAATTTCTTGACATGGGGATTTCTCTGTTAAGCCTTCTTTAACTCTGGATTCCCATGCTGTTCAAGTTAATCCTCCACACACCCTGTTTAGGGGGATTATTGCACTTACCATGTCATTAGAATTGCTCCTGTATCAGCCTTGGGCTCCCCTCTCTCTCTTGACAGATGGAAAAATCATTTCTCTGAAATGGCCTCCTCTCAACTTGGAGGGTCCTGCAGAAGAGTGATGGGCACTGGTGCTGCATTCTACAGTTCCCTTTGGGAAACAGTCTTTACCAAATACTTGTTGGGGCCTTTATTCACATAGCTCTTCTCACTCTCAGTTTTCTTTCTCAGACCCTCTGCTTCTTCCCTTCAGCTTGTCTGGTTGCTAAGATGGATGGACCATACCTTACACTTTCATATATGTGGATATATTTTTTTCTCTTTAAGCATCCGTTTTCCCTCCGTATGATTTGGATTGCATTAGGCTATTCATAAATGCATCAAACACCAACTGTGGACAGTTCTGAAGGCATGCGCAGTTGTATTAACTCATAGAATAAAAATTCTAAATAGTTTAAGTGTGAGTGATGGGGTTAAGGGTTGTTTCCTTTGTCATTAGACACTCTCATTATTTAATAATGAGCATGGATTATTTTTATAATATGAAATAAACACCAAACTTACTTATATTTGGGAATGTTTCATACCAATATAATCAAAAGTCTCCCATATTTAATCCAAGGATAAAAAGTAATGTTCCAAAAGGGAAAGGTGTAAAAAGCCACTTTCTTCATAAATCTACTATAATTCTTTTGTTCTATCTTCAAATCAACTCAACTGGTCACATGATAAATCTCAGAATAGCTTTATATTTTTACACAAATAATGCCTCATTTATTCAGTAGAGATGCAATTGTGGATTATGAATTATCCATGTCATCTGTTTTCCAATGTCTAAGGTTGTTTCCCTTTCTAGAAATTGGAGATAAAAAGAACACAAAAAAATAAAATGACTTAATCCAGTCATTTGTTATTTGTGTCAAGTAATGTTTTGGATAGGAAATTTGAAATTCATAGTTAAAAAGAAATTCTGTTTATCCATTCATTTATTTCATGCATCTTCTGGTTCCAGAGGTAATTAAGAGTCACTGCAAAATCTTTTCCTGATATACCGAACTAAATCTACAACCTACAACATAAAACTACCTCCACAGACACGTTTCAAGATTATAGGGCTGTCAATGGACAGGTTGTATAATATTCTCCATTCTTGAAGGAAAACCAGTAATACAAAATACAATGCCTTTCAAATGGTCTCTTTAAATTTTCTACAAGCATTGCAGCAAAACTAGAGCTAATTTCTTGAAACTATCAGAAAATGCTAAAAGCTGCATTTAGAAAGCCATGAATTACACATGTTTTGTAGAGGCAAAAGGTGTTAGAGGGTTTGTTTGTAAAGAGAATTTACACTGATTTCCATTTTTTCAAAATTAAAACAAATATAATAAAACTTTTAAAGACCTAATGAGCATAGAGAGGCAAAACATTTACATCTGGATTCAGCCTCAATTCTGTTTCTAAGTAGAACCTTGGGCCAGTCACAATCTTCAGGGGTCCTAACTCAATCACTAATAAAATGAAGAAAAGATGCAACCATCTGGTCCCAAATGCTGGTTCCTTACAACTCTACAATTTTAGGAGAGGCTACAAGTTCCACACAAATGTGTTAGACAGGTAACACATGAGTGAAAAAGATCAGAGTGAGAAGAGTTTTTCTTGAAAGTGAATCCTCATTAGTCAATCTTACAATTTCCCACACTCAATAGCAGTAAAAACATTTTACTTTCCTTAGTTTTACTATTAAGAGAAGCAGTAAGGAATAGTCACCAATACTGGCAAATGACAGTGGCGTAGAGCCACAGAGAATGGTGGGTACTGTGGCAAAGTGGAAAAGGCAGGTAAAGCACCAAGCTCTTGTTACCACATGTCGTCAGGAGGTAATATTGCTACATGCCAACAATCTGGATTTTTTTTAGTGAAGTTCAATTGTCAATGCAGGCAGTCAATTAAAAACATTAAAAAACAGACTTCTGGCCAAGATGGAGGCCTAGACAAGACATGCTGTGTCTCCCTCTGCAACTAGGAAGGAGTACAACTACCTCTAAACTAGAGACAACCAGAAGTTCCAGAAAAACGAGCTGTATGGAAGTCCAATAAAGATACAAAGAAGAAATACTTATCCAGATAGGTAGGAGGGAGGGATGGAGCCGGGGCAGAGAGGACGCGGTGTTGTGGCAGCAGCAGCGGTGGCAGCAGCAGGCCAACAAAAAGTGAAGTCACACATTTAAAAAAGTCAGGAGGGACCCCTGGGGAGTGCTCTCAGCACAGGACCAGACCGCGCAGTTCATGGTCCCAGCGCCGAGGAAAATAAAGCCTCATTACCTTTGACTGTGCAAACTAATGGGGGTTGGGGCAGAGGAAAAAACTGCCGGTCTCTCAGCAGAGTCTGCTTGTTTAAAGGGCCCCCTGGTCCTAGAATGTCCGCAGACCCACCCACTCTGGGAACAGCAGCCAGGGCAACAGCTAGAAGGGCACCAGTCGCATACGGAGAAGTGCCTGGAAAAGGGGCAAGTGCCGAGCAA
The DNA here is from genome assembly GCF_987537825.1 of Furipterus horrens. Classification (NCBI taxonomy): domain Eukaryota; kingdom Metazoa; phylum Chordata; class Mammalia; order Chiroptera; family Furipteridae; genus Furipterus; species Furipterus horrens. Next base: position 107,807,688 of record NW_028327174.1, on the reverse strand, counting down.
ACGGCATTGTTCCCTCTCAGACCCCCCCGCCCCCCCAGCATCACAACATGGTGAAACGGGTCACCCGTACTGATGAATACCTAAGGCTCCTCCCCCTTCAACATAATAGGAGTGACAGCTCTGCCTAAGACACAGAGGCAAACAAACACAGGAGTCTGTTAAGATGAGACAGAGAAATATGGCTCAAAAGGGGGAATGGATTAAAGTTCCAGTGGGAGAACTAAGCAATGAGGAGATGGCCAACATAACAAATGAGGAGATAACCAACTTAACAGATGCAGAGTTCAAATACTGGTGATAAAAATGGCAGATATGCTTGAGTATGGCAAATGCATAAGGGAAGAAGTGAAGGCTATGCTAAATGAAACAAAGGAAAATCCACAAAAAACCATTGGTGAAGGGAAGGAAAACAGGGTTCAGATCAATGATTTGGAACATAAGGAAGAAAAAAACAGTCAACCAGCACAGAATAAGGAAACAATAATTGAAAAAAATGAGGAGAGGCTTAAGAACTGCTGGGACAACTTTAAATGTGCCAAATCCGAACCATAGGGGTGCCAGAAGGAGAAGAGGAAGAGCAAGAAATTGAAAACTTATGAGAAAATAATGAAGGAAAAGCTCCCCAAAATTGGTGAAGGAAATAGACACACAGGTCCAGGAAGCACAGAGAGTCCCAAACAAGCTAGACCCAAAGAGGACCACACCAAGACACATCATAAGTAAAATGCCAAAGGTGAAAGATAAAGAAGAATCTTAAAAGCAGCAAGAGAAAAGCAGAGAGTTACCTACAAAGGGATGCCTCTAAGACTATCAGCTGATTCTCAAAAGAAACTGCAGGCAAGAAGTATTCAAGGTGATAAAAAGCAAGGACTTACAACCAAGATTACTCTATCCAGCAAAGCTATCATTTAGAATGGAAGGGCAGAGAAACTGCTTCCCAGACAAGGAAAAGCTAAAGGAGTTCATCATCACCAAGCTATTATTATATGAAATGTCTAAAGGACTTACTTAAGAAAAAGAAGATCAAAATTATGAACATTAAAATGACAACAAACTCACAACTATCAACAACTGAATCTAAAAAATAAGAACAAACCCAGCTAGGCAAACCAGAATAGGAACAGAATCATAGGTATGGGGATCATTTGGAGGGTTATCAGCTGGGAGGGGAAGAGGGAGAAATGGGGAAATGGTGCAGGGATTAGGAAGCATAATCGGTTGGTACAAAATAGACGGGGAAGTTAAGAATAAGATAGGAAAGGCTGAAGCCAAAAAACTTATATGCATGACCCATGGAGATGAACTAAGGGGGGGTGGGATTGCTGGAGGGAAGGGTGGTACTGGGCAGAGGGGAGCGAAGGGAAAAAAATTGGGACTACTGTAACTACATAATCAATAAAATACCCTTATAAAATTAAAAAAACAAAACATTTTATGGGCAACTCATCAATGGATCAAATTAGAGCCCACAGGCTACCAGTTTATAAACACCTGATCTATTTTGTCTTCCTCACTGTACTGGGATTTCCATTTAGTGAAAAGTTCTTACTATCAAACCACAGAGTATTTACTGATTCATTTTATAGGTTGTGCTCTGTGCTACAATTTTCTGATTTTTCATCTCGTTTGATCATCACAATAACCCTGAGCAGTAGGTAAATATACCATTGTCCCAATTTCATAGGGTGAAGTAAGGCTCATAGAGATCAGATAACATGACCAAGTCACACAACTAATTTTTTTACAGAATTGGGTCTAAAATATTAATACAAAAACCTTTATAGTATTATGCTGAATAAAAAAAGCAGGCTATAAAAAGTGCATGTGATTTTAAAACTGCCTTGCCAAGAACATTTTTAATGGTTGAGTATTAGTCTATCATGATGATATGCTATCATTATATGTAAACAAACTATTATTTAAAGACTTGAGTTGTTATTGAAATCATGTAGGGGAAGAGGGTACTATGCTAAGTGAAATAAATCAGAGAAAGACATACCATATGACTTCACTTTACATGTGGAATCTAAAGAACAATATCAATGAACAAACAGAGAACAGATTGATGGTTGCCAGTGAAGAGATTGAGAAGTACAGATTGATACTTAAAAAACAGTCACGGGGATGTGAAGTACAGCATAGAAAATATAGTCAGTAATATTTTAATAACTATGTATGGTGCCAGGTAGGCCCTTGAAATATCAAGGAACACACTTTGAAAGTATATGATTGTCTAACCACTATGCATACACCTGTACTAATACAAAATAACACTGAATGTAAACTGTAATAAAAGGAATCCGAAACATTTTAAAAAGTCATCTAAGAGAGCATTAAAAATCTTGATTTCATTCATTTAAAATCATTAATTGGTGGATTATATGTCACTTATTAGATGCTGGCCTCAAAGGGAAAGTCTCACTCATAATGTGACTCTGGTAAGCAAGGTTTATGTTATAGTGGGAAAAAACCACAAGGGGCCCCTTTGCACTTTAAGTGGGCGTGCACATCAGCTACAGATTAAAAAAAAAATTTGTTTATTTATTTTTAGAGAAAGGGGAAAGGAGAAAGAGAAGAGAGAAACATCACTGTGTGATTGCCTCTCACTTGCACCCCCAACTGGGGATCTGATGTGCAACCTAGTCATGTGCCCTGACTGGGAATCAAATCAGTAGCACTTGGTTCGCAGGCCGACGCTCAGCCTCTCAGATGACAAACAGTGAATCTACATTATTTTTTCCCCCTTTTTCTCAATTGTCATAGCAGTGGAATCCCAAATACCACAATTTCAAAATAACAGCTGCCTGGCTGCAGACACAGAGGGATATAAACATGTTAGAAGAAAGGTACCAAGATGATGATGCAACTTAAAAACATACCATTTTTATCATTCAATTTAGAACACTTTATAGAGTGAAAGGGGGAGCACTTAACCATCATATTGGGACAGCAGGCTCCTACACAAAGATTGTCCCTGGCAACCTGGGACATATGGTCACTATGACGAAGTGTAGAAACTGGAGGTGAGTATGGAAAATATGGGGATGGAGGCTTTGCACACTACCCTGAGGTATCTGAAAACCTCCATAAACTGGTTGGATATGACCTGAATTCACACACTTGGAGGGACTGAACCAAGGTGAAGGGGCTTTCCAGTCTGATGTAATGGTCATGAGTTGGGTTGCTGACCAGTGCGTCTGGATTTGAATCCCAGAATATACTAACTAGCTATGTGGTCATAGGCAAGTTTCCTCTTCATTATAAAAAGGGGTTGGAGTTGTAATAATTTACTGAGGTAATACATGAGAGTGAGTGACCCATATAGGGGTTCAGCAAGTGTCAGTGTGTGTGCACTGTAACTATTACTGGAATAGTCGAGCATAGGGAGAGACCACCAATTGGGTTATGTTACAGGATCTTTTAAGGAGTAACTAAATGGATAGGAAACAAACCCTTTTTGTCTAATTTAACTTAAAAATCCTGTTAGCAATTTAAAAAAATTCAATTAGTAATTTTTTCCAGGTATGGGATACGGTAATTTTATATAAAATACTATTTTAAAGAATTATACTCTTAAATATTGTATTATATTTCAATGTCATCACATGACATTTTCTTGCCAAGTGATATATGCTGTTTACTTTCAACTATGAAAAAAATAGTATGCTAGGAATAAATTTTAATATGGCATATTGCTAATTTTGAGATTGTATCTGTAAATAGAGAATTTCAAAAAACAAGTCAACTTTTACTTGTTTGACTTAATATTTGAAATCTGTTCATTTTGCCTTCACAAAACCAACTAGCTCATTTTAAAATTGGTCATAATTTGTTTTTCAAAAAATGAGATAAAGTGGCTTTAACCTATTAGTAAGCACATTTCTACAAAAAATATATTTCAGAACTTTTTGATCACAGTAAATTTAAAAAACCCTCTAAATTTAATGTAATAATCTATATACTATTTTAAACATTGATTTTTAAAAGTTTTAGAGATGACCGGATTTTTTAAAAAAGATTTTATTTATTTTTAGAGAGAGGGGAAGGGAAGGAGAAAGGGAGAGAAACATCGATGTGTAGTTGCCTCTTGCATGCCCCCAACTGGGAACCTGGCCCACAACTTAGGCATGTGCCCTGACTGGGAATTGAGCCAGTGACCATTTGGTTCTCAGGCTGGCACTCAATCCACTGAGTCACACCAGCCAGGGCAGAGACAACCTTTTTAAAGAGCAATTTGTCTAAGTAAACAGCTTCTAGTATGAAACATTATCTTGATGGACATATTTACAAAATTATTATGTTTTATTCATAAGGGTCTTGCACTTCAGCATTGTTGTTCTCAATGCTTCCTTCTTTTTACTCAGTAGGTCCCAAACTCTGGCTGCATATTAGAATCATCTCTTTTTAAAAATCCCAATGCTCAGGCCACACCCTCGATCACAATGCGTAGGGTGGGAGTCTGGAAGTGGTTGTGTTCCTTCGGCGATCCTAGGTGACTCCAATGTGCAGCAAAGTTTGGAAAATACTCATTTATTCCATGGTCCATTATGGGAACACTGATATGACCAGTAACACACACACACACACACACACACACACAAAAAAAAAAAGATTAAAACTAGGTAACAGTTGCAAACCATCAGTGATGGTCAGCTAAATAACAGTAAAAAGACTGAGTGACTAAGTCACTTATCTGATCACCTCACAGATGTGCAAGAGGCAAGCAAGTCACTTCCTTCTAAAAGTGAAACTGTCTATTCAGTAAAAACAAAGGAAAAAAGGAAATGGAAGCATACTATTATTTCTAATGAGATAAATCTCCAGGGCAACCGTCATAGAGCCTTGGGTGTTTATGAGCCAGGTGGGACTTAAGGGCCCTTTTCAACTCCGAAATTTTCTGTTAAAACCAATTTATTGGGGGAGGCAGGAACAACTCTCACAGGAATTGTTTCTGATTCTACAGCATGCCTTTGCATTGCTTTGTCAAGAGCTTTCATGTTCCCGGTTCATCTGAATATCCAAGGCAGGGCAGGGAGCACACTACTACTCACAATCCTTTTGAGGAAAATTGGGCTCAAGGTATTAGAAAGTCGGTTCAAGGCTGGAACCAGAACCTGTCTGCTGACTTGTAGGCACAGGCTCTTCTGACATGATACTGCCTCTCCCAAACCTCAGAGATCCACTCTCTGAGCCTCAGCCTTCTCTCTCCGGGAGAGGTGATTTTCCTCTGAAAAAAGCAGCCTTCCCCATTTGTCCCTTACATGTCTGTAGTGTTGAGGGTGGAGGGAGGGGTCATGGGGTGCATGCACTGTGACAGGTATTAAGTACAAAAAGACCTGGAACATGGAGACATTCAACAAAGAGAGGGAAAACATACGGACAGAAAACATGGCCGTAGCAGTGGAGAGGGGCAGATGACAATGTGTGGCCGAAGCAAAGAAGCAAAGAACTTTCAAAGGCTTTTTTTTTCCTTTTGTATTTACTTATTTTTAAAAAGAGGGATGATGTTGGCAAAGTGGTGATTGTTTTAGGAACATCTGGATTATGTCTTGGATAGATTGATGGTGAGAAAGATAAAGAGACTTAACAAAAAAGCCCTTGAAACCAAGGAAGAAATACAGGAAACGTAGTTGACAGCATTTCAGCATCACCTACTTTTGGATCTGATGGCTACTGGTGTGTACAACGACAGAACACTTAATTAGATGATCCCTAACTGGTTGAATGACTGGGTGAAATGAGCGTTAGTACAACCTGGTAGTGGTTTTGAAAAGTTGGAAATTTGTCTTGTCTTTCCATTTTGTTGTGAAACAGTGGTTTCCATAAAGAAGTAGAAGGAAAGCTAGTTGCTATCCTGGGCAGCATTAAACAGAGAAGCGTTGAGAATAAAGTAGATGATTAAATTAGGAGTCAACGTGTTGAGTTGACTAAAACAGTTCAACACAGATATAGTAAAATCCTGTTCTTTGGGACAAAAAAAATCAATAACAGGAAAGAAGCATGTGTCTGCTAAAATTGTGAGGGAAAAAATACAGGTTTGATTGACTGTGAAAAGTAGAATGGAAAAGATGTGTTCTAGAGTCAATAAACATCCTGAATCCTGGCTCTGACAAAAATGTAAAGATTTGGAATAAATGGAACGAGGAATGACCCTGAAAAGAATGAGGGGCAAATTAAAAGTCAGTTCAAAGACATCTAAGTCAATGGCAGAGGAGTGCAGCAGCCAACTGGAGTGCCTTGGTTAATATGGAGCCAGCAAAGGTTAGGAGGCCAGAAGATTGGGGGATGATGGAGGAATGAAGAGACTAGCAGTCACACTTGGTATACAGAGTAAGATTTGCAGGTAAAAAGTGCTTTTACCCTGGCTGCTGTGGCTCAATGGATTGAGCGTTGGCCTGCGAACCAAGTGTCGCTGGTTCGATCCCCAGTCAGGGCACATGACTAGGTTGCACGTCAGGTCCCCAGTTGGGTGCACGAGTGAGAGGCAACCACAGTGATGTTTCTCTCCCTCTTTCTCCTTTCCCCCTCTCTCTAAAAATAAATAAAATCTTAAAAAAAAAAAGTGCAAAGGAAGAGAAAAGCTTTATATATAGACTGACCAGCTGAGAAATGGCCATCTCCTATTTGTGACCATGCAGCAAGTACCATGGAGTAAAAAACAAAGACTACTGCAACCCATGTGGGAAACTGCATATAAGCTAAAGCAAATGAAAAAATAATGTAGGTTCCTAAGTTGACTGTAAAAACATTGCCAGCTTTGTGTTATCTGGAAGAACAGGACAAGCATAAAATTAAAAGATAAAAGAAAGGGGTCCGCAAAACTTTGTAAGTGGGCTACAAAATCAGGAAAAGCTGAGCTGCAATGGAATGAGTAAAAGAAGCAACAACAATTTTCCCTCTCCATAGAGCAGCCAATGATCTTCTCAAAGGTCCAATTACGTGGCTGCTCTGTCCTAAATCCTCCACTGGGTTTCCATTATGAGCCAAAGTTCTTGCCAAGGCTCACAACCGTAAGGTCAGGCCAAGCCTCCCATTGTCTCTAAATTCATTTCCTGCTACTCTCCCACTGGTTCACTCCAGCTACATGGCCTCCTTGCTTTTCCTAACTTGACAGCTGTTATCTACTGGAAGGTTCTTTGGGACAACCAAGCAAGTGGCTTCTTCACTTTGTTCAGGTCCCTGCTTAATGTCACCCTGAGATGGCTTCCTTGATCACACTACATAACATAGCATCATCTCTTACCCGCTGACAGGTCTGTTTCTCCCACCTCGTAGAACACAAACTCCTTGGAACGAAGTTCCCTTCTTGGTTCTCCCGAGTCTCCAACAGTATGAGTTCCCCGTGACAGATACCAAATACTTGTTGAATGAATAAATGAGAGTGAGAGATGTAGGTAAAGAACATAAAAGCGAAAGACACTAGGGTACTGTTCTTTGAAGTTGAGTCCCAGATTGCAGAAACTTGCTCTTGCTTCATTGTTACAATTCACCCTTTCCCCCATAGCACTTTGGATGTAGAGACCTACTACCCATCCCAAGTCTTCAGTTGTGAGAAAGTGAAAGATAAATGATTTTAGATGCTATAGACTTATCCTTCTCAGAGGGCTGGAAGCTAACTGAAAGAGTAGGCTTATGGTTAAAAGATTTAGAACGCAAAATTAAAAGCATCTTAAAATTTGAATACCAGATCTCCCTGAGGTCTCGTTTTTTTTTTTTTGCATACATTTTCAGGCTATTCATTAAGGTATGCCTAAGATTAAATATTTATGATTTTAAGAGCAGTCTTACAGAAAAAAAGTGTTTTAAAGTATTTTATCTTCATTAAGATGTTACCTCCAAGATTATAAAAATCAGCATCTCATTTTCACAGACTGCAGGGGAGGCAATGGGACTACTCATAAACCATAATCAACAGTCATATAAATGGCATTAAAACAGTAGTGAAATAATGGTTGCAATGTGATTTTAAAAATTGTTAATTTAAAATCCAGTGTGCAATAGAGTCAGTCCCTTAGGCTAATATTAAAGCAGTAAAAGTTTTCATCAAGGAAAATGCTGCTGGAGGGAAAAATAATTCCTCAAAATAGGTAAAACAACCTATTTAGTTTCACAAATTTTAAGAAAAATGCAGGATATCTCATTAACGTGATATGTTTATTTTCACTCCAAATCATTTAGGATTATAAAGCAATGACCTGTTAAATTAATAATTATCTGAAAAATATTGAATCAGAAAATTCTCTAACAAAAGTATGCTATAAAAACACCATTCTACTGAGTTTATCTTTGACTCTTCAGCTGGAGGAGGTTTGATTATAAGGAAACTTTGGGTTATACATCTTAATCGGTGATTCCTTGCCTCAATTTCTTGATCTATCCTCCAGAAAGGTTATGAAGACTTTTAAGACCACCTCAGAAGCATTTGGTATAATAAAAGAAAAACAGAAAAGGAGCACTTAAAAGTTAAGCACAGATTTTTAAAAACTAAGACATCAACTCAGGTTAGTACTGAAATAAAGAGCAATAGCTACCAGCTCAGGCTCTTGAAAAGGTTTGCCTTAAGTGTGAATCCCAGTTTGCCATGACCTAGAGCAAGTTTCTTAAACTGTTTAAACCTCAGTGTCCCCATATGTAAAGTGGCAGCATTAGTTCATGGGGTTATTTACATAATCCATGTAAAATGCTCGACATATAGCAAGTACTCCATAAATATTATGTTGTGACAATATTCATTTTTAGTAGCTAAGGAAAATATCAGTATTTATACTTAGTTTAATAATCTTAAAAGTAATTTGGAAATTGTGTGGTCCTTGTAACTCTGATTTAAATTAAGAGAATTTTAGGGGGAACCCACCATACCCAGACATGTGTTACCAACTTGGGAACTAGTTTTCCTAGGACACAGTGCTGGTTAAGGAAGTTGTGCCAAAGACTAATACTATATGAGTACACATGCATATTTCTTACTTTTAATTCTTTACTTTGGAACCATTAATATCACATTGTTCAATAATGACAATGAATTCAGCAGATACAGATTAAACATGCTTATATTTAGTATATTCATCTGTAAGCTGAAGTGTTTTTCTAACAAATAGAGAAAATGTTAAAGTCGTTCCTAAGACAAAAAGCATAAAAATAAACTATCAGTTGAGAATTTAAGGGAAAAACTATCAATCTGTTGAACAAGAAATTATAAGGATAAAAATAATTTCCTTTTTGACATGTGCTAAGAGAAGTCCAGAACTAACTACAATTGACCTTACTAAATGATGCATTACTTATATTTTTATAATGCTTATTCTAAAAGATTACTTTCAAGGATATTTCAAAAACTATTTTAGTTATATGGTATAATTATGCTAATAAAAGTATCTTTTGGGGGGTCTACAAGTGAGTGTAACACTAGAATTTAAAAGATAAACGTTGCCATGGTGTCTGGGTATCACAGTCATAGATGGCACATGTAAATGGGAGAAGGCAGCTCTAAAAACACAGGGAAGGAAAAATGTCAACAAGCAAAGACTTACAGTACTCCCCTTTCTTATTCAGTTAATTTTACAAAGGGAACTTAATTCAAAATTCACTTGCAATACATAACACATACATAAAGCCTAATTTGACAAAATGAAAAACATTTCTCATGTCATAAATATGGTACATGTATTCAGTAATTTACTAATAATTTTTACTAACAGAAAAATATGGTATTCATAATCATTTCAAGTTCATTTAGTATTTCAACCAAGTTGCTAATTTGTTAATAATTTAGTATAAAAACCAAATAAAGGCAATTCGATTATGTTACCATAGAGTTCAAATAATTGCTATTGACAAGTTTGCATTATTTAACAAAAAAATAAGGTCTTACAGTTAGTGTAAAAAACTAAAATTTTATAAACCAAAACATTACATCCCCATGGACTGCAGAAATAATCTACTGTGCTGCAAGGATTGAAGATGGTGGGTAGGAGAGTAGGAACAATACGCCCACTTTCACTCTAGGGGCAAGAGCCTGCATATTGGGACACCAACTCACTGTAATACAACCATAGCATTTCAAGTACAGTATAGAATTTTCATTAAAATTTTAAAAATTTCAAGTAGAAAAAATTCCAAAATATGTTTCAATCAATTTAAATATTCAAAAAGTTCAGTCCCCATTCAGAAACAGATAAACAGTATATTTATTAAATGAGTTAAGACAAATGAACTTTACAAATAGACAAATAATAAAAGGCTCAGTGGCTAAAATAGATGGTAAGCATCATTGAAAGAAATCAACACCATCACGGTATCTTAGTTGGCTTACACGTGTAAAAAGAAATTTTCAAAGAGCAATTTCACAGAAATGAAGCTTGTTTTTTGTTTTGTTTTTTTATAAACAAATCACCATTTCTTGGTTCAAAACTGACATCTGTTATGAAAATTACCATATCACATATTTGTAAGATGACAAGGAGAAACTCATCTTCAAAGTGCAAGTAAGTCTATTTACAACCACAAAAAAGGCAATGATGAGGAGAAAGGATTTTTAAAAAATATACAAAGATTAAAAACATTTGGGATGCAAAATTAAACAATATTTTGGTTAGAGGATAAAAGAGAAAAAGTGATTGAATTACAGATGCTATACATATTATATAATGGGATCCAAGATCTTTAACAGCTTGCTTGCATTTTTTTTTTTTTTTTCTACTTACATAAAGCTCTGGAAACTTCTCGTAGAAATTACAGTGTCTCAAAGAGAGAAATACACACTAAGCATGTCTTGCTACTACTTCATGGATGTCACAAGACCCGTTTATGTATTAGAGTTGGTGTAAAAAGCCATTGCCTTGAGTTGAAAAATGAATACTGTAAAAGCTCAATACAAATCCTCCAAAGCACATGCACTTTTAAATCTTTTGGTAATTACATTCATATTTAAGCATAACCAATGTAAAAAAGAAAACTGAAAATATTTCCCTTTTCTCTATTCCCTATGCCTTGTAAGCTCTCCAGTTGATAGGGTCAATTTTTAGAGTTGAAAGGGTTCTTTGAGATAGTCTAGTCCACCACCCTCATTTAGGGTTAATGATTTTTCCAAGGTCATGCAGCACATTGATGGCAAAACCAAGAACAGAAACCAGGTCTTGACTCCTAACCTGGTGTGCTTTCCAGCATATCATGCTACCTCTTTTACAGTGTGATTTGCTATAAATACCTGATGAATAAATGTACAGTTACAAATGCTGACAGAGCCAATGTATTTCTAAGACTTGCAGAGGATTACTGCAAAGGACTGATGGAGAGAAAAAGACTTTCCCCCACCCACCAAAAATATCAAGCACCATCAACTAAATGTTTCTTTGCTGGGTCGGATGCTGTAGTAGTCCTCGTAAACTTTACGTCAGCCTGAGGATTGTGTATCTGGTGAAACCTGGGCCCTACCTAACATAATGCCAGTTCCTAAAAGGTAAAGACAGAGGCAAAAAAGGAAAGAACGTAGACAAAAGAAAGAAAAGATTTAAAGAATCCAATTGGCTTAGAAATGGGCATTCCAGCATATTGTTAATTATTATATCTAAATGTGTGTGTATATATTTTTTTAGGACCTTTTTCATGTAATCTCATTTTACCATAATCTGTTATTTGGCCACTTAAGAATAAAATAAATATATCAAAGACAATGGTGGTCATTATTTTTTTTAAACTGTGAGACTATTTTATACAAACTAAATTCAATTAAGAATATGTCAAATGGTGAAATTGCTAACCATTTTCTTAATCTGGTTCTGTTAAGTTTATCACGAAGGAATTAAAGCAGTACTTCATGGGGCTGTTACCATCTTGAAACTAACTCCAATTGTGGTTAAAGAGAACAGACTGATGCACCATATATGCAGAATTGAGTAAAGAAGCTGAAATGCCTTTTAAAAAACATTGTCGTGTATTTATTTAATAAAAGGGCAGATTTATTTATGTTTACAAACAAGTTTCAAAAACAAAAGAAAAACATGTATGCTTCTATTTATTAACCTTTTTCAAAATGCCAACAGCCCTCATGCTCTATGAAGGTTTCTAAGGATTTACTAGAAAAATCAATACAGTTCACCCCACAGTTCACCAAGACATCACTGAACTAACATGTTTAGACTAAAACAAAAAGGACTAAGGTTCTCTTGTAGTTTGATAGCTTGATTTAATTTGATTTGCCTGAAACAACAAAAGCATTTCAAGCATCTTTTATTATGCAGTTGATGTCCCGCATTAAGCAATCTACTAAATTCTGAACAAAAGGTTATCAGCAAATTTTCAAAAATTTTAAAAATTAAACAGTTGTTTCAAAACCATTAAGTAGTAAATGTATTTAAGAAACTAATTAGGACAGATGCCATAACTTTATTAGAACACCACTGCTCATGTTTTTTGTTTTGTTTTGTTTTTTTGTTTGTTTTTTTTAAACAAAGCATTAGTGTTATCTATTTGGCTATTAGTATTAGCAATTTATCTACAATATTTAACAAGGTAAATTGTAGGCAAAAATTTAGTACAGTTTCAATAGAAACACCCTTTTTTTTCCTGAAAATAGAGCAGTATTTGAAGGACTAATTTTTCTCTGCATCAGTTATAAGGAAGCCTCCCATCTATGAACAGGAACAAAAAAAGTATCTACAAACCTTGTAAACAGATCTGTATCATTTATAAACATAAATAATCCAAATTATTAACAGCCAACAGCAGAAATTAAAGAATCAATTCTATGATCCAGGGCTCTTCGTTTGCCCAACTTGACTCCTCCCTCTCTCCCACCAAGGATTGAGATAAACTAAAGCTCTGCTAATAATATACCGTTCAGGACCATTCTTAGGTACTACTGATGATCCACAGGTCACCTCATGCTGAATTACTGTTTATCTGTCAGTTCATTTCTCCCACCCCCTAAAAAGCACCCTCAGTCTGGCAGAAAGCTTTGCGTTTTTTTTAAAAAAATAAATCTACATTCGTACAAGTATGTCTTCTGTTGAAGTCCAAAGACAAGAATACTATCTTGTCCGTCACAATAGGTGAAAAGACCCAGTTTCAATTTGTTTCTTTACAATGCAGCTAGTGTGTTAACATTCAGCTTACAATCAGAGTGATGTTTCCAAACTATGTAGTGGGCTTCCTGGGGATGAAGAGGTAGCAGACTTGTTCATTTCTATTGTAAGATAAATCCCGCTGTCAACAGCATTGTTATTTCTGTTGGGAGAGGGTGGAGGACTGAAGTTACGTTTTGTAGGAGCATCGTCTTCAGCATCAGTGTCATCAATAAGGGGAATATGAGGTTCTGAATCTTCTATCCTAAACTCAGGATGTGTCATAAAGTTGTGAATCGAACTTCTTGATTCCGGTTTTTCTAACCCTTCATATAAAGAACTACGAAATGCATTCACCACTCGAATCTGTAAATATCAGAAAACAAAAAAATGTCAGTACACTACTAGTTTAACTGAAAGAAGGCGCATTTATGAGTCTGAATCCACAAACAGCTAGGTATGAGTGAATCGTATTTGCATGTAATGCAGTGGAACTTGCAATACACTGTAAAAAAATGAATATTTTAGTAGGACACTACAGAACAACAAGACCACATACTCTAAGAATTAAGATATAGAATTCAAAGTAATACTAAAAAAATCTCATTGTCACTGGCTAAAATTTAATAGCCATTTTATAGGATTTTTTCCCCCCTAAAAAAACAAAATCAAACAAGAAACAAACAAAATGAAAACTTAACCATACACAAGCTTTGGCTGATTTTTTAAAATTAAAAAATATATAATTTTGAAAAGAATTAAAATAAGTTAAACGAAGTCAAGCACAGAGGGTTATTATTTATCATGCTAGGAATTAGGGTGTCACCAACTATGAAAAAGCCAAGCAAATATAAGCTGAATGCCACAATGAACTGACATCTACCCGACTATTCCCATGGGGTATAAAATAAAAATAAAGACGAAGTCCAAATAAATATCTATAAAATGCCATTAAACAGCTATAAATATTTGAGTATATGCCATTTGTCTATAAAGTGTTAGTGTTTTTCTCTATAATAGATTAAAACTTAAATCAATTTATATGCTATAGTTCACTGAAGAAAACAGACTTAAAAACAAAAACAGAAAAAATCCCTTTGGGATTCTTCTGTGAAATAGTTCCCAAGGAGAAGACACAAAGTTTTCTATTATTTTTGCTCCTAAACAAATAGCCTAACAATTCACCCTCCTTCTCAGAAGTCTCTTGTATGGACGGAAAGAGATGAATGGGGAAATTAGCTAAAAAAAAAAAAAAAAAAAAAAAAATCACTGCACACACTAACATTATAACTCATTAACCCAGTGTCATACAGACTTTCAAAAAAAGCAAAATCCAAGTAGTTGAACATCTACTATATATCAATCTAAGTACAGTGTTTGCTTTTGCTTTGATTCTAATGAATCCTATTTAGTGAAGATCACTTACTCATAAGAGAAGTAACTGACACTGACATTCCAGAAAAAAAATGTAGTCACCAAAATCATCTCATAATAAAAAAATTAATTTCTTCAAATAGACATTTGAATGTATCAATGTATTTATCACCTCAGTTATCATTTGTGTGTGTGTGTGTGTGTGTGCGTGTGGTTGAGAATACTTAGGATTCTAACTTCTTAGTATGTTTCAAATATACAGTATAGTATAGTCGCCATGCTACACGTTACATCTCCAGAACTTATTCATCTTGCATAACTGAAACTTGTAGCCCTTGACTAACACCTTTCCATTTCCCCTTCCTCTCTGGTTAACCACCATTTTACTCTCTGCTTCCATGAATTTGACTACTTTAGTTCCCACGTCTGAGAACTTATCCAAAGGAACAAAAATCAGAATCTTGAAGAGATACGTGTACTCCTATGCTCCTTGCAGCATTACTTACAATAGTCAAGATAGGGAAACTTAAACGTCCACTGACAGATGAATGGATAGAGAAGATGTGGTACATTTACACAATGGAAGATCATGCAGCCTTAAAAAGAAAGGAATCCTGACATTTGCAACAACACATGCCTAGCTCTGATTAGAACCTAACCTCTCCTCATAGTTGCCTTGCCTGATTCACTAGGTCCTGTATGTAGGCTGCTTTACAGCTTGTTCACTCAGCCTTTTATACAGAGAGAGTACAGCACCACTGACTGAGGAAGACAGAAGTAAAAATGTCTGGGTATGAATTCTAGCTCTGCCACTTACTGGCTAAGAAACCCTAGACAAACAGATTTCCTCAACTGTAAAATGGAATAAATACATTTTCAATTTCCTTTATTGCTTATTCCCCCATTTACTAAGACTAAATGTTTTACACAGGATATGTAAACAATTCTTACTAAATATACCATTACAATCATTGTTGTTTTTACTGTGAAATCTTACATATCTTACAATTATTTTACATATGTGAACATTTAACAAGTATCCTGACTGTCCTAATAATAAACTATGCAGTTGAAAAAGCAAAAATGATAACCCCCTCAAAAAGAGGAAAATATCTGTTGTTGTCAGAACACAAACTGGAGGATCAGCCAGCAAACCTGATGGGTGATGGGAACTTTTAAGAAGACCCTGAAGTTGCTACTTCTTTGACTTGGTTGCTGACAATGCTGCTAAATAGAGCTAGAGAAACAGTTATGTTTTCTGTTTTGTTTTGACCAGTCTGGGTAGAGGCGAATAGTAGAGAAAACAAATCAATTTTGAAGCATGTTAAATTTTGGGAGGTGAAGAACATCTGAGGAAAAATATCCAGAACTCAGGAGAAAGGTATAAGGTATGAGCTCTAAGCTCTAAGATAGGTAGAGTGTAAAGAGCAGTCAGTCAGTGTGTACACATAATCACACAGACACACATCTGTGGCAGATGAGTTTAGATTTCCTTTTTACCAAAACTTTTCTATTTTGGTAAGAATTTTTGTTTCTGGAAGAATTTATTAAGCTATCTGAGAAAATGAGAGCTTGAGAGGTTATTCAACATACTCGTACTTGATTCTAACCACTTTATATGGTGAAACTGAGCACCTTAGAGGGTGGTTGACTTGCAACATCACTCCTAATCAGTATCAAAATGTCTTGGAACCCAGTTTCCTGGACTCCCAATTGCAGGTCCTTTCAAAGTCAGTAAGAGAACATGTGGACATTAACCTCACACCTAACGTCACTAGTGTAAAACACTTCCTAAGGTTAAGGTTAATGCCGTCTCTCTCTGATTCTGCTACTTGGCTACATGACGACAAGGCATACAAAAGGACAGCTCAGAATCACTCCAAAGCAATGAATTTCAAGGAACAGTTCTCACATTAGATAAAATTACAATAAAATCTAGATTAACCAGGGATCATTAAACCAGATTTGTTTTACTTTCTACTCATAAAGAACATAAGTAACAAAGCTCTATGTAAGGCATGACACCCAGCTAACCTACACTCACCATGATCTCTATTATCTAAGGTTTGTAAAATAGTAATTTTGAGTAACTAAAAAGCACAACTCTACGCACAAAACTTTAGGTAGGTAAAAAACTATGTTAATACTATAAGAGTTCAGTTTAAGCACGAAAATAAGAGGTAACCATTTGTGACAATCCAAGCCTTACTCTTTATTTTATCCAGTCTTTTAAACAATTCCTTTACTATTTATTGATCCTTATGATGCACAATGTAATTATAACTCCTAAAATTATTAAAATTAAGAAAAAAATCCAATAATCCCCATGTCAAGAAAATTTTTTAAACACTAAATTCTGAGGAAAACATTACATGAAGCATATATGGTGAACAAAAAAATTAGTGGTTATCATAATCAAAAAGTAATTTTAAAAAACTCAAAATGATGATCAGTTTACATTAAATACATTAAATTTAATAAGTCAAAACAAAACCATGCACCCTGCTAAACCACCTATTTTCCTAAATAAAATTCTAAATTTTGACAGCAGAAAAGAATAACAATATTATTGCTCAAAACATGACACTCAAGGTTACCTCTAAAACATGAGACTATTTTAGTCACTGGCTGATATATCCTACTTTCCATAACATATTGCCCATTTCTGAAATTTACATTATTACTTTTATTGTATGCACCAACAAAGAACTGCAATGGTAAAACAAAAGATATCATGTAATAAGGAAGAATATTCTAGGTCATTTCCAAAAGCTGGGTGTTTGCACATCAAATTTTCTCAAAGTAAGACTTACTTGTGTAACGTGTAACCTTTACTTATCTGGAATAGAAGCTGGCAAACATTTTCTGTGAAGAACCAGTGAGTAAATATAGCTTTTGTGAGCCATACGGTCTTTGATACAACTACTACACCCTGCCAGTATAGTGCAAAAACTACCAAAGACCATATTTAAATGACTGAGCACGACTCTGTTCCAATAAAATTTTATTTTCAAAAACAGGCAACAGAGCAGATTTGGCCCACAGGCTATAGTTTACCAACCCTTCTGAGAAGACCAGATTTTCTTTCAATTTTGCCTTTCTAGGAAGGCTTAACTATTGATTCAGCAAAAGAATTTACTAATAGTGAAGGCTGATATTACAGTGATATACTTCATAACTAAAGAAAAACTATAGAATGTTTTTTGTAGAGATCTTTAGGAGTAAAAAATCTGAGGAAAAAAAAGATGATCTCTCCAGAGATATTTCAAGCCTAGTAAATGACAAAGTAGAAATGGATTATTTCTTTCTTTAGCAAAACTAAGATTCCAAATAATAGTCAAAGAAGTTTGAAATCCACAGATGTTTCTAAGACTATTCTATATTAGGGCAGGAATACAGTAAAAAAATCAAACCTTTAATTACATATATTAACACTAATAGTTAATTCTATATATTGGCTGATGTTCTGTACCATCACCTAAGACAAGGCTTTATCAGCAAGTTTGGAAGAAACTTATGGTAACAGAAATATAGTTACTGCAACTGTTAGTGTACAATAACAACCTCATGAACAAGAATATATATCAGCCCTTGATACCTCCTTATATTACAAGAACACAGAATACAGAATAAAGAAATAAACACCTCAAACCTTAATGAAGCCATAACTACAAACCTGCTCTCTATCACCCTCGCCACCTGCTCCCAGCAACTCAGAGGTCTCATGCACACTTGTGCATCAGAAATGAGCCTGGGGCAGGTGTGGGTGCGCATGTCTTAAAGTTGGTGACTGATTTGATATTTAATATAAGGTGTGCAACACAATTATACAAAGAAATATAGTAATTACAGTATACCTAAGGTCATGTGACACCCCTTCAAATAAAAAAGTCAACTGTTTAGAATTTGCTGAAATAAAATAGAATACATACCACCCAGGAGATAAACTTGTCAGAAAAGTTTAACATGAGCTAATCATGAGGAAACAAAGGAAATTCAGAATGTAGAATACTTTCTAAGACAACTGACCTGGAATCTTTAAAAAAAAAAAAAAAAAAAAAATTCAATGTCCTGAAAAATAAAGATAGAAGAAATGGATCTAGATTAAAGGAGACTAAATAATCCTAAAACACATGTTGATGAGCCTTTCTTGAATTCTGGCTCAAAAAAGCTCTAAGGACATTTTGGGGGCTACTGAAGTATCTGAATATGGACTGTATATTAGATAAAATGGTATTACAGTATTCCCTCACTTATCATGGGTATTACATTCTCGACACTCCCGCGATAGGTGAAAATCCACGAAGTAGGAACCTTACATTTACTTTAGTATTTATATATATTTTAAGGCTTTATAAACCCTTCCCACACACTTATAAACCATTCCCAGTCCCTTATTAACCTTTTCCACACTTTTATAAACACTACTTATGTTCTTAAACATATTCTACACTCTTAAACCTATGTAACTTTAACCACATACACAGTACCGCAAAGTCCCACGATATAGCGAAAAATCCGCGATAAATAACTAAATATCATATTTTTAAAAATCCCGCGATACAGTGAGGACGCGATAAGTGAACTATGATATAGAGGTACTGTACTGTATTGTTAAATTTATTGGATGTGATAATACAGTATGATTATATAAGAGACTTATTTTTAAGAGGTACACACTGAAGTATTCAGGGGTGTAACATCGTATCTGCCACGTTCAAATGGTGCAAGAAAAACTATATATTAATATATAAACAAAGCAGATGTCATAAGTTATTAAGAAGTGCTAAATCCCGATAAAGGGTATTATTCATGATTAATCTTTCAACTTGTCTGTTCATTTTAAATTTTTCAAATTTAACATTTGAGTACAGGGAGACTGTTTCAGGATGAAGTATCATTTTGGATCCTTCTTACAAGATATAAACAGATACTTACCATCCATTCTAGCCTCATTAACTCCTTATATTTCATTACTCTTTTAGTACCACACTATGTCACTGAAGCCTTTCCCTAACTGAGCAAATTCTATCAAGAATCATCAGCTCAGGAGTCATGTGCTTCAGGTCACTTCTCCTGACTTCCCAGGGTACATTAAGGGCCCTGTTATAATATTCTGTGTGCCATAACCATGCAGTAATTCTCAACTACTTGTTTGTTTTCCTTACTATGGTAGGAGATGAAGGAATGAGTTGTAATATGCCCTCAAAAGCCAGAAAGAAGGCGAAATCCATAGGGAGGGAGGAAGGGATGCAAATGACATTAGCTGTCCCAGGCCCAAGGCCAAGCAATTTACATATACCATTTCATTCAGGTAGGTAGTAGCAGGGTAATTTTTAAAAAACAGATTCCTATCGATCCATGTATGTAAATTTACCGCCCTGTCTAATGTTACAGGGTCAGTTTTTCCTCAGAGCACTTGTCTGTGTTTTGTTCTAAATCATGCTTCCTCTGATTAGCTATGGACAGATCATTTAAGCTCCAGCTCAGTTCTCACAGTAAAATGGGGAACAGTCCCTGTTCTGCCTGGTTTGCAGAGCACAGTCAAAAATAACAAACAGAAGTTACTTAAGCAAAAAGTAAATAAAAAGGTAATGAATACACTGTTTTTCTTAAAATTGCATTGTTTTCTCCTTCAACTCTTCCTCTCCCCAGCTTCCCAAAGGTTCCTCTAGTCCTTAACTGGCGAGAGACCGAATGACTAAGACAGGTCTCTGCCCAAATACGAAGACTAGCCTAAGGTAGCTCAGCTGACTTTGGGGGTGGGTGGGCCTCCAATATACTGAGAATCCATGACAAAAATCAAGGCCCTAATTCACAGTAAGGATGGTATAGGTTAAAATGCTTTTGGGGTATTTACCATTTACTAATAACCTGTAAGGAAATTTGTTATTTTAGTCAGTTAATGGAAAGTATGACATGAAGTGATTCAATAATTAATCAACAGTACAGTTTCCCTACTTTTTTGGAAAAACTAAGATAATATACTATTATCTAGGATACAATTTTAAAAAGAATTGATTATACAAATGAAAAACAATAACAATAAATACCACAGAACTCTGAATCTTATACAGAGATCATCCCCTCCCCCATAAAAAGAAAAAAATCCAAAACAAGGCCAAAGTCTAGGCTAAAAAGGCAAACAACTGGGTATATATTGAGAATTTTTTAATAACTTACTTTCCAAAATCAACAAGGTGAGTAAAAATGCTACATTCATTTTTAGCTTTAAAAATACAATTTCTTGGTTCTGTGAGATCAATTTCAAATCACACGCTTCTGCTTCTGGGCACCATGCAATATGAAAATGTTTGAAGGCATATACTCAAAAATTTATAGTAGTTTCACAAATTCTAAGCTACAATTTTATTCCCCATATTAACAATCAGAGTTAGCATAGAGACAAGCTCACAGATTTCATATCTAATCTTTGGTTGCAATTGTTCCACCTGTTATCTAGCCCTCTATGAAATAAAACAACAACAATGACAACACTTTGAGGTCTCAATCCACTTTACAAAAAGAAAGCTTTATGAAAAGCCTGAACAATGAATTTAAACATTAAGGAGAAAATGAGAAACGTTAGGTGTGTGAAGTAGGAAATGTTAATTTCATGCACTTAGGAACACACACTCACACCCCACAGTAGTAGAAGCAGTAGAAGAGGAAAACACTACATGTGTAGGGGTAGAAATATTTGTTACATCATGATGCTGGCTGGCGATGGAGGGTTGCCGCCTTAGAGCCCCCTGAATGGAACTTCCACTCTGGAAAGCATTCACTACATCCATCTGCAAGGAATCAGAGATTGTGACAGCTTGCTCAGCAAGAGAGAGAGAGAGAAAACAAGAGAAAGGACCATTCCATCTATCAACATACAAAATGTAAAGAAAAAAGGCACTTTTTACAGAGCAGATAAATAGGCAAGAGTAGTATTTTGTGAAGAAGGGGGGAAAGCTAGGAAAAAATGAGCTTAGGGGCATATAGACACATTCTTTCATGATCAGTTAAAACTTTCACTCATTCCAGGTACCAGTATTATTTTTCAAATAAGTTTTGTGGGTTGGGAAGGCTAGAAAGGAAGTTAAGGAGTATGTTTAAACCTCCTCCCCAGGTCCAAAATCCCCCATCTGGCTCCCATTCCCATCATCTCTCCTACCTCTCTCCAGGCCCATACCTGCGTTTGGATTCTGTTCAGACCTCTAAACCACAAGATCTGGCCACGCCGCAACTCCCTTTCAGCGTGATCAATCTCTTCCACGTCCTCTGCTAACTCCTCCTCAGGTATTTCTTCCTTTTGTGTTCCATGACCAGCTTCCTTTAGGAACTTTAAACGGCTAGTAGGAATTGTTGAAATAAGCTACAACACAGGGGAAAGAACTTGAAATAAATTGTATCAGGTACAAGTAAATGGATCACCTTTAGTGCAAAGGGTATGAAAGGTGCAAGTGTAATAAACTATCTCCACCAATGAAGCAATGAGATCCTGTCCATCAGAGGCTTTCTTTCTCAGAACAAAAAATATTATTCTCTTAGATACACAAAAGATTTACATTTGAATGGCAAAAAGAAAGTTTTCCTGAATGGAAATAACATGATTACATTTTTCATACTTTATTTAGGATGTTCACAACAGTAAATTGTAAAACCATGCTTTGACATATGTATTTACTTAAACTCGTATTAATCATATTTATTTCAAACAAAAATGGCAGGTAGTCTTATTGGATGCAAAACAAGTTTGTATTTCATCTGTGCTATAAGAATTCAATGAGAAAAAACATACCCACATTACAAAAATCTTCAAGGTTAAACCAGAAAGTGTTTTGTTTATAAAATATATATTTTTAAAGCAACTATTTAAAAATCTGGGTTAGGGAATTTCTACCCTACCACCTAATTTCACAGATGGAAACAGGCTCGGAGACACAAGAAGGGACTTGTTCACGGAGTGACTATGACTCTCGATCAGAATTCTGACCACCCAAATCAGTACTGTCAACCATGGCACACTTAAATTCAATAGACGACATCAACCAAAGATGGTAAATGATGCCTGTTGGATATGTATGCTACAGAATTTTCTCTTCCTGAAGTTAGCCTGATATGGGGGAGATAGTGGGGTTCTGTTCTATTCATGAGAGAACATTATAAAATAATTAGAATTATAGCCAAAAAAGAAAGGTGGACCAAGTATGGACCCTACTTAAAAGAAGATCTCTATTAAAGAAGTATTCAAAGTGAGTAAGAGAAACCTCAGAGTCTAGAAACACAATTAAAAAAAAAAAGTCAAGATAAAAGGCACATAAAGATTAAGTTCAAGAAAAACCTGGATGTTTGGTCTGACTGACTTGTAGAACAACAATAAACTGGTTCACACAAGTTATACACCATAACACTATGCTAACCTTCATTCATGAAAACATTTGTATAGACTGTCTATAGTTTTTATAGTAATGGTAATAAATTTAAAATGAACAATGTATACACCATTATCACTTATCTTTTAAAAATAATGACATGTACTTGCAAGTCAGCCTTATAATAAAGATGAAGTATATCATAGTTCAGGCATTATATCTTATATATATAAGTGTATATATGTGTGTATATATATATATAAGTGTGTATATATATATATATGTATGTATATATATATATATATACACACGCATACACTGTTAAAGCCATTTAATCCAAATAATCAAAAATATCATTTTGTGGCTCATTTTTCCAGATACCATTAATTTTTATGGTAACATTCTCTATGTAAACTGGAATTCAAAATTGTTCTTATGCTACATTTTGGATTAAATTATATAAAAAAGAGGTAGTCTTAAGTACATAATATTTTACATTTTTGTAAAAAGAATTATTCTAAAAATGCAAAAATAGGTTATAAAGCAAAAGATACAGATATTAGCATCCTGACCAATTATTCATGTATTATCTTAATATTGCTGAAAACTTGTTATACGAAACAAGATATTAGAATCCTAACCAGTTATACATGTATTATCTTAATACTGCTAAAAACCTGTTATATGAAACAAGTTAAAAAATTATGTAAGGAATTTAAATAACATTTTATTATATAGGCATAATCATAACAAACAGCAAGTGACATATAAAAACAAAAATTACATTTTAAGAAACCATATTCCTAAATGCCCTTTTGCCCTAGAATGGTAACTACTTAGAATTAAGTACAGAACTGCTTTAAGAAAATACACATTAGAAATATTAAAAAAAAAAAAAAATTAAGGTTTGAACAAAAAATGATGATATTTTTACCTGGCCCCAGAGTAATGTTCCCATTCCTAGGAATATTGACCATAGCCACTGTTCTACTGAAAGTTCTGAACAACTGAAAGGTTTTCCACCAAACTGCACAATTATTATCTGGAGGAACAATCAAGAGTAAATTTGTTTAAATGTTTTAAATTTTACAATTCACATACTCCAAAAATTACCCAAATTTGTGTCCTTTAAAATTTAAGCTAAACAACCATTATTCTGATGGTGACATGTATAATATTCACAGCTGAAAAAATAAGACCTATGAAATAATGTAAAATCCCTCTGTCCAAAAATGTAAATGTAGGTATACTTCATGTTTAAATTATGCTTATTAAAAACATGATTCTCATGATCAAGCAGATAACTTTATACTGTTTTTAAAAAATATAATCTCAAGAAATTACATTCCCCTATATTTAGTACAACTCTTTGAATAATTTATGCTTGTCCACAAAAGATAGTACACTTCTGTGGAAAAGTTGACGTAATATTCAATCTTTTCTTTTTCCTTCTAATTGCTATTCATTCCCGGTTAACAATTAGATGTTAGGACAAATATAAATGAACTATAAGAGAAGAAAAGTAACTTGTGAAGTTCTATAAAATATATGCTACCTCAGGTGGTATACCCTCCGAAATTTGCTTTCCCTGATAAAAAGTCCAATGATCCACATAAATAAAGTTCATAATATAGTGCTTACGTTTCCCTCCTTATTTTAAAGAACCTGAAACAGTATATATGGGAATTCTTGTAAACTGATAGGCTGCCAAATATTGATATTAAAAAGAATCATTTTAGCCCTGGCTGGTGTGGCACAGTGGATTGAGCGCTGGCCTGTGAACCAAAGGGTCGCCGGTTTGATCCCCAGTCAGGGCACATGCCTGGGTTGCATGCAGGCCAGGTCCCTGGTTGGTGACACATGACAGGCAACCACACACTGATGTTTCTCTCCCTCTCCTTCTCCTTCCCTCCCCTTCTCTCTAAAAGTAAATAAATTAAAAAAATAATCATTTTAGTATTGAGTTTTTAAACTTTGTTTTTTAACATTATCAACTCCATTCTTTGTAGCTGTATTTTATTCCAAATTCAAGTGACATGTATGTATCTGTCAATTTCACTGTCTTTAAAGTCAAGTTTATTTGTACACTTGTAGAAATAGATTCCCAACTTTTTTTTTTTCAGTAGCCCAACCAGTTCAATATAAATGATTTGGCAATCTTTGGCAATCTTGCTTGGATTTTATAGAGATATCAAGCTGGAATATTTTTCTTTTGTAAGCTAAAAGAATGAGCATGGAAAAAACCTCCCCCATTTAAGCATTAGCCTTTTTTTTTTTAATTAGTATAATGAGGGATGTGAAAAGGATATTAAGATGCTAGGGAAACAAATGATAAATATGGTTGATTTTGTTTCATAAGAAATAATATCTTTTATTTTAGAGCTGGAAGAAATACAATTGTCTAATTAGTAGTGGAATTTACTTCTAAAAATAAGTTTCCATATTCTTTAATATATTACTTATATCAACACGATACTACACAATTGTGTATTTCAGTGTACAGAAGCATTTCCTAACTGTGCTGAGGGAACCTAGAATTAAGTGTTGTCTTCTAAATTTAGAAGGGGGTGGATTAAACAAAGTTCAAGAGCTTTTTTAACTGAAGGATTTCCCAAAGCCTCTGAATTGGTAATTTCGAAAAAGAAAAGAAAAAGTAGCTGAGATTTGAGTGCTTTCCACCAGACACTAAGCTCAGAGCTTCATTGTGCGCTCTCTCTCTTACTGCTTTGATAATTCTATGACATGATCTGATTAATATTATCATCCCCATTTCACAGATGAAGAAATTGTAGCTTGTCAAGGTCACACAACCACTGAGGCAGCAACTTGATTTGAGCTCAGAACTGAGTCCTACGTTCCTACTCATAAACACTATGTTATACGGCTTTATGAATCTCCAAATACGGCAATATTTCCTAACCTTACTGAGGATATAAGAGCAACTCAAAAGACTAGGGTTTCATGGAACAGACTTTGAAACCACTGAATCTGTATCAATTGCTACAAAGTAGAAAATAAATTAAAAATATTTACATAGGATTATTATGTACTTCATGATCTGTCAAGAAAAATGTACAAGTAAGAATCAGCTAGTAGTAACAAGAGACAGAAATTAAATACAATTTATAAGGTGAAGCCGTTTAGGCACCTCAGATATATAATCAAGACTTTGGCTATTTTGTTTTAGAAGCAAACAAAATGAGGTATTGTATAAATCAAGGGTCATGTTTTCCTACCCAGTGGCAGTCTACAAAAGTGATGTCCAAAGTGCTAATCCATGACAAGAGGATAAGGAACACACACTGGAGTTCAAATCAATGCCCTATTAGCACAGTACCGCTGCTGCTACTACTACTAAAAACAAAAATAACCCAAAATCCCTCAGCAACAACACAAACCCTCATCTGAAACAGACAGTGTGAGTAGTGAAATTGTTGATTTATGCGCTGGCACATGCTCCTTATCTCACTGTGAACTTGTAATAAGATGGCTGATCCACACTCTGAGCTGCACTGGTGTATTTATAAGGCATTGAAGAATGACACCTCACATTAACTGTTTTAGGTATACAGTATCAACCATTGTTGAGAATCGAGTTACCAACCAGATTTGCTTGCTACAGAAATGGACAGTTAAATTTTTGTAATTCCCATATTTTAATAACAGGTCAAATAAACCTAATTTTGTAGCCAGTAAAAGCTAAAACTTTAGCATGTTTTGAACAATGATTTTTGTAAAATGTCAATTAAAATTTCAGAAACCATTTAGCAAATAAGCAATATTTCTCCTAAAATTTATAGAAATTGAAAACAAATAGTTTTTACAGAAATAGTTAAGTCAAGGATTTTGATTTTGGTATCCACAATGCACAAGTTATAGGCTGAATAAACTTAAAAAAAAAAAAGCTCACTTTTTAATTTGAAATCTTATTGTGCTTACTAACTTGCTGGTGTGATTATGTACCTTTCATAAACCTGTTTTGATTCCAGATTCTACTATACAATCATTTACACAGAAAAGTACTACAGAATATAAGATGACATAAAAACATAGGTTTAATACATAGTTATATAAAATTACCATATGTAAAGTGATCATTAGTTTTATTCTTTAAATGACCTCTATAAAAATGGGAAAATTTTCAGTCCTTCTTATTCATTCCCAATCCCACTCCTCACACCCCATTCTCCACTCTCATTTCTGCCTTGTTTTGACAATATTACAAAATGAAAAAGTGACATGTCCAATTCAGGACACAGCTATTCAGAATCATTTGGAATTTAAAATAATTAGTTCAAAACCTTTTATTATTTAATAAACTCAAATGTAGAAATACAATTGCTAGCCTTATTGGCAATTAAGCAAGCCTAGAAGGTCAACTGTAACACTTATCTTAGCATACAAATGTTAATAGTTTTGATAATAATGATGTAGAATGAAACAATTAGAATCAGAGTGAGTGAGATATCACAACCACAGAACCCATGGTGCAAGTAAAGTATTGTTATCTTAACATACACTTCCAATAGGCAGAATTTCAGGATAGGGCAATTTTTTGCTTGAGTTACGATATTTAAAACTTTTAAAATGTCATCAAAGCAATACACAGAAGCCCCACACATCACAGTTAAGTAATTTCTGGAACAAACCACCTCTTTACCTAATATCTTCAACATAATAATCAAATTTGAAAGTATTTTTTCTAATTACCCACCTGTACCACAAAAGTGCCTAGAACAATTGCGCAGAAGATGGCATTATTAAAGATTCCTTCAAACACATTTCTTTCACCATGAATTTTCCGGGCATTTATTTCGTTGAAAAGTTGCATCAGCACAAAGGTATTAAAAACAATAGTGTAATGTTCTGAAGGAGGAGCATGCAAAGGAGCATTTCTTCCACTATCAATATCAAAAAACTTTTCTCCTAAAAGAATGAAAAATTATTATTTTGTAATTATCATAAAAATAAAACCTTTATTTGATCCCACATGACAGCACAGAAAAGAGTTCGAAGGGACCTGGGATTACCTAGCTTTCTCTCATTTCATAGATGAGCTGGCTGAAGACCCTCAAACTATGCTGACATATACAAGATCACATATCTGAATTCATGACAGAGTCAGAACAAGAAATCAGGACTCTTTTTACTACCCCCCCACTATCTCTCACACTGCTTCCCCAAATTTACCAAGTGTCCACTGATAAAAAGGAGAAATTAAAGGTAAATGAGGAATCAAAGAGAGAACAACTTAAAAAATTTGTAACATTAAACATCTGAGATATTAGCTTGGAACAGAAACAACTGAAGCTTTAACAGGCATTGAATTCTTACCAGCAAACAAGAGTGTAAAAACTACTACAAGTTGATAGAATGCATGACCCAAAATGTTCTTCATCATTGTGCGTGAGATGAGAGGTTTATTTCTACCGTAAGGTTTCCGCAGCAAGAGTGATTCAGTGGGGGGTTCAGTTGCCAGAGCCAGGGAAGCCAGCGTATCCATTATGAGGTTTACCCACAGCATCTGTACAGCCTTGAGCGGCGAATCCTAGAAAAGACAGGTTTCCTAATAGACATTCACAGCTATTCAGAAACTCAGCGATTCTCAGGAAGCCTTATGTATTTAAAAACTTAAAGAACAAAACTGGATCGCACTTTTATATTAATTAACCCAAAACATTAAGCTTCAGCTTATTTAAACATTTAAGTACTTTAAAAAGGCATATTATACACAAATTTGCTTTAAAATAAACAAACTTTAATGAGCAGATTGTCAACCTACTTGAGTAATACAGGCACCCGTGAAAGCAACAATCACTGCTACGACATTAACAGTAAGCTGGAACTGAAGGAACTTTGAGATGCTGTCATAAACATTTCGTCCCCACATAACTGCTTTAACAATACTTGTGAAGTTGTCATCTGTGAGGATAATATCAGAGGCTTCTTTAGCTACGTCAGTTCCAGCAATGCCCTAAGAGAAAAAAATTCTGTGAATGAAGACTAAATATTTAAAATGTAACTTATTCAAAGGGATAATATTCAACTGATCAACAAAAAACCATTATACTTAATAATTATTGACTTAGATTTACTGTAAAAGAAGGCAATACAGTTATTCTAAGATAACATCTCTCAGAAATCCTGCCTAAAGAGCAATCAAAAATAAAAAAGAGGCTTTGAAAATAAAGTTCAAATTGGGTCAAAAAAAAAAAAAAGGAATGGACACAGGCATCAACCCAGTTCCTTCCAAAAGTCACACAGAAAGATATATTAAAAATAAAAACTCACTAAAGTTAGTGGGAAAGAAGATACTGCAAGAAAATCTTAGGAGGCTAAAAAGCAGATAACCAAATATGGAGTAACATTAGCAGACACTCGGAAAACTGAATCCCAAGCCAACAGTAGGTAATAGCCTTTTTTGCACCACAGACCTCTCCTCCCTAAGCTCAGGACTTGGCAGCACCAGGTAGAATTGGCAGTAGGGGGTGAAGGTGTGAATAAAAACAGGAGGATTTCTTCAAAGTCTTAGAAGGTTGAAACTAAGAACAATATTCGTTAACAGAATGGGATGGATTATTGTTATGGATCAATAAAAAAAGAGGTCAACTACACAACACAGATGATTCTCAGAAGCATAATAATGAATAAAGGAAGCTGAAGTCAAGATAATATATAATACATGATTCTTTTGTACAAAGTTCAAAAACAGACAAAGGTCATCTTCAGAATACTGGTTATCTCTGCAGAGACACAGGGCAGTAATTAGAACTGAGTGTGATTGAGGTTTCTGGGGTACGTATAAGTAATATTCTATTTCTTGCCTTGCCTAAAGCAGATCTGTTCACTTGCAATAATCTAGTCAGTTGTGTACTTATGACTCAAGCATTTTTCTGTATGTGTGTTATAGGTTAATAATAAAACAAAAAGAAAGCTATATCCTCAGAGCTCCTTCCCAAGTCCATGCAACCAGTCAATTTGCCACTCCCTCTGAAAGGGCAAAAGACTGTCTGCTAATTTACCAGAGGCAGTATGACAGAGAATTTCTGGACTGAAGGGAACCAGGCATTGCTGAGGATTATATTATCTGAAAAAAAGGGGTTAAGGTTAAGAGTAACTCTGTTTAATAAATGTTGAAACTATCATCTTTCTTCCCTACTTGTTTTCCAGGATACCAGTATTCAGACTGCTCTCTAGGTAGCAGATTTAAAGATATTTTTCTAGGATATCTGATCACCTCAAGAAAAAGACCTAAAACTACTGCAATTCAAGGTACCCTAAGAAGTGAAATGGCCAAGTCAGATCACTTTACACAGAAGCTTCCAGTTGACAAATCCCACCCATAGGCCCAAAGCTTTCCAGCTTTCCAACTTTCCATGAGCAACAGGCAGAGATAACCACGGTTCACCTGACATCTTAGGAGAGCACTAACCTGAAAGACAGACTGACCCAAAACAGATTCTGCAGACAAAAAATCTCATTAAAAAAAAACCAAAACAAAAAACCTCACAAAAAATCCATACCTTTAGAAAGGTAAAAGGTACATCAATAAAATAAGAACAAGATGTTAAAACAAGAACAAACTCAGAGATCCAAAAACAACTCTTGGAAATTAAATATATGACTCACATAAATAAATTACAAATCGAGGGAAAAGCTTTGGAATTAAAGGAAGATGACAAAGGTACGGTAAACAGGAAATAAGAGACAAGATATGTCCAAGAAGTCTAAAAATCAGGGACCTTTCCATAAAGAAACAGTGGAAAGGATAGTATTAGAAAATTACACAATATTGAAGACAATGAGTTTTCAAAGTAAAAAACTGCTCTAATACAAATCATCACAACATTTAGAGAATGGAAAACAAAGTAAAGACTTAATATGCTTCCAGAGAGAAAATAAACAAAAACCAAGAGGTTCAATTCAAAATAGTACAGAATAACAATGGAGGAACAAATTCAAAACTTGAAGTGAAAATAATTTTCAATCTAGATTTTTATACCAAGTCAAATTAAGTGTCAAGAGTGAGGAGAGGATGAAGATTTCAGTCATGAAAAAGCTCTCATAACCCCTTTTCCCAGGAAGCTATTGGAGAAGATGGCTCTCTTACACGAGGGAGTAAACTAAAAGACTATGGCATCGAGTCCAGTAAATACAAGATCCAAAGTAAGACAGAGGTAAAGGAAATCCTCGGGAATGGAGAATAACAAGACAGCTGCGTAGCAGGCCTAGAAAACAATCAGTCCATATTAAACCACGTCAGAAGTCTGGAAGAGGGATCTCTAAGAAGGTGAAAAAGGTACAAGTGTCAGATGTCTCTGATGTGATGAAAAGAGAATTTGGTGATGGGTTAGATTTAAGGACATAGAAAAACTAAGCAAAAATAAATAAAATGAAAAAGAAAGTAAACGAGAAAGGCAAAACATAATAACAAAGTTCAAAATCAAGCTTTTCTTGAAATATGCAATGAAGGAACAATTTTAATTTAAAATTTTAGTCTCTAGCTCCTAATCTGAATATTTCACTTTTAATGTGCAACATATTTAACACATCTAAGCTCAAGAGGTTTCTCTGATTCTACTCATTCTATTGTCTTCTACAAATGCAAATCTCAAAACTCCTGTGTTGAAATTCCTTTAAAATGTCCAGTTATTAAAATAGTCACAAGGATGTATATGACAGAATAGGGAACGTAGTCAACAACTTTGTAATAACTATCTACAAGTCTGATGGGTACTAGACTTAAAGGGGGGAATCACTTTGCATGGTATGTAAATGTCTCATCACTTATGTTGTATACCTGAAACTAATAAAATATTGTATGTCTACTATAACCGAAAAATCAACTAAGAAAAACTAATTCCATATTCAAAAAAGTTTGAGAAACATTTCATCAGAAGAGGTAAACAGCTTTTTTTATGAGCTTCTCCGAGCTGTATGCTAACACAGAGTGTGTCTCCAAAGCAATTTCACTCCATCAGATAATGTTGGCTTGGGAAGAACAAATTCCTTATCTTCATATTCAAGGTTCGAATCAGGTGGGGCCCCAGTCTATCCTCTGTTTCACATCCCATTATCCCAACACCAAACCTTCTTCCAATTATGTTGAAACTACAGTCATGAACTGTATAAAAATGTTTGGGTCAATGATCAAATATATATGATTGTGATGTGATGGTGGTCCCCTAAAATTATAATGAAGCTGAAAAATTTCTATCGCCTGGTGACAATGTAGCTGTTGTAACACCATATGCAGGCATTACTCACATGTTAGTGGTAATGCTGGTGTAAAAAAATCTGCGGGACCAATTGTATAAAAGGATAGCACATACAATTAGGTTTAATACATAATACTTGATAATGATAATAAATGACTATAAGTGGTTTATTTATGTTCTATACCAGACTTTTTATTATTTTAGAGTGTACCGTTTCTATTTATTAAAAAAGGTTGCTATAAAACAGTATGTCATGTTACTCAGCAGCAGCCTCATGCATCTCCTGTTTACCACATCTCTTAACCATGTCATTTTCCTATCTTTGATTTAATCTTGTGTGGTTTTGCACAGTAGCATGCTGTATGAGCTTGTAGCCTAGGAGCAACAGGCTATATCATATAGCTAGATGTGTAGTAGGCTATACCATCTAGGTTCATGTAAGTGCACTCTATGTTCACACAATGACATTACCAGACGTAGCCTTGTTAAGCCGGCGCATGACTGTACTTGGAGTTCACTGAGGGTCTCTTGGCTGTACTTTTCTATATGCTCTTCTCCCAGCATCACTACTCTTGCACTTTGGGGCCATTAGTAAGTAAAATCAGGGTTACTTGAACACAAGCACTGAGATACCAGAACAGCCACTCTTGATAACCCAGAGAGCTACGAAGTGACTAATGGGCTGGTAGTGCTGGACTAAACGGGTGATTCACGCCCTGGGCGAGACTGAGCAGGCAGGTGTGAGATTTAATCATGTTACTCAGAACAGCGCACGATTAGAACCTGTAAATTGTTTATTTCCAAAATTTTCCATTTAATATTTCAGGATTGAGGTTGACCATGGGTAATTGACACCACAGAAAGCAAAATCACAAGTAAGGGTGGACTACTACATAATAATAAAAAATTATGTAATCATATTTTAAATGTAATGTGGAGGCTTTCTATCTAAAGGAATTCTAAAGGGAGTGGCTAAATAGGGGGAAATGCCAGCATTGTTACTTTTTGTAAGCTAAGAATGTACTCAGAGTCTTTCCATAAATCTTATTTTATTGTTGTAAAGTTAATTTTAATATTGAATTTGCTAAATATATTTGGTGTATATGTATACATATATACAGATATAGCTCTGCAGAGCTATATACAGAGAGAACACATATACAAATAGGGTTCTAAAATGCTGTTTCTGCCTAAAAATAAAAGAGATAAGTTTAGAAAGGACTAATCAATAGCAATTTCTTGTTGGTATCTAATTCTGTCTTTCAGTTTTAAAATATGAAATTGAAGAACTGAACAAATGCACAACCTAAGTAAAATTCAAGCTTGAGCAAAAGTACTTCCAAATCCAAGCCACTAAGCAATTGTTCTTTCTCTGTATTTTCAAAATAAATTGAGTTTTTGTTGTTGTTGTTGTTGTGCTACCTTAAAAAAATAAGAAAGGGGTTGATATAATTGGCCTGAAACCTTCAGGGCTTAAAAGAAATCAAACAAAGCAGCTGCTGTAGTATGTGAGCTTTGTTTACATTATATACCCGCCTGTATTTATGTGAATCCCTTAGTATCTGCCTTAAACACTTAAGTTTTGGGAAGAAAGGTTTTTTTAACGTTTGAACATGCATTGTACATAAATGCCCTCTTGGTCAACTGGCCAGATGAATGAATCCTGCTAAATTCTCAGAAGCAGCAGGGAGTGATCCTGTGTTCCTAAAGTGAATGACCCTGTTTGCCTACAGCCAACAAGCCTGTTGAAACAGCACTTAAATATTTAAATATTCCTTATCCCTTCACCTACTCTTCACAAGTCTTCAGAAGTTCATACCAATGTCCTACCAACTGTAATAAGTTTGAGATAGGTTAAGTCAGGGATCTCTGGATTCACAACTAATGGCTGAGTGCACTGTATCCATATAACTTCTTTTTTCCACCTTGCTCTCGATCTCTCCTTTGGAAGGAAGGCTGCTACCATGGTGGTGGTTCTGCTAAAGCCCTATTTTAGCTGCAAAATACCAGGACAAATTATGCAAATAAACACTGGTACACATAAATATTCTCTTATCTGAAACCTTTGTGTTTCAGAATTCAGCCTCTTATATTTTAAAAAGTTAATGAGGCACCTAACTTCTATCACAAATTCTCCCAGAGGGTGTTAGCAACCCACAAAACATATTGATATCTCTATAACAGCTATGAATTTCACATTAAATGGGACAAATAACATGTTCACATCAGGTCAGGATAAGTTTTGCAGTCAAATGAGTCTGCTGCAAGTTTAGGAAAGAAATTTTCGTTTACAGATTTTTGGATTATTATGGACATATATTGTCTAAAAATACAAAAAAAAAGAAAAACTAAATTAAAATTAGTTAAATTTCCCATGGCACTGAGCTTACAAAGATTCATTTCAACACTGAAAACCAGTAAGAAACAGATTAACCACGATTTAGTAAATGCTTCAATAGTATTATAGCTACATTACCAAATACCAGTACAAAATAATAAAATGCTTTCATTTTCTAGAGCTTTAAAGAGTCAAATCTAAACTGAGAACTTGAAGAAGGAAAGGCAGATATTTTTCTATCAAAAAATATTATTAAAAAAATATTATTTATATTAAATATAAAATAAAATAATGACACTCAGTTACTGTAAAGGGATATTTTCAGTTGAGTGGAAGATTATCAATTGTTTTTTTAAACTTTAATATATATAACTTCTGAGTTTGTCTTCTGCTGAAGGGGATTGTTGCAAGGTTTAGATGAGATGACAAGCATTTATTTTACAGAGTACAGGTAAATGTATAATCTTACTGTAATTGTTCAAAAGAAGTCATTTTTCAGCCAGATTTCACTGCATCAAATACAGTTAGTGTATAAACTAATTAGACATATACATCAATAATAGGCTTATATATTAATTCCTCAAACTAATCTTGAGAGACAGTATCTAAAATCAATTGAAATCTAGTAAAAATACTACACAAAAATCCAAACAAAAAACCTAGCCAGTAAGTTACACTTGAATAGGTAAGTTCCTACCATTGCAAATCCAACATCAGCTTTCTTTAGTGCTGGTCCATCATTTGTACCATCACCGGTTACCGCTACAACCTGCCGTTGTTCTGAGACAGTACTGTCAATTATACCTGAAATAGAAGTAAATATTTGAGCTCTAAAAATATTCCCTTTAATTAATAAAGTGATTCTGCAGAACATCTGGACGAGTCAGTTTTATAGACTCAAGTTTAAAAAGAAATAATTAAACAAACAGAGGAACGGAAACCACTGAGATATTGGGCAAAGAGCAACTCCAGAAACTAAGGTTACATTAAGAGCAATGTCCTGTTTTAATCACTGAAGATGAACACATTCACCAAAGGTATCAAAAGGAAAGGTATTTAGATTTTATTGGAAAAGATGATAATCATGATTCAATCTAATATTCGGTATGTATTACTATTTCAGGAAGCAGGAGATTTTTCTGTGTTAAAAAACTGTGAAATAATAATAAAAATCTACTCACCTTTAACCAGTGTATGTTTGTCCGTAGGCGATGACCTTGCAAGTACTCGAAGCTTTGGCCAAATCTTGTCTATCCGCTCTTGTTCAATCTATAAATTTTTGTCAAAGTTAAAATGTGGCCAAACCTAGTTTCATAATTCCAAATTAGTTATCTAGAATGTGTATCAGTGGTTCTCAAAGTGTGGTTAACAGATTAGTAGCACCAGAAATTCCTGGGAACTTATTAGAAATGCAAATTCTTGAGCAAGGCC
Source organism: Furipterus horrens (assembly GCF_987537825.1). Taxonomy (NCBI): domain Eukaryota; kingdom Metazoa; phylum Chordata; class Mammalia; order Chiroptera; family Furipteridae; genus Furipterus; species Furipterus horrens. Next base: position 107,771,903 of record NW_028327174.1, on the reverse strand, counting down.
CCAGGATCAACTTTTTAAATACTTCGAGGTGGGGCCCTACCCATCAATGTTTTAAAAAGTTTTCCAGGTAATGGTTGCATACTCAAGTTTGAAATTAACTGATATCATCATTATAAGATCAAATTTTTAAAATCTCCCCACTCTCTATGAAAATGGAAGCTCCTTAACTTAGCATAAAAAGCTCAGGGAGTTCGGGGTCCCGTAAGATACGCTCCATACCAACCTTTCCAAAGTCATCTCCTATTACTCACTTGCATACATTGTATTTCTGAAATTGGCCTAAACTTAAGTAGAATAAGTGCTCACAAATTTGCACATTTCCTAAAATGCTAGTGTTCTGCTTCTTGAGGTGTGGGCTGCATGTACTCATAATGCCTAATACAGATTCAATATATATTTGTTGAAAGGAATTTCTAATACATTAAAAAATAAAAACCCGTACCTCTCCTTTTTCATTTCGTATTCTTCTGTTGAAATCTTTACCTTCTAGGCATAGGAAATCTTCCCCAGGATGTAAAATACCACATTTGGTAGCAATAGCCCGAGCAGTATTAATATTATCACCAGTGACCATCCGTACAGTAATTCCAGCCCTTTGACATTTCTTTATTGCATCTGGTACCTGGGTTACAGGAAAACAAAAATCCATATTATAAAATAAAATTAGTATTTCCAGAGGGGAAAAAAATCCCACTGAACAAATATGCATTACCTCACAGTCCCAGAAATGACAACTTTAATTTCATCTCAATATTCAATATTTCTTGAATTATTCCCAATAAGCTCTTCTTTCCTCTTCTACTGCCACAGTCCTAGTTCAGGCTTCATTTTTAGTTGTCATCCAACTTAACCTGTTTGCATTATTTATTTACCAAAAGCTTTTTTAAACCACCTTTCTCCCTGGCAACCACTAGGCAATTCTTTGGCTGGCTTCCTGCCTTCTTGATTTTACTGCTCATCCATACAACAGCAGAATAAATGCTGGGGTTCTTTAGGGTTATAGGTAGCTCACCCACCTCCTCTCATACCTTCAACTATCATCTTTGAGCTAAATCTCCCATCTCACCATGAAAACTAGATTTATAATTCCACGAGAAAAGTGGGTATAAAAATTTGGGTGTCCAAAGTTTGTTTTCTAAACTTATTTACTATTTAACAGAAACATAAGATTCATCTTATCTCTTCCATCTCCCTTACCGTATATACCCTGAAGAGCTATAGATTTTACCTTGTTCCCACTGCTTGTTGACTGAGCTACTGCAATAGCTTTTTAATTCATAAACCTGTCTTTATGTTTGTTCCTCTCATAAAACATTACATACTTGACAGAATAGTTCTTTTTCTAATATACTTCCTTAGGAACATGATGACTCCCCTATTATATAATAAACCGTAAGTTCTTATAAACATATGACGACTCCCCTACTGTTATATAATAAACCATAAAGCTGTGATACTGTGTGTCAGTATCACAACCGAGCCTCAGAATACTTTTCTAAATTTATCTAAAAATTTTCTCTATTATATATAACTTGATAGATGAATGATCTACATATATTTCTGTGCCTTTTTCTGGAATTCCCTTTCCTGCTCTTCACAAGCCAGAAAATCCATACTAGAGGTTGAAAATGCAAATGCAGGTAACATAAAAGACGGCCATCCAGGTAACAGGAGGAAAACATAACAAAAATGACAAACTCTGAGATGAATGTCTAATAAAAGAGCTACTCAGCTCTAGCCTATCTTTACTCTGGGGAAATGAATGCTCAATGCTGACAGAACCTACAATTTCCAGAGAAAATAATAACCCAGATTTATGCACACTCTCTCAATATTTATTGTTTTAAACACACACACACACACACACACACACACACACAACTGAAAGCTTAATTTGGCCTGTAAGCTGTTTATGACCTCTATTGTAAATACAGTTTAAATGTTAACATCTCTGGGAACTTTCATGGCCTACCTAGACAGAATTTTATTATACATACCTCTACTATAGCTCATTAAATCATATTCTAGTTATTTGTTTACCTAACTTTTCTGCAAATCAGTGAGCTTCTTGAGGACAGAACCCTTACCTTTCATCACCAATGCCTAGTACAACGTCTTTCATTCACATAACAAATATGTGCCTGGCACATAAGAGGAGTTTAGTATTTGTTGAACTATTCAATTAAATATCTTTAGGAAAAGAGTCACCCTTAGGTATTTTTAAGGAGGAGCATAGTCTAGGCAGGGTACTATGGGTACCATTGTGTCTTAAAACATGTGTGTAATTTAACTATCTGCAACATAAGTCGATATGTATCTGTAAGTTTTATGATTTACAATTTCAAAGTATATCCCTCCATCCAATCAACTCTTAGTCATTCAAATCACTGGAGCAAAACATCACGTGCATTCATTTAAACAAATATGTACTGAATGCCAGGCAATGTGCTAGGTGCTGGTGACATAGAGTGAGTGGAAGGACAGAGCCTGCCCCGATTATTAAAATAAATCAATCAATCAGTACTTAATTTTGAAAACACTAGACTACTGTACAAATGGAATACGTATATCCTGATATATGATTTGAGGTAAAATATAACCCAAATTTGTCCATCTAAGCACTCACTATCAGGTGGTATTCTGAGATCGCTTGGAATACAGGAACAATGACTAAGAGAGAGAAACTGGTCTCAGGTTAAAACTATGTGGCAAATAATATTTAAGAAAGGCAAACTAACATTTATTAATTGCCACTAACCGCCAAATGCCTCCACTTAAAACTCACAAACTACCTCTACTTTTACAGATAAACTGAAGAGAAGCTAATAAGTACCTTGTTCTTAGTACCTATGCATAAGCAACAAAACTGGATTTGTCCTAGACATCTAATTAATCAAGATTCTCTAATCAGAACTGCCCAGTGTACAACACTCAGAGAAAGGCGTTTCAGATTACACTGTCTCATTTTAGTATAAAATGATTTTGTGATACTGAAAACACTGTCACTTACATGTTTAAAAAAGACAAAACTCTCCATCAATCTCAATGCCAAGAACACAATAAAAGCAATACATTTTCCAAAGGACAGCAGTTGTGGACATCCTGATTTCATATTATATTTAGATAACATTTAAGCCATAAATCAATGTATAAAACTTTCAATGTTTTTCCTATGACCAAAGGTTGGAAAAATCACCCATGTTGATGTTTCATAAGCATATGAAACTCCAAAATCTAAAATTGAATTCATCCTTATCTCTAAATATTTGGCTTCTTTTGATTCTCTTATTACCATCTCCCATGCACACCGTTATGCAAATTAGAGACTGATTCCCCCTCTTCTAGAAGATGTCTAATTGCAAAGATATTGAAGTTTAATAAACCCTCTTTAGCTACATCCTTTCCTCAGGAGATCTTTAACCTCAAATGTGAATGGTTCAGCCTAGACCACTTTCAGGCTCCAAGGTGCAAATGCTTACTTGACATATATTTGGATGTTTCAGACACCTGTACAGTATATCCAAACGCAACCTATTAATTCTAATTGGTTTTATTCTCATTTACTTTGAAATCATTCTTTTTTTTCCCTTCTCCCTGACCACATCTGTACTTGTAAATCACGATTATCTCTTGCCTGGGATTACTGAAATGATCTCACTAGCTTCTCTGTTTCTACTCCTCTTTCTTTCTGGCTCTTTTTTTACACAACCCCAAATAGTGTTTTAACAACATAAACTATGTCACTTCCAAGCCTAAACTTCCTTAATTTTAGAATAAAACTCAAAGCCATTATTGCCTTGGAAGGCCAAAGATAATCTCATCTGGCCCTTCTTGTCCACACTGTAAGCCAATTCTGCCTCCTTTCCACCTTTGAAACAAATACTTTTTCATCTTCAGGCCTCTGCATGTTTTGTTCCGTTAGCCTGGAATACTCTTCCTGGAGCTAACTACGGCTGGCTCACATTCAGCCATCAGATCTCAGCTCCGATGTCATGTCCTCAGGGGTTCTTAATGTGGTCTGTTACCTTATTTCATCACCCTGTGCTTATCCGTTATAGCTCGTATCATAATTGTATTTGTCTTACTAATGTCACTCCACCCCCTCACCCCCAGGCCATCCAGAATGTAAGGCTTATGAGGGCAGGGAACAAGTCTTATTTCTCCCAGAATGTATTTTCATTTTGTCAGTTTGGTTGTCTTACTTCTCTAGAATGTAAGTTTCATGACAATCCTATTTACTGCAATACTTCCAGTTCTAAAAGAGTGCCTGGTACTGCGCGCTGGGGGTTGAATCAATTAGTTCATGGCAAACAAAAGCTGTCTTTGCCTTTGTGCTTTTGCTCACATTGTTCTCTGCTCAGAATGTGCTTACTACTATCACTCTTGGTTTAGCTTAATACCTCCTTATCCTTTAAGACTCAGATCAGGTAATTAACCTCTAGGAAATTTTACTTAACCACTCCAGTGCTTAATATAGCATAGTGGTCTTTTAAGCATGTGTGTTTTAGACAGAGCCAGGATTTAAAGACACTAGCTAGCTCTTTGGTGTAAAGATCACCTCTATGTATCTTAACCTTTTTTTTTTTTTAATCTGTCAAATGAGAGTAATAATAGTTCACAGAGGTGAACGTTAAAAGAAAGTATGCGTGTAAAAGTATCTGGCCTTGCATCTGGCACACAATAAGTACTCAAAAGATGCTGTTACTTTAGACTAGGTTGAGGGCTCATGTTCTGTGCTCGTGTAACATGTACTAACAACCTGGGTTGTATTGTAACTATCATATATTTGTCTATCCCCTACTCAGAACAGTGACTTCTTTAAGGCCAGAAATTAGATCTCAAAAATCTTTATGTCTCTAGTACCCTAGTATAGTACCTGGACACAGTAGTTGCTCAAAATGATTTTAAAGAATGATTCCTTTAAATCATTCTTAAAAAATGATTTATCTTTAAATCATTCTTAAAAAATAATTTAAAGAAAAGCAAAATCTAGAGCTGCATGCTGTCCAATACGGTAGCAAAATATTTAAACTTATATCAAGTAAAATAAAAATTCAGTTTTTCATTTGTACTAGCCACAAATAAAGAACTCAGTAGTCACATGTGGCCAGTGGCTACTGTGGTGAATAACATAGAACATTTCTATCATCACAGAGTTCAGCTGGACAGTGCTGGTCTAGAGACTGAAAACAAATAACTTAATGGCATGCTATTTAATTTAATATAAATACCAATGGAAAAACCTACTTAGTTGAAGGTACTATGCTAGGTCATGGTGCTATAAACACATAGCATCTCAAAGAGAAGCTGTATGAACTATAAATAGTATTGCATAACAAGCACTATTATTTCACTTATCTTTAATTCACATAGAAAAAAATCATAAACACTAAGAATTTTACTAGAAAAGTGGTTAACAGTTAGTGCCTAGATCCTCTATAGTTAAGAGATTCTGCACATGCAGAGCACAGAATGTTTCACCACCTCAGGTCTCACAGGATCTTCAATCCCCACAACAGCAATGCATGTAAGGCCGGTGACAATATCATTTTCATTATCCCACTCTGGTTCTGGTTCTCCTGCTGGAAAATCTCTGAATGCAAGACATATGGTTCTCAAGCCTTCTGATGCCATCGGTTCAATCACAGTTTTTACAATATCATCACGGTCCCTTGGTCTGAATACTTTTGCCTCACCATTAGCACTCAAGATTTTGAAACACCTAAAAGGAAATGTTGAATCCAAACATCAATAATTAACAAAAATAATGGTTAATGCCATTTAAGTGAACTGGAAGGGCTAGAAATCATTGGATCTGATACCTGGAAATTTTTAGGGTTACGTATGTTGTATTTTTACAGATTTAAATCATACTCAGTTTTCACTCTCCCCTTTATAAAACAGTTCTAATTTCTGTGGTTCTCCTTTGATAGTTCTCCACTTTATCATTTACTTTATTCTCTAAACCTTTTCTTTTGGAAATGCAGAGCTTTTAAATTTTCACAAAGAACCCCTACTGACAGAGGAGAATAAACTATGCACCTACCCATTTTGTTACGCAGCTAGACATTAATTTTGATTAACCCAAAATTCACAAATATTTTCCTGTTTTAAAGTTAAAAAACAAGTTCAATCCCTTACCTGAAACGTTGTTTCATCACCTATGCTGTTTTACTATAACAGAAAACAAAGACCCTTATTGTTAAATAAACATTCTGACAGAATGAGAGATGATGCCAAAATAGTTTTATTGTCAGTGACACTAACCACAATCTTTTAATGATGTGATAAATAAAAGTTACCCAGTAGCCTTCCCTATTTAAAGTTTATTTTTCATATAGCCTCTCTATGCTCTTCTCCCTTGGTGATGCTACCTCTTCCTGCTTCCAGGCAGGTGATCTCCAAATCTACATTTTCTGTTTTGTTTTCCAAAGCTCTCCATCACTGCTGGAGTCCCACTCGGAAGTTGTACCAGTACTTTATTCTTACTGTATGGAAGACTAAAAGCTGCCTCCTTGCTACCCATCTAACAAGCATTAACATTACCCTAATAATTTCAATGTACTGTCCCTGACTTAATGCCATCAATAGGTTCTGAAACTTTAAGTGAAAACGAAGTATATAACAAAGCCAATTTTACCACAGGCTAATTGAAACAAACAAAAATTAAGTTCCTATGGCATCTCATCAACGTTTTAACAAATGATGTTGAAAGAAACAATGTTATTCAAAGACCTGCTATAAATCTAAAATCTCACCTGAATACTTAAAAAAAAAATCTATATATTACCTCCTAGGTCCTATATATTTGCCCTCTCAACAGTCTTTTTAATGGTGCCTCTCCTTTCTCTTACCCCTGCTAGTGACTTCTGGCTCTGACTTTGAGCTACAGCTATTGTAATAGCCTTTCGATATCTGTCTACAGCCTATTCTTCCCCCGCCCCCCTCAACCGACCTTGTTTTCTGATGCAAGAATTATCTCTAATCACAGCTTTGATCATTCCACTATCTGAGGGAAAAAAACTTCAGTCACATTATCTGGCCTATTTAACTAAGTTTTAACTGCTCAGCCTAATGTTTAAGAGCCTCTACAACAAAATGTAAATATCACTTGGAAATAATTACTGATATGTATATCTTTTTTACTATATATATCATACTTCAAGCTATATTTCATATGCATTATTTTTGTTGTTAAGAGTCTGTGGTTATCCCTCTCATTCTGAGTGGAGAAAAATGAAATCTAAGGAAAGAATTTGTCTAAAGTCCCAAAGCTAGTGAGGTGCAGGAAAGTGTCAAAGGCTGATTGAGTCTTGATTTAAAAAATCTCCCCTTTACCATTTATCTGCTACCCAGCAAGCCACAGATGCAGAATTTCTAACTTTTCACCCTGAAATCAGATAACCAAGCTTACTGTAAAGGGAAGAAAGCTGTAGGTGACCTGTGTGCCAATACAGCCCATGTCTTCTCAGCTGAACTATACTACTGGCTATTCCCCCACTATGGCCTGCATGTCCCACCTCCTTGGATGTGGCTTCCTTTCACCTTGATGCTCTTATTTCATACAAAAACCTAACTCAAATGCCACATCCTTCATAGTAAAATCTTTCATCCTAAAACTTTACCCAATTGTCATATGCTGCCTTATCATTAATTATATACTTCTCTCTTAAGCCTGTTAGACCATAATGTGTTACTCATTAAGATAACACTAATTATAGTCCACTTAAAAGCAAATTAAAAGTGCAAATATTTTAAATGTTATAATTTCAAATGAGTTGTATATTTCTAAAATTGCTCTTGAAATTTTTTTAAAGTTCTCTACTTCTCTACTGTAATTAAAGAAATCAAAATAATTTCAACACACACACATTAGATTAGCATATAATATTAATATTCAAGCTACTGGTCTGTATGAAGACAGTAAAAAATAAAGTTTACCATTCAAAGTGACAGGACATATTTAAATATGATACCACAGCAGCATAAATATGATAGGACCTCATTCTAATATAAAAACAGAATTCCTAATATCTAGTTCGAAGGCTTTGATACTTCATCACATTTTTGCATCTACTTGTATACAATGCAGTGTTGAATATAAAAACTTCAGCTTTCCTTTGTAACAGGTTTATTTTTCACAATCCTATATAAAAATGAAATCAACATGTCTAAAAACAAACATCAAGATTTACTTTATTAAATCTATCAGATTGAATGTCAGGGCTTATTATCCCTGTAGCAAAACAGTAAGAAATAAAAGAAACTGGAGTATAAAATGGCAGAATAACATGGGTAAATATCTGGATACTGTTAAAATATACTAAAAAGCTCTGAAGTGCCTGACAGTCACAAAAACTAAAATAGCAACAATAACAACATAGTAGGTATTCTATAAAGCAACTGAAGTTTGCAATTTATTCATCTAAGCATTTTACTCTTACTTTTTCAGAATTATTTCAGATGCACCCTTGCTGAATATTCGATAACTTCCATCTGCATTTTTCAGGACAGTACTCATGGACTTCCTAACAGAATTAAAGGTGTAGACTTTGTATAGTGCTTCTTCTGGTATTTCATTTCTAACATCTTGATAATCTCGTTTTAAATCCAAAAGAAGTCCCAACAAGGCACATTCAGTTTTATTACCAACATGACGAGGCAATCCACCCTCTTTCTCTGGTGGCTGTTAAGAGAAAAAGGTTTAGAGGCTAGCTAGTATCATCTTGTTTCACTATGACAGTTTAACTTATTACATAAAACAGAATATAACATTTAAAAACAAAATTACATAAGAAACTTCTATTAATATAGGCATTTCAGAGAGGGACACAGAAAGATGAGGTAGAAAGGAGCTCTGGGACAAGAAGGACATGGACTGCAATCTCAGCTCTGCCAGTTACTAGCTACGTGAACTTTTGGCAAGTTACCCAAAGGCTGTGGTCCTTGGCTTCAGCATCTGAAAAACAGGAGCACTCATGACCCAGAAATTAAATAAGACATGTGAAGTTTAAAGTTGGTTCCCGACACATAGTAGGACTTAAAACTTTAATTCCTTTCCTTTTCCTGTTTTCACCGAACTTTTATATTAAGTAATTAAAAATTAAATTAAAATTTTTATGGCTTTAAATGTTTATGCATTAAAAGGAAGCACTAAATACAAAATATATATATATATATATATATATATATATATATATATATAAGCTTTATTTTTTCATAGTATCTTTACAAGTTTCACCTCATACAATCATCACAATAACATTAAGGGCAGATGTGACCGTCTTTACTTGAAGAAAGTAAAACTCAAGACTTTCAGCTAGTAAAAGGCAAAGCTAGATCTAGAACCAAGATCCCCATTACTTTCCATGAAATAATCCAATTCATGTATATTGTCATTAAACTTACAATACTAATTTTGTTCATGATCTTTGTCCATAAATATCTAGAACACATATCAAGCTAAATAACTTCATGCTTTGTTATAAATGAGACTTCTAAAACTTGAAAACTGAAAATATTTTCTTCTAAGGTAGTACAAAAGTCTAGAATTACTTTATTGAATTAGTTCCAAAAGGTCTAAGCATTACCTTATAGGTAGGACCTTTTGAGAAACAAAAAGAACATATAGCAAGCATATAGAAAACATTATTTTAAGTTGAAATCTAGTTTCAAAAAAATTGACTTCCTACATATGTCTTTTTATTTGTTTATAAAAGTAAGATAACCTGGTCTTTCACAAAATGAGCTTAGTAAGAATTTAAAATTAAGAACTTGTTCTGGTTATAAGGCTTGAGAGTTTCTAAATACAGGAAATTAAAAATATAGGAAGAGAAAGTTACTAGTAAACAAAATGCATGTTGATCAATAGATCTTACTCGCAAAACAAACTGTATCAAAGAAACATATACATTATATGGCTATATGTCTTGTAAAAACAACACAATTCAGTTTTTCAACAGGTCTAAAGAGCTACATATAGTCTAATTACAAATTAAAAAATCAATTTTCACATATAAATTATTAAAGAAACCTACCAGTATTTTTGATGTGTAAGCACAATTCACAGAAATTCCTGTTACAAGATAGGACAAGATATTCGGTGGAATAGCTTCTGGTTCAGGAACCTTTTTATAATGTTTTTCATTTATGTAGGCTTGAACGACTGTCATTCTGTTCATTGTCAATGTTCCTGTTTTATCTGAACAAATGGCTGTAGCATTTCCCATGGTTTCACAAGCATCCAGATGCCGGACTAAGTTATTATCTTTCATCATTTTCTACAGTGACAAAAAAGTCTAGTTAAGCTGCATATAAAACCAATAGCCTCATTACATTAAAATTATAAACTGCTTAAAATCAGAACAAAAACTCCCAGCTACTTCATATATACAGATACACAGTACAAACTGGGAACTTAATATTTTAAGAATTATAGTATATTTGACCCATTCAATTCAAATAAGCTTTCTGAGGTTTCAATACTTTGACTACTACCTAACATAATCTCTAGTAAATGAATACAGATACCTTCATCCATCTACAAATCACACTGACTTTGCGCCTCAAACAGCTTCTGTGAAGTGTATTCACATTACAAGAGCAAGGATGACCTGTACTGTAAGTACAGAGGTACTTACAGCAGTGTAAGAGTGTATTACATTTAAGGATTAAAGTCTCTTTATAAAGTGGGAAACAAAAGATTCTTCTATCAATCATCAAGGAAAAAGTAGTTTGTATCAGTTAAAATATGTAGGTTGTGGGCATGTAGTTGCCTGACTTTTTTTTGACTCTAATAGATTAACATACCAAAAACCAGAATGGGTTATTTTTATATTTTCCATACACTAATGCACTTGGTATTCTCATCCCTTGGGCCATTTCTTTCTCTTGCTTACAAGTACACAAAAGATAATTTCTAAAAAGTTAAAAGAGTTTTTACAGTAGCCCCAAAAGGCATTTAAATGCTTAACTCATTCTCAAAACATGTGAAATGGGTTAAAAATAATAGTTTTTTTCAAAGTTGTTCTTTGACTACCAACATGCTAGAAGTTGCAAAAAACTAGTTCCCTGAAGTAATAAATATGGAGATCTGTACCTCCCAAATAAGTTGTGATGTGAATTAATATTAAAGATTAAAGAATGAAGTTCTTCAGTAAAGAAAATGTGTTCAATTTTGCACAGCACTAACAGAGGATTCATAAAAACTACACCTCAGTGAAAAGAACAGTAGTTGGTAACATTTAAGCTAAACACAAAAGGTTGAAGAACAGTAGTTAAATGCTCTCATTTTCTATTGAAGGCAAGCTAATCAATCTTGCCTCTTTTTGATCAACTGGAAATTAGTATCATTAATGACTATTCAAAATGAACTACTGACAATATTGGTAAAATGGCTGATAAATGTATCTACAATGTTTACTCCAAATACTTATAATTATCTTTAAAAGGACAAATAAGTAATCACATGGTATTTCATCATCACTTTGATACATTAACCAACCATTTTATTTTTGAAACAAAAGATGTTAAATGTCTGGAAAAAAATAACCTCTAACAGTAATCAAAAAATATTCTTATCATGACAGGTCTTTTGTAAAATACTTGGGAATACTGGGACAAGAATGTTAGAGCAGAAACAATGACTAATTACTTCATATAGCTCTATGTCATCAATGCTGCTTAAGGGGAACTGCTAACTAACAACAGAAATTAACAAGAACAGCATTGTTTCAGTAAGCATAATTTTACTTGTGAAGCCATTTTTAAAGAAAGATTAAAATTGTCCAAACTATACCTTTTAAAATCACCTTTTCTGTATAAAATATAAAACTGAGAAAAAAAATTAATAATCTTCAGATAATTACTTTAGGTAAACAGCAGTTAGCAAAGCCAAAGCACATCTTTTTTAGCATTCTACTCGGAAAACAACAGTGATAGAGCTACTGTAAATCAAGTAGTCCGAGAAGGTGACATCTGAAGAGACCTGAATAAAGTAAAAGAGCAGATGATTTGAAGGAAGGAACAAGTGGGCTCTGCAGTGAGAACACAAGGGAGGCTGGTGAGGAAGGCCAGAAGGAGAAAGAGGCAGGCAATTAGCATCGAGAGGTAAGCAAGAGCCAGACTGGCAGGGTCCTCAGGCCATGAGAGGGAGCCCCCCGGGATATTATTCTTAGTGTATGAAAAGCCACTGAAGTTTTATGCAAGGAAATAACATGATCTGAATTACTGTTTTTAGGAAAATGAGTCTGCCTACCTTGTGAGGTAATGGGAGTAGATGAGTGGAAAGAAGGAGGCTTTAGAAGGTTGGAATGGAGTGAACCCACTTTACTATTATACTACAGGTAAATGACATCCTTAATCTTACAAATGGGAAAAAGGAGGGGACATGACCTGACAATGTAACAACCATGCCAAAAAAATTAAGCCAGAAGTTTGCCTAGCAGAGCTGTGCTTAGTTTGGTGGCAAGGCTGTCCTCCAAGAAATGTACAGGTCTCTTACGTACAGGGATCTTCAATGGAGGGAAAGAGAGAGAAGCAATGGAAGCATTTCTAAAGCAAGCAAGTGTAAATTTATGGAATTCTTACTTTCAGAATCAGAAACAAGAGTAACAAGACATGCATTTTCTACACCAGCTGGAGCTTTAAACTTAGTACACATCCTTAACCATTTCTACTCACCTTGACTGAGTAGGCCAATGAGATGGTGACTGCAAGTGGAAGACCTTCTGGCACAGCTACCACTAAAACTGTAACTCCAATAATGAAGAACTTCACAAAATATTGTATGTAAATCGGTGTGCACTCAGCAAGCCACGGTCTCTTCTGAACCCAGAATGTGTCAATTACAAAATATAATACTAGAATGATAACTGTGATGGCAGACATCAACAAACCTTTTGGTATACAAAGAAAAGAAAAATGTAATTACTTAAATATTCCAGACATTACCCATTTTCAGTTACAAACTGGCCAATGGAAGAATTATAACTGGTTTGGTAACCCCATATTTTAATATATCTGGGAAAGTGTTAACCTCTTTTTTTGCACTTGACATTGTCATATTCAATTTTTGCATCCAAGTATAGCTCTGTCCTCAGGAGAACTGGGAGAAAAGCTGAGACAAAATAACAGGCAATGACAAGGAAATACCAAAAGCTTAGCATAAGCTGGTGCTTTAAATGTTGGTAACTTGCCTGTTGCTGAAAGACAATCCAATAAGAATATGATGAATGAAGGGACCTGAAATTAAATATTCACTGCTACCTTTATTTAAAAAATTACCTGAATCACTACTTTTAGTCTCTCCTAACAACTTCATTAACTTAGAAAAACAAGAGGTAATCATATATGCTGATTCACAAAGGTGATCCTGCTGGAGAACATGCTCTTTTTATCTAAAAGCTTTGTTTTTTTAAATAGAGGAAGTAGTTCTCTTAATATGGGATGGCAACAATTTAATAATTTCAGCCTCACCAGGATGATGCTCTGATTCATTTATTTAACTAAACTGTAACTTTTAGAAAAACACATGCTTCGGTTTTTCATAATACTAAAAAGATGAACAAAATGTGTGGTAAAATTTCTTTTCATTAAAGTATAGTTGGGTAACCTCACTGCTAGCCTCTGTATTGTTCCCCAAAATTCAGTGATGAGAGCATGGGCAGACTTAGGCACTAATCCTACCAAGACTACTTATTAGCTGACAGAGGACAACCCTTCCTCTATATAAAGTGGGGACAACAGCCTCTAAGCTGCAATGAATGCGATGAGTATCTGTAATAACTCAAAAGGCCTCGTACATTGTAGATAAAACTGAGAATATTTTTAACTTCCCTTCTATTCACAAAGCAAAGATTTTTCAGCGGTATGTTAAGAAATAATTTTTTAAGCAGAAAGTTAGGGTATTTTAAAACAAAACCACTTATTTTCCTTTGTATATCATACCTGCTTTGCCAATCTGAACAGCCAGCTTTGTAAGTTTCCCTTGTAAAACAGATTTTTCCTTTTTTGGCAGATTTGCTTTCTTTTTGTCTTTTTCATCACTGTCTCCACCATCCTCACTCTTCAAAGGCTGCATTTCCATGGCTGCTCCATCCTGGGCTTTTGCTACATTTAAGAGCAAATGTTATTTCACTGCATTTTAAAGGCACACATAACTTGACATTTTGAAGCAAGTTTTGATAAAAATCGGTTTTCTTTTAGAAACTACGGAAGATTTAAACATTCTGCTGTGTGTATGCATGTGTGTATGTCTACCCAGAGAAAATAAGACAACAGTGACACTTGGTTGCAAAACTCTGTACCAGATTTGAGAATGTTGTGCTAGGTAACACGGATGAGGCGTAGGAAGAAATAAACTAAGAACTAAACCATTTTATCATTTCTCTTCCCCTGTGTTGTGTTAGGTGATTAACTTATTCCAAACATCACAGATCCCTTCCATATAATTTATGAACATAATGTAGAACATTATGTATCATCTTACACATACAGAAGCACCTATGTGTACGGATTCTTAAATAGATGCAAAAATACTTGTTATATATTTTGTTTCTTATGCATTTTTGCTAATAATAATATAGTGACCACTATTATAATACCCAAAATGTTTAAGTTTAAAGTTATCTAAATCTGGATTTGTCTATATTTACAACCACCAATCCCAAAATCTTATTAACTTTCTGAAGGCAGCATGACTAAGGCACTAACAGGAAGAGTGTTTAATCCAAGTTAATATATATTATTAGTTTTCCCTGCTACATATATCTTATACTTTTGGATGAATACAGTATACAGTAGATATATTTTTGGATATAATGAAGAGAAGCTAACTGTACTTTTATCCTCCTGAATTTACCTTTGTTGCGATTCTCAATAGCTCCATCTTGTTTCTTATCTGTAGGAACAAAATGGGAATTAAAGCTTTCCAAAAGAAATGAATACAGCCATGCTAAATTATGTAGAGGTAGTTCACATTTCAGTAACAGCATTGTTGCACAATGCTATGTGTGTTTGCGTCTGTGTACAGATTAGAAAGCATCTGGCTTGTAATAACCTACTGGGTCAATCACTCCCTGGATCTTAACCATAGGGGAACAGTCCAAAATAATTTTTACATCTATACTTGTTTGATTGCTACGTAAATTTTACTCTTTTTTACACTACAATAAATGCAAATATAACACAAGAGGTTTTCAAACGTTACAGATATAATTCTAAGAAAGCATAAAAGGATGGGAGTAGAGAGGGAGGAAGGAATGTCACAGAAACACAATAAGGAGGAGAGCTTTGATTGGAATGAGAACAGAAACGGTATGCATAAAGACAGGGGAGTCAAGTAAGTAAAACTAGAATATGAATGTACTATCAGTTAAGATAATTCTAATAACTGGCTTAGATTTGGAGAAAAGAGAAAGATGAGAATGTCTGAAGCAATAATATCAAGGAAGTAGGTAGGTTAATATTCGAAATGACAAGAGGAAGCAGAATCATTCAGGCTATTTTTCTCCGAACTTCTCTATCAAGGAGAACTATCTTCAAACTGGAGAACATGGAATAAATAGGGTCAAGAAGGAACAGAGGCTAAAGATAAATGAGGAGATGGTAAGAGAACACCTAGCTACTTTCAGTGACCTCAAGTCTGGAGAGAGACCAGAGAGCCACATTCCAGACTACTACGGGAACTGAGACAAATTGCCCAACCCGGGACCGCTTTTGACTAGGAGGGCTAGAGGTCCACAGATGAAAAAATGCCTGCTTCTATTAAAACAAACAAACAAACAAACAAACAAATACCAAAAAACGCAAGAATCAAAAAATGGTAGACAATGAGTTAGATATTAATTCCTGGGAATACCTTTGACTGGATAACAAAAAAAGGGGGGGTACAAGATATAAAAAAGGGTGCTTACTGGAAAAGACACTGTGCAATAAGAACAAAGTCATGATGCAAATTTCCCTTTCTTTTTTAATAGGGCTCCTTGACTAGACTGCTATAAAGTAGGATGGGGTACACTGTATGGTCAAGAGTACAAACTCTTCAGCCAGGCAAGTGGGTTTGACCTGCCATTTACTAGATCTTTGACCTGGAGCAAGTTATATGACCTCCATAAACTTCAGGTTACTCATCAGGAACAAGAATCTTTACATCTTATGATGGTGATGATTAATGAGATAATGCATATAAAACATTAAATAAATGGCATCATTAATACTGGTTCTCAAATTGCATTCCACTCTACCTTAAAGAAGCCCAAGGAGGCACATGGGAGATCTGTGTTGAGACAAAGGAAAAATCTAGAATGTGAAGTTTGCTATCCTTATTTGTAGCAAGAACTTTTCAAACAAGTTTTTGTTTGAAATTAAGTTTCACAGCTAAAGACAAAACCCAGAGAACGAAACACCTAAAATATGAAAAACACTGCTGTAGTCAGAGCAAACCAAAGTTTTAGCAAGGCATTAATTTTAGAAGATTGCAAAATCGTTATGTGTGAGAGAAATATGGGCTTACTAATCTAAGTAAAAATGAAATAAATCTAAGTGGTTAAATGACAGTAAACTGCTGTCAACTTAAAGGGAAACAACTTTGCAGGAATGATTTGGAGTGGAAGAGAAGTGTGGTACAGCAGATACTTAGAAGCAGGTTGGGGAAGGTCTTTTTAAAAAAGTACCATGCCGCCCAACTAAATGATTCTGAGTTGTCTCCCTACGTATGATGGAGATTCTTATAAGATCTTGGTAGATGAACCAGTCATCAAGTTTGCTGATGAGATTACTTGAAGGGACAGCACATACAGTGGACCACAGTGAAGATCTTCATATCAACTATGAGCTGAATGTAACACAGCAAACATAATAGGTGTCAAAATGAAATCTTGGCCTTATGTCCAAAAACCAGCTTCAGGAATACAAACTGGAAAATCTGCATAGAAAACTTGAAAAAGATTAAAAGCTCAATGAGAATAAAATGTAATAAGGCTGACAAAGAAAGCTACTACTAAAGTAGCAGGGAAAAAAGCAAACAGGAAACGAGAGTTTAATTCATTTTTCTGGTCAGAGAGGAAGATTCTAAAACTAGAGAACAAATAAAATACAGGCAATAGAAGTGTTCAAGGCGATGATGAATTTACCCCACAGTGAAGGGGACTGATGTCTTCACTAAAAGGCCTCCGTGGGCTGTTTAATCTAAAAGAAAAACTTCCCCTCCAGTAATTCTACCACTTGAAAGTGCAATATTGGGTAATATTGTAACTTTCTGTAGAATTTTTCACATTAAATCTTATGAAAGAAGTGTATGTTTTGTACCAGATCTTATAATTTAGTTGCCATTTTTCCAAATACCAATTCTTAGAGCAAATTGCCATTCTTACTTTTCTTTTCCTTTTTCTTTTCATCTTTCTTCTCTTCCTCTTCACCTCCAGCTCCAAGTAAGGTAAAGATAATTCCAGTTTGAGAATTTACACCTACAGCAGTAACTACCATTCTTCCAGAGCCTTCCATTACATGAGTGCCTACAACAACAGAGAACTTGTTTGTCTTTAATATCCTTAATATTTAATAAACTCTGTAAGTAAAACGTTAAATAAAACCTAAATTCTTATGCTTAAAGTTTTAACTCTGTAATCACTCATATCTGTGTTCAATGCTCAACTCTACCACTCTTTAATCATGGGATACTGAGCAAATTATAATATCTCAACTCCTCATCTATAAAATGGATATAACAGATCTATGAGACTCAAACCCGTAAATGTAAAGTGCTCAGCACACTGACTAGAATTTGTAGGGGCTCAGTAAATGCTCAATTTTTAAATTATAACATCATCATCATCATTAGAACATTTTTCTGAGAAATACATTGCTTATAAAAGAAATGTGCTTATAACCAAAGAAATGCCACAGCAACAGTTGTCCCACTTCCCATCCCCATCCCCACAACCTCTACCTAAGCCAGACTTTCGTCCCAGCCTGCCTAGATTACTGCAATAGCTTCCTATCTAGTCTATCTTTCCAGTTCATCCTAACTCATTTTTAATCTTCCTAAAATGTGATTTTTACCATAAGCCTCTCAAGGCTCACAAATATCTGATGCTACACTGCCCACTGAACTAAGCGCAGCATCTTCACCTTGAGACCAACCAACCCTTCATACTTTTTAACCCACTACTTTAACATGAAATTCCATTACAGAAAGCTAGGGAGCAGACATGAGAATACTGATTGAATTCAGACTCTCCCTCACAACAATTTTGGAAGTTGGCAGGCATTTTTATTCTTCTTTTCTAGAAACTTGTCCAAGGTTACACAACTTTTAAGTAGCAAGGCAAAGATTCAATTCTGTTCCATCAGAGGAGAGAAGACATAATCTTCTTACAATATAATGCTAATAAATTTGCTTACAGTTCTACAACTTGGAGAGCCACATCTCTGCGCCTTTTATCATTGAGGAAAAGGTTTTCCATCTCTCTAAGATTGTGGTGAATTTTAAGTAGCCTTCAAATATAATTTTTTTTTAACACTGAATTAAATATTCTGGATAGTTATCACTCATTTGATCTCCTAGTTCACAACCACCTATCGGGCTGAGTTTATAGCACCTATCACAATCTTATTTAATAAGTCAATACTCAAAGGTTATTAGCTAAGTAAGATCATAAAGCATATGCACTTACTCCATTACTTCAGAATTTATACTTGACTATTAATTATGGAGTCAATTATCCAATATGACTTTTTAGGCTTTTGATTTTCTTGTTTTAAATATCTATAGTCTTAATATTTCACTTATTACTAGTTTCTCTGCCAGTGAAAATGCAAGGGAAACAAAAACTAAAATTCAGGAAAGTGAAAAAATATTTAGTGGGCAAATACTGTGTGTAAAAGACAGTTTGTTTCTGTTTCTTTTAATAATTCTGGCTTTTGGCACATTTCAACTTTTTATGTTCTGTTCTTCCTTACCACAGGTAATTGGCAGTTAATGTGTTCAAAGTAAACAGTTTTCGGTCTGGTCACATCCCTACTGCTAACTAAAAAAACTGCTTTTAAAAATCTAAATTTAAGAAGCCAAGAACAGCAGTGAGAGATGGCATCATGAGAATAAATTTAAAAATGAATGCGTTTCATGTTTTTTAGTACATTTTTGGAATAGGAAAATAAATGCAGAAAAACTTTCCCACCCATACTGCGATAAGGGACTCTACAAAGTTATTTAAATCTTTTCTTAAGCATGGAAAATTTATTGAGCTCTCTTGGTATATTTGGTGTGTTGGGAACCTGAGTCTATATAAACTTGCCAGCAATTTCTGTAAAAACAGGAAAGGACCCAAGTTCAATTAAAGGATGTCAACCTGAAGAGCTAAAGCACTAAGTAAATAAGTTAGATGTACATAAAAGTCCACGAAGTACATATGGCAAAAAGACAAGCGGAAAGTACTTTAGGTCACCAAATATCATGGCCCAGGTAGTCTACGGAGGTAAGGCAGAATTAGATAGCTTCCCTCTTCTTTGGAAGATAATAGGTTTTATTTGGTTAATGTTAAATACTATTTCTTAGAAGCTTGGGGAGAAATAAGTAAAATGAGTATAATTATATATAAATACATTATCCTTATACAAGGTCTTTCCAGAAAAAGTGCAGCCATTTTTAACATAACAAGAATGGTTTGCATGACACTGATGTAACCTGGAAGCCAAGGAGAAAGGACTAGAATGTGCATGTGTGAACAATGATAACTTCACTGTACTAGCCAGCGGGGGCAGGAGACGCCCTTGAGTGAGCCTGTGTGCTGTGTGGCTGTTGCATTCAAAATGATCGAGTGAGTACAGGAACAAATCTGCATCAGATTTTATGTTAAGCATGAACAATCCTCCACGGAAACTATTTGGATGATTCAGAAGGGCTGTAGCTATGGGCAACTGGTAACTGGCAGCTTCATCATGACAATGCATCCACTCATGCATCACGACTCAGGCAGTTTTTTGGCAAAACATCGAATCACCCAGTTGTCTCAGTCCCTCTACAGCCGGGATTAGACATGTTGTGACTTCTGGCTTTTCCCAAAACTAAAATCATCTTTGAAAGAGAAGAGATTTCAGACCGTCTGTGAGATTCATGAAAATATGACGAGGTAGCTGATGGCGACTAGGAGAACTGTGTGAGGTCCCAAGGTGCCTGCTTTGATGGGGAATAAGGCGTCATTGCCCTATGTACAATGTTTCTTACATCTTCTTTAATAAATGCCACTATTTTTCATATCACATGGCTGGATACTTTCTGGACAAACCTTGTTTCTCCAAAGTATCTGTCTACTTGGAATAAATTACACACAGCCACATCAATATAAAGAAAAACCCAAATAGAGTACAGATGTTCTTAGTGGTGTTAGGATATTGAAGGCACACAAATCTCAAGATTTTTTCCAAAGAGATGTTAAGTCTATATTACAATTCAAAGTTTTACACTATTTATAATGGTGTTTATAAATATATATACATGTAATTACTCTGATTTTTAGTGGTGGGATGTTCTACAATATGCTTTTCTGACATGTATTTGCAAATCTTAAAAAGGTACCAGTTAAACTCAGGTATGTGACCTTAAGTTGTGATTCTAACTGAACTAACCCTTACCACAGGTTTGACTTTAGTTTCAGTTCAACCAATTGAAATATAAAATTCAGAGAAAGAAAAATTATGGTTGCCAACTTATTGAATAGTTAAATCACCTGGAATCTCTTCATAATGTATAGAACATTAGAGAATCAACAGAAGACAAAGACATAATTTGCTTCCTCCAAACTCCAGTATAATTCAATTTAATGTATTTTAGAAGGCAGGTTGTAATTGTTCTCATCATCCCTTCCATTTCATTTCCAATTAACCTTAGGTCAAGCTATCATAGTCAAGCTATTATAAGAACCTTCCAAGTAGACAACCACCTCCTTTCAAATAAGAGTACCCTCACCCATACAAATCCTTCCTTTATCCATTCTCAGAGCATGTCTTAACCATGTGCAAACTTAATCCTGCCTAGTAGATGTGGTGCTTCTCCTGGATCTACAATTGATTAGTTATATAATCTTTAAGAAATAGTTTATGTTTCAGACTTCGCCTTCAGTAATTTAAAGCAGGAGTGGGATTACATAAACTGTAAAGGTTTCATCAATTCTTTTTTTCCTTTTTAAAATATTTTATTTATTTATTTTGGGGGAAAGGAGGAGAGAGAGAGAGAGAGAGAGAGAGAGAGAGAGAGCGAGAGAGAGAGAGAGAGAGAAAGAGAAACATTGATGTGAGAAACATCCACTGGCTGCATCCTGCACACACCCCGGCCGTGGACCAAAGAGCAACCCAGACATGTGCCCTGATAACTGATCCAGTGACGTTTCACTTTGAGGAATGATGCCCCACCAACTGAGCTGGGCTGGGCTTATCAGTTCTTCTTTTAAAAAACCCCCAAACCCTGTCCTTTGTAGACTATCATAGAGAATTCATTAATTTTTTTTTAAACACAATCATTCTTCAATTTTGTACTTCAAAAGGCCATAAATGTAAACATGATACAGAAAAAAAGAACAATTCAATAAAGATCACTTAACTTATATTATATTTTATTGCTACACTAACATTACCTAACAGTGACTCTCAAATATCTTGAATTCTTTTGGACTTTTTCTTCATTTGTAAAATATAGCTCTAGATTCAAAGATCGCTAATATCTCTGACAACTTACAAAAAATCACTATGATTATACAGATTAAGCCAGCATAAAATCCAGAATCACATTACTAGTTCTTAGGGAAACCATGTTTGCTGACAATGGTCTATAGCTGTGAGGAAAAAGAACGTTACATCATAAAAAGAAATTCCTACCTGATAGAAGTAAGGGGTCCTTATCTAAAGACTTCCTAACATGATCAGATTCACCAGTCAATGAGCTTTCATCAATTTTAAGATCATTTCCTTGAATAAGTATGCCATCAGCTGGAAGAAGATCACCTAAAACAAAAAGCAATAATATGCCAAATTGTGAACAAGATTACAATTTTACATCCAGTGTCATATCTATTCTCTTTTTTACTTACCATATTTCACTTGAGCAATATCTCCAACAGTAATGTCAGCCACAGGTATCTGAATGACCTGACCACCCCTGATGACTGTGAACTTCTGTTCTTGTTCAATTCGACTCTGCAAACCTCTAAACTGTTTTTCCTTACTCCAGTCATTGAAAGCTGTCACTAATACCACACATACTACTGACAAGAGAATCGCAGCTCCTTCAATCCAACCAGTTTCACCTTCACCTTCTTCTTCTCCAACAGAAACTTCTCCACAAACTATTTGGAAAGAAAAGAAAATGCTTATCAAAATGGATTTTGAATTGATGGCAAAAGACATGTAATAAGTTAATTATTATCTTTATATACCTAGTTAATTTTACTTATAGCTCTAAACACCTCACTGAACTCAAAGCACTCCATAATAACAAAAGTGCTTACTATGTCAAGTCCAAGTTGCCTTATTATAAAGATTCCCAACCTCAGGACAGGGAGGCACTCTAGGACTGGAGAAAATTAAATTCTAATCCTAATGCAAGTAAGTTACTTATTTCTGACACCTGGTTTCTTCATATGTCAAATTAGGATACCACCACCTATCCTACAGTGTTGCCATGAGGATTCAATGAGGGACATTTGTAAAGTAACTAGAGCAGTGGCTGAGACATCGTTTCACACTCAAACAATGGTTAATTACATATGGTAAGCAAGGCACTCATGGAAAGTATTATGTGCTTTCCATGAATCATGCTTATTTACTATATTAATTTCACTGAAGTATGATTAAATGTTGGCTTTCCTAACATGAAAAGTGTTACTCATTAATTTAACTATTTGAGCACCTAACTAGGTGCCAGACACCATTTTGGGAGCTAGGGATGCAACAGTGATCAATACACACAAATTCCCTTTCCTCAAAGAACCCATCCTTTGATCGGCAGGTGCAGATGAAGTATACAGAATTCAGATAATAAAACACAAGTGATTAATATCAGATATTTTAAGTGCCATGAAGCAAATAAAACATGATGGTGTGCATGCAAATGAAGAACAAGAGCTAAGTGCAGCTCCATGAATAGAGAAGGCTCCTCTGAAGCGTCCATGGCACCTGAGCTAGGCCGCATGATAAACAGGAACTAAGCACATAGCTCTCTCTACGGGAACAGCATTCCAGGGACAGTACAAAGGCTCTACGGCAAAAAAAAAAATTAGCAAAAAGATAGAAGAGGGAAAAAAACAAGGAAAAACTAAACCTGTAGATTCAATTAATGGTGAAGAAATAATAACAGAATCGTGCTTTTTCAACTTTGGGATGTAATTTATTTGTGAGTCTAAAATAAATTCACTGGGTCATGACCAGCATTTTGAAAAATAGAAAGAATATACATGTAGTAAAGGTACATATTGTTTCTTAACAGCTTACTTTGGTTACTTATAAATTCACATGGAGGTATATGTTCTTCTGCATTCCTATATAAAGTTCTTTCTTATTGAGGGTTGAGCTGAAATCTTTTAAAGTCAACGGTTCTCTTAGGACAGGCAAAGCAAGAAAAAAGGATGATTCAAAAGAAAACAGTAAGTAAATGAAAGACACTAGAAATGATTAAAGCATATTCCAGAATAGTGAGCATGAACTGAAGAGAGAATAGAGGTGCCAGGGTACTGAATAGATTAATCTGGGATAGTTAAGGACAGATGAAGGGAGAGAAGACAGAGAGGCTAGATTAAGACCAACTGGGGATGAAATAGAAAGAAAGATGTAAACATTCACAAAAAATTTGCCTCATATTTCATGAATGTGTAGCGAAATTTTCCGAAGACTGAATTAGATGTGCTAATATGATACAATGAATACAGGAGGAGGTAGATTGTGAGTCTCTTTAAGGGGCCTGATGACGCTGTCGACTATAGATTATCTTCCCAGTTGGATCTAATACCAGTATCTGCTTAAGCAAATTTGGGAAAGGGTCTGCCACTACAGCCTACGAATTCCAAGTCCATAAAAATTTGTTCTGACCTTATTAGGAACAAAATCCACTCCCATTGAAAATATTTTCCTTTAGTTTTCTTACAGTCTTCAGAAAAAAAGTTAAAAGTAAAAAATTTTTAATAATCTGCTAACTCACTGAATTCTAGAATACCAATTCCCAGTATTCTATAGTGACAGTTGGGTAAACTATACATGCATGATTTTAGCCATATGTTGCTAAACATGGTATAATCCTTTTCAAATAAAGACACATTTACAAATCCTCGCACCTACCTATTCATTCACACATACATGAGCACACAAAGACACATTTACACATAACCACTTTTAAAATATGGGAGGATATAGAGCAAATTGATACAGCAGTAATCTTTAAGAAGCAGAATTTTCAGTGAGCATTAATTCCTATGAATTGTCATTGCCCCCTACTTCTGTAAGAAGGGGGCTATATTTTATTGTATTATTTAATAAAAATAAACAAAAGT
Organism: Furipterus horrens; assembly: GCF_987537825.1. NCBI lineage: Eukaryota > Metazoa > Chordata > Mammalia > Chiroptera > Furipteridae > Furipterus > Furipterus horrens. Next base: position 107,747,370 of record NW_028327174.1, on the reverse strand, counting down.
TTTTAAAATAAAAAGTTTTAAAAATAATTTGGCTTAAAACTGACAAGAACATTGCCTAAATCCTTTCTCAGCTACATCAGCTATTCTTAACCACAAGCAGTTTTGCCCCCTTTGGGATAATGGGCAATGCCTGGACTCCCTTTTGATTGCACCACCTGGGGAGGTGGTAGCGTGAACATGGAAACAAAGAATGTTTCAGTGCAAAATGCCAACATTGTTGCTCCTGAGAAACCCTTATCTACACTGATCTCACACAAACTGGCTCATTCTGTGACCAACTTTCTTTAAGGGAAAAAAAAAAATTCAAACGAGCTCTAAGTATACCTTTGAAGGAATTACTTGAAATGATTACCTAAGCCAACTTTTAGAGTTAGCAAGTATCTAGTTAAGTCTTCATAACTTGAAAGGCATAAGAATGAAGCTTTCAAGAACAAAAATATTTGGTGAATCACTCTTCCGATATATAAAATATTATTGGTTTACTTAATAGCTACTTAAACATACTGATCAAAACCCAAGCTATATTTCCTAGCAGTTACAGAATGCACTGTCTGAAATACACATTTTAAATACCTTTTTTAAAAGAAGAGTAAGAAACTTAAAAGGGAAATGAAAGCCATAGAAAGGTGGGAGAAAAACAAAACTTTTTCCAGCTATAACTTAAAGCATTACAGGTCTACCGTTCTATAATGTATTTTTCCACTTGGTCAGGATACTTTATACTAGAATGGCAGGGAAATTACCTAAATAATGTACACAACTGTGGGGAAAAGACAGACATGGGGAGATGTGGGAAGCAGACAGGTTTGGTTTAAGAGGCTCTGACTGCTGTGCGGAGCAGCCCCCAGCTGGGCCCTTAGCTGGCAGGTTGTCTCCCAGGCCTGCTCTGAATCCCACCCTCTGGGGGATTTTAAAGATACAATAGAAATCCAAAGTGACTTTTAAGGAAAAGGGAACCTGCTCTGTTTTTCTCTGTAAAGCCTCAAATCCTTGTCAGTAAAATGTGAAGAACAGGACGATTTAAGTAAGAGGAAGAGCTTTTGACCTTGTGTAAAATACCTGGATGTTTCAACCCTGTATTGAGCTGCACTTCCCTTTCACTCCCTACCATTTGGGGAAGTGCTGCATATTTTCCTTAATTACTTCTGCATGTGTAAAGTGGATAAAAACCCTGGCTAATAAAGAAACAAGGGCAATTTTCCACCAGAGAAAACCCCCTCCCTTCTTTCCTCAGATGGAGAGTGTCTGAGTAGTTTCTTCATCCACTCCGAGGGACCCAGAGTTTCTCTCACATAACAATACTTAAAAAAACTTCAAAAGTAATAGTTTGGGGAAGATAATCTAGCTTTCATAATGATTTTCCAAAAGATTTTAAAAAAATACCCAAAGGAAAAAATTTTTCACAGTAGTGTTCTAAAAACCTAAAACCAGTGATGGCACAGATCACATCATAGTCTGCATATAAGGGCAGGTTATTTAACCTCTGTGTCTCACTGTAAAATGGAGGTGACAACTATCTATATCAAAGGGTTGTTGTGAAAATTATCTGAGGTAATATATTTAAAGAACTACTAAAGGCACTATTGGAATGGTGTCTAGTACATAGCAAAGAATCAGTAAATGCTGGTCTGCTGTTATTATTATGTATTAGATAAGCTGAACTTAAGCATCAAACATAAAAGTCTTTTTCCTCCCCAATTTACTTACGTGCATTATCCCCTTCTGGAGGTTGATAAAAAGAAAGGCCCAATGATACTATGGCTGCAATTTCTAATATAATTAAAGTGACATCTTGTAATGCTTCCCATACTAACTGAAGAAAGGTTTTTGGCTTTTTAGGAGGTATAAAATTCTTTCCAAATGCTGCTTCTCTTCTTTCTATATCTGCAGGGTTTCCACTTAAACCTAATAAAAAGAAAGAAAATTTCAGTGAATGGTTTAACTACTTACAAATGAAAATATCTCTTTTATTAAAAAACACATTCATTCTTTACACTTTGGATTCCAATTCATAAGACCCTATCAGAATGATTTATTTTTGTGCATTAGTCATGTTCAAAATTTAAATCACTGCAAACATGTGCAGTGCTTTAAAATAACATTTAAAGTAGATAACTCAACATTAGATTAAGAATTTTCACTTTTCTAAACTGCTTATTTTTTACCATACTATCTTATTTAAACTTGAAACTGCTAGAAACCAGAACTGATATGACACTTTGATCATTTTTATATTGGAATTAAACATTTCCATGACCTTTACTTATGATGTTTTCCCTCCAAAAATGGGGAACTTCATAAAGATATTTATTTTGCTTTACTTATTGCATCTAGGTTAACTTAATCAGTGAACACCTTTGATTTCACTTGTATATAGTGAAGAACAATGAAAAGTTTATATATCACAAGCTCTAACACTTCTCTTACCAAAATGTCTGTGATATTTGGATAAAAGATTTGCAAGTCACACACACACACACACACACACACACACACACACACACACACACACACAGACTTAGAGAGACCCTTAGGATTTATTTTCAGTTGAAGAAATATTGATTGACTGCGCCTACTGTCCCTGTAAGGGAAATATTATTATGCCTAGAGCATGGAATTAGAATGCTATGAGGGAAGAGGTCAAAAAAAAAAGAGTTGGATGATCATCAATTTTGCCTTTCCTCTAACCTATTAAACAAATCCTCTCATTTAACCTGTTGATCCTATCAAATCTAGATATATCCAAATTTACTAATGTAAAGCATGTACACATGTACATTATTGTGGGGTATGAGGGGAGCAGAGATACCAGGGTGCTATGATTTTTAATTTATCATCACAAATTTATATTTATAATTAATTCAATTAACTTCAGCTCTCTCTCTCTCTTTTCTTGTTTGGCAAGAGCTCATTATAAGAGAACATCAAAGGAGGAAGCCAGGAAAACAGCAAGTTACTGGAAGGCTCTGGGCTTTAAGTATTTTAGCCAGTAATCTCAATACAGAGGCAGGCGGAGAGTAGGAGAGAACAAAGAAAGTACATTGTTAGAATACAAATGAGAAATAAATATGTAGATTATAAAGTAATCATTTACTTTGTTAATGGTACCAAAAATACTACAAGCAGCCCCAGTTTTCACTGGCAGCCCTTGTGAAGTTGGTCCACACTGGGCACTTCAAAAAGATATTACATTTCTGATGACTAAAGTCATCAGCTGAAAGCTTCCACAGGGCTCTAAGCTTTGAGAAAGAGTCAATGGAGAGAAAGGCAATGAAAGACTAGCAACTGTTATCAGGGGAAAGGCAGTAGGAGAGAAGAAACTTGCAAATTATAATTCAGAATCCACACAAGTTTCTTCAGACTAGAGTGATGCTGCTCAGTCACACCTGGCTGCAAACAGTTAACACTGGCCCATGGTTTAATTGGAGAACAGGAAAATCAATGCAGTGAGCTTTTCCACAAAACAAAAGTTATTTGTTTTAAAGAACTACACTCTGAGATGCCGTTCTGAGATTATGTTCTTGCTGCTCTTCAAATTAAATGTCCTTTCTTTTATGAAAGGATGATATTAGATAGTGGGTAAGTTTGCTTTATATTTTAATGCCTTTCCTAGCAAAAATAAAAGACATCTATTTCTCCTCATCAGTCTTCAGTGTTTTCCAAAAACTTCGTTTGAAGATATTGCTATGTTCTATCAGTTTAGCTCACTTCACAGAACCCACCATTAATACATATACAACACCAGGTAGTTTTAAATATCACCACTGTAAAAATAAAAATAATTCATCAGAATGTATATTGGTTATAGGAGGAGCCAATATTGTATGTTAATGCTGAAAAGAACAGCAATAAAGTTAAAGATAGCTTAAACATGCACCCTGGAAAAATTTTGGGAATGAAAAAAAAGCATCTGGTCCTACAGGTTATTATCATTTGTCCATAATACCATCATACATACAATCACACATGTAGGTCACTACACCAATTAAATTGTCTGGTTTAGGAATTAGAAGACCTAAGTTCCAGTTCACTTAGTGAAATACTGTGTAAGTCACTTAAACTCTTTGGGGGTTGAGGGAGAGCATTATTATTTGTTGATATAACTAATAAGATTGTTTTGAAGGAGTAAAGGAAAAAGTGAGCAGTATGTAAATCATAAATGACACAGGGTAACCGTTATGAGTTAAGAAAAAGAGAAGACAAGTTACAAAATGAGCACTATAGGTTTCAACTCCATTTGGGAGCAATTCATTTCTATTTATATAAAATAATAAACTTACATAATCTAAATATAATGGAGTTAAGTGTTTTGTAACAATTGTCAACAGCTATTTATTGGACACCTACTACTTCCAAGGACATGCTGAAGGATTAGTACGAACAACCTAAGTCCTACATTCAGCAAGATTATATTACATCATATTACATTACATTATACCAGAGGAATACAAATAAAGATAATTAAAATAACATGGAGAGGACTGGCATTTATTCTAAGTACAATGAAAATCATAAGAACCTCATTTAAATAGTTGTGTGAAGAGTGCAAGAGTGGAGGAAAAAGACCAGTTGGGAGGCTACTGAGTACAAAGTAAGAGATGATGGTTGCTTGCATCTGGATTTTAGAAGTAGAGGCAGAGTGACTGGATCTGCCAAGTATCTTGCAAAGAGATCAGACAACATTTGTGGAAGGATAGGGTGTAAATGAAAGGAAAAGAGAATAAAGAATGTAATCTAGATTTTTTTTGTCCATGCATTTAAATGGATGGATGATAGAGACATTTACGGAGAAAGAGCAGACCTTGCAAATTGCAAAATTGGGTGGAAAAGGGGAAGCAGAAGTTAAGGGGTCTCTTCTACAAGTTTATATATGAGATGCCCATTAAACAAACAAGTGAAGCTGTCTAGTAGACAGCTGGCTATCCATATTTGAAACTCAGGGAGAGAGCTGAACCAGTCATCAATATACAGATGATTCTGATGCCATGGGCCCAGTAAGAGCTCCTGGAAAGCCAGAGTAAGTAGATAAGAAGGGAGCAAGACTGAGACAAGAGTCTTGGAATAATCCAACATTTGACAGAGAAAAAGAAGCAAAAAGCAACTAAGAAGAAACAAAGGTGGGGAAGGGTGTCATGATGCATAAGCTGGTTCATGAAATACTAGGGAAGTATAGAAAATAAGTTTTTCAAAAGTAAAAGATAATGCAGCTGACTATATCAATGGTGTTACAAAGGCCGGGTAAAATGAAGACAGAGAATAGACAGCTGGCTCTCACTAGAAGGATGCTGGTGACCTTGATAAGAAATCTTCCAGTGCAGTGGTATGTAAAGGAAGTCTGATAAGAAAGAATTGAACAAATAATGGGAATGAGTAAGTGGAAACAATAGGTACCGATAACTTTTTCCAGGAGTATGATGCAACAGGGAAAAATAAAGCAGTAAAGGTGAACTGAAATGGGTAAATACAACCTATTTTGCTTTTTTAAATGATGGATATTAAGGCAGGTTGTTTACACACAGAAATGATCAAGTAGAGACACTGATGATGCAGGAGACACAGACTAATGCTTGAGGAAAGCCTTTAATGCAGGGAATGGGTGTCAGTCTATTCTAGATGCAGGAAGAGGTTTCCACTGTGAGGAGAGAGAAAGCAAAGTTTGTGGGGAAGAGATATAGCTAAGCCGGTGGAATTGGTAATGAGACTATGGTCTGAGTTATAAAAATAGAGTCGGTATGATACAAAATCATTAAGGACAACTATGAATAAATGTAACTAGAAATCCTCTGCCTAATCCCGTTGACCTGATTGATTGTGGTGCTAGTGGCAACGAGGCCAAGGGCAGGCATTGCATTAACCTCCTTACGGCCCAGTTAGCTTCACAAAAAAAAACAAAACAAAACAAAACAAAAAAAAAACAAAAACAACCATCAAGAGCAGCCTCAGAACTATATACTTTTGGGTTCTAAATTCACCATTGTGGAAAGTTAAAAAAAAAAAAAAAAAGCCTATATTCTATAAATACATAATGGCTTACAAGTATTGTTATGTACTTGAAAAGAACATATGAATAAAATGCAAATTATACCAATAGCTTAATGTTTTACAAGAAAATGTAGCAACCCAACTTCTGGGACTAATAAAATGATGTCTCAATTTATGAAATGAAGTAGGGAGAGTACCGGAATGTAGTAAGCAGGTAGCTTGAATTGAAAATCATGGCTAATACACAGCACATTCTACAGTCTTAACAAATTCTGTATTTGAAATAATGTCGTATTTGTATGTATGCACATGTATGAGTGTCTGTGTGTGCTGGGACAGTGGCGGTGGCAGCAGCCACCCTGACTTCTCTAGATGAGGGCCACAGGAAAACACGCAGACTTAGAAAGCATGTAAAAATCTTTTTTGTGTGTGCATTTTTCTTGGGAAACAGACTAATCCTCCCATGATAATTCCCTATTTCAAAAGACAACACCCCCCTGCCCCACACCTTTCCCATTTCAGAGCCACTGGTCTAAAGCCAAACTTACACACTTATTCCCAAATGCCTACCTACCACAAGCTAGGCACTGTGACAGGCACTATGCTTACACAGGAAAATGAGTCAGACAGGATGCCTTTCTTTGACACTTGCCCTCATGGAACTCAAGAGTTTGGTGAGGCAGATTGGCAAGTAACCAGTTAATCACAACCCAGAGAGTTAAGTATTAGTATGGAAGTGGTGAGGATGGTATGAGAGAGTACAGGGGGAGCTGGAATCCAAATTATAGGAGATTGGGGTGGATAAGGGAATTCTAAGATATCTTAATTTGAGATCTTAAGAATGATTAAGAGGTAAAACAGTCATAGAAAGGATGAGTTAAAATATTTTAGATGAAGAGATTAGTATATTATGTAAGAAGCCCAGAAACAAAGGTGACCTTGGCACAATAATATTTAAGAAAACTGAAAATATTGCTACACCCAAACATTGAGGAACACAGTTGGAAAGAGGAGGTAATCAGGAGCCAGATCCCACAGAGATTTATTAAGCTAAGTGAGAAGTCTGAACTTCATTCTAAGGGCAATCTGAAACCACTGCCAGCTTTAAGCAGGAAAGTGACAGACAGCATAAAGGGAGACAGAAAAGACACCATTTAGTATGCTGTTACCTGAATTACCACAACAGAACACAGTGGCCACAACAGGGTAATGGGATGTAGAGAAGCAGACACCCTTGACTTAAGATAAACTTGGGAGCTGGAATTTTCAAGTCTTGTTGACAAAGTGAATAGGAGTGGTGTGAAAGATGCCTGTTAGAAGTCAAGAGGCCACCTCACAAGGTGGATAACTGTTCACTAGAAAGGGGAAAAAGAAAAGTATGCTTTCAAACCAGAAAGTTTGAGACAATAAAGATGTCTAAAAAAGAATCAGGCTTTCAGCCTCTTAGCTTGAGATAAATGCTTAGAAGGTAGCTACAGATATGGGAATCACATCAAAATGATATGTGAAGTATTAGGAGTGGATGGCATCACGCAGTAAATATATGTAGATAAAGAGAAGCGTGTATAGATGAAAAGAACCTGAGGCTTGCCAACAGCTAAAGAAAAGCATAGGAGCTAATGAGACTTGGAGAAAGAAAAACCCTAAGAGAATAAGGATATGAAAGCTGGAACGAAATATTGTGAGAAGGAAATAGGTGCATTTTTCTGATAAAGCTGATCTTTAAAACACTAATAAAACTATGCTGCTTCAGGATCTATCAAGCACAACTTTATAAAACAATATTGTGCTACAAAGTTAGAGGAATAGTCAAGTGTTAAAACTATCTTCAAGAAATTCATAAGGAATGCCATCTAAATGACCTGAATTATAATATAATTCTCTATTTTTATTACAGCAGCAATAAATTTCTAGGACAAGGTACAGAATCATTAACATAAAACTCTTGTTAGTACCTCTGTACATGTATTAAAGCATATATGGCTGCCATGCCCTAACCAAGCAAATCCTTGCTGAGTGTCTGAAGGGCTGTGCCGACCTGTATAACCAAGCACACACATCAGGGCATCTGAGTGTTCCTGTAGTAGCCAGTAAGTTAATGATGACTTACTCTGGGCAAAGGGCTGATTTTCTGAGAGAGTTAAAACAGATTTTCATGGGCGGATATTAGTTTCATTTATTACACCATGAAGACATGGTCAAACACACCATTACTAATGGCCTTACTTACAAACCACCATCTGAAGCATTACGGAAACCTTAGTCAGCGAGGGACAACTGCTATTGACTCTACTCTGATTTCTACCACATAGCTTTTGTTTCTTTCTACCACTGTTTCCCTTTATTTCCTTTGCTTTTTTCTCTTCTACCTAATTTTAGCAACCATCATTTAAAACCTTAGTGTCTTATTGCTTTCTACCTTTTACAAGTCCATGAAGCCAATGCTTCATACAGAATACCACTCAGTACCTCTTTTTAATTTTTATGAATTCATTTCTACCCTTTGTTTAATGCAGTACAATTGAATGATAAACATTCTAGAAATCTTATCATTAGGAAGTCTATTCTGTCATTCAATATAAAATAAATATGAATAATACAAATTAAAATGGAAAAGATACCAAAAGCTAGTGTAAAAATAAAAGGATTAAGAAATATGATTCAGGATAGGACCCAAAAAGCAACAGCGATTAAGAAATATGATTAAGGATAGAAATAAGAAATACAGGAAAACAAAGATACAGAAGAAAAACCTGTAATCATAATTTCATGCAATTAAGACTATATAAGCAGATTATTAGACATAAAGTACATTCTTGGTTTCTGAGGACCAGATATGAGGAGGGACCAAAAAACCCCTGATACTTATTTATAAAAAATTGTGTATTCATTCTTCCATGTTTAAAAAGTCACTTTCAAAGTACTCTCCATTTGATGCAATGCATCTATACAGACGTTTTTTCCACTGCTCAAGACAGGTTTTGCACAAGTCAATTTTGATGCCTTTTAATGCTTCTGCCCTTTGTCTCACCTCTTCCACAATGGGAAAATGTTTCCCTTTAAGGACTTTTATGTGTTGTTATTATTATTATTTGCTGCCCTGGATGAAAAAAGTCATTTGGGGTGAAATCTGGTGAATAGAAACAGTGGGGCATGAGGGTCATGCCTTTTTTGGTAAAAAACTGCTTAACACGCAGCATGGTATACGCAGGTGTGCTTGTAAATCACCCATCATGAAATGGGCAAATGCGTTGAAAGCCTTCAAAAAAAAAAAAAAAAAATTCACTGAAACTGAATACACTCTCTCAAAACAACGCGAGCTGGTACAATGATACACATGGGGTCCTAGAGCACTTACCAAGCAGGGGAAGCCTGTACTACAAGGGGCCTGCCCTCCAGATGATAATTGGTTTTGTGGGGGCCCCCCCTGTAGGTGCTTGCTCTAACAAAAAAAGCTAAAAATACAAAGTTAACAAGTCTCAATTCCTGTCAGCCCTGAAATTTATAGTTCTAATCCTTTAAAAGTAAAACTGTTTAATCAGAACCACTGGGAAGTTTTCAATTTGGAAATCACATCTGGCTCAAAACAACTACATATTGATCAGGACACAAACAGCAGGCTTCAAATCAAGTTAAAGGGCTACTCTGCTAGAAAACAAGCAATAAATCAGCAGGCTAAATGAGGGAGCACATGAATATTGTACAACTTCCTAAATAAGGCATATATATTTTAAAAACGGATTGACAAATAGAATCTTAAAATCAAAAATTTTTTTCTATCATATAATTCTTGCCATCAGAAAATACTGTTGAGAGAACACAGGTAACTCTTCCCCAATATTGTTAACTCTTTTGCAAGGTATATGAGCAGAACTTGTGTAACAGAAGTACAATATAGTGCTTAAAAGCATATTCTCTGTAGCCAGAATGTCAAGGTATGAATCTCTGCTCTAGGCTTATGAAATGTGAGACTTGAGGGGAGTCACCTAACCTTTTTGTGTTGTGCATCATTTGACTGTAACAACAGGGTAAGGTTGTTGTGAGGAGAAAATGAGTTAATATTTGTAGGTGCTAACAACCAAACAGCATTATGTATTATCTATCATTTTTGTTGTTGCTCTTCGTAAGAATGTCTTAAGTTGTTCCTCCAGACTTCATAGCAATCTAGTATGACAACCCCAATTATTCCTTCTCCACTCATTTTTCTCTAAAGCACGTATCACTAGCACACTACACATTTCATATAGTTCTCTTGTGAATTTGTCTGCCTTATGCAAAAATAAGACAGGAATTTTTTTTTCATTAATGAATGAATGCTCAGTCTAGAAACAGTACCTGCCACATAACCGATACCTAATGAATATAATATCCCAGCAATTTAAAAATGCACATATTCTTACATTTTATTAACATCTCTGAAATTGGGATGTAATTTAATTATACACTGTAATTACCTTACAATTAAAACTGCCAACATTAAATCTTTTTTCAGGGGGCAGATAAAATTGGACAATTAACAACCTAGATCTAATAAAAAAATGCATCAAGAAATGAATTAATAAATGAAAGAATTAAAAAGAAAGATAAACTTCAATTTTACCTAACAAAAATTCATGTGCTTTGAAGAATCATTTTAATCTTAACTTTCCTTGACTATAAGTAAGTTATACTAACAAAAAAGTACTTGGGATCTAGACCATTTTGGGGGTGGGGGGGCAGATAAACTCCTAGCAGATTATCCCTGATGGCAATTCATTTATCATTTGCCAAGCTGATCAGTGATAAAATGCTCATTAGCTTTCTGAGTGAAATAGTTCTAAATTAAACTAAAACTATTTCTTTAGAAATAATACTCTTGTCAGGCAGCTGCTGTTCTTATTCTTACAACTGTAAATACAAATATAATGTTTAAAAGGGCCCTTTTCACATTCTGTAAAAATATTTCAAAGTGACAAAGTATATATAAAGTGAAAACAAGAGTTTGCACAAATGTTAACAAACATTAAATTCAGAATACTAGGAAAATGAACAAAAATTTTCTAAGAATAAGAGAAAATAGTTGCACATATTTATTTAATAGCATAAAGCAGCAACAATGCACATAAAATTTTGAGAGTTAAGTGACAATATCTAGAGATTACTCAGAGTTTCCATCACGTCGTCAAAGTGGAATATAAACCATCCCCTCACCACATTTAAAAAATGTACCAGGATGCAAAATTTTCAGTTAACTTAATAAACTTGACTATTAAATCAAAATCAATTTAAGGAGTACTGCCCAAAATAGCACTAAAGAAACTCCAGTGCAAATTAATGAAAAATCTGTCTATAAAAACGAGAATACATCATGGAGGAGTAGTTGATTATTAGAAGACAGGATTTTAATTAATAGCAGAGGACTACAAAAATATGTTTGGGGAAAGTGCAGTTAAGTATAGATTTAAAACTGAAGTTCATTATCATTTTTATGAACAAACCATGTTGTTATATCAAGGGCTTTTTAATGTTGATGTGGCCTATCAATTTGGCGATCATGAAACATCCAACAATTAGGTTTTAAATACAATAAATATATATGGTTGAATTAATGAATGAGAATAGTGTATTACATGCAAATCCCTGAGGCGATCTAAAGTTAGCTAACATTTCAAAGTGGGTCTGCATAATGAACTCCAAATTTTGTCAAATTACTATCTGTTAATAGCCATGGGTCTGTTCCTGATACCCCGAATTTACATCAACAACAGGAATTTACTTTAAGATGTTACATTTAAAAAATAGATTTAAAAAATAATTTAATTAAAATTTAAAATTCTTTAACAATTTAAAAAATAATTTTTTGGCATTATTTAAAATTTTCTCACAAGTAGCATGGCATATGATGTTTCATAAAAAATGTTAAGAAAAACACTTCTCCCTAATTTCTCTAGAATTGGCTTTGCAATATATACTAACAGTTTCAGCATTAACAATTTCCCACTCACTAAAATAAAACTGTAGTTGCCAAATATCCATCCTCATGTACTCTTCCCCCTCCTTTGCAATTTGAAAATATCTAACATTAATTTTATGTCCAACATGATCAATGTAGAGAAGACCATCCTTCTCAAACCATTTCAAAGACCACAATGCAATGAAGTTATAATGAATTTTCCTGTCTTGAGTCTCAAAAAGAAATTTACCACAAACCAAGAATGAAACCAAAGGAGACTAAACACAATTCTAAGATTGAAAACTGTCTTTAATCAAAGGAAATGTCTGTCAGGTCAAAAACTGCCATCTGATCTACTCCATTTGCTTTAGGACCAAATGAACTAATTATTAAAGTTCGGTTGAAATCAACTTGGTCAGCTACTGGCAATGACAACCATTTTAAGTCACCTGGCAAAATGAAGAATAGTGAACAGGGTTTATTTCCACTGAATGCCCTGAGGGCTACCAAGCCTGTTTCCATACTATTAGCTCAAAGGGAAAGACAATCTTGCTATCATAAACAAGCAGCAATAATACGTACAACAGTACAAAATATTTTTTCTCATCAACCAAATAAGTATAAATTAACTTGCAACATTATTTCTTGATCTAAAGTTACTTTAACAGCACCAATCTAATAGTTAACACACCTATAATGTCACTAAAACTATGGCATAATCATACAAATAGCCAAGATAATATAAGCATGATCAATATAAGCAAGTATACAGTATTCTTCACACAAACAACTACAAATCAAATGTAATAAAACTCACCTTCATTGGGAGATGTTTTCAACCTGGTGCAAATTCCATAGACGTCTCCATAGCTTTCCTGTATTTTTCGTAATGCATCTGTAGACCTGAGCTCCATGAGAGCCCGCAGTTCTGCGAGCGTAATTCCAAAGTCTCCATCATGATTAACCTCCTTCATAGCGTTTTTCACTCCACTATATGACACGGAGTTGTTTGCCATGTCGCCCATTACAAGTATAATTTTTTAGGAGGAAAATGTTTCCCAAAAAATTCTTATTTTCACTAGATATATTTCCAAGATGAAAATCTTTTAAATATGAAAATCTTTCTTAAAGCAAACACTCATTGTACGACTTTGTAAAGCAGCATTAGCATTTCCCAGAGAAGAATCTTGACCTTTGGCCCATGACTAGTTTCTTCACATCAATCATGAGATGTCCACATCTGTAAGAAGAAAATATAGGTTACTAAAATCCTTCTTAGAGTATTGTGAATGTAAATAAATGTCATCAGGTAAGCTAATCAAAGCATATCACTTAATCATAAACATATTTTAACTGCAATCTCTTTCCTTTAAAATGCTTTGCATGATAGAAGATCAAAGTATAACTCCTAAATAAAATTGTACATCACAGGACTAAATAAACCTTCACTTCACAACTGAATTTCATGGTTCATTCAGTATTACTGTTAACAGTTATCATTAACTATTTATGTTCCAAACATTATGCTAGTTGCTTTAATTTCGTTCTCTCATTTAATCATCACAATTTAATTCCATCAGCTGTTATTATTCATTACTTTTCATTATTATTAAATCCTCACCCAATGATATGCTTTTATTGACTTGAGAGAAAGAGAAACATCGATCAATTACTTCCTATATGCACCCTAACTGGGAATTGAACCCAAAAACTGCTCTAGAGTATGGGATGACGCCCAACCAACTAAGCCACCTGGCTAGGGCTACTCAGTACTCTTTAAGAAGAGGGAGCCTCAAAGAAAGCAAGAGGTTTCTGCACAGCTAATAAATGCCTGAAACGGATGAGCTGGGATGTCTCTAAGCCCATGTTTTTTCCAATTCACAGATCTCTCTTTCCAAACATTTCATATGGAACAGCCACTGAAAAGGCAAAAAGCAAAACAAACGCTGTAATATGCTTTTCTGCAATTCTCCTTGGCCACTGACACCACCATATTTTAGCTTCCTAAAATTATCTTCCACCATTATTTTTGTCACATGTCACTACCTCTGGTCTTCCCTAGACCAGGTATCTAAAGAAATTCTCAATTCCCTAGTCACTCTTTACTGATTGTTACTCTATATTCTTTGCTGGCACTTAGTATTATTTGAAATTACCTTGTTCATTTATTGATTTGGGGGGAGGGATCTTCTTCCATCTACAGTCTTAGTTCTGAAGATAGTGTCTGTCTATTACTATATCCTGAGAACCCAGAACTGTGCCAGGCACATGGCAGACATTCAATAAGCATTTCAGGAAAGAAGGGATGCATTACTTTAATTTTCTTCAAAACACTTTCAAGTTCTCCTCTTACTATGTACTACTTAAAGGTAAGCTCTCTTCTTTCTCCATCTATATTTTTAAACAATCGCTTCAAAGTTAACATGCCAACAATGGATTCATCATATTCCCAGATAAGAGAGCTCCCTCCCTCAATCACCATTATCCTGATTACATGGGGTTGAGATTTTTGATCACCTTTGATTCCATCCACCCCAGCTTCAGTCAGTTACTGAATGGGGCTACCTTTTTTGAAAAGCCTCTTCTGTTCCCCACATGAAGTATGATCACTATCTCCCCTCCCAAGGTTCTTTCTCATTCTAAGGTCTACATCCAATTCCTTTGTATTTTGCTGCTACATTTGTTTTTTAGCTACGCATTATACCACTAACGCCACAGGATGAAAATACAGTCCTATTGCTCATGCCTGTTTAGGATTCAAGGCCAAGCTCTATTTTAACCTATTTAACCTCATGCCCCCTGTTTAATAAGTGTTTCATGATTAGGACCTAGAAAAGATCACTGCCAAGTGCAATTAATCTTCAGTTGTTGTTAACGGGGATGTTTGCAACTCATAGTATCTTATAGTTCAGTATCCATCAAAATCATCTAGGGAGCCTGTTAAAATACAGGTCGCTGGTCCCCCACCTCCAGAGTTCTATTTACAGTAGGGTCAGAGTAGGCTCTGTAATCTGCTTCTCTAGCCCAGTCCCACACGATGCTGAGACTGTCGGTCCAGGAAGCGTACTGTGTGAGCCACGGGACTGGAGGGGACCGGGCCCAAAACTCTGAATTCATTTAAAACCACAATGAGATACCACCTCACACCAGTCAGAATGGCCATCATCAACAAATCAACAAACAAGTGCTGGCGAGGATGCGGAGAAACGGGAACCCTACTGCACTGTTGGTGGGAATGCAGACTGGTGCAGCCGCTGTGGAAAACAGTATGGAATTTCCTCAAAAAATTAGAAGGAGAACTGACTTTTGACCCAGCAGTTCCACTGCTGGGAATATACCGTATGAACCCCGAAACACCAATTCAAAAGAACTATGCACCCTGTTGTTCATAGCAGTGCTATTTTAAGTGCTAGAAACAGCCTAAGTGCCCATCAAGAGATGAGCGGATCAAGCAACTGGTACATTTACACAGTGAAATACTACTCAGCAGAAAGAAATAATTCCTTCCTTTTGCGACAGCATTGATGGAACTGGAGAATATTACAATAAGTGAAATAAGCCAGGTGGTGAAAGGCAAATACCATATGATCTCACTTCTAAGAGGAATTTAATGAACAAAAATAAACTAATGGGCAAAACAGAACCACAGGCATGGCAGCATGGAACAGACTGAGAGAAGCCAGAGCGGAGCAGGAAGGATGGAAAGAAGGGGAATGGACTAGTCAAGAAACATTTATGAATGACCCATGGACATGGACAATGGTGTAAGGATCCACTGTGGGAGTGGGTTGGACAGGGGAGGGCAAAGTGGGAAAAATTGGGACAACTGTAATAGAATAACAACAATAATTAAAAAAAAAACAAAACAGGAAACCTCTGAATTCATACCTGCTGGTTGAGGATAGCTGGTGTAGAAAAATTCTGCCTGCATTGGGGTTTAATTTGCAAGCATATGATAGTTATGGATTCTCTAAGACACTTTATTTCATTGTCTGCTTCCTCCCACTTCATAAACCCTATCCTTGCCCAATTATTACCAATTTTACTCATCTTCTAGGCAAAATGGGTTTCCTCCTACTCACATCAATTATTATAATAACCCAATTTCAAAAACTGGAGAAGGTAGGTGACAATCTCCTTGACTTTCACACCCAAATTTTGTTGGCATCTGAACGTCACACAAACCGTACACTAAATTGTTATTATTTATTTAGAGATAAAATAATTAAGACTCATAAGTCTCTGTGCTGGGGGCATGTATGTCATCATTCCTCTGATTTTCACATAGAGAAATTTCCTCGATATCTTCTGGCCACGGCTCCACCAATTACCAATGAGGTTAAATGAGGTGCCTGATAAGACTTTCTGAGAGCAACTAGATATATGTATGTAACCTCTTCATTTCTCTGCCTTCCTTTGGAAGCCAGATGTCGGCAGACTCATGTATTCTGGTCTGTTATTAGGGGCAGAACTCCAGGTTAAAAATTTTAGCCTATTGTTCAAAGTTTAGGGGGTGGGGGTGAATAAGTAACTGTTTAGTTCTGGGTTCAATATTATACTCTCATTGTTGTCATACAAAAACCAAGTCCTTCATTTCAGTCCTTCAAATTCAGTATGCATGATTTCAGTGTTAATAGAGGATATAAGTGCTTCCCCTTTCCACCCCCAAAGTTGCCTTAGGCAGTAATGAGAAGAGTCTAACATCTAACAAAGGGAAATAACAGACCTATTTATACTACTGGGTTGGTCAAAAAGTATGTTTATTTTTTTCTGTAAGATGGCTCTAGGAGCACTTAAGTCGTCTTTAACTTCATTTTGTTAGACCGTATTGTGATAGCTGTCAATCAGCATGCATTTAAAAAGTTGTCAAAATTGGTGAATTTCTGTGTAGCCATTTTAATATTGAAGATGGAAGAAAATAAACAGTATCAGTATATCATGCTTTATTATTTCAAGAAAGGTAAAAATGCAACTGAATCACACACACACACACACACACACAAATGTGTGCAGTGTATGGATAAGGTGCTGTGACTGATAGAACATGTCAAAAAGTGGTTTGGAAGTTTCATGCTTGAGTTTTCTCCCTGGACGATGCTCCATGGTCAGGTAGAACAGTTGGAGTTGATAGTGATCGAATTGAGACATTAATTGAGAATAATCAACATTACACCATGTGGGAGATAGCCGACATACTCAAAATTTCCAAATCAATAAAGTTATTGGTGAAAATAAAAAAGTGTCTTATTTTACAGAAAAAAACCATATGGACTTCTTGGTCAACCCAATACTTTGCCTTGGACAAAGACACATATAATGTTAAAAGATCATCTATGAAATACACACACTATAACAGTAAATGCACACCTCATTAAATGTGTTATTATATGTAAAACTATTTGAACTTAGCCTGGCAAACAGAAAATGGTAAATACATGTTACCTATTTTGTTGTTATTTAAGGATATTTGCAGATACATTCTACAGAGAATACCTCTCCAATAAGAGGGATCCCCAAGCCATTTCAGGGCAGGAATGTTTACAGAAATATTTCTAAACCTAAAGGAAAAGAGAATCTTGATGATAGCCTAATATCTGCTGCATGGGTAAAGCATATGATGACTGAGTATATCAAAAAGACTAATGAATGAAGGAGAGACACCAACCTTTCTCTGTCTTACAGATAATAAACCCACTAAACTTTCAATTGGTCAAGTCTGAATTACCATGAAATACAAACTGTAAAATAGTTAATAATGAAGAGAATCTTGAAGAATCAGGAAATCAGTCCACTGAAGAACTGGAAGGAATGTAACCTAGGGGAGGAATGACTTATGGTAGATATCTTCAAACACTTAAAATTTTAGTGTATAAAAGTGACATGATACATTCTGTGAAGTAATGAGGGCATAACTAGAATGAAATCAAAGTCAAAGAGAGAGAGATTTTGAATAGTCAGAACTCTATAACAGGTTATCCAAAACTCGAATGGGTCTATAAATTAAATTTTAATGTCAAAGTGGCTGGATTATGGAGTGCTCAAATACCTGGCTATAGATTATTTCAGGGTGTGCCTGTGAAGATGTTTCTATATCAGATTAGCATTTGAATAGGTAGACTAAGTAAAGCAGACTGCTCTCTCCAATGTGGGTGGGCATCATTCAACCCATTAAGGGTCTGAATGGACTAACACAAAAAAGAGGGGATCCACACTCATTCGCTGCCTGAAGGCTGGAACTGAGACATCCATCTCCTGCCCTCAGACTGGGAATTACAGCACTGGTTTCCCTGGTTCTTAGCCTTCAGACATCGACTGAACTAAACCACTGGCTTTTCTGGGTCTTTAGTCTGTAAGCAACAGTCAAGATACTAGAACTTTCCTGCCTCCATAATTGCCTGAGCCAATTCCTCATAATAAATCACTAGTATACAAGAGAGGATAAAAAACTGGAATTTATTTATAAGAAATTGTCTATTTATTCTTACGTTTAAATTTCGGTCACCTTCAAAGTACTCTCCATTTGATGCAATACACCTACAGAGACATTTTTTCCACTGCTCAAAACAGTTTTTGAATGCCTCAATTATGATGCCTTTTAGTGCTTCTGCTGTGTTTTTGTTTCACCTCTTCCCCATCAACAAAAACCATTCCCTTTGAGGACTTTTTTTCATCCAGGGAAACAAAAAAAGTTGCCAGGGCAAGATCTGGTGAATAGGAAGGGTGGGGCATGGGGGTCCTGCCATCTTTTGGTAAAAAACTGAACAGTCAGCATGGTGCACCTGTAAATCACCCATCATGAAATGGGCGAACACATTGAAAAAGCCTCCAAAAAAATTCACTGAAGCCGAATGCAGCCTCTCACAGCAACACCAGCTTTTATATGTGGACTACAGGTGGGCTCCTAGAACACTCACCTGGGATGAGAAACCTGTACTATAAGGGAAGGGACCCGCCCTCTAGCAGATAATTTTGTTTTGTTTTGTTTTTTTGGATGAGGGTTCCCCCTTGTATGTATATATTCCCTATTCGTTTGGTTTTGGGGGCCCCTAATTCAGGATTCCCTCAGTCAGTTAAACTCCCTACTCCTGGAGTTGAATAAGCAAGATACTAAATAAATGTATGGAAGAGTGCTCAAAACCTAAAGACAGCCCATGTCCTTTTTGGAATGATTTTAATCTTTAAAAATCCAGTCCTACTTTAAAAATCTATTCCTACACCACTGGTCCTAATGCAGTAATAAGCATGTTTTATATGTACATGACTGACTTCCTGTTTCACACCCATTCTCGATTGATCCTGTTTAGTTGTTAGGTAAAGCCACTTCTGAGACAAGATACCCCAGACAAGAGAAGTTACTCTTTCTTGTACACAGAAGTGAAATCTGCTAATTGTGGTCATAAGCTTAGGA
Organism: Furipterus horrens; assembly: GCF_987537825.1. NCBI lineage: Eukaryota > Metazoa > Chordata > Mammalia > Chiroptera > Furipteridae > Furipterus > Furipterus horrens. The sequence continues at coordinate 107,728,048 of NW_028327174.1, read as the reverse complement.
AAGTCATTTGATTAATTTCAACCCCAAAAATAAACAAAAGTAATTTACTTGTTAGAAACTAATCTTTTCATTTAAACTTTTATTAATCTCTTAAAATGTCCATTGAGTCAAGTAGTTCAAGATTCCCAAGTAATACTGACTTTTTTCAAATCATTTCTAATTCAGAATAAAATTCAAAACATAAAAAGTTGTACACTCAAATCTTCTCCAATTTTCTAATGTTTACAGATTTTGTTAACTACTTCGGTGTATGAAGTTACTTTTGATTTCATATATTCTTTTCCAAAAAAATTCAAACAGATCCTTTAAGATATACATACTGAAACAGTTCAATAAAATGTCTTTGGATTCTCATTTGATATACTGTAATAATTTAAGTGTTAACAACAAATTTCTATTTACTAACTCTATCACTTGTCTGTAAAATTTTTTAAAAATTAGTATTTACAAAATTTCTTAATCCACGGCTGATTCTATAGGAAGACAAATTATAGGTCGGGGTTTAAAAAAAATCCTCTAAAGACAGCTTTTCTTCATTCACTTGAGAATAACTTTTTAAAAGTTTATAAATGAAAATAAAATTATAAACAAATTTTAAAAAGCCATAATTCTGTTAAAAAATGGTTATAAAAGAAAGAATCACAGAATTTAACAGCTGAAAGAGATGTTAGGGACCAAATCTTATTGCTCATTTTATAGCCATTGAAACTAAACACTCATATACATCTGCTTCCAAAAGAATAAAGATGCTTATAATAAAAGAAAGAAAACATTATTCATAAAATCATTAAAAAGTAGAACAAAAGGCCAACATTTGCATCATGGGATAAATCATAATCATGTACAGGTTTTACGGTGGCTAAGATCAGGGAAATGACTGGCAGTGTATTTCAAATGGACACCAGTACCCTAGCTGTTAAATGTACCATTTGACTGACCAAAAGCAAAAAACAGTTTTTGACTGCAGCCTTTTAAAAAAAAGAACACCTAAGAAATCTCCATTTTATTCGGTTCTTTCTTTTTTCTGTTAACATAAAACTAATTCAGCCTGGCTGGTGTGGCTCAGTGAACTAACTCTGGCCTGCGAACCAAAAGGTCGCCTGTTCGATTCCCAGTTGGGGCACATGCCTGGGTTGTGGGCAAGGTCCCCAGTTGGGGGTGTTCGAGAGGCAACCACACATTGTTTCTCTCCTTCACTTTCTCTCTCCCTTCCCCTCTCTCTACAAGTAAAAAAACAAAAACTAAATAACTAATTCAACTTTCTTTGTAGACAAGAAGTTCGAGAAGAAGGTAACTGGTCTTTAGAGCTGTTTCACTGCGGCTGCTATTGGCATTTTATGGACAGAGAGCATTATCTCATAAATTAAGGAATCCAGCTCACCCCACCCAACCAAATGCTAGCAGTGACAGTGTGAACTATCCAAAACTTACCACTTTAATGCCCCTGCATTTAGGCTCATTATATTGAAAATTTATTTAAAGGCAAAACCATGCCTTAATCACCTTTGATCTTCACATCTTAGCAAGAGATACTAAAATCTTTTAATGCTCTTAGTGACTTTTTGCAGATTAAAAATAAGACCTTATACCTGGATTCACACCCTTTAATTTTTTAATCTCTGAACAATTAAAATAATTTTTAATAAAAAACAATTACTATAAACCACTGAATATGAGTACTGGAGTATAATTCTGACTCTAATGATGGAGAAGATGATCTAATATTATGCATATTAATGAATGATAGGGACTTTCTTTTACAAAGTTTTGTTATATTCAAATTATCTCATTAAAACATTCCAAAGTATCAAAGGATAATTCAATTTTAATATTACTCTGAACGCACATCCTTTACTTTTTATGTGGGGCTTAAAGAAAGTATATATGCTGCACAAAAAAAGCATAAACATTATAAAGTTTGCTTAGAAAGTAATTTTTATCAGGTAAGTGAACACTGATACATGTATAAACAAGATTAAATTCACCAAACAGAATTTCAGATTTATAGAATTTATATAACAGAAAAATAAGCACTGTCTGCAATGCCTGATTAGTCTCAAAGGATCAGGAATACCATCACTGTGTCTCTGTGGACTAAAATTAGTCTCACTTCCTTCAGTAAGTTACTTTTATCACCTACTAGACTCTTCCATAGGCGAACACTAAGCACAATACTCTGAAGGGCAAGTTACAGTGGCTGCCAGTAATAAATTCAGATGACCACTTCAACAAATCTCTCAGGGTGGGAAAAAAGTAGAATAGGAAGCACCAATTTGTTCTTCTATTGCAAAAATTTTCAAATAGTGGGCTGTAAGAAATTTTAAAACATGTAATACCTGACTATTTAATCTGGGGTACTGATCTCTTTTCCTTTAAACTATCAAATAAAAAAATGACAACAGCCAACATAACAATAGCCATCTGGTATGAATAAATGAAAATTATACCTATATATATATATATTTTTTAGATTAGCAAAAATATTTTCTGCAGTGCTGCAGAATTTTAGTAATTTATGTGTGCCATGAGATGAAAAAGGTTGAAAATCGCTTTTCGATTGTATAGTTTTTATAACATATCTGCAATGATTTGTTTACTTTTCTGTCTTTCCCCAATGAACTGTGATCTCAAGGTAGAATTTGTGTCATTTATTTTTAATCCTTAGCACTGTCCAGAATATAATACGTTTAATGTTTATTGAACAGAAATGTTTCTGTTTGAACCTTAAGCTAAAAAACAATTTGAAAGACAGGTTTACAATAGTAAACAATGACAATCCAAACAGCAGAACAAAATCAAACTTCATAATAATAATCCTGTCTTAAAAAAAATATGCTAGGCATGTAGTGAGTTAAGAGAGCATTCAAGGAGTTTCCAAACCACCTTGGTATGCAACAAGATACATAAACTTTCCTTTAAAGACAGAAGAAGTTAAAAAGTATTTCAGATTTTCAAAGGAATTATACAATGACTGTTCATGACAATAGTTTTTAACCAGGGTCCTAGAACCTTGAGGCTATACGAAGTAATAATGCTGAGTTTCATTAAGCATGAAGGAAATGACACATTTACTTGAGAGATAATTTGTTACACTTATCCATATTAAATTAAAATGATACCAAATCAATCATAATAAAATGAGCAATTAGATCTAAATAATAAATAAAATTATTACCCAGTTAAGGCAGTTACTATCCTCTCTGAAATTTGCTATTTCTACTTATGTCCAACTCACACATCAACATATTTCAATTTAGTGACTTCCCTGTGCTGCACTGAAACTGACTCCTCGTGTTCCTGTAGCTAAAAGACACATTTAGTCCCTCTTACCTGCACCTACAGGCAGCCTCTGCTACTGCTAACCAAAATGTTGCCACCTTAATTTCTCTGATGCTTGACTCTTGTTCCCTCTGCACTGCCACCTCTGGTTGCTAATTCCCATTTTCCACTGCTTGTTCCTCTCCTTGAATAATTGTCAAGGGAGTTAGTGGGGCGGAGCTGAGGGGCACTGTAATCCAGACTATAATTGTTTTCATCTGTTTTTAGTCAGTGAGCATGAGATCAGTTTATAGATAATAGTAAACATTTATCTGCATGTGCCTTTACAAGGTTGATTTATTTTTTTCTGATTCTCTCATTTTAAAATTTCACAATTAAACTAAAATGATGAAACCACACTATAGCAGTGTGGCTTAGTGAAAGTGTGATAAAAACCACCCAATTTCCTTACTTATCCTAGCCTCACACACAGCTCCTATTCCCCATAGCCTTCAGTTTATAAAGAAATATATCAGCCCAAAGGAGAACAGGTCCTATAAATTGTGATTCATCCCCCTCCCTAGGGCTGTAAGACAATTACTCTTGCTTTTGATAACTGTCATTTCCAGCACAGATTGTTTGTTTATGTCAACAAAATACTTAATTAAGCAGAGTATGTGATAAAATTTTAATGTGAATGATCCCAAACACAGATGTCTTCAAGTTCACTACACACATTTTTGTTCTATGGTGAATTAGAATGATCTTATCTCAAACATTGATGTTGCCTGTATCTCTTGAAAAGTTGTCCTAATTTTGCAAGGTTGTACTTCCAGAGTCAAAAAACAAACAAACAAACAATCCCTCTGAATTTACCACAACCAGCATAAATTTAGAAGTACTGGGGCACATATTAGATTATTAAAATCATTTCTGTATGAATTCTACATACTAGAGATCAGCAGTTCTCCAACGTCTGCTTTGGGATCACCTGGAGGGCTCCTTAAAGCACAGACTGTTGGGCCCCAGCCCCAGAATTTCAATTCAGTAGATCTAGGGTAGGGCACACAAATTTACATTTCTAACAGCTTCTCAGGTGATGGTGGTGCTGATGCTACTGATCTGGAGATATACTCCTGTAGGTAAAAAGTGTGCTGTGAACTCTGGTTAAGAAACAAATTGTTGAATTATCACCTTAATACAAAATTTCCTGACAACCATATTAGCAAATTACTCATGGTTACTATGCTGTTCCTAATTTGCATGAATAGCTGAAAGCAGATCATATTCTAAAAATATTCTGAGATGTTACTTTAAATTGTTTTGTTTTTTAATATTGGGTACATCAATATTTTGTACTTAAAACCTTATATAAATACTGCAAATAATTTCCTTCTTCTAACGTAAGAAATGTAGAGGCCCATGGCTACATTTGGAATATATGTAAAATGATTTTAAACACCTGAAAGTATTGAATTTTAACAAATTCAACAGAAAACTAATTTAGATACCCACCTTCTGCTCTCCCTCAAGATAAACTACAATTTTTCTCCTATTCTACTATTCTATTTAGGCATTTTAGAAATTTTCATCATAATAATTAACAGTTTCCTAGCAAAAGATAAGCCTTTGAAAAGGTCAAAAATAAAGAAAATTACTTTTATATAATCATGTGCAGCTTACCACCAAATATAAGAACATATTATATCTGCAGTTAAATATGAGAACGAAATGTTCCATCATTTTCTAGTCTCACTGGTTTCGAGAATGTCAGCTATAGTCAAGGAAGAGATTTCTAAATTAAAACAGTGTTGTTTTTTCCCCTTCTGTTCAGGAGCTATAAGGCAATATGAACATTTGAGTGTCACACCAGCTGCTCTATCATCCTACTCAGTTCTTAAGAGCTTCTATCCTGTCAGTTCACAAGAACCTACACTTTTAAAGGCTTAAGGAAACAGGATGCTCATTATGTCACTGAACAAGCTCACAAAAATAAAGTTGGCAATATTTAGGGAAGCGTAACTCTTATCTGTAAATTTAACACGAGCTTTCTGTTCTAATTAAAAACTCTAGATTTCAAGGATTATTTATTCAAATATTTAAACAGCTGAATACAGGACTATGAGAAGACACTCATTTTCTTTATTTATACAGTTTGACAGTTGATCATCTTTTGTTATTTCCAGCTGTGGTTACTAAAGAATAGGTTAGTAAATCAATACTCACATTTGCAACAGAGTCTGGCTGAAATTAAGGTAAGCTATACTTTAAAAGTATGATATCACCTAATACAGGAAACTAAAGAACAACACAAACAAAGGAACTAAATAGAACAAAGAGCAGAATAGCAGTCAATAGGGGGTAGAGGAGAGGGAGAGAAGGGGGATAAGTAAGGGAAGGGTTTAGTCAAAGAACGTGTATAAATGACATGGACATGGACAACGGGGAGGGATATGATTGCGGGAGAGGGGGTGGGCTGGGTGGGGGAGAGAAATTGGGGGAAAAGGGGACAACTGTAATTGAAAACCCCCCCCAAAATAAAATAAAATAAAATAAAAAATCAAGAATCAAAAAAAAAAAAAAAAAATGTTAAGGCACAACCACTCCATACCAATCATGGTGATGATCCTTCAAACACTCTGGTTTTATGCAGTTTCTGACCTTCATTCCAAGACTTTGATTTATTCAAGGGTAGAGCCTCACATTAATAGTAATCACTTGAAACTGTTCTATTTTCAAGATTTCCCCTCTGGCACGCCCTTATCTTCCTTTATTTCTCCTCACTTACATGGAATCTTGTGCACACATTCTGACCTACAGGTTCAAAGTCAGTTGAAAACCCCTTCTGATTACACTTGCCTCCCTAAGAAGAGCTAACTTCTCAATGGTCTGGAACTCCAATTTTCCTCTTATGTCTCACTTGCTCTATTATCCTCCTACTATACCCACCTGGTTAATTAGCTACCTTTGAATAGACATAACATCTGGCAAAGTAATGTTGATTAAAATGTTTAGAACAGTTCCTAGTTCTATTAGAAACTTATTTTTCTCAGTCATAAATGAACCATTCACAGATCTCTAACTTAGTAGCATGTTCCTCTTCCTATTCCAAGTATCCTAAATTACTCTCTTCTTTACCCAGGCCACCAAAATCTACCTCAAGACCTAATTTCCTTGATTGTCATTACAAGCTACCACCACCACTTCATACTGGTTCCTTTACTTCACTTAAGCAATACAGTATTCAAATACATTCTACCACACAGAAGACTGTTCCCTTCAGCCTCTCCAAAACAAGCCTCTCCTGGATTTTGTTAACAAGTTATCCTTGCTCTCTCCTTTTACCAGACCTTGTAATAAGGTCTCTCCTCAGTGCTTCTGACCATCCACTCTGACCTTGATCTCTGGAAAACTGGATCCATTCTCACCCTCCTGAATTGTCTCTCTGTGGTGATCTATAATCTGAAGCTTCTCAGTCCTCATCCTCCTATATACTTTTGGGTTACCTGACAGTATTCTTCCCTCATAGCCATTATATCACTTAGTTCTCATAGGTCTCTAACCAATCCTTGTCAGCCCACATTCCTTGGCTTTTTAAATCTTTCCACACCCTAAACATGGTTATCACCTGTGGCTCTCTTCCCTATAGCCTCTCTCTTGGCAGCTCATACCACATTGTGACCTCTATCTAATAACTTGATCAAGCTCCAGGACCATGTTTTCAACTGTCAACAGACGTCTCCATTGGAATATCTTGCAGCACATCAAACTCTATACTCAACTTATCAATGTCCCTTGCAAACCTGTTGTTCTCCGATATTCCTATCAGTCCCAAACATATATGAGTAAGTCTTAAGTCCAAGGCTCTTTCTCCAAGCAGCTTACAGGTTAAATGAGGGAGAAAGACAAACATACAAGCAAATACAATTAAGTATTATATTACAGAGAGCATCACCAAAGGTTTAGTGAACAAAAGGATAAAGTGTTAAATGGGTATATGGCTTTTAGAAAGACTTCACTGTCTAGGATACACTTAAATTAAAGCAGAGGGGGGAACAGATGGGAAGGGGCTGAAAATGAGCAGGTGTGATTGCTAGTTTTGATATACCTGAGCACAGGAGAACAAGGAGTAGCACAGGGTACATCAATATATACCTCTGGAAGCTTTCGTAACAGTTTTTGTTTTCTCCTGAAATACAACTTAAGCTTCCTGAGGGCAGTAGCTACAATTGAGTTCCTTTTATAGTTAATAGATTGCTCAATTGTTCACTAGAATAAAAATTATAAGAATAAAGTTTGTTGTAAAAGCATAATGCATTTAATATTTAAAATCCTCAAACTCCCCTAACAGAAAGTCAAAATAAAATAAATAGGCACACACGTAAAAAATAAATAAATAAATAAAACTTCAGGTTAATTTAGTACTGAGAGGGAGAAAGCATGCAGTTTTCAAAAACTCTTGACTTCTCAATTCTTTGATTTTTTTTTTAATACAGGTGATTTAAATCATCTTATAAAACTAATGAGAGACTTGCATCATCTTTTAAGAAAGACAGAAAATGTTTAATTTTTTTTTGTAGCAATTGCATATGTCAGGAAAGTGATCAGAAGAAAAGATTACTTTCAAGATAGTGAAAGACACTGGCAGCATCTAGCCTGTACGCGTCTCCCTTCTGTAGAGGTCTTCAATAGAAGAGAGCGTCAGCATGGGTGTCATGTACCAAACTGGCATCCCTCCTCTCATCCATTTGTTTGTTTCAAGTGATGCTGCTGTCAGACTCCTCATCTTTTTTTTCTCCCGACAAGTTTCAAATTAAGTCTCCCAATATTGTTTTCCCTAGTGAAAGTTAGCCTATATTCCCTTTCTACTAACTTCTCCTTATAGGAACAGTTAAAACACACTCCTGTACTCTAACCCCACGACATGGATTAGTCTGTTTCTCTGGGCTGCTGTAGTTTGAGCCACGATCACATTACTTGTATACCTAGCTCTCTTCCTGATTAAACTGTAAGCTCTGAGAACAGGATAGTCTTGCTCATTTCTGTATCTCCTCGTGACCACTACAGCGACAGCACTTGCACATAGAACTACTCAATACAGGGTAATTGAACTGAACTGCAGAATATGTGGCAATGCACTGAAGACAAACAGTAGTCCTTTAGTAAAGTCCATCTGAAGTGCCAACAAAAATGATTGTCAATTCCAGAGGAGAGTATCTTTCAGCACTCGAGAGCATGCCCAGCTCACCACCAAATCATAATTATGCTGATGGCAGGTCCATAACTTCTAAGATTTCATTCCAGCACTTAGCTATACTAGCTGAGTGACCTTACAGTGTTTCAGCTTTCATACTTGTAAAATAGGGATAACACTATATACCTAATAATTTTTGAGATGTTTAAAATATATTAACATACGAAATATCGTAATATCCTTTCAATACCTTAGCACCTGGCACTTAAAAATAAGCACTCAATAGCCATTTATTTAATTGTTATAATTAGCAGTAACATTTTTAATTAGTTTCCAGTAAACTGTCATGTTCTGCATACATTATATAATACTTAAGTTAGCCTGCTAATATACAAGGCTCATAATACACGTATCTTAAATAAACAAAGATTTTAAGTCAGTATCTGAATGTCACATCTTTATAAATGACACCTAATAGTATTTAAGAATGAAAAAGCAAGACTATATCACATATCCAGAATTTTTTTTTTTCTTTTTTTCTTTTATTATTTGGTTTTCATATCCAGAATTTTACAGCAGGGGATTTCTAAACTAAATTGTTCTACTTGGTTCTTTCTATTTATACTTCAATTTTTTTTTTTTATTACCATGTAAGTCCCCTTATACTCTCTGCCCCGTGATCACCACACTGTTGTCGATGTCCATGAGTCCTTTTTCCTCAACCGCCCCTGCCCCGCAGCATACCTCTACCCCTTAGCTATCATCTGCTCTCCATCTATGAGTCTGTCTCTATTTTGCTTGCTAGTTCAGTTTGTTCATTAGATTTCACATGTGAGTGAAGTCATATGGCATTTGTCTTTCTCTGACTGGCTTATTTCACTTCGCATAATGTCATATAGATTGCTTTGGGTAGTATGGACATTTTAATGATTTTAATTCTTCCTATCCATGAACATGGTATGTACTTCCAGTTATTTGTATCTTCTTCAATTTCTTTCTTCAGTGTCTTATAATTTTCCAAGTACAGGTCTTTTATATACGTGGTTAGGTTTATACTTAGGTATTTTATTCTTTTTGAAGAAACTGTGAGATCAGTCTACAGTGACATCCCAGGGGATAAAAAGATTTTTTTACAGACAATCCAAATTAGATGATTAACTCTTGAAGATTGTTAAGAGACTTACAAATAATGATTAAGAAAACTAAAGACCAACCTGCAAAACTCTTTTTGACACAATTTGCAGGGTGAAAACACAGAAATATAACGTATACAATGATTGTAACCACACAGAATTCACATACCAGAAATGAACAAGAACCAAAAAAAATGTGGGGGAAATAAGCTAATCTTTCAGAGTAGCCTATAGATTTTCTTCTTTCCTAAATGCCTTCAGTGTTATTTGCACAAATTAAAACTAAAGTATCTCTCTTCAACTGTTAGGCATTCTGACTTTACCTATCTATCAGCATTACACTGAAATTCTAGTGCAATAAAATAATTTACAAGTCTGATACTGACCCACAATATCTTTACCAAAAAACTGGGAACATTTTAAAGTTAATGCCTATGATCTAGGATATCATATGCAAAATGTACAGTAGCAACAACCACTGGTTTAATAATCTTAATGTTAAAATGCACCATGCAGACTATCAATCAAGGAAGTACAGATAATCATTCATATGTTCAATGATGGCCTGAATGAATAGGAGATTAAATGTAAAGGACAGAGAAACAAAATGACATACTATAGCAGGGATTTTCAACCCTTTGCATCTCAAGGCACACATAAACTAATTACTGAATGAAATTCTACGGCACACCAAAAATTTTATTTTCTGCTGGTCTGACAAAAAACAGGTATAATTTTGATTCATTCACACCAAACAGTCATTGCTGTGTTGGCTGTTGTCATTTTTTATTTTTTAATTTGACAATCTAAGTGCAAAGAGGTCAGTGTCCCTGACTAAATAGTCAGGTATTGCATGATTTAAAAATCTTGCGGCACACCAGCTGAAAATGGCTGCATGACAGCAAAGATACAAGCACACATACAGTCACAGAACCTTCTCAGAACCTGATCACAGGGAAAGAATTATAATGGTACAGCCCTTTGCATGTAAAAGAAAGGCTTCAGAACTCATTAACAGACTTAGCCTCTCATAATAGAAAATATCGGGACCATGTGGAAGGAATTAAATTTTATAATCAGTATATTAGATTAAACCATTTGACACTGTTATTCTTGTAGATGAAAACCAGTAGAATATCAGCAATTTCATATGGTTCAACCTATTACAACTGATTGAACAGAGCACCCAAAACGAGCATGCTAAAAAGAGCAAAATGGAACCTAGAACTCAAGATCTAACATAAGCTCGATGGATAACTTAATGGAGTAAAAAAGCCCTTAACATTCAGAAATGGGCTGGTCAACCATGAAAGCACAGGCAAAGGGCAAGTAGAACACAAAACAACAACAACAACAAAAAACACCTCTGGCTTTTCTCCTTCATATAGTGTTTATAGGTAGAGAGTATTCCCAGCTGTAGTTAGGTTCCAGCAGTATTTATATCCTAAGAATTATAACACTGAGAGTAGTTATCAGGCTAGGGCACCTGTGCCAGGTACTGTGCCGAGCAATTTATAATACACTCTGCACAGGTCATTCTACCTAAGCCTCCCAACAGCCTATGAACAAGGTACCATTATTACCCCCAACTGCCAGATGAGGTAACTGGTCTTTGAGAGGTTAAGAAAAAGCCTGACTCCATTACACATTCCAGACATATTATACTACTTGTTCTGCCTGCATACTCACTAAGCAACCTTCTAATTATAATGTGGTTTCCCATGTGGCAAATCCATGGGGAAGAGAATGTGCTAGCCAGGACTTGAGAGTCTGATTCCCAAAGCAATTTCCCCTCCTATAAATTAATAAATTGACCTTCTGATTCTTACATCAATCTCATGAGCTTTGATAATATGAGCCTGACCCAAAAATTGATTATCAGAGTGTAGATGAAATGGGTTTCAGGGCCTGCAAGTCTCAGACTCTTTACCATGGCATTGGATTGGCCAAAATATTTGTTTTGTTTTTTTTGTGTAAGATGGTTCTAGTAGCACTTAGTTGTCTTTAAATTCATTCGAAACAATTCTGTTAGACTGGATTAGATTGCTGTCATATCAGTGTGCATTTAAAAGAAACTTAAAATTGGTGAATTTTCGTGTAGCCATTTTAATACTGAAAATGGAAGAATTACACAAAATTTTCAGCATATCATGCTTTATTATTTCAAGAAAGGTAAAATGCAACTGAAATGCAATAAAAAGATTTGTGCAGTCTATGGAAAAGTTGCTGTGACTGATGGAACATGTCAAAAGTGGTTTGCGAAGTTTCTTGGTACTACTGACCTTTCGGCCAAATAATTCATTGCTATGGGGCTGTCTTAGGCATTAGAAGATGTTTAGCAGCACCCCTGGCCTTTACCCACTAGAAGCCAATAGCAGGAGATAGCTGACATACTCAAAATATCCAAATCAATAAAGTTTTTGGTAAAAATGAAAAACGTGTCTTTTATTTTATGAAAAAAACCATATGGACTTTTTGGCCAACCCGATAAATCTACTAGGACATGCAGTACCTATCCAGTGAGGGTCCTTTGAGAGACAGCCAATCCTCTTCCCCCCAAGAGAGGACATATCTCAACATCATCATTAATAGTTTCTTCCTTTTGGAAATCTCTCGAATACAAAGAGGCAACAATGAAGGGACACAATTCTAATCCTGACTCTGCTGCGCTAACATTTAATCCTGAGCAAAGGTCTCTAGCTCCTTCTTCAGACTAATTTTTCTCATGTATAAAATAGAGAAGTTCGGCCCAATAATCTTATATTCATGTCTTATCTAACATCTATGGCTGCCTATTTGGTAAAACAGTCTGCCCTTACCTTCCATGTGCAATTTCTCTCTCTCTCTCTCCCTCTCTCTCTCTCTCTCTGAGCATTCCTTCCCCATGTCTCTGAGTGCTGCCTTCCCCACTCACTTTCTGCCTCTACATCCAACCAGTGAAGTCCGGGTCCTCTATTCTTGACAACACTCAGTTATGGCTCTAGATCTGTATTTATAAATTCTATCTGTACTTCTCGTTATCTGATAACTGTGAATCATATATAGTATGATTTCGGCACACACTTGAGGTTTTGATCTACTCTGCCTTCATCTGAAAGACCCATATGCAATTCAGTAGTCCTTGGGTTCAGGATCATAATTTGGTATTAGTGTTTTCTTTTCCCAAGTTTTGTCTTATTTCCACTTAACTTACCTACAAATCTACACTTCCAAGCCTAATTTCTCTCTATCTGCAAAACTTTGCTGGTAATATAATTTTTAGTTCTAACCTCAAGCTCAAATCCCAAAGCTCTATTCCTATAACCAATCCTCAAATTCCTCTAGACCAGCCTTTTTCACAGAAGACCAATTCACAGTATGTTGATAGTTATAGTCTAAAAAGATCAGCAAAGTAAACAGGTTTCTTTGGTCAGAGACTTTTCATAGCCTTGCACATCTGTGAACCTACAAGAGGGAAATATTATATGTAGCATTTCCTGAACTTATTTTTAACTACTCTTTTTTCCCCCCATGGGGCACCTATTAATATCTCCTGTAACAAGTGTTTCACAGAATACTTTAAGAAAGACTGTTCTATTCTTCCTTATTTCAGTCAAAGTAATAACCAGTTAAACGTAAAAAGCAACTCTGATTTCCTACTCTGTCCTCAGTAACCAGTCTGGTAGTTAAGTTCCCTTTCCTTTCCAATCTCATCATATTCATCCTTTCTGTTCTCTCTGAAACACCAAATGTCAGACTCTGTCATACATAAGAGTTATAAATCATACCACAAAATAAACATTAGATGTGTTGCCATCAACCCTCAAGCTGCCATTGAGTATTAAGAGAGAATGAATGTGACATCTTACACGTGTCTTTCATCAGAATCCAACATTTCTCCCTGAGGAGCTAGTTGAAATTTGTTCTTTATTATGGTGAATTTTAATTCAAAGCTTAAGAATAACCACATCTTTGTTAAGACTGGCAATGGTCTTATAAATATCAGCCATGATTGGGGACTTTTACATGAAGTAATTAAATAAGAAATGTGGGTAATACAGATATGATGTAAGTAAAATCAGTGTCACAGTACGTGTAACACCCAGCACTGGGTCACCACCCTCTACAAAATATAATCAGGAGGTACAGAACAGGTAACAGCTTATAACTAGTTCTTCATTTATTCAAGCACTTCAAGTTGTTGTCGTTGTTTTTTGGCTCTGTATCTGTAAATTGTGCACTTCCCTCCGTGAGCTAAGGTTTCAGAAGAGGTGAAGACCATCCCCGTACATTTATCTGTAATCCTTTACTGACGTTAGCATGAAAAGAAAAGCAATTCAAAACATTACTTTCTCATTCGTATGAGTGCTAGGTGTTGAAGACACAGCAAATAACAACACAGAATCATCTGTTTCCACAGAACTTATTTTCTTCTGGAGGAGATACACACACACACACACACACACACACACACACACACACACACACACCCCTAATTATACAATTATTTAATTACAATTGAGGTAAGTATACTGGGCTGGTCAAAAAGTCCATATAATTTTTTCTGTAAAATCCATTTTTCATTTTTGTTAATAACTTTATTTGCTTTGGATATTTTGAGTATGTTGGCTGGCTATCTTCTGTGTAGTATAACATTCATTGTTCTAAATTAATGTCTCTATTTGATTGCTATCAACTTCAACTGGTCTACCTGACCATGGAGCATCGTCCAGAGAAGAAATCTCCAGTATGTAACTTCACAAACCACTTTTGAGACATTCAATCAGTCAGACCCTTATCCATATACTGCACAAATCTTGTTTTGCGTTTCAATTGTTTTTACCTTTCTTGAAATAATGAAGCATAATATGCCCAAAATGTTGTGTATTTTCTTCCATCTTCAATATTAAAATGGCTATACACAAATTCACCAATTTCAGTAAGTTTTTAATGCACAATAATATGAACAGCTGTCACAATACAATCTAACCAAACTGTTTCCAATGAAATTAAAGATATCTTACAGAAAACAAACTTTTTGGCCAACCCAACAGTAAAGAGCATGTAAGAGATATCACTATGTATATTTCCAAGCTCAGCTGAATTAGCCCTTATCTTCCACGGAGAAAAGTGGAGTGGAGTTGGGTAGTTACACCATTGTTCATATTTTATCAATAATGAAAGGGATTATAATTGAAATAAAAATCATATAGACTGGCAAAAACTTCCACTCATTCCTCAGAATGAGTGTCTACTGTGTGCTAGACAATATTTTAGAAAGCCAGAATGCAATAGCAAACATGAACATGTTCCTGCCCTTGAATTCTACTAATTATCTGTCTCTTCCATCTATTTTCTAATAATCATAAATACCTGAAAGAAGGAGAGTGTGCAAGGGAAGGGCCCTACTGTAGTGAATATGAAGAGTTATTTTTAGTGAGGATAAAGTATTTGAGTCTCCTCAACAATGATAAGGAAGCATCCTCAAGAAGAGGGGGAGGAAGAGCATTCCTGGTGGAGGGAACAGGAAGGTCCTGAGGTACGAAGAAAGTTGAAATGTCCCAAAGGGTCAGAAAGAAGCACAATACAGCTAGTGCACAGTGTGCAGGCAGAGACCAGGGAGAGAGGGGTTGAGAGTTGGAAATAGCCAGATGCTGAAGGTCCTGTAGGCATGGCAAGGAGTTTGAATATTGATGACAATGTGATATTGCCTGATTTGTGCTTTAAGATTATTCTGGTCTTTATAAAAAGTGAACCAGAGAAGGGAGAGAAAATAAAACTGTACCTACTTTTGTCCATTTTTCTTGTTAGACAAGAAAAAAAAATCATAACATCTCCAAAACAGTGGACGCAGTCAAGGAACACTGCATCAAGCAAAATTACTGACCTATTAACTGTTTGTCCCTCCCACAGAAAGTAAGAGTCTGTATAAAAGACTTTAAACTCTGACTACATCAGTGAATAATGAAGATAAATAGGACAACTTGTGAACAAAAATAAAAGTGATTAACATAGTGCCTTAAAAAAGTACCAAAGAACCCATGTTTCAAACCATAGTGCTTCCACAGTAGAAATCAATCCCTTTAGGAAAGCAGAAGGATTAAACGGTGTGGCTTCTAAAAGTTTTTAAGGATCATTTTTTTAAGTGGTCATCTGATCTCCACTTAGTGCGTAGAGAAAGAACTGGTCAGTTAGTAATATCAGAGATGACTCAAAGCCTAATGAGCCTACTAATTAAGCCTTATTCCCTTCCCATCTTTATACCGTTATGCATGTTATTTATCCTTCCAGAAAGATTTCTTTGCTCCTTAAGTGAGTCTTAAGCTTAGTAAAGCCTGTTTAAAAGCCAGCTGGGGAATGAGAAGCGGTTAGGATGGGCATCCATACTGTAAGATTTCACCTACCCTTTCCAATTTTTGGACTGCAGCGATAACAGCTTTAGGACTAAGAATATGCCCTCCAGCTATGGAAAATAGGAAGCTATTTTGTGTCTGTCTTACTAAAACCAGTCAAGAATTGCCTTAAGAAGAAACTGAACCTGTATACTGCCAAAAAAGTTCAATACCACCTATGCAAAAAGTCAAGATAAATTTGGCATAAATTCTTAAAATTGAAGCAAATAACTCTGGAGGTATATTTGCAACTTATTCTCCAAGGGCCTTCACTCACATACTTCCAGACACTGTAGTAGTCAATATGCTAGGCACCCAACCAAGTGCTACAGTATTTTGTGAAATCAGGTATTTTACAGGAATCGTAAAGTGCTTTTGTTGAAGCAGCTAACTACTAACACTTAAGATGTACAATTCTCATTTCATAGTTACTTCCATGTTCCTTTGCTACTCCTTAAACTATATCTTGGTGTATACTCCTGAGTAGATCCAAATTGCTTTAGGCATTAAAAACATTCCTTGTTTCACTCTCTCAGAAAAAGGTAAACATTACACTAACTTTCAAGCCAAGTTCAGAAAAAGGCATTTGAAGGTGTTCTATCTCAGGAGTTAACCAAAATCACCCAGACTGTTTTGTTAAGTCCTAAAATAAAGAATAATTTAAAAAAAAATAGTTTTAAAGGGTTAAGGGGAAAAAAATGCAACAGAAAGTATATACATGCTCATGAAAGCCTAAAATATTTACCATTTGACCATTTACAGAAAACATCTGCTGGTTTCTGGTCTGAGACAAGCAGCTCCCAAAAGGAGCTAGCATTGTATCCAAATCATCAGAAGAGCTTTAGAAAGAAAAAGAAAAAGAAAAAGAAAAAGTAAGAGTCCTAGACTTCAAACCAACAGAATCAGTCTCCAGACCTAGGATCTGAAAGAATCTTCAATTTTAAAAGATCCTCTGGAACTTCTGAATCAGAAGAATCATGGTAGAAGACTGAATTCCAATCTCTCTCTCCTAAAAATATAAAATCACGAAGAATGCAAATAAAATGTATTAGTAGGAGGCAGAATACCACAAACTTCAAATTACCTGTAAGAGAAATAAACACCAAAATCCACCAGAGCTCCGACTGCTTCTGTAAGCATGTGGGTACACAGCACAGGAGAGAGGCTTGAAAGACTACGAAAAAAAGGGGAGACCAGAGAACACAGATGAAGCACAGAGAAAAAACACTCGCAGGAAAATCGATGGCAAATACTGAACACTGGCATTTGGTAGTTCACAACGTCAGCTACACAGGAGATTAAATGAGAACAGCAAGTGTTTCCTGGGGAGACACATCACTAGACAAGGGATGTACTCCTTGGAGATATGGCAGTGAAGGAAAAGAAGGAAAAAAAGGAAAAAAATAAGGATACCGCAGAAACCAGAGAAAAAGAAACACAAGTTCCTGCCTAATTCCCTTCACCACTGCCATCATCCATTTTTCAAAAATGTACTTTGCTACTCTGACAGAAGACATTTATCAACTAAGAACCTTGTCCACAAAATGCCTAGAAAGGGGCGGGGTGGAGGAATCAACTTAATTCCATAAAAGCTACCGGAGGAAGAAACCATTTAAACCACAACCTGTGAGCTGATGAACATTCTCCCCACAAAACAATGACAACACACCAGAAACAATGAAACATTAGAAAACTGGACAACAATACTTCACACTGAATTAACCTCAAGCAAGTATTTGGAGATATAGAACCAAATATTCAAAAGCTAAAGACAGAAATGAACAAAAATCCAGTAAGAAAAGCAATGAGAACTGATCAATCTTAGAATGAGAGAAAAAAAGACAAAACCATTTCTGAATTGAGAATATATTACAAAGTGCTCTAGGGAGAATGAATTTGTGTGAAAATCTAACAAGACATTGAAGAAAGGCAAAAAAAAAAAAAAAAAAAAAAGGAGAATGAAAATGAGATAAAGAACAGAGGAGTAAAAAGGGTCAAAAGAATGGATCTGAAATGTAACACACACAAGAGACCCAGCACTGTGTAACTAAAGTAAGAAAACAATATAGTGAACAGAATCACTATTTAAATTATATTTTAAGAAATCTTTTCAGAAATTATAGAAAATTTAAACCACCATATTTGGTCCACTTATGCCTGGGAAATTTTAACACAGAACAATCTACTTCAAGATACATCTTAGTAAAAACGCTAGAGTTTAAAGACAAAGGGAAAGTTCCTTAGAGCAAAAAATAAAATAACTTTAAAAAATAATAAAATTAGATTTCAAAAGCAATATATATATTTTAAAAAGACAACAATGGAACATCATGTTCAAGAAATTTAAGAATGTGGGAGCAAAGCTTTACTTCAAATATCAAATCTACAGAAAGAAAAAAACAGTTCTGAATATACAAGGACTTAGATATACCACATACACATTGCTGCTGCTGAAAATTCACAAGATGCACTTCAATCAAGAGATAACTGGGGAGCTTTAGCAAAAGAACTAATGGTGAGCATTCAATATATTTAAATGTAGAACTAAAACAAAGGTGGAAACATGGTTAAAAAGAACAGAATGTACATTTTATAACACTGACAAAGTAGAAAAATGCACAAATATAAATAAAATCACAAGAGGAAATAACTTTATGCAGAAGAAATTTCAAAAAATAGAAAAACTACGTAAATAAATCTTAATACCTATATGAAATGGGTAATTTCTTAAGAGAATCCAACTTACCAAAACTGACCATAGCAGAGATGAAGAAACAAAATCCTCACTAAAGAAAAAAACCTCCACCAGAGCACCAAGTCTCCAGGATTCCATGGAGGAATTCTACCAAACCTCTGAAGACCAGAGCCCCAATGTCACATATATTGTTTCAGAGAACAGAAAATAAAACTTTCAAGTTTCTTATGAAGCAACTATAACATCAATATCTAACCCTAATACAGATTAAAATTGCAGATCAATATTAATTTTGAAAATTAATTCTAATATTTAGGATTTCTGAAAAGATTCCAACACCACATTAAAAAAATACAGCATGATAAACTGATATTTATACCAGAAATGCACGGACAGTCCAACAGTAGAAAATTAGTAAGTAAGAATGAATATTTAATGTATCTCAATCCTAAAGTCAGTATCTTAACAGGAAATACGAGTGGAAAGTCAAAAACAAGAAAAGAATGTCCACCATATCCATTATCATGTAACATAATTCTAAAGGTACTATCCAATGAATCAGCCAAGAGAAAACAACTAGAGATATAAGAACTTAAGAAAAGTAAAATAATCTCTATAGATGACATATCTCAACTAAGAGAATCACTGAAAACTAACTTAATGAAGAAACAATTAAGTCATAGGATTAAAATAACACAAAAATCTATGGCCTTTATCTACGCAACTATTGATAACAACCAATTAGAAGATATAATGGAAAACTCCATCACAATATCCACCAAAAATATTAAAAATACTTAGGAATAAACTTAAGAAATGGTTAAATCCTATGTAAGAAAATCCTATAAAACACCCTTGAAAGACAATAATGCAGACTTGAGCAAATGGAGAGACTTTTTTGTTCATGATTAGGGCATATCGGCATCATCAAGAGGTCAGTTTTCTCCCGAGTCAATTTGTAAATGTCACACAATCCAAGTAAAAACAACAGGCTTTTTTTCTGGAACTAGACAAATTGATATTTAAGTTTACATGGAAAACTAAACACACAAGAATTGCCAGAAAACCACAGCAAAAGAAAGGCAATGATGGGAAGATTAGCTCTATGAAATATTAAAACATACTGGAAAACCCCTATGAATAAAACACTGTGGTACTGATACATGAAAAGACCAAAGGACTAGAATAGAAAGTCCAGAAATAGACCCAACGACGTATTGAAAGTAGTATATGATAACAGTGATAACTCAAAATACTTGAGAGGGAGGGTAAGCAAAGATGGACGTCTTCATAAATTGTATTGGAACACCTGAACCGTTATTTAGACATACATAAAATTAAATCTATAGATCTAAGACCATATAAGGATAAGTTCCAAATGGACCAAAGTAATGAATATAAAAATTAAAAGAAAACATAGGTGAATCCCTCTGTAATTGGAATGTAAGGAAAAGTTTTCTTACTAGGACTTAAAATTCGGAGGAATTAAATAAGATTAATAAATTTAAACACAAAATTAAAACTTTTACATGGTAAAATACAAACATAAGTAAAGTCAAGATATAAATAACAACTATGGAAAAGTATTAACATCACTGAATAGGGGGTTACTTCCCCTAATATATTGAAGAAATTTTTTAAGTTGAAGGAAAAAAGACCAAATATCCTATAGAAAAGAGCTAAAGTCACAGACAATTCACAAAAATATAAAAACAGCCTTAAAAGGGGGGAAAAAAGATATTCAATGTCACTTATAAGAGAAAGGAAAATCAGAACTACGGTAAAATACTGTCTCTCACCAAACACATTAACAAAACCCCCAGAATCTGGAAAATACTGTTGAGTGAGGCCTTGGGGAAACAAATCGATTCATCAGCAATTTATGCAAATGTTACGTGACAGTTTTAAAACATAGTTGCAAAGTTTTTGACACTAGTCCCATGGAGAGGTGGTGTCTATATCCCTACCACTGAAATCTGGGCAGACTTGTGACTGCTTCCCCCAGTAGTACCAGACAAACAACATCATGGGAGTTCAAGCTAGGTCATAAAAGGCTGTTTAGTTTCTGCCTGGTTGTCGTCTTGAAATGCTCACTCTCCTGATGAGCCATCTTAGAACCAAGGTTGTCAATTCTGTGAAGAAACCCAAGCTATACTGAGAGACCACGTGTACATGGTTCTGGCTGACAGTCTGAACTGAGCCCAACTTGAGCCATCAGTCCAGTCTGCCGTACAGTGTGGGGCAAAAGTGGCTTTCCAGTTGTATGGGCACCACAGAATTTATTCTTGTATTAGTTTCCATAAGAACAACTGTAAACCTACCTCTGCCCAACCCTGTATACTTCTATCTCTTAACTGTTCTTGTCACCTCCCAGCCATCTGCAACTTCCCAGTGGAAGCTATGGACACAGTGGAGCAGAGACAAGCCACCTCGCTGCCCCCTACCCAAATTTCTGATCTAGAATCTAAGACTATAATTAAAGGATTGCTTTACACAATTAAGTTTGAGGTGGTTTGTTAAACAGCAATAGATAACCACACATGGCATATCCCTATGGAAGGGAACCTGACAACAGCTAATACAACCACTATTAATTTACTCATCTCAGAAATCTCATCTTAAGAAATTTACTTTGAAGATATATCTTAGCAATGTAAAAATACATATGCAGTTATTCACTGCAGCATTATGTGTAACTTCAGGATGCTGGAAGCTGCCTACATGTGCAAACACAGGGGAGTGCCTGCACACATAGGAGAGCACCACACAGCTACTGTCTCCAAGACAGCATGGAGAGACCCGCAGGGTACGCTAAGTAGGGAAACAGGCAAAGTGCAAAACATATACTATTTCCTGTGTAAGAAGAAATAAGAAAACATACCTAAGATTGTTTATTTTGGGGAAAAGAAACCCAGGAAGAATAAACAAGAAAACTAATGATTTGCAAAAGGAGCTGAGGTGGGAGGGTTGAATGAAGAGAATTGACAATTCTAAGTATACATTTTTTTGCAGTTTTGAGCTTTGGAAGCACACTTGTTTTCTACCTGTTCAAAATATAAAATTGAAACAAAAAGGATTGGGGAAAAGGAACAGAAATAGAATACAACAAAGCAAATGAACCCAAATTGTATTTCCAATGAATAAAATGACCGCTCCGTGAAGGGTGGGGGAGAATCCAATGCAAGTAACTTTCAGACACAGTATATTATTTTTACTATACAGACTTAGTCTAGGGGGATGGGGAGAAGGAGTGTAAACAAATCTTAAACTTCTCTTAATACTTTTGTTTGTCATAGTGGCATAGATGTAGAAGTTCTCAAACTACATCATATATACCATAGTCGAAGCAAAGAATTTGAAGTGTAAATATTTGGAGCTTTAGTTCTCACAGTGGAAGTAGAGACAAAGGGAATGGGAGAAAACAAAGAACCCAGTGGGCTGTACTGGAATGAAAGGTCTCACTATGAAATCATAATTTCATATATATTTATATATATGAAATATATACACACATATACCGATAACATACACATGTCTATATGCTATATCTCTAAGGAGGAGGAAAATATCGATCATTCAAACATGACTATAAAATGAATTTAGGACTGTTTCAATACCTAGCTAAAAATCAGCCACAACAAGAGCACTTTCTAAAAGAAGTGTTGGTTCCTCTGGAACACCTAATACAGATGTGCACTTTATGTTCAGTCTCTAAAACTTAAATCTTATCTGTTGGTCCGTCTGAGATGGAATTCGGGGAAAGGGAATTTGGTTTTCCTCCCTCTCTGGCCCTCTTGCCTTGTACCCACATTAATGTAGTGGGAACTCCCAGAACTCAAGCTAGTAGTACTACTGACTTAGCTTTATTTTTTTATTTTGTTGACCAAATGTTTGTAGTCCTATTTCTATGAAAAATGTTTCCAATCTAAATCAACAAAAATGAACTTTTAGAGTACAACCCAATTTACTCACTGCCTACACTTTACCCTACAAGTCCATTTAAAGTAAGTAAACATTAAATTCTGAGCTTTTGGCACCACTCTACCTAATTTATATTTTTCACTGTAGCCTCTTGTTTTGCCCTCTTTTCTTAGGATAAAGTCTTCAAATTCACAGATGGAATTTAAATATGATGGTCAGGAAATGCCTCACCAAGGGGACATTAAGCAAAGACTTGAAGGATGCAAAAAGTATTCTGGGAATTAAATTCCTTAATAACAAGGTCTAGAGTCAATTTTCCTCCCGTTATAGACAATAGAAATGCTTGCTTTCAACCTCCAAATAAAGTATCTCTTTAACCATTTAACAGAGAGTAAACACAACAGGCAGTGAGCAAAACCAGTATTTCCTCAACATCACCACTACATCTTATATTTCCCACTTTAGTCCTTCTCATTACTTCCATCCACCAGCAGATAATATCCCCTATAGGGGGGTAGTCTTCTACAGCTTCCTTCAATATGACATCAGTGATTCTCAGTCTCCAGACTTAGCAGCATCAATATACCTTGGAGCTGGTTAGAAATGCAAATTCTCAGACCCACTCCAGACCTCTTAAATCAGAACCTTTGTAGGAGCTACCCAACAATACGTTTTAACAAGCCTTCCAGGTAATTCTGATACACGCTAAAGTGTGAAATGCATGTTCAATTGGCTTGGCCATAAAGTGCTCTAGTAGTTGTCTTGAACTTCATTCAAAAGTTTTGTTAAGACTGTATTTGTGACAACTGTCATGTCATTGTGCATTAAAAATAAACTTAAAAATTGATAATTTTTTTGTGTAGATGAAAGAAAACATGCAGCATTTTTTGTATATTATGCTTTATTATTTCAAGAAAAGTAGAAACACAACTGAAATGCAAAAAGATTTGTGCAGTGTATGGATAAGGTACTGTGACTGATCGAATGTGTCAAAAGTGGTTTGTGAAGAAGTTTCATGTAGGAGATTTCTCACTGGATGATGCTCCAGTCAGGTAGACAGTTGAAATTGATAGTGATCAAATAGTGACATTAATTGAATACAATGAACATTATACCAAGCGGGAGATAGCTGACATACTCAAAATTTCCAAATCAATCAAGATATTGCTGAAAATGAAAAATGTCTCTTTTTATTTTACAGAAAAAACCATACAGACTTTTTGGCCAACCCAGTGTTTCACTAGAATTACACTTTAGAGTGAAATTTCTTTGCTTTCCCTTTTATAGACTGCATTGTGGCTCCTCAAAGTTCATAAATTAAAGCCCTAATCCCCAAAGGAACTATCTTTGGAGATAGGCCTTTTAAAGAGATAATTGGGGTTAAATTAAGTCATAAATGTGGGGATCCAATAGGACTGGTGTCCTTATAAGAAAAGACATCTGAGAGGAGCACACATAAGGGAAACAACTACAAGCCAAGCTGAAAAGCCTCAGGAGAAAACAATTCCTCATGATATCTTCACGTTGAACTTCCAGCATCCAGAACTGTAAGAATATAAATTTTTATTGTGTAAACCAGCCAGCCAGCCTGTGGTATTTTGTTATGGTGGCCCTAGCAGACTAATACATTCCCTTTTACCTCAAGCAATATTTAATTTAAATGCTTTTTCTCTCTAGGTATGAACTGGAAATACTGGCCATTGAAAAGGGAAATTCTCTGGAATATCCTTAAACATATGCAAAAATCATTCTTCCTCAATTTTTCACCCATTTTAGATAACAAAAGAAGGATTATCTTATACTCCACTCCCCTGAGATAATCCAAAGTCCATCCTGCTTAACCTGTTAGAAATCTGTTTCTAAGTACAAAACAGTGCTGCTTCCAATATCTACAAAACCATCCTCAAATCTGACTCTGGTGTACTCTTTATCCTGTCTTAGCAAAGACTAGATCCCTTTCTCAAACTTTTATCTGTTATTGTCCTCTAATACAAAAATGCCAGATAACTAATATGCTTTCGAGAACAGTTACTTTTATTTTAGTTCGTGGTTAAGAATTTTAAAATCACAACTGTGTTTTCCCTCTTAACCAATGGAGCACATCATTAAACAATCCAAAAAAATGTAAAACGAAATTTTAGCAAAAATAGTGCTACAATGAGTACAGTGTTCATTAAAAAATGCTAACATGTTAATAAATATAAAGCAATCAATCATATTCCTGAACAATCTAACCAACCCAAGAGCATTCACATGACACAGGCCATTTCTACATGCTTCACTATGCTCACATCAGGGCATGGTCTACTTGTGTTCAATCTCAACATGAAACTACATGATTGGAAAGGGTTTCATATTTCAAGTGTGTTATATGGGTGTGTGTTCATGCATAGATTTATGTAACAAATTTCTATTAGCTAAACTGACAGTATGTAGCACTTCAGAGGCCACACACAGACTAAGGGTGTTAATCCAAATAAACATATGATCCTGTCTCTACCATATATCCATAATTAATTTAACATAACACCCTTAGAATGTTACTTACATTTTCTAGAAATACAAATGATTAGCCTCTTTCAAATTACTAGGCAGTAAGGTTAAAAAGCTGCCAAGTTAATCACTCAGTCCTTTTCTTATTTAAATAATACTGATAATATAATTTTCTTATAAAGATACAACCACACAAAATCCTTTACAAAATGATATGAAACTAATTGATTAGAACATATGAATATTTATTTAATTAGAAGTTTCTGACTCCAAGTAAAAGAGGCAGTCAAGTTTGTAAATGAGATCAATTTTAAAAACACATTCCAAACATTACTGGAAAGTATAAAGTTAGCTCATTCTTCCTTTTAGTGTATGTTATCTGATGAAGACTTCATTGTAAAAATTATAAAGCTGGGAAACTGAGTAAAGAAACATTAAGTTTTGTCCTATACACTCAATCTATTTGCTAAAACAAAAATACTAATATATTGAGGGTATATTAGTATAATAAGGGATTGAAAAATATTATTCACCCAGCAATTTTAGTCACTAGATTTTACCAGTGATATTTGCTTTTTCAATGTTTAAATCAAACCAAATATGCTTTATATATCTATTTCGAGACCACTGAAAGATGTCAAAATAAGGAAGCAAAACTCATACAACACATGCAAGACCATGCTCTCCATCAACTTAGTCAGATGCAGAATGCTAGGTCAGATATTAAAAAAAAAAAAAAAAAAAAGAAAAAAAAAAACCAAGACATTTTCTCCAAATGAGAGGAAAACCAGGATCACAATGCTGATCAACTGAAAGCACTTACATAAGCACCCAACGGCACCCACTTTTTTATAAATTAGACATAATTCCAGATCAAGATCCTTGGCAGGCATCCACCTCGGATGATGAAGCCTTCAGCCAAGGTCTGATTTTTGTCTGTTCGCTGTACCAAGGGGATGGATTTAGAGCCCTTTCTTTTTACAACCACAGAGGTCTCATTGGTGTTGCTCTCCATTACAGAGGATAACCAAGTGAATTATAAGGAAACAATTAAAGTATATGAGCTGCACGAATGTTTTAGGTTATAAATAGCTGGAGAAGCATATGAACGTTCACACAACTATTACAAACTGCAGAACAGGAGAGTGAGCTAGGGATCAGGAATCACAGTTCTAGTTCTGGACTACACACATTAATGAAACCATTTTACTCGAAAAGTCTTGTTCATTTAGCACCAACCACTTACAATAATAAATGAAAACAACAAATTTCCATTTATACAGGACAGAGAAGGCTTTAACCAATCGTATCTCCAGCAACCCGGCATAGCACCCGAAACTATAATTGGCATAACATTAAGCTGACACTCAAATATTTTGTTGAATGAATACTATTTCTGTCAAAGTTTAGGAAAAAAACTAAACACTGAACAGTGTAATAAGCACTAAGTTGGGAGTCAGATCTGGGTTTTCATTTTCACTCTAGGATCTAGGGCAAGCTGAGGTGTCCCCAGGTCAGTTTTCTCATCTACAAAAGACAAGATGGACCAGGTTCTCTAAGATGATCTAGCTATAAAATTCTTTGTCTACCCTCAAAATGTTGTCCCTCATTACTTATCCCAGTAAAAGCACAAAAATATCAGTGTTTCCCATCTATGGATTTAGGGGCTACTCATATCTCCTATTTATGGTCTCCTGTACCAGAAGAGTACACAAAGAAGCCTCGAGTTGAGCCACAATTTAGATTCAGTATCAAGTTCTCTTTCATGATTCAGAACCTTGGTTCATTATATTGATTTCGTTGTTTCTATCCTGAACCCTAAAACGTCCCATGTCTATTATGATTGGCAATAAACAGATAGATGCTCTTCAAACTTTGTTTTCAATATTGGCATCCTTTAAAAAAATTTATGTACAGTTTCAACTTCTGTTTTCCAATTTAGACAAAACGCTGACTCCATTACTAGCTGTCCTGTCAGGTCCTGACAGATCTGCCAAATAAAATACAGGCCATTCTGTTGGATCTAAATTTCAGACAATTTTTTTTTTTTTATAAGTATGTCCTATCCACTATTTGGGATACACTTTTATTCACTGTATCTGAAATTCAATTTAACTCAGTGTCTTGTGTTTTTATTTGTTAAATCTGGTAACTCTGGTTCTGATTTCCTATTATTATCTATTATCAGTTTCAAGAAAATATAATTTAAAAAAAGTTTAAAGACTAAATATAATTTAATTTTTCTTTGATTCAGAATGAAATCGTATTTTCCAATAGCTAAGCTTCACCTCACTTTCGTCTCCCAACCTACACATTTACAAAACACTAGAAATGTACTGCAAAATAGCCCCTACCATCTGCACACCTCACCCACTGTGGTTTCCTGAAAAGGAAACCTTTTCCTGAATAGTAACCTTCATCTTTGTGAGATGGAACTTAAAAAAAATTTGTAGTTTAGAGGCCTCCTTATTCTGAATGCCTATACTTAACATGCTTTCTTTATCCTCACCTATTTTCAATTTACTTTAACTAGTACATACACTCAACTATCTTACCTTCCGTTATCAATAAACTATTCATGGAGATACTTCTTTTGTATCCTCATCTTCATTCCTACCCTTCCCCATATGTACATCGTACACAAAGTGTTATATATACAGAAGTTTAACAAGTGCTTTCTAAATATTAAATGTCGTTGTAGGACAGTATACATACAGATGTTGTGATGGTCTGCACTGAATTTGTACTAATTCTATCACAAAACTGGAATTTGCCTTTTGAAATAAATTTCTATAACTGCTTGACTTTCTATAGTTTCAGCATAAAATGTACAGAAATCCTAGTTATGAACTTCCTGAATACTTGGATTATTTCTAAAAAGCTTTTACTAAGAGTCTGTCCTAAATGCTGCTTACTAGGCAGTATGACTATAAAATAATAACTAATGTTTCAGAATCTATATCACAACATATAAAGCCTAAAAGTATTTATTTTTGCAGGTTACCTTAGCTCATTCTAACAAGGCTTCTTATTGCTGAAAACATGAAGCCCTTCTATTTTGAAATTTTTTTTAGTGCTTGGGCACTCTTAAAAGGAAATATCCCCAATGACAGCAAATCTCCACTTTTCTGAAAATATATCATCAAAATAAATTCTGTAAGTAAGTTTCATTAGTAAGCAGATGGCTCAACACCATGTTTTAGGAACACTGGTAGGAAAAGTGATATGTGAACTACTGTTTTCAGCACAAGCAATTATGATGAAAGGCATTATTTTGTAACACAAAATCTTCTCAATCAATTCGGAATGTCAAAAATGAGTTGTTCAATCTTGTGAAATGAATTCAACAGAATTATTCCTTTAAAAAATGAATAAACATAGGTTTTATCATTTATTTACCACTTAAATAGTTTTGACATGAGTGCTTCCTTGGATCTTGAAGGGTTATGTTTTTCTACTACAGACCTTAACTTTTTTGCCCAGATATCATCACAAATACCACATTTCATCAAGAATTACTATTTCTTCCTAAAATCTCTAAGTAGCATAAATTGTCCCTTCAAGGACAGGATAATATCAAGTCTTCAGTGTTTGTCAACTTTATTAATATTTTTAGTATTTTATTTATTTATCTTTAGAGAGAGAAGGGAGGGACAAAGAGGGAGAGAAGCACTGAAGATGTGAGAAACATCAATCGGTGGCCTTTCATATGCACCCCAACGGGGGGTGGAGGGTGAGGGGTACGTAACTGCAACCCAGGCATATGTCCTGACCTGGAACCAAACCAGCGACCTTTTGCTTTACAGGACAATGCCCACCCAACTAAACCAAGCTGGTGAGGGCAGTGTTTGTTACTTTAATGTATGGCACAATCTTCCCATAACCTAAGCAGAACTAGAGTTAAATTTGGCTTTTTGAAGTCAATATTTAGAGTCAGTAAGAAAACTAACCCCTAGCCTCTTGTACATTTTCCTCAAACTGTAAGTGAATAAGCAAGAACTACCTAAGAACATTTTAATTCCAAGAAAAAACAGAAACAAAACCTAGCTCTTGGGATTACTTTAAACTGCTGGTGACATCTCAGAGACTCAACAGTGTACTATAGCACAAAAAGCAGTGGACTAGGGAGTTTGAGAGCTGGGCCACATCCCTTTTCCTCCACTTAGCACTGGGGCAGGTGAATGGACTCATTTTCTCTATGTACAGAGAAGGAAGTCTTCATCTTAACTGGAAAGGTGCTATGCAGAATAAATAATACCACCTGTCACATTCAATACACTTCTGAACACATCAGTCCTCTTGTAACTATTTAAAAAGAACCAGGTTCTTTTATCCTCATGACCTCAAATGTTAAACCCACTAAGCCAAATCCATTTTAACTGACGTAATGATCTGAAGTCTGTGACTGTTACTAGCATAATACTCAAACTCTTCTTCATGTTGAAAGCACTTATTTATTCAGCAGAATTGTGTTTTGAGATTTTTATCATAAGCCAAAGCTTATCCCTATAAAGATGGAAATTTTATTTTAAATATTTTACACACACACAAAAAAATCTTCAAACAACACACCACAAAATTAGCCAGGACAATTTAAAGAAGTCAAACATAATTAAACCAGCAAGTAATCACACAGGATTACTATTCATTTTCTTAAGAACTATAATATGCCAGGTCCTGGGGATATAAACTACCACCAATCTATCTAAACCTCGCCCTTGAAGAACTCTTTCTCTTTAGGGTGATGAACTTGCAAACAGATAAATATAAGATGATCAATGATATTTAAGAAACATCCTATTCCTCTGGCTCAAATATACTGCAGAAATCATTCTTATTTCCCAACATTTTTAGCCCATAAAATAGGAAAGCCTATCCCTTTTTTTCCATGTTGAATTGATAGGAATTTGAATCCCAATTTCTTTTCTTTAAGAAATCTTTCAGGTCCATAATTAAGAAGTAACACTGAAGCCAAAAGCTAGTTTATACACAAAATGCCTGTCACGTCACAGGCAAAGCAATTAAAGGGAACAGGATTTGCCTCCTCTCAGAAAATCACAGCATTTTCAAACTAAGGAAGGACAGTGCTTCCTTTTTATGCATTAGCACTCAAGAGTTACTATTATATTAAGGATAAAATTTAAAGACAAAGACAATTTTAAAAACTGAGTTTAATCAATAGGAAATGCAAACAAAACCTAAATGCTTTCCTAAGTTTCAAAGGTCAGTTGTGTTAAGGAGGTTAAAATCATAAAACAAAGCTATAAAAAGCAACATGTTACCATGCTGTCATCCCAAATCACTGGCCAAAATGATTTAGTTGACTTAAAATTCAGAAAGGCTTTAACACAGATATTTCCATGTTGAAGAAAATACCTATTAGATGCTTGTTTTGTTAGCAAAACTATTTCTGTATGTATATCTAATTTTTCATTTCACTCCCCACAACTATTACTAAATCAATAATTTATTTTCTAACATGTTTTAGAATCAAGGAAACGTCAACTTTAATATAAAGCAATAGAAACACAGAAATGACCCTGCCTAGGGAAGCTGGGGGAATGCCTCATTAAGGGACTGACTTAAAAAAAAAAAAAAAATCTTGATTGTACTTTTACCCCATTTAGTCCCCTTGTATCTGTCCCACTGCAATCACCCCACTGTTGTCCATGTTCATGCCTCCTTTTTCCTTTTTGCTCAATCCCTCCGCCCCCTAACCACCACCTGCTCCTCTCCCCCCTGCCAGATGTCATCCTCTCTCCATCTATGAGTCTGACTTTTAAAATGTCTTAAAAAAAAGAGCAGTATTTTGTAATGGAGAATTTAGGCAAAGGAAGTATGATATACAAAATACGTCACAAAATAATAAGCAGCCTTAGCACAGCCGTAGCACCATAAGAACTCTGGGTATGACCCGAGGTGACTGCTGTTGACAGGTAGAAAGATAGTAGCATCAGAGTCTTAGAGTCTAACTGGACATGTATGAATTCAGTAAGTGACAGAGAGAAGCATCTAACTTTCTGGAGAGGCTGAGAATGTTTCATGAAGAAGTTTTCACGACGACTGGTCCAGATGAGGATATTCCATCTGAGTAGAGCAGCAGAGTGCTTCTGTTTTTGAACCAAATTTTCCATTAAGTTTTGTGAATTCTTATTTTGATTTTAAAAACCTCCATTTTCAGTATCAAGATGTCAACTTCTCTTTTTTCAAGCTTTATAACAAATTTTTATTTATTTTTACTTTACTGTTTTTCTGTTACAGTTGTCCAAATTTTCCCCCATTGCTCCTCCCTGCCCCTCCCACCCCTGCTCCCATAGTCATTCCCCACACTGTTGTCCATGTGCATGGGTCCTTTATACTTGTTCCTTGACTAGACCCTTCCCCTTCTTTCCCGTTACCCCCCTCCCCCCTCCTCTCTGGTGTTTGTTTTGTTCATCACATTCCCCTTATAGGTGAAATCACATGGTATTTGTCTTTCACTGCTTGGCTTATTTCACTTAGCATAGTATTCAGTGCCATCCTTGCTGTGGAGAAGGGTAGGAATGTCAACTTTGAATTCTTTCTTGTAATACTTATGCTTGCCTCTGAACAAACTTTCCAGTTTCTCCAAATTTGGTCTAGTCTGTGGTACATGCTGGGAAGCCAGTTATCAAAATGTATATGAAATGTATTTAAAATACTAGTAAACACAGCAAATAAACACTTAAAGTAGAGTGAGGCACTAAGTTTTGATTCATGGACTCTGGTTTGTAAGAGGGCTTTTTCTGCCAATTTCTAGGTTCTCTACTTGTTTTACATGGTTCAGGAAGCTAGATAAATAGCCTTCAGGCTAGGAGAGAAATTATCCCGTACCTCTCCCCGTTCTGCTGGTCTCCTTCTTTTATCCCTTCCCATTTCAGAGGTATTCTAGATTGCAATTAGTCCACTAAGCGTATTCCGCAACAAGACCATTAATTCACTGATATCAACATTAGAGGAATGTCATGATACAGATATTTTGGTACATTTTATCCTCTTACACCTATGACTTTTCTAATTAATTAAGAGGCAGTACTTGAAGAGGAAAAAAACACACCTGCTTTGGACATTTAAATACATATATATTGATGTATATCTACTAATTAAATGTAAAAAAAAGTTACACTCAATCGACTACAATATGTGCTACTCTCCCTCCTCCATACATTCGACTTCTACAGTTGTCATCTTAAAGTCCTCAATACCATTATAATCTAATGATTTTGGATAACTCAATAGTATCTCTAACTCTAGATCCCCTCAAACAACTCAAAACTTATTCTTTTCAACCTCTGTGACATCTGCTTTATGGGGTGGGGGGTTACCTAGCACTGAATATTGGAGGGACATGGCCAAAGAACCTCCTCAAAGGAGTTTTCTCTCCTTTTAGCACAAAGACCTTCACCAATACAGCCTCCGACTGGGGAAACATTCAACATGGATCTACAGATATACATCAAGGAAGGACAGTAGGGGCAACGCCAAGGTTATGACACAACTCAGAACTCAGAGCCTGGCTCTCAACCTTGGCTGCATGTGGATATACAAGCAGAGCACAGAGCAACTTAAAAAAAAAAAAATCCTTCAAAAGTTAATTGTGATAGGACAGATATCACTATCAAGATACCATGAAACGACTGAGATCTGAAGGTATGACAGCTGACTCCAAAATGCCTTTCTTCTATATTTAAGAATAGCTAGAAACAATATATCCTCTTTCAATACAGGCAAGATCAAAGACCAGGAAGGGGACATGTGCACACAGTTACATTGGTTCCCTGGAAGCACACTCATCGGATGAATCACTGCACAGAAAAAGAAACTGAGAAGGAACACTGAACATACTGACTGACGCTGACTAGAAGCTCTGCATAATAGCCTCTTTTTGCAGGTCACAATTGTTACTGTCTAGCACAGTGACCACGAAAACATTTTTTCAAGAAATATATTTCTCCAAAATCTTGTTTTCCACTCAAAGTCTGAGAATGTATATAAGTCAGATACAATGTCATAGGAAGAGTCTGCTTGGACACCTTCCTGAAACTTTAAAGTTTTATTTCATATACAATACAGAACCTTCACTTTTTTGCATGATCTCTTTACATACATTTGCACTTAAAAGTTTGTATGTTGCCTTTTTGTAGAGTTGTCTCCTCTATAAAAAAAGATAGATAAATTAATCTATAAAGACATATTTTATTGGGTTGGCCAAAGAGTTTGTTTTTTCCCGTACAATGGCTCTAGTAGTGCTTAGTTGTCTTTAACTTCATCCGAAACAATTTTGTTAGACTGCATCGTGACAGCTATCATATCAGCAGTGCATTTAAAGAAAAACAAAAAACTTACTAAAACCAGTGATTTTTTGTGCAGCCACTTTAATATTGAAGATGGAAGAAAATAGGCAATATTTTTGGTGTAATAATACTTTAGTATTTCAAGAAAGGTAAAAACTTTATGCATGTCTAAGTTTGTCAAGACTAAAAATGATTACATGTATGTGTGGATAACTCAGATATGTCACTTGTCATTTAATTCTTGTGTCTCTGCAGTCTTGTGTGATTTAAAAGCAGAATTCAGTACTTGAATAAATGAATAATTTTTACAAAAGTATAAGTGAGTAGTGCAAAAGATAAGATTTCCTTCTTTTTTATGAGTATTTCATTGTATAAATCTACCACTGTTTTTTTTATCCACTCATCTGCGGATGGGCATGCACTTGAGCTGTTTTCAGAGTAGTGTTGCAATGAACACAGGGGTGCATGAGACGTTTTCTTTAGACAATCCCCTCACACAAATACAGAGCCAATGTCAGCATCTTTAGGTCCTTTCCCTCAAGCTGGTCAGAGTCCTCAGAGAAGACAATTAAACTCTGGCCAACACCCTGAAAGCT
Source organism: Furipterus horrens (assembly GCF_987537825.1). Lineage (NCBI taxonomy): Eukaryota > Metazoa > Chordata > Mammalia > Chiroptera > Furipteridae > Furipterus > Furipterus horrens. The sequence goes on along the minus strand of NW_028327174.1, from coordinate 107,694,075 downwards.
CAGGAAGGGAAGAAGGCTAGGAATCTTAACATAAATATGTCAACTTCACTTAACTCTCATTTGCATATACTTTTGTCAAGGAGTTAAATGCTTTATATGACACTTCTTTAACTGGACATCTTAGATAAATACATGTATTAAAAAGCTAAATAATCTTCATGAATGAAACACAGCATACCACAAAACAAAACATCAAATGATGATAAAGTTAGTTAAAAACCAGTATTGGAAGGCAAATCTAAAAGAACTAAACGGTTGAAAATTTGAGGTGGAAGATAGAGAAGACCTGCTATGTCCAAACAATTTCTTAAAAAGTCAATCTTCCAAGAAAGAATATTAATAAAACTCCCTGGCTTTATATTTTGTACATTGTGGGAGGGGTGGTGGCGGCAGACAGTAATAAATAAATCAAGTGATTTATCCAAGGCCATTTAGCCTTTTAATGGAGAAGATTAAACTCGATTTAAATCTGGAGAGAACTTAAGGTAGCAATACAGAATAAAAAACCAAAATCAGAAATTTTAGGGCCAGTTACACATAGAAATACCATAAAGATACACAGGCTCTGGGAAAGGTAGGCATTCCTACTTAAAGGAATGTTATCGCAAGAGGTCCAGAGGCAAAAGAGAATCAGGTAAGTTCCAGTGCTCAATTACATACATAAAAATAGAGGAGTTTAAGGTCGAAGGCAGGTGAACTTAAACTTTACTCTAAGTCCATTGTGCATGCAGTGAATAACTGACTGATGCTTTTTTCTTTTTTCCCGATAGCTTACATCAGAGTGTTGGATCCTAGAGCATCTCCTTTTCTTGATGCATCATCTCTTTCCCACTTCACAGACTAACCTTCCTTGTTTTCAGCCTTATTATTATTATTTGCACTGGTGTCGTTTAACTTAGTAGTTTTCCACTACATTATTAGTTGCCAGGAGTGTCCAAAGTAAGTATCTGAAGTTTGTAAGTCAGCATAGTTAAAGCATCACTCACTTAATTTGGGGTATAACTAGAGAAGAAAATAACTGAATTATAGCAAAGGAAATTAAATTCTTGCACAACTCTAGGTATTAGCAAGGCAGTATGGAGTATATACCAATGTCATCCTCATGTGTCCCAATAAGAAAAGATCAAAATCCAACAGGAAAAGATCGTTTTCTAACCCATTTCACTTTTGCTAGTTCCACTGATTTATGCCTTGACAGATTTATTTTTTCACTTCCAAAACCACTCTACATTTCTGTTTTGATCAACAATTTTATAATTATTATTACTGCAATGTTAAAGCAAGAGCAAGTCTTAGAATTCCATCTATAATACCCAACCAACTATTAGGTATATAAAATTTAAAAGGATTGGGAGAACATTCAACAACAGTGTACGTGTACAGTTCCAGCTGTGCTAATTAACCGAAAAATAATCTGAGGAGAACAACCTTTTCAAGCATTTTTTTACTGTAACAGCTTACATACTAAATTAATATAAACATTAAATCATTTATATGTTTAAAAGTACAACTCATAATTTACATACCAAACCTACATCTATCATTAATTACTCAAATGTCTGAAATTACACAAGCATTCAGTAACAAATAATGATGTCAAGAACAGGCTTTCCTTTCTGGACCTAAGGAAGGCAGTTAGAAGAAAAACCACCTCGCTATGCTTTAAGCTTTAATAGAGACCATATACCTATACTTCTTCCTGACGCCTAGCATGATTCTGCATCATGTTATAAGCTAACTGACAGATCACCCTCAGTCCATAGGAAAGAACTCTCTCAGAAAAATTAAAACCTGCAGCAGACATTTAAAAACTTAACTCCGTAGTATTCATTTCAATGAATAGAAACTACAACAATATCATGTTTTAAATTTTAAACCATAATATATGTTTCAAATTATGGCATTTTATATTCTGCAATGTGCTGATTGATTACAGATTCAACAAGAACATCTTAGGAACATCAATCCTCATGAAAGGAAAAGATGTCACAAGCCAAGATAAGAGTGAAACTAGACATTTTAAGATATAAATTTTAGCTATTATAATGAATATAATCAGAATAAAATCTAAAACAGACAAATCACTTACTCCATTAAAATTCAAAAATGGAAAAGATGTCCTATATAAAAGCTAAATTCCATTATCCTAGCAATATTATATGAAATGTAGCTGTTCTCCAGAAGTAGAACAGGTTGTCCTATGAATCCACCTGAGCAAAGTCTAAATTTCAAAAGTAAAAAGGCTTTAAAATTCTCCAAGAAAAATTTCTTAACCTCATCTTCTTTACCTTAACAATGCAAGCTATACAATGTCTAAATCTTAAACCGACATGCCAAAAAATACTTACTAAACATTGCTGACCAAGACAAGAGGACCTATAGCAGATGGGAAGTATATGATCCAGACTACAAATATAGAAAAATTCAGACAAAAAAATTAACGAGTGATGACTTGGGAAGGTAAACTAATGCTGAGTTTTGAAGGATGAGAACACTTGGATGGACAAGAAGAGGGAGGGTGCTATCAGGTGACAGGAAGAACACACATAAAGTCACAGCAAAGGGAATGAGAAAGATGTATTTAGGACACGGCAAGACTGTATGATTGTCATGTAGTGAGTAGTCACCAGCACTACAGGACTGCCACACTGCTCGCAACTCCCAAGAAACATGATTCATATTGTGTTCCAAGTGAATAGTACCCCCATGGAGGTGTGCAAAGTGGTGATCCTGGTTAGGTAATATAGAAAAGTACCAGGTGAGATGCTCCACTATAAAAAGATTCTGTGAAATAGGGGAACGAAACACTAAATACAGTTAGACAGATTCAGTCCATATTAGCACATCAAAGTATGGAAGAAGTCCCAAATGGGAAAACTCCATAAACCAGCATATCCTGGATTTGGGATTTGCTCCTCTCCCACCATGCAACCCCTATTAATATTTCTTAGAACCAGTGTTCTAAAACACACTTTAGAAAACATGGAGCTATTTTATAAAAGGCTTTCAGAGTCAAGTAACATGTTGATAAAGAGAAAAAAATGAGGAACCACTGAAAATTTTCGTGAAGAAATGGCAGCAGGAAAGCTACTTAAAAATGAACAAGTAAAAAATTCTGGCACAAATATAAAAGGTAGATTAAAGCAGCAGATGTGAGAATTTTGAGAGTAAAAGACTCTTTAAAATCGTTTTGGGAGTGAACTCACGGAGTTAATACAATGAACAATAAATCCACATTGTTAATAATCAAGTCATTTAAAAAGCATCTTTAAACACGTAAATCCTTTTTGAAATCTACTTTTCAGAAAATAATAACATTTACCCCTAAATTTATCAGGTCTTTACAGTAGTTACACCAGTTTACAGTTAAGCAGTATAATCTCAGATTTCACAGTGTAAGCAAGCACTAGTCCATTCAAAACTATCCTTATTCCTTCCCAGGAGTACTAGGTGACAGGAATATTAACAGAAAGCAGATATTCAAGATTTTGAGAAACGACATTGTTGGGAGTTATTGTACTCAGAAATACCAAATAATACTTACTACAGAGGTAACTAAAAACACTGCATACTGTTGAGAATAGGTGATACTGTCCTAGAAAAAACTAAATTTAAAAAATAGCTTTAAAAAATATGGTGAAAAGTTTACCCACAATTTATATGGATCCCACTGCTAGGAAGCTTTTTTTTTTTTTTGATTTCTACAATCATTCATAATTATAACCCATGATTCTGAAATACGATCCTAAAGCACAGCCAAACAAACCTAAGTTTTAGAAAAAACAAAAACAATGTTCATCAGTTTTGAATTGGACCTGTTTTGAAATTAATTTCATTATAAGATGTATTTTAAATATAAGTGCAACTATTTATTATATTATTATAAATGAAGCAAAAACAATTACATTTTTAAACTCGTCTTAAACAGAAAGTAATCCATATATGGTATATACTACGAGATAAAACAGCTCAGTCAGATCAGCTTACAACAAACAGACCTTCCAATAGACTGCTGAACTATACAAACTGTGATTTAACATTTAAATGAAACAGTAACTTCTGTTTAATGCACAGAATGGTAAGTTACTGGTCATATCATTAATACTTTAAAAATCACTAGGCACTAATCTGCTGGTTTTGAAGGAACATCTGCTTTTTAACTGAAATTAGTAAAAATCACTATATACTTATTCACCAATTTACAGTATTCCCTCACTTATCGTGGGTATTACGTTCAAGACACGTCCCCCCTCCCCCCGTGATAGGTGAAAATCCGCGAAGTAGGAACCTTACATTTATTTTAGTATTTATATATATTGTAAGGCTTTATAAACCTTTGCCACACACTTATAAACCATTCCCAGTCCCTTATTAACCTTTCCCACTCCCTAACTTTTTTCACTTTTATAAACACTTATGTTCTTAAAACATATTCTACACTCTTAAAACTACGTAACTTTAACAACATACGTATACAATACTGCAAAATCCTGTGATATAGCAAAAATCCGTGATAAATAATTAAATATAATAGTTTTTAAAATCCTGCGATACAGTGAGGCCACGATAAGTGATCCGCGATATAGAGGGACTACCGTATGTCGTTTTAGTTTGAAGGCCAATGTACTGCTAACAAAAAATAACAGCTAGAATAAAGCGTATACAGTACTGTATTGACACCGCATGAATTATTTTTATAAAAATAAGCCCCCGTGTTAAAGCCATTTAGAAATGGCAGACACTGAGGCATGAAAACAAAGGGAGAACATTCTCTAAGAGTTTACAGTGCCTAATAAGTAACTTATATAACCACAAATGGACTTTCTGAAAGAAAACAATACATACCTATAACAAATTATTTTCTATTTATCAATTTTACAATAATCACAAAACCACCAAGTCCATAAATCAAACGACTACAATAGTCAAAACTATTTGAAAACACTAATTCCACTATATTAAAAGTAAAATATTGGGAGAACCAAAAAGTCTGTATGGTTTTTTCTGCAAAATAAAAGACACAATTTTTATTTTCACCAGAAACTTGACTGATTTGGGTATTTGAGTATGTTGGCTATCTCCCACTATTGGCTTCTAGTGCATAGAGGCCAGGGGTGCTGCTAAACACCTTCCAATGCATAAGATAGACCCGCAGCAATGAATTATTTGGCCAAAAGGTCAAGAATACCACAGAACTTCACAAACCACTTCTGACACATGCAATCAGTCACAGCACTTCCTCCATACACTGCAGAATCTTTTTATTGCATTTCAGTTGCATTTTACCTTTCCTGAAATAAGAAAGTATAATATGCCGAAAACATTGTGTATTTTCTTCCATCTTCAATATTAAAATGGCTGCACAAAAATTCACCAATTTTGACAAATTTTTATTAAGATGCACACTGATATGACAGCTGTCACAATACAAGCTCACAAAATTGTTTCAAATGAAATTAATGACAACAAAGTACTATCAGAGCCATCGTACATAAAAAACCAAATGAACTTTTTGGCCAACCCAATAAATCAATGATATCCTTCTAATTTATAAAAGGATCTCTACTACATAATATAATTTTAACCTAGTTATTAATTCAACATCACTGTTTTTCAAAATGCAGACTACTGGGCCCCACCCCAAATCTGCTGCATCAGAATTTCAGAGGCAATGCCAGGGAATATGCACATTCATTAACTCCCCCAGGTGATCTTCATGCACACTAATGCTGAAGAACCACTGCCTTCCTTGTGAGATTTATGATAAGGTTTTGGATTTCAAGAACTAAAATCTCCTGGCTTCAGACTTTTTAAACTAAATTTCATTACATAAGTTAATATTTCAAAAAGATTTAGGTAATAAACAAGTAAATAAAAATTACAGCAGGAATTAAAAGAAGAAACTTATAGGCCATTTATTTTTTTAAAGATTTAAGACACGCCAAAATTGTTTCAGAGACCAACAGGTCTTTGAAAACAGAATTGCTACCTTAAAAATAACCCAATCCCCAATATTAAAAACATAGTATTTCAAATATGTTCATATTAATTCACTCAGCTGTTAAGTAAATCAGGGTATGAATTGTTTACATTATACCAAATACAAGCAATAATTAAATTTATAAAGCTAAGCCCAAACAAATCTGTTTATATCCCACTATAAAATGTACTCTGATCATAAACTGATTTTTCATAAATTTATATAACTTTAACAAACTCACATAAACATATATAATGGAAAGAGCAATGGAGCAAAAACTAGTCACCTAAAGTCTAGTTCTGGCTAATCTGGCTGCTGGCTATGTGACCTTAGAACCTAGACAAATCATTTTAGCTGTGGAGGTGTGTGTGTTCAGGAGGGGTGCGGGGGTGGGTACAGGGAGAATGGTACAACTGTTTACTCATCTCACAGGATCATATATTGTGAGAACCAAAGATAGTATATAAATACATTCTGAAATATTGTAAAATCAAAGGCATTATTATTAAGAGAGCAAAATTTGAGAGACAATCTTCAGTTGACTGCTGTAAAATAAGAGTATTACAGAAACAATGAACATAACTGATCCTTCAGATTCAGTTATAGAACATATTTGTATGCATATTCTGTAAATTATAAAGTATAAAAAATCAATTCAGTTACCTATACTATGTTCCCATTTATAACATCTGTTCCTTGTGTAAAGATACATCTGATAAACTATGAGTTGATAATAGTATATTATTCTCTATATTTCCATATATTTTATAATTTCCATAATAAATTTTAACAAGACAATATATGTTTGTATACAAAACATGTGCAAAAGCTAAAAAAAAAAATAAAACTCATTAAGTGTTCTTTTTGAAAATATTCCCATAGCTATTTTATCATTTTCCTTCAATGTTACCTCAGATTTTATAAACTCCAAAATGAGCTGCTCTCAACACACTTTTATATATCGTGACACCTACCAGAAAATAATTATCCTTTACCAACTAGGTGAATAAATATTCTTACCCAAACTGTAAAAATATAATTCTTAAATTTCTGCTTCCTGATCTGTACTCCGCTTTTTTTTTTTTTTTTTGCTCATTCATCACGAAATTCCAGAATTAAAAAGTGAAAACGACCAGTTTCAACTGCATATATGTGTAAAAAGATGAGGGGAAAAAAAAGGCAAATATTCTTTTTGGCTAGTATTGAAAAAGACCAGCATTGATAGTTGTAATTAGCCATTCCTCTTAAAACCTGTTGACCTATACAACTCAATTCACATGGTAAGAGATTGTTCTATCCAAAATGAAGTCTGTCAGACAAATGAAATCCCCACATAAAGGTATTCTATCAAAGTATGCATAATGATGTACAATTACTCTGCATACGTACATCAACCTAATTGCTCAATGTCCTTTATCTGGGGGCCATATTCCACGGATTGAAAAAGCACAAACCACCTTTCATGTGAAGGAGATTTGTTTAATTTTAACTTAAAATTTATCTATAGTTCAACAGCTTATGTTTTATAGTAGTTTCTGAAGAAATCCTAAGTGTTGAACCTTAAATGCAGATAGAAGGGCAAAGTAGCTTGTGGTTTTTAATTAAAACTGTATTTGGTAATATTCACACATTAGTTTATTCATTACTTAAGAGCTAAATCTTTGTTTCTTTTGTGTTTCATGTGCAGTCACAATAATAAAAAACTGTTCTGGGCCTAAAGAGATAGTGTACCTTAAATTTTTTATTTGGGAGGGAGAGAGACAGGAGGAAGCAAGTGGGCAGGGAAGGAAATCTCACCAATTCAACTGTCACTACAGCATTTGGTTTCTAAGCATTAAAAACTCCATTTATTTTTTTATATGAGATACACATGAGAGGAGCCATATATGGAAACCATGTTTTCCAACATTGTCTTTAATAACTTTGAAGGTAAGTCCTGCTGCAAGTCCTCATTTGTATTATTTAAAAACAGGTAATTGTAAAACTCTCAGTAAAACCATAAAAGGCAAGCTGTTGGAAGATGAATAACAAAAAGAATTACTATACCGTATTCAAGCAAGGTTAATAATCTTACATGTTTAATGTAGAATGTTAATAGCACACAAACTAAAAATATTGTAAGACCACAACTGATCATGCTGGTAGGTACCCCTATTCGCTGACAATGGCTAGTTGCCACTTACAATGTAGCTATTATTCCTTATTTCTTTTCCTAAGTGTTCAGATATCATCACCCCTAGTTTCTCACCTCATCTCAGAATCCTACATTAAACCCCAAGCTTCAATTTAAAAACCATTTTTTCCCACTTAATTAATTACAGAAAAAAGAAGACAAGAATCACCTTACACATATAAAAGAAGATGCCAGAAGTGACAACTGCAATAAAAATCAAGAAGGTGTACTCTGGATTTTCACAATTTTAATAAAATAAAATCATGAAATTTTAAATTAAAGGTGGCGCTCTGTCCTCAACTCACCCTACTGTGACTCACTTTTGCAGACTTATATGGTAGGCAATAACAGTTACTTTTCAAAGATCTTTGCAGTTACACCCAAGCCAAAATCAGGGCAGAGACCCACCCTTAATTACAGCAATTTAACTGTCTCATCCAAAGCAAGGTAGAAACTAAAGCGTTCCCCTGAAATCATGGCTAACTGAGCCCATTTCATATACTCGGTTTCAAAGGTTCCCTTGAAAGAAAATGTTTCCATTTAATTCTAATTTGAACTCACCAGGTCAAAAAAGAAAGGAGGAGGAGGACCCAATAGAAAGGCACAAGTACAAAAAGATTCTCCTCCAATCCCTCTTAAGTCCCGCAATCCGCCTCTGCCACACACAAGGACGGAATCGGGGAAGGCTAGCAGCAGGGCAAGTAGAGAAGGCCCTCTATTAACTCACGTGGGCCGCCATCCAAAGGGTTACACACCCTCTGCCCCAGGAGGGCCTCATACAAAGCAGATCCTTACAAGTACTTCTTATTATAAAATACACCCACGCTGTACAGGAGCTTTATTTTAAAATAACACTGTCCTCAGGTGGGGAAGGTTAAACACAACAAAGGCTTCCATGTTGAAAGGCAGACAGTCCAGACAGAAGCATATAGCGACAAACGTATGAAAATAAACCCATAATTAATTTATCATGTACAGCAATTGATACCAACAGGAGCCATTAGATTATTAATAAACCCAGAAAAGTAGAATGCAGAGCAAAGTGGCTGTCTGCTGCGATCTAACCCTAGGGGAAGGTAAAAATACAGCTGCAATCCCTTCGCAGGTTTGGAGACCCCTTCAGCCCACCCTGAGTACCCCCTGCCCTGTCCTAGGGGTCAAGCCCTCTGCACCGCACAGGATACCAGCACACTTCCCAGTGCTGAGAGTTCCGCAGGAAACTGGTGAATGAAGAGCGCACAAGTGCACCCTGGCTAGCGACCGCGGCACAGAACCAGGGGTCGCTAACTACCTCAGCTACAGGAATCTCCTGCAGGATGGAAGAAAGGAGCACACTCTCAACCCACCCCGTAAATGGAATGCGGTACTTTCTCACTGACCCTTTCCAAAGAAGGGGTTGGGAACGCAGAGTATTTTTTGTTCCTCTCCTAAACTAAATCCAGAAACGCGAATCGGAAGCAACCGGGAACATCCTTGGGGGCGCGGAGAGTCAGAGAGCGGACGCCGCCCGGGAGAAAGGCGAGACGGCTCTCCAACTCCCGGGGAATCACCGTCCGGTGCGACACGAATCAACCATCTCCGGACAGGGGCCAACGAGGGGTCCCCGTCGGAGATCCAGTGGGGCCAAAGCCGGGGATTAATAATGGGGTGACCCTCTCGGGACGCGGCGAACGAGTGCCGGCCACCGCTGCCCTCAAGGTCACCAAGCGCCGGGCGGGGGCGGCCGCTGACTGGATGATACCTCTTGGACTAGGAGACTCGGAGAAGAGCTGCGGGTGTACACAAGAAGCCCCACCGAGCCCGGTCCCTCGGGTCCTGGGCGGGGACTCCCGCCGGACCCGGCTCTGAGGCGCACGCCCAGGAACCTGCTCACCTTTACGATCTCCCGGTGCGGGCGCGGCAGGAGAACAACCTGCGAGAGGCCCCCTGAACGACCCCGACGATTTCTCCCGAACCCGCTGAAGCCGCTGCAGTCCGCGGGGCACCCAGCTGTCGGGGCCCCCTCCGCGACGCCCTGACCCTCGTGTTCCGCCCGGCCTTCCCGCAGGTGACTTGCCCCATCGCCCTGGCCGCGGGCGGACAGCGGCCGCCACTCACCTCGCCGGCAGCAGGAACCATTTTCCGAAGGAGAAAAGGAAAGGGAGACTGCAGGAGGGTCGGGGGTGGGGTGAGGGACAGAGAGAAGCGCAGAATGGGAGCTCGGTCCTTGGCGTGTCCGCAGCCGGCTCCTAGGGCTCAGGACGCCACACGGAGGTGCGATTGCACCTCGAAGATGAGGCGGCCACGGAGCCAAGAAGCTAGGCGTCCACCAGCCAGGGCTCCCTACTCACGCTGCACTCTGAGGAGGCGGCGGAGCAGGAGGAGGCGGCACCCGGCCCGGCCCGGCCCCCGCCGAGTGGCCGCCCGCGTCCCCGCAGGACCCGCCTCCCAGGCTCCGAAAAGCCGCACACAGGGCGCGCCGCACTCAGCACCGGCAGCCTCACGCCGCCATCCGCAACGGCAGCGGCGGGCGGGGTGCAGCCCCCCTCGGTGAGCACCGCAGCCCGGCCCGTTCGGGGCGGGGCCCGCGGCCACCGGAGAGGACGGCCGAGCACAAGGGGACTGCGCGCAGCTTAGGGCATGAGCTCGTTTGCGCCCGGTGGCCCGAAAGATCGTCGGGGTAGGCAAGGGAAAAAGAACTCTCACCCGTTCCGGTCTGGCGCTCCCTTCTTTTCACACCCACACGCCTCTCGTTCCACGCTGGCGGCGCAGCTGCTCCTGCTGCCGCCGAAGCTAGCGCCGCCGCCGCCGCCGCCGCCTTGGCTGGGCGCGGTCACGTGATGCGGCCCGCGGGGACCCTGGGGGCGGGCAGGCGCGCGCGCGCGCGTGCGCGCGCCGTGTTAGCAAGGCTCAGACTGGGACTGGGAGCCGAGCGGCGCACAGCGTTTAAGGGGAGGACCCGGCGAGCGCGCCCCCGCTGGCGAGCGCGCGCCCAGAGATTAGAATTTGCCCTGCGGTCGGGAAAGGGTGGCTGGAGTGCGGGGCGGAGGACTCACGCCTCCGCGCGTCCCTCCCTCTCTTCCTTTCCTAAGCGTAGACTGGCCGCTGCCCCGCCCCCTCCCCCTAGTTCCTTTCCTCTTGCCGCTGCCTGCGATTCGCTGGGCGGTTCTGACGTCCTTGTTTCCATGACGTATTTGGACGGGGCGGGGGAGAGGGTGGGGGGTGGGTGGCTGGGGCGCGCCAGGCGGTAACTCTGTCAGTCACTGTTCCTCCGTCGGCGCGGAGCAGGGCTGCTTCTGCGACTGTGGAGGCTGGTTAGCGAGGACTCGCAGGCGGACGTCTTTCACCTGGGGCCTGCGCCCCTCCGAACCCCAAGAGCTGGGCCAGCGGGCGTGGGAGGGTGAGCACTCCTGGGGACAACAGGTTAAGGGTGACCACTCATCCCCGGACATTTGAGCGGCTCCTCGCCGCGTCTCTTCTCCACTCCCTATCGGACTCCATGCTGGCCCCGGGCCTTGACGCACGAGCCGGACAACCAGAGTGCCTCCCAACCTGCTCCTTCCTGGACGAAGAGAGCCCAGCCCCTCCCTTCGAGTGCGGGACGCCCCAGCACTGCTGCTTAGAGTCGGGCCGTCAGACACCGGGGATTCCGCTGCAGCTCCCAAAGGGTTAACTCAGGCGTACTGCAAGCAGGCCCCTCAGGACCCGCGCTTAAAATCCCGGTGTTTCGGTTTGGGGTTTGCTTTTCTACCTGTGCCAAACTGTGGGCTCTTTTAGTTCACTTGTACCGTCTTTACCCATCATCACCCCTCTTGCCTGTGGGGAAAAGACAAAAAACACCGAGTATCATGTGGAATTTAGATACTAATCCTGCTTTGCCCCAACCTTAAAGAGCTTTTGCAAATCAATAAAAACCACCCGTTGTGACATCTACTTTAAAAATAAGACGGTTTCTTCTTCCTACACACACATACACAGATATGTTAAGGTTAGTGTCACCTAATACGCCTTGCTCCAGCTTCCTCTAATCTCTTTTCCAACTAACCATCAGTGCTCATTCAGAGACCTTGTCGGTATAGTTTTTAGTATCACTTAATCAGAGCAAAAAGATAATTTCTGTAGTCTCCTCCTCTCTCTTAACTCCAAGACTGGAAAAATTAATATTTGTAACGTCTTAAAAGCATGCAGGCGATGTGAAGAACTTTATTATATACACTCTCTGGTAGCATTCACTTTGGAATATTTTAAAAGGCTTTAAAACAAAATATGTGAAAGTTTAGAAAGCAAAAACTCTTAGTTAATCCTGTTGAAAATAGTTTTTATGAATTAACATATCTTACCAGGGCATACACTACCAACCTTTTGAGCTGTGCCCTTGACAAGCAAAGTTAGTCACTGTTAAGGAATTGGTTGATGTGGTACAATAGCCCTTCCAGACATTAGTTCAAAATGAAACAGATTAACTTTTCAAAACGGCTTAGAGACGTTTAAGGATCATTGGTTTTTGTCCAACTCTTCCTCTAAGGAAGTCACAGTAGAAAATTGAATTATGTGTTCTACTTTAATCAAGAATGTGACATAAAGTATGATATGAATCATTGCTATAGTACACTGGCAAAATGGATAACAGATTAAACTAGAATCTGTTCACTTTGTAGGTTTGTTGCAGCTCCAAAAGAAATAAAATATATGCTTTTACAGTGTTGTGGTCATGAAAAATTCCTCAGCAACTCCATTTTAGAATATGATTTCAATAAGACTTTTTACTTAGGGAGATTATATACATATATATTCAAGAACATATTTATATGCATTTTAATGAAATGTGAGTCACATACAATGATATACTTTTACTGTCCTAGTCAAGATGATGATACTGTGTAGTTTCGTTTTTATATTTTCAATCCTTAAAAAGCAAATAAAGGCTAAAAGCAATATAGAAATAACTGTACAGATTACATTAGGAAATTCATTTTTTTTCTCCCAAAGGTTTAGTATTGAAACATCCTTAATGGCACATGTCTCAGTGTAAAACTCAAGAAAATATTTGATTGCTTAATTAGTGTTTCCTAAAAAAAAAAAAAAAAAAAAAACTACTTGAGTTCAAAGATGCTACTAAGTATATAGCCATATCTTAATACTAGACCTCATCCCATAGACTTAATTGATCCAGAGATATATCATTGTATAAGAATAGCATAATAAATCAATTGATTGTCAAAAGACTTAATTTTAAAAAGTTCTCTTAACACTTTGAATATCTTTTTAGTTACAATGCAAAATTTATAGCCAGTTTCTATTTAGATTGTAAGCATTGTTTCAATATAGACCATGTGTTCAAAATACTGTATTTTACAAATTGTTAATGTAAATTCCTTTTAGTGGAGTAAATCTAAACTGTTGACATCTTTTCTGACAAGTTGATCAACATGAACTAATCATGAATAACTCATGAAGACAGTTTTCTGAAATCTTCAATGTAATCAAGTGTAAAGGGAAACATTAGTATTTATATTCCCTTAAGAAGCTGCCACCTCTACCTAACAATAGGACAAAATAAAGACATGCCAACAGCAGCATATTTTTAAAACCATATCATTTCCTCATACATAATTATGTATATGTGAATGTGTCAATTCTGATCATTGCAGAATGCTAAAGGTAACTGACAGGTGTAAGGAGGCATGGAGGAGGAATATTCAATGCTTCATAAAAAGTAGTTGTATATGTTCTCAAATTTTCATTAACCTGATAACCAGAGAGAGATATTAAGAAAAATATTACTTAGCTGAAAACCACAGAGAACTGTTATTTATAATAACAAGTTAATTACATTTGCTGAATTAAATGTTTGATTCCAGGTAAGCCTAAAATAAGAATTTTCAAGTCACATAATGGAAAATTTTTATAGGGGAAAATGAAAAACGGTTAGATGTCATCATTTGACAAGAATTATTTAACACCCCGTATTCTTCTAGGTATAAGGTATTTTTTTCTACTCCCTGTACTCTTAGGTAAAAGGCATTTTTGTTGTTGTATAATCTAGGTCATAGAGTATGGTACTGAATCTAAATTTCATAGAATTTAAAAACAAGGGAAGTCCATATTTAAATGTCATCGAGGAAAAAGAATTTGGACTTGACTTGTGTAAGGAGTGATATATAAGATTTAAATTAATGCAAAAGAAGACGGACATTAGAAATACCAGGAGAAAAACACCTGGGGTTTAACAAGTTTACTACATCTATTTTCCTATCCCTTCATTATTTATGAAATTATCTACTACCTTTTTATCTTTCACCTACATAAGTGGAACTCGTTTATTTTCCCATTAATAATGGTGGGTTACCTAGGGTGGTTGTAAGATTTTGGTGAGGTATCTACATCAAGTTCTTTTTTTTTTTTTTTTTTTTTTTTTAATTTTGGTTTTTCAATTACAGTTGTCCCCTTTTCCCCCAATTTCTCTCCCCCACCCAGCCCACCCCCTCTCCCGCAATCATATCCCTCCCTGTTGTCTATGTCCATGAGTCTTTTATACAGGCTCTTTAATTAAACCCTTCCCTTATACATCAAGTTCTAACAGAATACTTGATGTGTACTAAGTGCTCATAAATGTTGTCGTTATTACTTTTAAATATTCATTCTTTATCCCTTATTACAAGTAAATGTACTGCAAGCAAGAATGTACATATTTATTTACCTTAATGACTAGGGGTTTATTATTCTCACATTAGAAGTTCAGAGGTAGGTGATGACATGATTGATTCAGATGCTGGACACTGCCATCAAGGACCCAGGCCCAAGGTTCTGCTCTACCATCCTTAGTGTATGATTATTTCAATATCTTTTTACGCTAACTAACAGTAGGACAATCAGCAGGATTTTGTCATGTTTGAAGCAAATCTTACATTTCCATATTTTTAAGTGCTTATATTCTTACACAGTTTTTTATTACCGCCCACCTTTTCTTTGAAGTATCTCCTTTGTTTTTCAGGACATTAGAATGCAAGAAGAATCACCTGTGTGGTTTGAGTAATGCAGATTTCTGGAGCCACAGTCACAGAGCTTCTGATTGGGTCTGTTTGCAGTGGAGCCAGCAGATACGTACACATTTTTGACTGTCCTTTTAGGTAATTTTGAGCACTTCACCATCTCTGTTTCCTTCCTTTGTCATAAGTCTTTTGCTGTGTTCATCAGTTCTTCTTTTTCTTTCCCTGTCTATTTCCAATACTAAGTTCTGATACTTGAGCATTTTTCTCTATTCTAACTTCTGTAAAACTCATCCATTTCATGACTGCAGCCCCTCAAAAGACAAGAATAATGTTACTCATTCATTTATTCATTAATCATTCTTTTTATCCTGACAGATGTCCTCTCAGCTTGCTAAGGTAAGAAAACAAAGATGTCTGTTTAGGATGCATTAGCACCAAGGTCATAGCTTATTTATCCATTTATACAAAGAAGCTTTTAAGCACTTATTACATGCCAGGCCTATCAGAACCTGGCACATAATAGGTGCTTAATATAAAAATAGGTTGAAAAGAGTGTACAAACAGATGAACTATTACCTCTCTGATAATGAATTCTGAATTTATATCCACTGCCTTGCTCTTTCATTCTGGTGACTGGGTGCTGGGTCATTTGTTTTTTCTTCCAGATAGAAATATTGGGAAGAAGCCAATTTACCAGTCATCAAGAAAACAACTCACTGAGGGATAATTTTTGGATCTATTTATTTTTGATGGTAGCGAAGAAAGAGGTCAAGGGAGGCAAGCTGAAAATGCTGGGTAGTGGGTAGAGACCGGAAGAAGGTAGGATATAAGATAGAGGGGATTACCTTGAAAAGGAAAAGGAACATGTTTTTCTTTGCTGTAGAAGAAAAAGTAAAAAAAGAGGGTGAATGAAGAGTAAAAATTAAAGTTTAGAGGAAATTGACCATATATAACACAGGGAAACAATTTTTAACATAATTCCTGTTGAGTTCAATTTTTCAGCTGTTTTAGACTTAAATAGGCATGCTGATTACAAAACTGCAGTTAGCTTTCTTCTACCACATCAAGTTTTTCTTATAGCTTATTTTTTTAAAAGTATATTTTATTGATTATGTTGTTACAGTATTCCCACTTTTTTCCATTTGCTCCCCTCTGCCCAGTATCCCTCTTCCCTCTAGCAATCAGACCTCCCTTAGTTCATGTCCATGGGTCATGCATGTAAGTTCTTTGGCTTCAACCTTTCCTATATTATTCTTAAATTCTCCCTGTCTATTTTTGCCAACCAATTATGCTTCTTAATCCCCGCATCATTGTTGTCATTTTAATGTTCATAATTTTGATCTTTTTTTAAGTAAGTCCCTTTGACATTTCATATAATAATAGCTTGGTGATGATGAATACCATTAGCTTGTCTGGGAAGCACTTTATCTGTCCTTCCATTCTAAATGATAGCTTTGCTGGATAGAGTAATCTTGGTTGTGGGACCTTGCTTTTCATCACTTTGAATACTTCTTGCCAGTCCTTTCTTCCCTGCAAAGTTTCTTTTGAAAAATCAGCTGATAGTCTTATAGGCACCCCTTTGTAGGCAACTCTCTGCTTTTCTCTTGCTGCTCTTAAGATTGTCTTTGTCTTGAACCTTTGGCATTTTGATTATGATGTGTCTTGGTGTGGTCCTCTTTGGCTCTAGCTTGTTTGGGACTCTCTGTGCTTCCTGGACTCTAATGTCTATTTCCTTCGCCAAATTTGGAGAGTTTTTCTTCATTATTTTCTCATTTAAGCGTTCAATTTCTTGCTCTTCCTCTTCTCCTTCTGGCACCCCTATGATTCGGATGTTGGTATGTTTTAAGTTGTCCCAGAGGTTCCTATGCCTCTCTTCATGTTCTTCAATTCTTGTTTCCTCATTCTGCACTGGTTGACTGTTTTTTCCTTCCTTATGTTCCAAATCATTGGTTTAAACCCCAGTTTTCTTTCCTTCACCATTGGTTTTGTGTGGATTTTGCTTTGTTTCAGTTAGCAGAGCCTTCACTTCTTTCCTTATGTATTTGCCATTCTTAAGCATATCTGTCAAGCCTGTAACCATCTTTATCACCAGTGTTTTGAAATCTATGTCTGTTAGGTTGATTATCTCCTCATCGCTTAGTTCTCCCACTGGAACCTTGATCTGTTTCTTCCTTTGGGCCATACTTCTCTGTCTCCTCATCTTGACAGGCTCCTGTGTTTGTTTGCCTCTGTGTCTTAGGTAGAGCTGTCACACCTGTTATGTTGTAAGGGGCAGAGCCTTAGGGATTCATCAGTACAGGTGACCCGTTTCACCATGTTGTGGCATTGTATGTGGGTATGTGGGAGAGGGGTATGAGAGGGAACAATGTCATTTGCTCAGCGCTTGCCCCTTTTCCAGGCACCTCTCCCACTTCCGTATGGGACTGGTGCCTCTCTAGCTATTGCCCTAGCTGTCATTCCCAGAGTGGATGGGTCTGTGGACATTCTAGGACCATGGAGGCCCTTTAAATGAGCAGATTCTGCTGAGAGGCTGGCAGTTTCTTCCTCCACCTCAACCCCCACTGGTTTGCACAGTCAGAAGCAATGAGGCTTTATTTTCCCTGGAGCTGGAACCATGAACAATGCAGTCTGGTCTGGTGCTGGGAGTGCTCCCCAGGTGTCCCTCCCTAGTTTTTAAAATGTGTGACTGCGCTTTGAGCTAGCCTGCCACTGCCGCTGTTGCTGCCACCGCCACACCACGTCTTCTCTGCCCTCGCTCCATCCATCCTACCTGTTTGGATGAGTATTTCTTCTTTATTTCTTTGATTGTTGGACTTCCGTGCAGCTTGATTTTCTGGAACTTCTGGTTGTCTCTAGTTTTGAGGTAGTTGTATTCCCTCTTAGTTGTGGAGGGAGACACATTATGTCTGTCTAGGCCTCCATCTTAGCCAGAAGTCAGGTTTCTTTCTCTGCAGCTTATCTTAATGCGACCACTCTAGGCTGGATCGAGCCTGGATCAAGGGAAGCACTAGTGCTCTCCTATTGACCGAGAGCAAATCTCCCTCAAGTGGGGAGGAGTGGGGGATGACCTTGGAGACCAGCGACAGGTTCATATTTATCTAGGATATTCAGCTACACATGAGACAGTGTGGTGAGAGGTTGTGTGCTGCTCTGTATAGTGAATCGTATTCCAAAGTGTAGTCCAAGTTCTTGTCTATATACAAGGAGTTAGCAAAATTAATTTTTTTATTTACATATGTACTTATTTCCTTTCGTTCAGATCATGTCTGCCTCTGCTATTTCTCATTGTAAGTGCCTAAACAACCCTGATTCGTTTTGTTATATCTGTGGCAGTTTCACCATTCCCAAAGGACAAACATCAGCGCATTTGTCAGGTAAGCCTATTTTGCATATTTTAAAGTAAAACTTGATGATCAAGATAAGGTGTGCAAGCAGTATCAAGAGTTTACAGATTTGGACGAAGGGAACACGTGAAAAATTGCCATTTGGTATACCTATGGTTTGGCGAGAGCCCGGAGATCATTCAAGTGACTGTTACTTTTGTATAGTGAAAACATCAGGATATAACAAGAAAAATAAATGTAAAATAGAGTATCCTAGTCTACCATCAGCTATATGCCCAGTGCCTCATTCAGCTGAAATCCCAGTGCCAGTTTTCATTGAACTACCATCTTTTGAAAAACAGGAGTATGGTGAAGAACTAAGTGACAGCAATGATAAAGATTTTGAAATTGAAGATGACTCATTTGTAAGGGGTTTGATCAGCATGAGTTGAATGATTTGGCATGAGATTTGGGACTATCCAAAATGGTTTCAGAACTCGTAGCATCAAGACTGCATGAGAAAAACTTGCTTGAAAAAGGAGTGAAGGCATCCTACTTTCAATCAAGAGAAAGTGCATTTCTGCAGTACTTTCGAAGTGATGGTGGCTTTGTGTATTGCCATAACATACATGGTTTAATGGAGGAATTGGGAATTCCAATTTATAATGCAGTCCTCCACAATGGCCATTTATTTGGTGCAGTCCCAATTGATCATTCAGTTTGTTTTAATGAAGAATATGAAGACATAAAGAGAGTCATTGATCTGTTGCAATATCACAAGAACAACTGGATCATCTGTGTTGACCTTCAAATGATCTGCTTCCTTCTTGGTCAGCAATGCAGATACACCAAGTATCCCTGTTTTCTGTGTATGTGGGACAGCAGAGCTCGTGAGAAGCATTGGGTGGAGTCAAATTGGCCTCCAAGATCTGATGTCAAATCTGGTGATCCAAACATTCTATATGAGCCACTTGTTGACAGAAAGAACGTTATATTCCCACCTCTGCACATAAAACGATCTCATGAAGCAATTTGTGAAAGCTTTGCCAACTGAAGGAGACTGTTTCAAGTATCTCATTTTAGCATTTCCTAGCCTGTCATTTGAAGAGATAAAATACCTTAATATGTATGTTTGATAGCAGAACTTTACTGCTTGTACACAATTTGACTTACAGTAACAATATATAGCCTTTATATGAATAAAAGAACTCTAAATAAACAGTATATTCAGGTAATTTTTTTCTTTATTTTCCTTTGCATGTGCATTTTGTATGATTTTTGGGACAAAGGGACAGTATCCTGTACCTTAAAAAGTTGACATGCTAGAGATAAACTGGGGCCATTTTTGGATTCAGATGCCAAAAGTTAGTCAAAAAACAAATGTCACATCTAACTCAACGAAAATTGTGTTCTCCAGTGTAATAGGTACTTATGGTCATCAATCAGAATTGAGGAAGAGTAGGACTGGAATGGGTAGATTAAAGGAACTGAAGGGTGAGCAAATGATCAAGAAAATGCTATCCAGGACCTAGGTAAATTTAGAGTATGATTTTATAGCAATATAGCTTTGCATGTTATTCTTCAGTGACTCAGAATTGGGGTTTCCCATTGTGGTTACAGTTGTTGTTAAGAGTTCAAGAGAGTTTCTTGATGCAGAGCTTCTCAGAAGAGATGGACATGAGCACTGATCACCAGACTGCTCGAGATGCCATGAAGTACCATAGGCTGAGTGGATTAAACAACAAAAATTATTTTCTCACACTTCTGAAGGTTAGAAGTCCAAGATCAAGGTGTATAAGGGCTTGTTTGTTGTGAGATTTCTTCCCGGCTTGTAGACAGCCAACTTCTTGCTGTGTTCTTTCCTCTTTGTGTCTGCATTGAGACAAAAGACCTGTGGTATTGCTTCCTCTTCTTATAGGTCCTATGAGATTAGGACCCCACTCTTGTGATCTCATTAATTACGCCCTAAATGCCCTATCTCCAAATGTCAGCACATTGGGGGGTTAGGCTTCAACATAGGAGTTTTGGTTGAGGGATACAATTCAGTTTATAACACAGACTTATCTGGTGAGCATTTTTCTGACTTCAGATAACATAGCTCTTTCTCAGAGCTACTGGATCAGATTTCCTGCATTATGCAACACCACTCCCCAAATGCTTGTGTATATGCATGTATGTGTATTGGAAACAGAGAACTCAAAGGTAGAACAGTCACTGTGCACAAACGCCTATCAGCCTAAGTGATTACTAAACCTGAAAATGAGTCATAAGCATGAAGTTTTAATGATAGGAGCATTGGCTAGACCTGAGTGAGGCAGGGAGCTAGATTTTGAAGCCCCAGGACAGCCAAAATTCTGTCTTCTAGCCAGTGATTTGCTGGTACAAGGTTCTACCAGTGACCTTGCTCAGTTCTTCCCAAAATTCCTACATGTACCTGCAAGGGAGTCAGTATTTGAATGCCTGCCATGCAGAAGGCATCAGCTGCCAAAAGGGCTTGCGGTGGAGTTTAGCCAAGAAAAGAGACTTCCCTTTTCTCCTATTCCACCCTCCCTGTCCTTAACACTTAAAGAACTTTAGCTTTGGAAGGGAGAGAGTAGGGTAGTAAAAGTGCACAGAGACAGTGAGGGGAAGGGGAAACCTTTGACTCAGATGGAGAGTCCAGTTCGTAATAAGTTTTCATAGTTGAAAGGTCCCAGAAAGTTAAAGAATCTACTTCAGTTATTATTAAAGAACAGGTATGAGGGAATCATTGGATCGTTGTTGAAATTACTTGTTCAAGAAAAAATACCTCACTGAATTGAGTTGAAGCAATTGGCATCAGAATAAAAATAATCAAATGAGTGAATTGAAAGGGCTATAAAGCAATTACAAATCATAGTTACATGGAATATAACTAGCAGGTTTCTAAAGATAGGGCTGAGGTGACAGGTAAGGAACTATTTTGTGGTAGAGAGAGGGAGGGAGCACCAACTTTGAAATGTTGTAGATAAAACTGCTAAATTATTATCACCATGAAAACCTGGCAATAAACTGTGTCTGGTCAGATGCATCTCCCTATTTCTACTCTAGACCTAGAAATACTGATTTCTTTATGAAATTTCTTCACAGTAATGATGGAGAAACTTTTGGAGTTAGCTTGGCACAGAGTCAAATTATTTCTTCCCTTCTCCTGGCTATTGTGAGTTGTCTGGTTCCAGACCACAAACCAAGTTCAATTTGTATTTCTCTTTTGGAACCTGTGTCATCCAGGTTCTCATTCTTTGCAGTGAACGCTAGTAACTATGTCTTTCTAATCTTCTGCTTGCTTGCCCAGTTTCTGACCCAATGATTAGACTTACTTCTCACATCTACTTAAATTCACTTCTGCCTGCTTGTTGCTTAGTTTCTGACTTCACTGGCTCATCTTGAACTTCAATTGTGCTTGTTTCTGAAAAAATACCCTGGTGGCTGATTCCCATGCCTTGTCAAGATTCTCAACTTCTCTGCACTTTTGGTTTTCCCAGTTCTAATTTCTAGACCCCTTTAACTGTTTTGCTATCACGCACAGCCTTAGCACTGAGATTTGCATGTGTTTTTCCATTATCATTTCACTTATTTTATTCACCTATCTTTTTTTTACATTTCTCAAATGCCTTGTTTCAGTGTAAGCTATATGAATTCATTCTACCATGAAACAAAGAGTTTTTCACAGCAAAATTGTTCTTCCCAGTTAATAATGCCTGTTTATAGCACTACAAGAATACTTATACACTAAATACTTTGCCAGAAAGAATGAAGATATAATCATTTTGATTTGGCCATATTAAATTCTGTTTGAGCTACCATTAGTTTACTGATATAATAGCATATGTATATAACCTGTATTCATGGTAATATTTTGGAAGATAGTTCTAACTTAAGATTATGATGTTCTTCTCCCATTTTATTAAATATGGTATGTCTTTTCTATCATCATATTAATGTGTGCCTTGCATACATTTTGCCATCTCTTTCTGTGGTATAAATTGTCACTATCCTTTATAATTCCTCTTCATGTCTTTGAAAATGAATCACTAGGTACTTAGCAGCCTCATATTCTTCCTATTTCTGTGCCTTAGCGATCTTAGAGTTTTGAAACCTTATCCATTACTGTTATAAACAGAACAATAATTAAGCTGCCTACCCCATTTCATATTTTTATCTGCAAGAATTCAAACAGTAAAACCCAGATATAATGTCATATAATTGTGCATGCATTTTTTATACTTTTTTCTCTAGTATCTTACATACTTTGGACATTTATAATTACATTTTTCTAATAATAGGTATAGATAATTATCTACATATATGTATTTACATATTTTTTTCTAATTCAAATTATATAGGTATAATATAAAAAGTGAATGATCTCTACAATTATACCCTGACATGAATAGTATCAAACTTGTATAGTTTTTCCAGAGTAGTTCTCACTGTGGGGGCATAAAAGGCAGTAGAGAATATAGTGTCTAGACTTAGTGAATATACACATCCAATAGCCCTAAATAGTCATAAAATAAAAGATATATATATTTAAATATATAAATATGTGATGGTATAATACACATTGTATAAATCCATGCCAAAAGAATTAAAATTCATTGGAAAAATTATTATGGGAAAGATGAATCTTAATCTTTGCTTTGAGAAGGAGGCAGTGTGACATTTAGAAAGAGACAGAGTTTTGAAATAATGCAGGACTAGATTCAAATCCCAGTTCTGAATTTTTCCAGCTATGTGATCTAGGGCAAGTTCCCATTGCTCTGATTCTTTAGTCCCTCTGCCCCCTTAGAAAATGGGGACAAACATCTATAGTTGCTATGAGGATGAAATTAGACAAAGTATTTTTAATAATATTCACTCAATGTCTGTGTGTTTCTATTCTTTATTTCCCCACTTAATCTGTCACACCTTGTATTATCTTCATAATCTCTAGATTATGTAAAGTAATACAATTTACTGGAAAATGTAGAAATTGTATTTAAAATTTATATTGCTTCAAAAGAAATTTAAAATTTTTATAATCCATAATCATCATTAGAAAGGTTTTATGTTTAAAGAATTTTGAAATGGAAAAGCAGTTGAGATTTAGGTTCTATCTATATGACTTGTATGCTAGGTAAACTAAAAACTCAAATTATCTTTTGATCATTCAGGATTCGTCTATATCTAGAAGAGTTTCATTGTTTATTATGTTAAGACCAAATCAGTGACTGTACAGTCATGTTAAGAACACTAGTAAGGGTTTTGGAGTAATAATTAAGCAAGAGAGTATATGGTCTTTCCCTGAAAACAAAGACAACCACTTCTTTAAGAAAGCTTAAAATGATGACTGAACTATGAACTAGAGCCCAAATAATGAATACCAAGCTACCTCCTCAACAAGAAATGTTATCCTAGCAGTGCAGCTGCAAGCTAATTGAACACCCCAGATTGCTATGCTGAACTTTAGTACTACATTTAGAGAATTAATTTGGAGGACATGTTATTAAAATCTAGGGTTTATCAGAAGAAGGCAGATTCTTTTTTTAAGTAGTATTAAAAATTAACATACTGGATACGTATCTTATTTTAGATGGAGCCTATGAGATCTTTCATATAGATGCAAAAACTAAGCAATGAATTTCTAAGGCTATTACACTGTGGCACTAAATCCAAAAATAGTGCTTTAGATACCTTGAGAGCACTTCCAAAAACAAATTTATATTCTATATGATTATTTCTAAGATTCCAAAAGACATATTGATGACCACTAATACACTAGAATCTAATAGCTAGATATTATCTGAAATATGTAGCAATTCTATACTTAATTAACTTAGAAATAAATCAGTAATAATTGGAATGTATAAGGCAAGGATATTTTAAAGTACTATTAAGTATAAATCTTCCCTCTTAATCATAATAGCTGGGCTTTAAAATGTATATCTCAAAATCCAAGTATAAAAAACATTTTACTTTTCTAGTAATTCTGAAAGCTGTAATTATTTAAGTTTTTATACATGGGCAGTAAGGGTGGAAATAAGGCAGGGAGACATTTAATGACTGGAAGCATTTTGGAGGCCATAAATATGTTACTTCATTTCAGGTACCTTACTGTAGTAATTCAAGAAGGCATAGAGCAAGTCAATAAATTGTTCAGAACCCTTTCCACTCATTTCTAGAAGAAAGAGAGCAGCAGTTAAGTTTCTGTCCATGCTGCAGCAAAGTAAGATAACAGCTTTTGGGTAGTTGAATAGTTTTGGTATTTATGCTGTAACAGGCAAAAATCATTCTGAAAAACCAACAGGAGCCTAGATAAATACTTCATATTGACAAACAAATAAACCTCAAATAAAATATACACTATTTATAAATTCAACATATACATAAAAATTAAGCAAATCAGTGGGCAATATGAGGGAAATTTTCTACATATCTTTTTAAAGTTATTTTTACTTTTCATTTTGAATTATAAAAATTTAAACATAGGTAAATATAAAAAATAATATCATAGCTACTTTTAAACTGAGGAGCTAAAGGAAATCTGATGGTAATCTTGTTAACAGGTTTGACAGCTGGTTTTAAAGATGTTTTTATTGTTTTATTTAAAATTTTTTTCAATTTATTGACTTAGAGAGGAAGGAGGAAAGGAGAGAAGAAGAAGAAGAAAAAGAAGAAGAAGAGAGAGAGAGACATTGATTTATAGTTCCACTTATTAATGGATTCATTGGTTGATTCTTGTGTGTGCCCTGACACGGGTCAAACCTGCAACCTTGGTGTATGGGAGGACACTTTAACCAACTGAGCTACCCAGCCAGGGCAACAGCTGATTTTTTTAAAAAGCAGTTATATGAAGAGTTCCTCCGAAATATATGCTGAGCTCAAAGGAAGAACTTTAGAAAGGGGATTTGGGATTAAAGCCAAAAGACACAGGGTTTCACAGACCCAGACTTCCACAGAAAGTGAGGTATGGTGAGAAAAGAGGCCTAAGTAAAAGCTACAGAAACAGAGGATTTCTAATTGGAAGAAATTAACAGTTCTTCTAAAAGACAAAAATAAAAAAAATTAAAAAAAAATAGCCAAATTAAAGTGACTTGTACAGAAAAAATAAATAAATAAAAGCAGGTATACGCATCTGTTCTTATCATTTCATACAGATTTCACCAGAAGATTACTTTGTAGATGGAAGAACAAGTCCTTCTCTAATATAGGAGTGCCATACTTTGGTCAAGTAGTTGTTTTCTTTTCTAGATCCTCCAAATGCCTTTCTCAATAATTCTAAGTAGGAATGAAAGGTTTTCTCAAAGCTTGGTCTTTCAAAGCTAGTTAAATGAAAAGAAAAAAGTTTATTTTCTTGGTAAGTTTTTGAGTTAAGACACAGAATTTTACAAGATTCCTCCCTAGCTCATCTTAACCAGATACTCCCTTGGTAAGAAACCATAGCACACACTCTCGCCCTTGTCCCCTATCCATTGCTGGAGCTGGTTGACCTCAATATCTTATCACATCTAGGATGCAGCTTGGAAAAAGGCTCTGAGGCAAAGATTACATGACTTGATAAAATGAGATATCAGTGGGTTAACTTTTTCCTGGAAAGGATAACTTTAGGAGTAACAGTTGACAGAGGAGATGAGTTATTTGGTTGATGTATAGTTTTACTCTTAGGAAATGGATACATTTTAGATGGTAAAGAATTTTTGGAAGTGGAACATGAGAAAGGAAGGTGGGCATTAGAGAGCAAATCTGTTCAAAAAGAGCTATCGCTCTGGCTGGGTAGCTCAGTTTGTTAGAGTATCATCCCAATCCACCAAGATTATAGGTTTGATTCCTAGTCAGGGCACCTACAAGAAACAACCAATAAATGCATAAATAAGTGGAACAACAAATTGATATGTCTCTCTCTCCCAAAAAGAAAATCAATAAAAAACGAGTTTGTATTACTAAAAATTGAAACTATCAGAAAATCATCTTAGAGGAACAATTTTTCTT
Source organism: Furipterus horrens (assembly GCF_987537825.1). Taxonomy (NCBI): domain Eukaryota; kingdom Metazoa; phylum Chordata; class Mammalia; order Chiroptera; family Furipteridae; genus Furipterus; species Furipterus horrens. Next base: position 107,667,639 of record NW_028327174.1, on the reverse strand, counting down.
AGCAAAAAAATTCTATAGGTTTTTCCATATTCAGTAACTTACACAGGCCCATTGGGCTTCTCCAATAATTTTGGAAGTAAAATTCCTCATCTAGACAAGAGTAACTGCCGAGATAGATTAAATGTCTTAAGATGTCCAGTTAAAGTTTAAAATGTGCATATACATACCTTTGTCTCTTTCTGTCTCTCTGTCTCTGTCTCTCTATTGATATATAATATATTTGAAAATTCTATATATACAAAAGTCTCTATGGTACATGCACCTCTAATCTGAACCAAATGTTAAATATTTAGGTTAAAATGTATCCTGGATTTGATATATATATATTATGGCTCTTATATTATTATATTTACTCCATCTAAGGGTTGTCACAATCAATAGCCATTAAGGGTGAGTAGAAAGGAATTAATCAAAAAGGAGCCAAATGGCAAAATTACTTCCAAAAACAAACAAAGCCTTTATAATATATACACAAAACACAACTCAGTAAGCAGCAAAAATAATTGAGGCTATAAATGGTCAATTCAATGTGTGAGACAAAAGGATAGAAACTATCAAACTCTTATTCCTTTTGTACCGAAGTCTTGGATAATATTAGGAAGAACTATTTTTTCTGTCTTTCCATAATCCCTAGTCCCCACTCCTCCGCCCCCCACCCCACCCTTTCTGTGTCATTTTTTTTTTAATACAAAGAAAAAAAACAAAACAAAAACAAAACATTTTCATGTTGCTCAGGCTTATTTTTCCTGGTGCTTCACCCAGGCCTCATTTTTCAACAGACATAGGGTCTTCCTTTCCATCTGTAATCTTACAGTGACAGGTAATGATGTGAATTTCAGAATTTCGATAAGTGAAAGACACATTTTTGGTTAGAGAAGAGGCACTCCTTTGGGTGGGTGTCATATCATAAAAACACTCATGGAGCTGCCTACATTTATATGTATAGCACTTTCCTTCCAAAACTGCTCATTATAATATTACACTGAATTGCCAGTCATTATTTTCCATACAAACATACTCATATATCTCTCTTCTCACTGCTTAAAAAAACTCCAAAAACAAAACAAAACAAAACAAAACAAAACAAAATGAGACAAAAAACCCCACGATGTATAGCAATTGGCTAGTTCACATTCTTTTTGTTGTTGTTACTAAAGATTTTATTTATTTATTTTTAGAGAGAGGGGAAGGGAGGGAAAAGGAGAGGGGAAGAAACATCCATTGGCTGCCTCTCACACACCCACAACTAGGGACCTGGCTCGAAACACAGACCTGTGCCCTGATTGGGAACTGAACCGGGCAACCTTTTGGTTTGCAGGAAGATGCCCAACCCACTGAGCCACACCAGTCAGGGCTAGTTCATATTCTTGCCACAAATGGTGACTCAGGGCATTGCTACACATGTGACTTCCAGACTTTCTGCAGTCACTTTTCCACTGTATCTCATTTAGTGAGTGTTCTAATCACAGCAATCTTAAGTGCAATACTTCGTAAAATTTTCCATGAGTCTAAAGAGGCATAGAGTTTTTATAGAGTTTGAATATCATCCATGATAAAAAGTCTACTTTCTTTTCATGTTTGTTTTCTTGTTTGGTTGCCAAACGTGGTGATAACAACTTCGAGTAAAGGGGAAAGGGCAAACCATTATCCCTTTAATTGGTCTCCACTGGGAGGCTTATAGAAATGTGCTCATGATATAATTAACAGAGATCTGTGCCTCTTTTGTGAGTCATTGGCTATAAAAGGCTTTGTTTAACATTTGCCTATCGCTTGTTCAATTGCTATGCCAGTCTCCCTCTGAGACTGCTGCTTTCTCAAAATCTAAGCAGTCTCTTCAGTCTTCCATGTTCTTTTTTTTTTTTTCTTTCTAGATTCTCTCGGAAATCTATTCTCTTCAAGATCCCACCAGTGCTTCTGGTCTCCTCATTTGTAAAAACTAACTTTATAATTTTCATGAGGATTGTAATAATCAGACTTTGTTTCCCACCTAATTCTCTTATGTAATTATTATACCCTGTTGCTTCACAGTAGTCCTCCTATTCTAAGACTCAAAACTAAAATTTTGTAATATAGGCTATATAAAATACAATGTATGCTTGGGAACAACTTCTGACAGTATTAGAAATCAAGACTGATTCCTTCTTTTGTATTTGTTCTTTGCTGTACTAGTCTGCACTTGACCTCTAACTACTTTTTCCTCCTCCTTCTAATAGCCACAAACTTTTCCCTTAGGTCACTGCAAGCTGTCCTACATCCTCCCTAGTCTAATGGTGTGCTTCTGTTCTGTACTGCTTGCTTGCTCACAAGTTTATTTCTCATTCTTTTCAGAGTACAGAATTTGAGCATGGTAAATGCAATTGATATTCTTTGTTGTCAAGTAAGTAGCTAATTTAAGACTTAAAATAGTAGTATAAGTTATTATGCATAATAGTTATAAGTGCTTTAGTGTCAATCTTGTGCTTTTAGCTGTAGAAAAGGAAATTTTCTTACAAAACCATGACTATATACTATTGCTAATAAAATATTCATGCTAATGATAGTAGAAACATTGTGAGAGTTAAAATGCTAGTATCCTAATATTACCATTTCTCCCCCCATAATACTTAATAGAACATGAAACTAGATTCTAAATTTAGAGCCTTTTTCTTTCCAATAGTATGTTACAGGTCATTCTAATTCTAATTTTAACTAAAAGGTAAGCCTGTTCTAAAACTATTTCTATTACATAAAAAATTGTATTGACAGATTCTTACTACTTTGCCAAGGGTAGCCATGCTTTTATTTGAAGAATTGATTCTATTGTCTGTGCCAGATAGGGTAGAAACTGAGCTGGCTGAGAGAGACAGTTAAATCTAAATTTCTGAAGCATCTTTTTTTTTTTTTTCCCTCAGTAAAAATATTTAATTATGCCAGGAGAAATTCTGAAAAATTGTGACATACAATGGAACTGATTCTCCCTATATCTGATGTATATCTGAGAAAGAAAGAAATATATTTTTTCTCTTCTTTTTCTTTTGAATGGTGAATAGAACAAAAATTTTATCTTCGTTACTAGGCAAGATGTCTATGTTTAATACCTTTCTTTTTAATTTTTCTATTACAGTTGATATTCAATGATTTTATATTAGTTTCAGATGTACAATAGTGGTTAGACAATTATATAATTTACGAAGTAATCCCCCTGGCAATTCAAGTACCTACCTGGCACCCTACATAGTTATTACAGTATTATTGACTGTACTACCCCTGGCTGGTTTAGCTCAGTGGATTGAGCGTCGGCCTGCGAGCTAAGTGTCGCTGGTTCGATCTTCCAGTCAGGGCACATCAGAGAAGGAAAACTCTGACTCCAAAAAACCTCCACTGCCTTGCGGCATACCTCTTCAGGGGAAAGGCTAAGGGAGTAAACCCCGACAGAAAATCCGGAGCCGGAGTCCCTAAGGCGGTTTGACGTTGTAGTCAACACCGGCAACTCCTGCGGCGCACCTGAAGCCAAGCTGTATCGACTCCGTCTTTCCCTTGGACCCTTCAGCTGCGAAGAGAGGGGGGGTCTGCTGCATGGGCAACAGCAGACCCTCCATATCACCCTGCCCAGGCTCTGTAGCTTCAGCTTCACTGGAGAGGACACTCCAGCGTCATCGCAAGATGTCGATTCAACACGGGAGGAGACAGATACCGTGTCACTCCCGAGTCGGACTGCACAGCCATTCTCGGTGGTGCAGATAGACTCTTGAGAAGCTACACCATCGTCTCTCGAGACAGACGGCTGCCGACAATTGACTGTACTTCCTATGCCATACTTTATATCCTCATGACTATTTTGTAACTTCCAATCTACACTTCTCAATCCCTTCAATTTTTTCACCCAGCCCCCCAAAACCCTCTCTCCTCTGGTAACCATCAGTTTGTTTTCTGCATCTGTGATTCTGTTTCTGTTTTGTTTGTTCCTGAATTTTGTTCTTTAGATTCCACATATAAGTGAAATCATATGGTATTTATCTTTCTCTGTCTGACTTATTTCACTTAGCATTAGACCCTCTAGGTCTATTCATGTTATCACAAATGGTAAAATTTTATTTTTTTATGGCCAATTAATATTTTATTGTATACTTCATAAATTAACACTTGCTAAGTCTTTCTCAGTGATGGGTCTATTCTAGACACTTTAAAATATTTACTTCCATCTTCACTGTATCCTAAAAACTCGATATTATCATCCCTATTCAATAAGTGAGTAATTAAGGTTGAATAACTTGCCCATGGTTGCACAGTTATTACTAGGAAGAGTCAGGGTTATGACACACAGCTGATTCTAAAGCTTATATTCTTTTCACTTTCTTAAAATAGGTCCCTCTTGTTCATTCTTAGGGAGAAATATCAGCCTTGTAATGTATCATGATGCCTTCTGTGAGATCCTTAATAGTTTGATGAATAAGAATGGGTTCTGAAGTTGAATTACCTGGATTCCTATCACTCCCTGACTGTATAATTTTGAGCAATTACTTTATGTCTCTGTGCCCCAGTTTTTTATCTGTAAAAAAGGGGTGATTATAATATTCACTCAGTAATGTGATTTGTGAGGACTAAATGAGAGAATACATGAATAACACCCAACAGAGTAGTTAATATATAGTAAGTTTAATAGATATTGTTTTGCAAAGTTTGATCTCTCTGTAAAAATTGGTCTTTTGGGGATAGAGAAAAGAATCTGCATTGTAATTTCTTCTCTTTTTGACAACTTATGTCTGGCTTATTAAAAAAATCAGTGTTTTGTTTTATGTCTCTATCCAATTTTACATATCAAGTTTTTCCCCTTCTGCAATGTAAAAGATTAAAACATGGCCATAAATTCTCATTCTCCAAAATATAGGCTAGATTTAGTGACTTGCTTGATGAATAGAATAGGACAGAATGGGACTTTTGAAGCTAAGTAATAGGAAGTCTTGCATCTGCTGCCCATACCTTTTTGAATGCTCACTCTGGGAACTCTCAACCACCAAGTAAGAAACCTGACTGCCTTGAGACTGCCACACTAGAGAGGTCATGTGTAAGCATTCTGGTCATTAGGCCTAGCTAAGCCCAGGCTTCCAGTTATCTCTACCAAGGAGTCAAAAATGTAAGTAAAGCTCCAGACCAGCCTATTCACCAGATGAATATCATGGAAGGTCCTCCAGTTGCCAGAAGACTTTTCCAGCTGAGCACTGCCCTAATCCCTGACCTACAATATGATGAGATATAATAAAATGCTTGTTGTTTTAAGCCACTAAATTTTGGAGTATTTTATTACATAGCAACATATAACTGAAACATGTATTTATTTATTTAAAAATAAAAATAAAAAAAGGATACATCCATGTACAACCTAGACAAGTGCACTGTTCTTATGAAGATTGCACTCTATTGAGGAGACAGGCAAGAAAAATACATCTGCATAATTTCAGATGTATATAAATACTATGGAGAAAAATAAAGCAAAGTAAAAAGACAGAGACTGAGGAGTAGGTGTGTGTAGATACTTTTTAGGTAGTCAAATTAGGAAAGATCTCTCGGAGGACAGCTCAGTTGAACAGAAATTTGATTGAAGTTTTAAAATTATGCATTCACTCATTCAGTCACTCATTAATCCATCTACCTATTAAGTGAACAAGTAATAATTATCCATAACTCTGTGTGAGGCACTGTGCTAAATGCTGAAGAAGATAATCATAATGTCTTGTGAGGCAAATAGACATATAGAAATAATAACAGTATCATTTGATTATGCTATCAAAAATATATGGCTGTGGAGGCACCCTAAAAAGGCATTTGGCCCAAACATGTAGAAGCCAGGGACATATAGTACTTCTTTAAGAAATATGTCTTTCAAAGGTGTCAACTGGAAAACTGAATACTTATTCAAATGATGTTTATTCGAATGCTATTGCTCAAACTCATCAGGAATTTCCCTTTTGTTATTATGCACATAAGAGCACAGTGCCTGGCCTGTAGGCAATATTTGTTGAACTAAAATTGTTTTAAGATTCAGTTCTAAATCATGTAAGAAAATCTTTCTTGCTATTTGCTACTCCTCTTTGAGCGAAAATGATGATTCATTCCCCTGTTCGTCAGACTTGGTCCTGAATATTTTTCGCACCCCTATCAAATTTATCCTGAAACAATGAAGATATGCCATTACTGAGGATAGTCAAAAGAATATCTTGTTTGTTTTTTAAGGGATGGACCAAAAACGGAGTGTGGAAAATATTTTTAGCAGTAGTAGCAGCAGAGCAAGCATGAGTGCAGGGCCTCTCAAGGTGACTTATTTGAAAGAAGCATCATTAATTGGGATGTTTAAGTGATGCTGTTTTGCTTTTTGAAGAAGCAATGGTATTACTTTATAGTCAAGCCATGTTTTTCAGATGTTTATTAAGTTCAGTCCGATGTCATTTGTGCCCATATTTTCATATATCTTCTATGCTATTGATTCCTTCAACTATATCTTCCACTTCAAGATTCTGCCTGATTTCTTCTTTTCTATACCAAAAAATTTCCTTAAACCCTAAAATTCTATTTCTCCTAAGCTTAGCTAATTTTTTTCTCTAATCCCTACTTAATAAATTATATTATCACCAGCCTAGATGGCTAAGATGAAAATGTGGAGGTTCTTTTGGCTACCCGTTTCCTCAACATTCATAACAAATCTCTCAACAAATCTCGTTGATTCTACTTTCAGAGTACATCTTGAATTTTCAATCATCCTCTCCTACATTAATTGCCTTGATTCAGGATCTTATTAATCTTTTGCTAGATTATTGTCCCTTCTGCCTGAAATGCTCTCACCCGCCTTGGCTACCTACCTGGAAAATGCATTTTTCAATACTCAGCTTAAACTCATCTCTTCTGTAATCCCTAGCATCTTGCTTATGCTTCTGTAGTAGCTTTAGCCACATTGTAGTATTATTTATTTATGTTAAGTCTGTCTTCAATTTTCTGTTTTCACAGCTTGCATGGCATTAGATTTCATTCATTCAACAAGTATATATTAAACATGGAACAGGCATTCTGGTAGATCCTCCTGTATAAAACAGACATGATCTTAGACCTTGTGGGGCATATAATATAGTGAGAGAGATACATAACAAAATAAACAATTATAGTAAAGCATAATGAGCATAATGATAGGTGGATGACAAGCAGAAATGAAAATATATGATGTAATGATATGAAGTTAGAGAAAGGTTTTCCTGAAGCAATAACATTTAATCTGAGAACTAAAAGATGAGTTAGAACCAGCCAGATTTAGGGAAAGTGAAACTAAGAGGAAAAATATTCCATTTAGAGGAAATGTGCAAAGATCCAGCGATCTCATAGAAGGGCCATTGAAGGAGCTGGAAAAAACTCTAATGCTATCAGTAAATCTCTGTTGAATAAATAAGATCTGGGGACATGAGTCCATCTCTTATGCTGCATTTTCTCAAGAACATTGAACACTTTTTGGTTTAATTGTACAACAAACTTTCAAAATAGTTTGTGGCCTTCCCTGCATTGTTAAACAAAAACCACCTATTTTCACTTTTATTTGACAATTCAAGATGATTAATAATAATTTCAGTAATTGCATTGATGTGGCAGTCATTGCTAGTTGCCTCTGTTAATATCTACTCCCACCTCTTCTCCTTCATTAACTAGACCTGACTTGATTAGAGAAGCAAAGTGCTCTCTGCCCAGGTAATTGGCTATGAATGCTCTGTAGTTTCACTATCCAATAAGAAAACCACTAGTCACAAGTAGCTACCGAATACTGGACTACTACTGAGGCTAGTTCAAATTAATGTGCTGGAAGTATAAAACATACACTGGATTTCAAAAACTAAGTCTAAAAAGAGAAAAGAATGAGAATTCATTAATTCACTTGTTTCTTTTTACTTAAAAATATGTCTGCTAGGAAATTACATACATGGACGGAGCTTATCTAGTCCATTCACAACGATATTTTTCCTCCCTTTCCCTTATCCAGACTCCTTAAAGATAAAGGTGGCGACAGGACCCAATTGTGGCCAATGAGCAAAATTCTCCCAATTCTCCTGAGAGGTGTTTTTTTTTTTGTAAAAAAAAAAAATTTATTTTGTTAAGAAGGGACTGAACCTGCACCACTCTTCTTTTTTTTCTAACTTCTCTTGCCCTTGAATTGTGGATATGATGACTAGGTCTACTGTAGTCATTATTTAAAACCATTTCTTAATGGCTTAATATTCATGAGAGAAAGGCCAAGAGAATCACAGGGGTTTTTGTCTGGATATGGTAGCAATGATCGCACAACAATATGAATGTATTTAATATGAATGAACTGTCCATTCAGAAATGGTTAAGGTAGTAAATTTTATGTTTGATGTATTTTAGCACAATAAAAATTGAAACAAACAAAAAACACCAACAAAACTAAATAAATGAGTGCATAATTTAAAAACTATGAGTAAAGAAAAACTATCTTTGCTCCTATGGAGCTTATAATCTAGCAGGAAGAGATAGACAATATATAATTGAATTATTCATATATTAGAAGGTGGTCAGTGCTACAGACACAAAAAGAAGAACAAGGTAAGAGGGATTAGGCATCCTGAGGTGAGTTGCTATTTTTAAGTAGGATTGTCAGAGTAGGCTTTACTAAAGAGGTGACTTGAGCAGACACGTGGAGATGTTGGAATAAGCCACGTGAATATCTAGGGGAAAAGCATTCTAAGGCACTGGAAACCACCAGCACAAAAATCCTAAGGTTAAAGACACATGAGGAGGCCAGTGTGGCTAGAACGGCTTGAGTGGGCAGGGAAGTGGAGTGGGGGGCTTGGAGGGAGAGTGGTATAGGAGTTGACACAGAAGTAAGGGGCGTTCAGATCATGTAAGTTTTCGGGATCATTTAAAGGACTTTGGTTTTTACTTTGAGGGAAACGGGAACCATTGCAGATTTCAAGGAGGGGAATGACATCATGTAACATGTTTTAAAAGAATGATTCTGTGTATAGAGAACAGACGCAAGGGGGGCAAGAGGAGAAGCAAGAAGACCTGTGAGGAGGCTTGGGCCAGAGTAGTGGCAGTGGAGATTATGGGACGTGATTAGATTTTAAAAAATTTTAAAGTTAGAGCCAACAGAATTTCCTGAAGGAGTGGAGGTGGGATGGAGAATAGAGGAATCAAAGATGACTTCAATGTTTTTGAGGTGAGCACCTGAACAGATGGATTACCATTATAAGAGAGGTTGTTTTTTATTTTGTTTTGTTTTGTTTTTTGGTGGTGAGGTTTGGGGGGAAGCTGCAGTTCAGTTTTGAATACACTGAGTTGGCTTTATCAACATTACAAATCTTTTTTTTTTTTTTTTAATTGCACAAGCCTGGGCCCTGGAAACTATGAGTCAGTGATGTAGCATCTGTCACATAGTATTGGCTCAGAGTAGGTGTGTCCTTTTAAATGTGGAAGGAAAAAAAGAGAATGTAGTATTGTAAGGGCTCCATGGCTGACTCATGATTTTCATGACCCTCATTTGTGCAACAGAAAAAATTTGACCATAATGATAACAGAGTTAACAATTATTGAGTTCTTACTGTGTACTAGACATGTGACATGTTAATTCATGCCTACGTGTAAAATTGAAGGAAATGTTAAATTTCACTAAAAGGCTACTGAAATAAAAGGTGTAATTTTTTTCCCCACCCAAATTCATGGAATCCTGTTTTCAGTCATTGAATTTCAGGTTAAGAACCCTGAAATACTTTATAGATTATAAACACACCTTTGTATATATTATTCATTCTTACAGAATCTTATGGGGTAGATTAGTGAAGTTATCCTTTTCACAGTCAGAGGGCTAGAGTGGTCTGTGTGTGTTACATACTGTTGTCAGCTCTGGCTTTTGGCCACCCTATGAATGAGTGGTGTCCACAGTGTTTTGTCCTCAGCAGCCCTGCTCAGCTCCTGTAGACTATGGCTTCTTTTATGGGGTCAGTTTATGTCATATTTGGCCTTACTCTGCTTGCTTTCTTCTATTTTTTCTCAGCAATACTGTCTTTTCCAAAGAACCCTGCCTTCTCATGATGTACCCAAGATAGGATAGCTTCAGTTTTGTCATTTTTGCCTTCAGCAACGTTTCTGGCTTAAGTTGCTGAAGTTTGTTGAATAAGGACTGTTTTTCTATATTTGATTCTGCCTTATTTCCTACTTTTGCATTTCAATCACCAATAATTATCAGCATGCCTTGTCTTGGTATGTTATCAATTTCTTGGATACTTGGGTAAAAGCTTTTAATTTTCTTCAACCTCTGTAGTTGGAGCATAGACTTGAATGATGGTTATGTTAATAGGTTTTCCTAAAAGTCTGATTAATAGTATTTGGTCAGACATTGCATTTTAGCCCTTCACTGCCTGTGCTGTGCTACATCTTGCCTCAGTATTAAAGAGTGGCTTGCTGAAGATTAAAAAACAAAACAAAACAAAAACTAAGCAAACAAATAAACAAACCCACCAGTTTGAGATTCAAGGCTCTCTGACTTTAGGGTCAACAATTTTCCACTACCACCTTGCCATTCAACTTTTTATCTAGAACATTTTTAAGCCTATGACAAATTTTGAATAGTACAACAAACATTTGTATACACTTTACCTGCTTCAACAATTGTTATTTTGCCAAGTTTATGTCTTTACACATGTGTGTGCAAAGCCTTTCAGTGACCTATTTGAAAGTAAGCTGCAGACCTCCTGTCACCTCTAAGTACACGTATATTTAACCTATATCTCTTAAGAGTAAAGACATTCTCCTACCTAACAAATCTTTTCACACCTAACAATAATAATTCAATAACATCATCTAATAAGCCCGCTATATTTAAATTTCCATAACTGTCTCAAATTGTCTATTATAGCTTAATTTTTTTTCTACCTAAGAATTAATCTAGTATCACACGTAACATTTGAAAATTGCATCTTTAATCTCTTTTAATAGAATAGTTTCCCAACTTTTTTGTGTTATCTTTTTTGAAAGAGGTCAATTGCCATGCAGAATGTCTCGAATTCTATATTTGTTTGATTGTTTTCTCACAATTAAATTTAGATTAAAATATTTTTGGCAGGAATAGTACAGAGGTAAATGTCACATTGCTCCACTGTTGGTGATGTTTAGTTTAATTACTCCATTAAGATGGTGTCTGCCAGATTTCTCCATTATAAAGATAAACATTCCCTATTTCAATTGATAAGTAATACTTTGAGACCAAGGTTTTGGCATCTATCGATGATATTTGCCTAAATTAGTTACTATCCTGATGGCTACAAAACTCCCATTATCTCCCTATGTTATCTATAGACCAGGAATCTTCTTCTTTTCCAATAGCTTTATTTCCAATACTCTGAGACCACTGTATCTAGTGTATTTCCCTCTGGACATAGGCCATGCAGTGATGGAAGGAGCAGGAAGTGAGTAATGGGATAAGATAGCAGATAGGTGATCACTGTGTTCCAGAAAGTTCAGGCAGGGTATAGTATTGTGAAGCCAAAGTTTCAGTTCTGTAATTCTTGGGTGAGTACAGTTTGTGTTTTACACAATTTAGCCAACTTCTTTAAAATATTCTTTTTTTTTTTTTTGGAGGGAAAAGAATGAAGGCAACATCTACAGGGTAGGGCAAAAATAGGTTTACAGTTGTGAGTATGTGAAACAGAATTGATTCCTGTATTATTATTTATTAATTATTGTATTATTTTTCATAGAAACAACTGTAAACCTACTTTTGCCCCATTCTGTACCTGACGTAAATCTATTTTAACCCTTTTACTGTTGTTATATTCTTTGCTTTCTTTTTCTTCCTTCATATTTTCTAGTCTCTTGTTCTCTCCCTAGAAACCTTTCTTCTTTTTCAAAATCAGCTTAAAATTTCTGCCTAAATTTTCTATTTTCTCAGTTTACCTCTTCCAATTGACCAGTCTCTATTTTTTTCTTCTAGTCTGTCCCTCCTGCTCTTCTAGGTAGGGTGAGAGCTTCAGAAATTATAAGGTAACTAATTGATAACAGAGGATGCTCTAGGTTCAGCTCTTTATATAATAAAATATCTGATTTTAGAAGATCATCACTTAAGAATATATTACAATATATTCTCAAACAACCTGTGATGGATTTAGTTGTTTCAAGAGTACTCTGGTTATTTTAAAATACATTATTTTGTTAACCACACCCTTTCTCTTTCTATAACTGAAAAATAGGAAGCTCTTTTTTTTCCTTTTGTTTTTTTCTTGGTAGTTTCTAACCACATTTTTGCACTGTGATTTCATGTAAACAGTTATTCACATGACTACGAAAATGAGTAAAACAACATTTGAGAAAATGTACATGGATTGAATGCTCCAAACATCAAGTTGCTATGGCAAGAAAGACAAATAAATTTTCTCCAGTGCACTCACCTGTTCTACAAACAACACTTTGGTTGTCCAAAGATTATTGTCATGGTTTATTTTGTAAGTTAAAGATTCAAAACCTTCTTTGCCTATATGTGCTTTAATTATTGGTTTTAAGAGGCCCCACAGACTCCACCAATTCTCTCCTGAATAATTTATGACGTTAGATTATAATAACAATACTATAACATGTGACATAGTTTTAAATTGATGAATGGAATTTTGCTGATTGATATGGTTTTAAATTTTCTGAACCAAAGTTAGGGATAAGGCTCATGCACGAGAATGGAAGATGGCCTCCTGTATTGGCAGCCCATGAACCTGCTTGTCCATCCTTTTCAGTGGCTTCAAAAGAAAGAACCAAGGGAGACTTTTGCTCTGTCCCAAGGACATCCCTAGTCCTATCCCTGCCATGCTTATCCAGATAAGAAAGCTAGTTTCTTCTAAATGTTAACCTGATCCTTACATAAACCTTCAAAACTTCTGAGGCAAAAAAGAAGGTGTGGGAAATATATTTCAGAAGAATAAGGTGTCTGAAGATCTGCTTTGAGGCCTGTTTAAGATTAATCAAGAGTTTTCTAAAAATAGTTGACCTTGGAAATTACCCTTACTGAATTAGTCAAACACAGAATTTGTGTTAAGAAAATGGCCGCAACTTTGTTCTGTAGAATTCACTTTAGAAATTAAAATTTAATGACTATAAATTAGAACTTAAGGCTTAATTAAACAGATAGCTATTAAAGTTTCCTTCTATTCTTATAACAATAAAATTCCAGTGTAATACACTTAGAAGATCTTATTTTTTTCAAGATGAATGCTAACAAAATACTATAAATTACAGATATTATAAATATATAAAAAATGTTGAAGTTAAAAAATGTGTTATTTACTAACATAAATAGAATCTTAATGGGAATTAAAATGATGAGTTTAGTTTCATGACATTTTATAGGCTGGTTAAAAATGACATCAATTAAATTGAAAGATAATATTTTATTATAACCTAAATATTATTGGGTTTATGACTCAATGTTTTGATTATAAATTTTGAAACCATATTCTTATACTCTTTTGAAATAAAAAAAAAAAAACAAGAAAGGGTTGAAACTTACCATTGCATATTTTCTGCTGTCTAGGCCTTTGAAACCTGTGTATACATCCTAGATTATACATTCCTTTGAAAGCAAGAACTGTAAGTCATATTAATTTTTGTAGCCACTTGTTTTTGGTACAGTACCTAAAAGACTCTCAATAAATATTTGCTAAATATATTGATAAGTACATCTCAAACCTATAAAAGGACAAGATATAGTCATCAGAGAACAGCTGAGGAATAGAAATTAACTGACTTCATAAGGACAATAAAGTAAGTTTGAGACATTGTATGGCAAAATTTTAATGGCCTCTGTCTAATCATGGAATCCTTATTGACTTTATTCTTAACACTTAAAATAATTTCTGAGATCTTTATTTATTTATTTTTTAGGTTTTCTTTTTAAGTATATTTTATCGATTATGTTGTTACAGTAGTTCCAATTCTTTTCCCTTTTGCTCCCCTCTGCCCAGTAGTCCCCTTCCCTCAAGCAATCCCACCCCCCTTAGTTCATGTCCATGGGTCATGCATATAAGTTCTTTGGCTTCACCCTTTCCTATATTATTCTTAACATCCCACTGTCTATTTTGTACCAAACGATTATGCTTCTCCCCCTCCCAGCTGATAACCCTCTGAATGATCCCCATACCTATGATTCTGTTCCTATTCTGATTTGCTTAGTTGGATTTTTTTTTTTTTTATTGTTTAGATTCAGTAGTTGATAGTTGTGAGTTTATTGTCATTTCAGTGATCATAGTTTTGATCTTCTTTTTCATAAATAAGTCCCTTTGACATTTCCTATAATAATGGCTTGGTGATGATGAACTCCTTTAGCTTCACCTTGTCTGGGAAGCACTTCATCTGCCCTTTCATTTCAAATGATAGCTTTGCTGGATAGAGTAGTCTCGGTTGTAGGTTGCTTTTCATCACATTGAATACTGCTTGCCAGTCCGTTCCTGCCTGCAAAGTGTCCTCTGAGAAATCAGCTGATAGTCCTATAGGCACCCCCCCCTGTAGGCAACTTTCTGCCTCTCTCTTATTGCCACCAGGACTCTGTCTTTATCTTTCACCTTTGGCATCTCAATCATGATGTGTCCTGGTGTGGTCCCCTCTGGGCCCAGCTTACCCAGGACCCTCCGTGCTTCCTGGACCTGTATGTCCATCTCCTTTGCAAAATTTGGGATGTTTTCCTCATTTTTTTCAATTCTTGCTTCCTCATTCTGCATTGGTTGATTGTTTTTTTCTTCTTCCTTATGTTCCAAATCATTGATTTGAACCCCGGTTTCCTTCCCTTCACCATTGGTTTTGTGGGGATTTTCCTTCATTTCACTTCTTCTTTTATGAGTTTGCCATACTCAATCATATCTGTCAAGCCTGTGAGCACCTTTATCACGAGTGTTTTGAATTCTGCATCTTTTAGGTTGTCTATGTCCTCATCTCTTAGGTTGGCTATCTCCTCGTCGCTTAGTTCTCCCACTGGAACCTTGATCCATTCTCCCTTTTGGGCCATACTTCTCTTTCTCCTCATTCTGACAGGCTCCTTGTTTGTTTGCCTCTGCATCCCAGGTAGAGCTGTCACTCCTGTTACATTGTAAGGGGTGGAGCCTTAGGGATTCGTCAGTACAGGGTGACCTGTTTCACCACGTTGTGGCACTGTATATGTGGGAAGGGTCCGAGAGGAAACAATGCCGCCTGCCCAGAACTCACCCCCTTTCCAGGCACCTCTCCCACTTCCGCACTGGACCGGCGCCCCTCTAGCTGCTGCCCTGGCCATTGTTCCCAGAGTGGGTGGGTCTGTGGACATTCTAGGACTGTGGGTGCCCTTTAAACAAGTGGACTCTGCTGAGACTGTCAGTTTCTGCCTCCACCCCAACCCCCACTGGTCTGCACAGTCAGAAGCAATGAGGTTTGATTTTCCCCGGTGCTGGGACCGTGAGCTGTGAGGTTCAGTGAGGAGCTGGGAACGCTCCCCAGGTGTCCCTCCTTGTGACTGCTCTTTCTTCCAGCCTGCCGCTGCTGCCGCCACCACACCATGTCCTCTCCGCCCCTCCTACCTGTCTGGATGAGTATTTCTTCTTTATATCTTTGTTTGCTGGACTTCCATGTAGTTTGAATTTCTGGAACTTCTCATTGTTTCTAGTTTTGAGGTAGTTGTGTTCCTTCTTAGGTGTGGAGGGAGATGCAGCCTGTCTGCGTATGCCTCCATCTTGGCCGGATATTCTTAACACTCTTAATGTCTCTTGATGACTTTTCATTTCTGTTGACTAGAATATTTATTCAATAACATGTTGGATATCACATAACTATTTTTGGTGGAATTTATTTCTGCAATAATTTTTAACATTCTGTAATCCTGTCATGCCATAGAATCTCTTAGATGAACACAGCACAGAACTGATATTTGGAGATTAGTTGGAAGAGATATTAAAGATGTTATTTCTCTTGTTTGAAAGTTACAGATGCCTATTTCTATAGGAAGGAAACATTGGAAAGGGTAGATGGCTTTGAGGTTAAGCCGCAGACACAGCTGGTACCAAGGACTCAAATGCTATCACAAGTTTTTTGTTTTTTTTTTAATCTCTTGTGCATGTTAGTTTTTAAAAATTTCTTGTTTCTGCTGAGATTTCTCTGTGTGACAGAAAACATGTTTGTCAATAGCTCTTGAGTTTAGCATATGACCCTGAAGCCATCTGGACTGTCTCAGTTCTAGTAATTTAAGTCCCCAGAAAAGACTGATTGGCCCATCTTGAGAGTTCTTAAGACCTGTTATGGGTTGAATATGTCCCCACAAAGGATATTTAAATTTCTATTCCCAGTGCTACATATCCCACAGTATAATTTATTATGATTTGGAATTCAGTTTGAATCAGTAAACTTGAAAATCTTGACTGTGAAAGTTTTCTATTGCATGAATTAGTTTGGTTGGGAATTGGGTAGTTAGAAATAACATAAAAAGTAATTTGCATGTAGTGTTATCTAATTGATATCTATGTCTCAGCTTACAAGTCACCACAATTGCAGGGAAATTAATAAATGTGCTTTGTTTATGCAGGTAGATGTCTGTAGCAAAAAAGAATATATGTGAGAGAACCAATAATGTTTAAGAACCTGCCAGTGAAAGATGATATTGAACAAAATGATGGATTCTTGTCTCAGAGTTGTAGCCTGTCTGATTCTTTAATGACATAGGTTCTTTAATAGTTGTTTACTTATTTCAGGTTCCAGTAGAGACACAATGTGGTAACTACTACTACCTTCTACCCTTTATCAACTCAATCTTCCTTACAGGGACTTGTATTCACCAAGTTAGATTTCATCAATAAGAAATTTGTGTCAGAGTGAGTAGATTGTCTTCGCTTATGTTTTCTAATCTGAGAATATGATACCTAAGCTTCAAGATCAGGGATTTGACAAACTACAACTGTCAGGCCAAATCCAGCCCACCATCTGCTTTTGGAAATGCAGATTTATTGGAACACAGCATATCCATTCATTTAGTCATTGTTTATGACTGTTTTCATGCTATAACAGAAGAGTTGAATAGTTGTGACAGAAAATATATGGCCCACAAAGCCTAAAATACTTACCTTCAGCCATTTTATAGCAACATGCATCCAATTTCTGATCATCTGAAGAAGAAAAAAAAGTTTTTGTTTTGGTTTTTTTAATTAAGCTTACCATAAACAGGCTTTTTAGTTTTGGAGTACAACATAATTTCCACATTACTAATGACCTGGACTCCACATTTCTGAAATGAAATATGTGGTTTAAAATGCTTCATTGAACTCAATTTTTCTTATTTACAGTTGCTTGTAATCAGTAGTTATTTTGCTCTTTTAACTGCTTTTTCCCATTGCAAATAACTAGTTACAGAACTGAAAAATGGAAGTGTTGTCCAAAGGCATCGTGTGTTTGGATGTTTTTGACCTCTGTTCCTTGAAGCCAGGATGATGTCTTT
This sequence comes from Furipterus horrens, assembly GCF_987537825.1. Classification (NCBI taxonomy): domain Eukaryota; kingdom Metazoa; phylum Chordata; class Mammalia; order Chiroptera; family Furipteridae; genus Furipterus; species Furipterus horrens. The sequence continues at coordinate 107,650,181 of NW_028327174.1, read as the reverse complement.
CAGTGGCTTCATTTCCTTAGAGGAAATCACTTGCGACACATAATAGCAAGCTTGGTACATTCTTGTTGCTTGATTGATTAGTTGATTTTTTTGAAAGAACTGAAATAATGAAGAAAGATATTTTTATCTAAGATATGACTTAAACAAAACATTTACAGTAATGTGACCTTAGAAAGTTACCTATTTTCTCTGCACTTCAGTGACTTTTTCTATAAAATGGAGATAATAAAAGTACATGCCTCATAAGATTATGAGGATAAATGAGATGTTTCATTGAAAGTGTTTGACAGAGTATCTTGCATATAATGAAGGCATAATACATTAAGCTTATTATTTTTGATATTTCTTCAGCTTCACATCTTAAGTCCTCTGCCATATTTTAGCTACACATAACATCATAAATTCATCCATTTTATTTATTTGTTCCTTGCTTTTTTAAGGGGGTCCTTTAGAGAAACAGAACTAATAGAACCGATACGTATGAAATTGGTTTACAGTACATGGTTGTGAAGGCTGAGAAGTCCCAAGGTCTGCAGTCAGCAAACTGGGAACCCTAGAGAGCTGACCCTGTAGTTCCAGTTTGTGTCTGAGGGCCTGAGAACCATGAGAGCTGATGGTGTATGTTTCAGTTGGAGTCCAAAGGCAGAAGAAGACCAATGTTTCTGCTCTAAGACAGTCAGGCAGAGCAAGCAAATTCTCCTTTACTCTGCCTTTTTGTATGGTGATTCGAAGTGCTAAGAGGCCAGACAATTGGACAATTACCTACAGGTCTGTGAAATTATCAAGAACGATGACAAAGGGGGCAATGGAGAGCTGGTGAGTCTTATGCTAAATGTTTCTTGAAGTTCTCATTCTTTTTTGAATGTGCCATGATTTTCTTGTTTCTGGGACTTGCACATAATATTTCTGTTTGGAATATTCTTCCTCCTCTTCTCTGCTTGGAAAATTCCATTCATTCTTCCAGTTTAGATGCCACTCTCTCTGAAAGGCCTATACTGACTTCCCCCAAGGTTGCTTTTCCTTTGTGATTGCATAGCACTTCATAACTACTTCTATCATGACACTTACCAAATTATAGAGGTAGCTTTGTTTAGAAATCTTCCTTTTCATGTACACTGTGATGACCCATAATACAGTGATAACATCTTATGCATCTTTGCTTTCATTTAATAAACATTTGTCAAGCAAATGCTTTCCTATTAAAATAGGGGCAAATTCAGGGAATTTTAATATACCCAGTACATACTACAGTGTCCAGAAATAGTAGAGTTCCAATAAATAGTTATCGAATAGGTTTATTATTATTTTCTAAGGAAAAATAAACAAACAAAATTCATTGACTAATTTTTCAAGTGTCCATAATAGCCAAATACTTGGTAACATGAGCAACCCAGTTAATATTTGATTCCAATAAAATATGGATCACACCTGAACTTTTCTATCTATAAATGTTTAAACCATACTAGCTGACAAATACAAGGCAAATGGAAAGTTGAACTGAAGTGAACGTTTACAGTTAAACTTTAGGAGAGACTTGCCGGGATTTAGATTCAGAGGTTGGGTCAGTTTGCATTGGAAATATGCTTGGAATTTATTGCAGCTGCTGAAGGATAGCCTGCAGGTGTGCAGATTGTGGAGCAACAGCTGTTTTGTGGAGCAATTAAATTGAGGTAACTCTCCTTAGTGGTCAAATTCTCCTTATCAGGAGCACTTTTTTTTTTTCAAGATTGCATTGCAATATCCTAACTAATTCTTCTCAGAGAAAGCTCCTGAAAGAACTGTTTGTGTTGCTTATATCAGAATTCTCAATCTTGCTTGTGCATTAGAATAATTTGTGAAGCTTTTTTCAGAGAAGCCTGAGCTGTACCATCAGAGATTCTGAGTCAGCAAGTGTTTCTGTAAAGCTTCACAGGTGATTCTGATTCATAGCCAAGGTTGAGGATAACTGAAATGTAGTGAAATTCCAGTGGATGATTTTATTGTGAATGATTTATTCTTGGAAATCCAACATTAACTGAAATATTTTGTGCTTATTAAATTACATTAGTCCCCCTTATCTGAGGATGATATATTCCAAGACCTCCAGTAGATACCTGAACCCTATGTATACTAATTTCTTCTACACATACATATTGATGATAAAGTTTAATTTATAAATTAGGCATGGTAAAAGCTTTGCAACAATACCTGATAATAAAATAAAACATTTATAACAATATACTGTAATAAAAGGTATGTGTTGTGGTCTCTTTCTCTGATAACCAATCTGATAACAGAGATAGCTGCTAAGTGACTAACAGGTAGGGAGTGTATAGAGCGTGGAGATGCTGGACAAAGGGATGATTCCCTTCTGATGGGATGGAGAGGGATGCTGTAAGATTGTTACAGAACCCCTGGGCTGCTCCAATTGAAAACAAACCCACGGGCTCTTTAGTCAGGGGCCCGATTGTCCGCTGCCAAAATTATAACTCTCAATACCAGAGTTTAGTGAAAAGAAAAGAATTGTTTATTTAACAGTTATATAGATTTAGTTATTTGCGGATTTCTGTGGTTAAGTCTTATGTTCTTTAAAGCACCCACAAACACATATCCTTGCCTCCCCCCTATCAAACCAGGCTAGCTTTAGAAAAGTTAGAGAAACCCTTTCCCTACTTTCCAAACACAGTTCAGCTTTACCAGCAGCTGCCAATCACTCAATTCTGATTGGGGAGGTCCTTTCTGTGCTGTGGTGCCCTCCAGCCCTCAATGCAGGACCGCCTGGATTCTCAGCCTCCTTGCAAACTGCCTTCTTCCTGCAAACTGCTTGGATCTCCTCTCCTCAAAACCGCATGGCGAGAGCCTGTTAAAGCAGCCTGGAGACCCCTTCTCCAAGCCACATGGAGAACTTAGCTTCTTTATTCCGCATGGAGAAGGTCCCTTCACCAAGCCGCATGGAGGGGGCGAGAGAGTGAGAGAGCAAAAGCGCGAGAGCCAGAGAGCGAAAGAGAGAGTTAAAATGTCTGCAGCTGCTTATATATCCCTGACTGTGTCCTCTGACGCAGTGGGTGTTGCAAACAGTTCTGACCATTCACAGAACCTTACGTAGGCTCTGTGTGCTTTTTCCATACTCTCCCCTTGTTCAAGACTCCTCCCGTCTACTGAGGCTTTGGATGCATTAAAGCCATTTTGCATAAGAAAGACACTAGCCACGGGCCTCAGGCATGTGGAAGCATTCTGAAAGCTGCTTCCTTCTCCCCATCCCCCAGCCGCAAACTCTGGGGATTTTTGGACTCCCCTGTTTCTGTAACAGGATTTCTTCAGAACAGTGCATAATTTAAAACTCCTGAACTGATTATTTCTCGAATTTTTCATTTAATATTTTCAGACCGCGGTTGATGACAGGTAACTGAAGCTATAGAAAGTGAAACCATGAGTGAGGGTGAACTGCTGTATATTAAAACTGCAGGTTAAAAAAAAGTCAAGTTCTTTTGTGGGAATGTAACAGAACCCATGGGCTGTTCAGTTATTAAGGGCCCGATTGCCCGCCCCAAGAAGCGTAATTCTCAATACCAGAGTTTGGTGAAAAGAAAAAGAATTGTTTATTTAATAATTATATAGATTTAGATTATTTGTGGATTTCTGCCGTTAAGTCTTATTTTCTTTAAAACACCCACAAACACAGTTCTGCCTCCCCTTACCAAACCAGGCTAGTTTTAGAAAAGTCAGAGATACAGTCTTCCTACTTCCCAGACACAGTTCCGTTTTACCAGCAGCTCCCAGTCATTCGAGCCTGACTGGGGAGGTTTTGCCTGTGTTGCGGTGCCATCCAGCTCTTAGTGCAGAACCGTGTGGGGTTCCCAGCCTCCTTGTAAATGGCATGGAGTTCTACCTTTCCTTTCAAAGCCGCATGGTGTTCTCCTCTGCCCTCCTTGCAAACTGCATGGATCTACTCTCTTCTTCCTCAAAGCTGAATGGAGACCTCTCCTTCCTGCAAACCACATGGATCTCCTCTCCTCTTCTCAAAACTGCATGGAGATCCTCTCCATCCTGCAAACTGTGTGGATCTCCTCTCTTCTTCTCAAAACCAAATGGAGATCTTCCTTTCCTTGCAAACTGCATGGAGTTCTCCCAGCCAAAAATGTCTGCCGCCTATTTTTAAATTCCTGACTGCATCCTGTGATGCAGTGGGCGTGGAAACCATTTCTGACCATTCACAGAACCTTGCTCAGGCTCTATGTGCTCTTTCTGCACCATTCCATGGTCAAAACCCCTCCCATCTTCTTGGGGCCTTGGAAGAACCAAAGCCCTTTGCACACTGAGAAACTAAGCTACTAGCCATAGTCATGCAAGGGCATCTTAAAAGCTGTTCCCTTTTCCCCATCCCTCAACCCGCAGGCTCTGGGGATTTTTGAAGACCCTCACTCTGTAACAGGAAGGTCCCTATTATGTTATGATTCTTCCATTAGAAAGAAACGTTTTTTTGTTTTCCTATGGTGATGTACAGGTCAAACATGTTCATTTATGTGAATAGTTCCCTGAGTTTCACTTCTTGAACTTTATTACTAAGCTGTTGATGATGGTCCTATTCTGAGGTAAATGCTAAAGAACATGTCTACCAAGGAAAAGAGGCAAAATATAGCACTTAACACTCTTATATGAAAAACATCATACCCAGTTTCTAAGTAATAGGGATATTAATTTTTTCAGATTCAAAACACTTTATCACTTATTTTAATAGTTTTTTTAACCTCAGGAAGTACTCCTAATGTTATCACAGAATGTGAGATAATTTTTGCATTCTGTGTTAACACATCATAGATTTAAAAAACAGTGCTATGCCACTCTGACTGAATTTTCCTTTGTATCTTTGTAACATATAGTTATCCAGCTTGTATTTTTTACCTTAAAGTTATTCCTATTTTCTATATATGCTTTTGCTCTTTAAAGATAGTGATGTCCTTCCCAATCTTGTATCTTTTCATCCTTTTATCTTTTATTAATTTTTTAATTCTCACCTGGAAACATTTTTTCCATTTTTTTAAATTATATTTTATTGATTATGCTATTACAGTTGTCCCAATTTTCCCCTTTTGCCCCCCTCCACCCAGCACACCCCATTCCCTCAGGCAATCCCTGCACCATTGTTCATGTCCATGGGTCATGCATATAAGTTCTTTGGTTACTCCATTTCCTATACTGTACTTTACACTCCCATGGCTGTTCTGTAACTACCTATTTGTACTTCTTAATCCTCTTACTTCTTAACCCATTCCCATATCCATGATTCTGTCTCTGTTCATCTTGTTTTTTAGATCCAGTTGTTGATAGATCTGTATTTATTGCCATTTTATTGTTTATAGTTTTGATCTTCTTTTTCTTAAATAAGTCCCTTTAACATTTCATACAATAATGGTTTGGTAATGATTAATTCCTTTAGGTTTTTCTTGTCTAGGAATCTCTTTATCTGCCCTTTGATTCTAAATGATAGCTTTGCTGAGTAGAGGTATCTTGGCTGTAGGTCCCTGCTTTTCATGACTTTGAATATTCCTTGCCAGTCCCTTCTTGCCTGCAAAATATCTGTTGAGAAATCAACTGACAGTCTTATGGCAACTCCCCTATAGGTAATTTACTGCTTTTCGTTTGCTGCTTTTAAGATTCTTTATCTTTAACCTTTGGCATTTTAATTTTGATGTGTCTCAGAGTGGGCCTCTCTGCATCCATCTTGTTGGGACTATCTGTGCTTCCTGGACTTGCATGTCTGTTTTCTTCACCAAATTAGGAAAGCTTTCTTTCATTATTTTTCCAAATCGATTTCCAATTTCTTGGTCTTTCTTTTCTCCTTCTAGAACTCCTTTGATGTGAATATTGGAATGCTTGAAGTTGTCCCAGAGGCTGCTTACACTATCCTTGTTATTTTTGGATTCTTTTTTCTTCTTGTTGCTCTTATTGGTTGTTTTTTGCTTCCTTATGTTCCAAATCACTGATTTGAATCTCAGCTTCATCCACTCTACTGCTATTTCCATGTAAATTGTTCTTTATTTCAATTAGTGTATCCTTCATTTCTTTCTTTCTTTTTTAATAATTTACTTATTTGTTTCTTTGTTTATTTTTAGAGAGAGCGGAAAGGAGAAAGAGGGAGAGAAACATCACTGTGTGGTTGCCTCTCACTCGCACCTCCAACTGGGGACCTGACGTGCAACCTAGTCATGTGCCCTGACTGGTAATCGAACCAGTGACACTTAGCTCACAGGCCGATGCTCAGTCTACTGAGCCACAGCAGCCAGGGCCTTGTATCCTTCATTTCTAACTGGATCTTTTTTATGCTGCTAAGGTTCTCACTAAGCTCCTTGAGCATTCTTATAACCAGTGTTTTGAACTCTGCACCTGGATGCTTGCTTATCTCCATTTTTTCAGTTCTTTTTCTGGAGTTTTGATTTGTTCTTTTATTTGGACCATGTTTCTTTCTCTCCTCATTTTGGCAGCCTCCCTGTGTTTGTTTTTGTATAGTAAGTGTCCTATAGGGTACAGTGGTACAGCCTCCCTTATTTCCCAAGTTGGATATTGGAGGTGTGCCCTTTATGTGGGGTGAGTATACCCTCTTCTTGTAGTTGAGCCTTAGTTACTGTTGGCAAGTGTGAGAAATGCTCACAATAAAACACCAGGACACAGGGCTTCAGCAGCAAAGTGAGGCGTTTATTCATGGGTCTGCAGAGTTGGACACACAGCCAGCCAGGGGCATGCATGCCCCAAGTAGACAAAGTAAATTGGTTTTATACTAATGCAATTAGCTCCCTCTCCCTAACGTGATTAGCTGTCCTTCCCATCTCCTTCTCCTCCATTTCTCCATTACTGGTTAATCTAGGTTCACAATCTAACATGATTAACTACTTAACTCAGGGTGTGATTAACTAGGGCCCCTGGCTGGTTTGGCTCAGTGGATTGAGCGTCGGCCTGCGAGCTAAGTGTCGCTGGTTCGATCTTCCAGTCAGGGCACATCAGAGAAGGAAAACTCTGACTCCAAAAAACCTCCGCTGCCTTGCGGCATACCTCTTCAGGGGAAAGGCTAAGGGAGTAAACCCCGACAGAAAATCCGGAGCCGGAGTCCCTAAGGCGGTTTGACGTTGTAGTCAACACCGGCAACTCCTGCGGCGCACCTGAAGCCAAGCTGTATTGACTCCATCTTTCCCTTGGACCCTTCAGCTGCGAAGAGAGGGGGGGTCTGCTGCATGGGCAACAGCAGACCCTCCATATCACCCTGCCCAGGCTCTGTAGCTTCAGCTTCACTGGAGAGGACACTCCAGCGTCATCGCAAGATGTCGATTCAACATGGGAGGAGACAGATACCGTGTCACTCCCGAGTCGGACTGCACAGCCATTCTCGGCGGTGCAGATAGACTCTTATGAAGCTACACCATCGTCTCTCGAGACGGACGGCTGCCAACGATTAACTAGGGTAATTTAGTTATAGATCTATCTTCAACTTATTTGCAAAGTTATCTAGCTACATTTTCCCATTTCTCTGTGTTTGGTGATGACATTCTTCCTCCTCTTGATCCCAGAGATAAGTGTGAGGAACTATGGAATGTCATTTCCTCACCCCTTTTCCATGATGCATATGTTAATGATCTCCTACTGATTTGAGATTCATTGGCTTCTTTGCCCTTACACAGGTCAATGGGAGGGATTTAGTTAGGCCAGTCAGCTGTAAGATCTAGTTGTGACCACTGACCACTGACCTCCACCCTCTGTGGAAGCTCAGCTGTGCAGGGCCTGAGGGGTTGTACTCTGACATGATCTGTCCACTGGGTGTATAGGCCCTGGGGTTACCCAGGTGCTGCAGGCCAAGGACAGCACCCACCTGTGTTCTGCCTGGGGCCACCCTGCTTGAGCTATAAAGCAATCTGCTACGGCTACTACTTGTGGTGGGTTTGGAGATTCCCAGGTGAAGCCAAGCTGTGAATCTAGGATGGCTGCTGCTAGTGCCAGGGCTGGGGCTACTTAGCAATAGGTACAGGGGCTGAGGGATCACTGAGGCCAGCTGTTGCTTGATTAAAAGGACTTAGGAAGTTGTGAAGCATGAGCCAAGACCAGCTATTCATATGGAAAAGCCACTGTTAACAGCTGTAAGTTGGGTGGGATGGAGCCTTAGGTGATCTTCAGGGCTGTGCAAACAGTGTTAGCCGGGGTGATGGAGTCTGAGATATGGCCCCCGCTTGCCTGCTCTGTGATTCTGTCAGAGGAGGGTTTAGAAAAGGGATAATGGTCTCTGTCCCTCTTTGTCTGGGAGAAAGCTGTCCCCAGATCTCGCCTTGATGCCTGACACTTCAGTTCCTTCCTGTGTGCCACTGGTGCCTTTCAAGCTGCTATGCTGGTGCTGGAGGTCAGAGGGAGTGAGTCTGAGTTAAGTCCATGTGTGGGATCTTTAAGAGGCACTGCTTGGGACTCCAGAAGTTCTTCCACTGACTCAATCCCAGCTAGTTTTTGCAACCAGAAGTTGTGGGGACTTATCTTCCTGGCACTGGAACCCTGGGCTGGGGAGCCTGGTGTGGGGCTGGGATTCCTTGCTCTCAATATATCCCTCCCAAATTTTTATTCACAACACGTGGATGTGGGTCCAGCCCATTCGATGTCTCTGTCCCTCCTACCAGTCTTGATGGATGTGGTTTAATTTCATAGTTGTCAGACTTCCATTCTACTCTATTTCTGACAGTTCTGAGTGATGATTGTCCTGTAGTTTAGTTGTAATTTTTATGTGGTTGTGTGAAGAGGTGAGTCGCGTTTACCTATGCTGCCACCTTCACTGCTCTTTTTCTATTGACTTAACCTCTTTAAAACCAAGCAGAAATATTCTCCCATCAGCATTTACCTGCCCACATCCTCATCTATATCCTTCCTTTGATTATAGAGAGAGGAGAAGGAAGGGAGAAAGAGGTGGAGAGAAACAGCGATGTGAGAAAGAGTACATGCCATAATCAGGGATAGAAGCCACAACCTAGGCATAAGCCCTGACTGGAAATCGAACATGTGACCCTTCAGTTTCCAGGATGACACCCAACCAACTGAGCTACACCTGCCAGGGCCTTTTCTCTTTTATAAGGACACTTTATAGCAGTCCTTTTCCACACAATGGATATCCCTATTGATGGCGATTATAAGGGCTCCCAGAGCTGTGGGAAGGAAGATACATCCAGATGCCCCATATACATAATGTCTGTGCACAGTAGGTCCCTGATATCATGAAGTTTCTTTCCTTTTTTCTCTTGTAAAAAATCCTGAGAAATATGGTTCCACCCAGGGCAACTGGATTCTTGTTCTTGTTCCTACAGCCTCCAAATCATTTGCAAATTTTAAAACTTTCAAAATATGTGCTAGGGTTGTAATCTCTTAAGGATATAGTAGGAAGTAACATACTTTTTAAAAGAGTCAAACTGATCACAGCCTAATCATTTCTTTGTCTCCAATGTAAGGAAACTACCTTGAATTAGGATATAGTTTGTTTTCAATGAAGGGGAAGCCATTTTATGGACATTATCAACTGCACTCCTGTCTACTCCCAAATACACTCAAACACAGACCTACAGACTTGCTTTCCTATTTAGTCAATAGCAGCTCTGATCCTTGGTATGCCTTTATCCTTTGTTTTTTGCATTTAACAAACATTGGTCATTGCATACAAAAGAGTCTGGTTTCTTTCTTAATGACTCTGTGTTCTCCCTAATATAAAGCCTCATCATGCCTACCCTATTTTAACGGCCCTTGTAATTCATCTTACACAATGCTGCTATCTTTCCCTTTACCCCAACTCAGTGTGGTTTGCTGAGTCCAGGCCAAATTTCTAGCCTGACATAAAGCTCTCTGAGACATTTAATTTCTTCTGCTTTGTCTACCACTATTAGCTGTGTGACTCCCCAATGTAAACCTCTCACCCATGGAATGCCAGATTGGCCTATATTTCACTACCTCCAGGAAGATGCCTAACTACTATTTTATTTATGCTGGCCACTGCTAGAATTCAGGCTTTTTTTAATCCTTACCTAAGGACATGCTTACCAATTTTAGAGACAGGGGAAGGGAGGGGGTGAGAGAGAGGGAGAGACACATCAATATGCTAGAAAAATATCAATTGGTTGCCTCTCATACACACCCCCAACTGGGGACTGAACCTATAATCTCTTGGTTTGCAGTAAGATGCCCAACCAACTGAGCCACACTGGCCAGGATCAGGTTTTTCTTCATCTGCCTCTACACATTTTAGGAGCACATGTAAGTCCAGCATTGGAACATGTAAACTTTCAACTCTTCTTGGAAATTTTTCCTTTCCCACCAAAAAAAGGCCACAAGTATTTTTGTTACTTTTAAATCTGTTGAATGTCTGCTGACTTTTATTTTCATTTGGATAACTATGTCTTATTTATTGTCTGCTTTGTTTCGAGAGGTTGTAAGGCAACATTTCTGTGAAACTTTTGCCACAGCAGTGAGTCTGTAGGCCATTTAAGAGCAGAGGATATGTTTTTTAAGACAAAACTAGATTGGGGTTTTGGCTCTGCAACTTACTAGCCATGCCTCTAGGAAAATTATTTAAACTCTTTTTTGCTTGGCTGGTTGGTTTTAATTTTTTAATCTCTAAAATTAGGACAGTAATATTGCCCCTATCCAAACTAGCACACAGTATTATTATGCATGATAAATAAAACTTTATATTGAAAAGACTTTGTAAATGGTGATAGCCTATACACACTTGAAATATCCTAGTTTTAACTTCCTTGTGTCTGGCAAAACACTGGCACAATGGTAACCCCTGAGTAGGATTTTCTATAAACTCATAGAATTGAATTAAAGTAATATTACAATAGTTGGTGTCTTTGATATAGTCACATACACATGCAATTATAGTGTATTCATTTCTAGTATTAGGGTTTATTTTATTAGAAAGACACAAAGGAGTGGATGTTAAATACTATTAAAGTTTCACTGAAGCATTCATAATAATATGGTGTGCTTCTATTCCTCTTGGATTATAAAGTAGGTATTGAGTTTCCTATTACTCTATCTAGTATAGTTGCTTATTTGGACTGGTAGTGGGAAATCTGAGTTCTTCTTTGTGACAGTTAGAGAAGTAGAGGTATAAATAGATTCATCCTTCATGATTTAGTAACTTTCATGACCCTTGCCCTCGCATGATACAATTCTTTACATAAGGAATCACTGAAAACTAATAAAATTTTTTATATGTTTGCAACTAGTATATACAAGGAGTCAGATTAAACCCCAGGTAAAGTTCTCAATGGAATCCCAGCCTTTGATCATGACACCAATGCTTTAATTTAAAAGTATGACAAGATGATTAGATCTTGGTGCCAGGCATAATACAGCATTGAAAACTGCCATGAATTCTGCTCCTCAGGCAGAATTCCCTCTCTGAAGCACTAATTGACAAGGAAGTAAAATGTTAAATAAGAAAGTTAAAGCCAAATCAAGAAGAATAAAAGATATTTGGAATGCTGTCAAACACACTGTGGACTTTAGTAGGCACCAGATCTTGACCCAAATTAGAAAATAGTGAAAATTTAAGGTCTAGATTTAATAGAAGTCCCATATATAACTTCAACTAGTTCTATAATTATTGTTAAATAAAAATGAACAATAATGTTTCAAAATTCCATTAGTATGTCCGAATTAAAGAGAATTTTTTTAACTCAACAAACATTCTGAGAGAGTAGTGGATCAACATAAGACAATCGTTATATCTAAAATTGTGTGAACCATAAGGCCAACACCACCATTACCACCACCAACGTAATATAAAATACAATTAGAGCTGACTTTCTTCAAAAGTCATCAAATTCTTTCATCACAAGTATTTGACTTTTATCAAAATCTTAAAGTAGAAGCTCTGTGCTTCCTTTTCGTTGAGTCGGCCATCCCTAGGCTTCTTGTATTCCTTGCTCTCCAGTAACTGTCCACTACTTCATCTCCCTTGCCCAATAGTCAGACAGTTTTGCTCATCATCTCCGTTTTCCTGGGGGTCTACTAGGCGATTAGTTGCCAATTTTCAGACTCTGCAATGGGCTATTGAATTAGTGTGTCACTTTTCTTCCTCCAGCCCTGGCTGGTTTGGCTCAGTGGATTGAGCGTCGGCCTGCGAGCTAAGTGTCGCTGGTTCGATCTTCCAGTCAGGGCACATCAGAGAAGGAAAACTCTGACTCCAAAAAACCTCCGCTGCCTTGCGGCATACCTCTTCAGGGGAAAGGCTAAGGGAGTAAACCCCGACAGAAAATCCGGAGCCGGAGTCCCTAAGGCGGTTTGACGTTGTAGTCAACACCGGCAACTCCTGCGGCGCACCTGAAGCCAAGCTGTATTGACTCCGTCTTTCCCTTGGACCCTTCAGCTGCGAAGAGAGGGGGGGTCTGCTGCATGGGCAACAGCAGACCCTCCATATCACCCTGCCCAGGCTCTGTAGCTTCAGCTTCACTGGAGAGGACACTCCAGCGTCATCGCAAGATGTCGATTCAACACGGGAGGAGACAGATACCGTGTCACTCCCGAGTTGGACTGCACAGCCATTCTCGGCGGTGCAGATAGACTCTTAAGAAGCTACACCATCGTCTCTCGAGACGGACGGCTGCCTCCATTTCTTCCTCCCTTTATATCATTTGCTTTTCAGTAGGATATATTTATTGCATGATAACGATAATAGCTAATTTAGTGACATTTACTACATGGCAAGCATTACTCTAAGCACTTTACACATATTAGCACATTTAATATATATGCCTATTTTATGAGTTATATACTGTTATTATATCCATTTTACAGATCATGAAACTGAAGCAAGGGATGTCAAGTAGGTCATAAATTGAGAAGTGGTTTTGAAATCAGAAGTTTATCTTCACAGTCCCTACTCTGAACCACTAAGCTATCCTGCATAAATGTGGGGGTTGGGGATATATAGCATATAATGGGATATGCTTGTGCGCTGGGGTCAGAAATACCTGTTCAGCCCTGACTGGGGTGGCTCAGTGTGATGGGCATTGTACAGCAACCCAAAAGGCTGTCGGTTGGATTCCCAGTCAGGACACATGACTGGATTGTGGGCCAGATCCTGGGTTGGGGGCATGTGAGAGGCAACTGATTGATGTTTCTCTGGCACATTGATGTTTCTCTCCCTCTCCTTTCCTCTCTTTCTAACAATAAATAAATAAAATCTTTAAGAACAACAACAACACAAAATCCATCATCAACTTATGATAAAAACTCTCAGCATAGTGGGAATAGAGGGAAGATACCTCAAAATAACAAAGGCCATAATGACAAGCATACGACTAACATCGTATTAAATGAAGAAAAGGTAAAAGCATTATCCTTAAATCATGAACAAGACAAAGTTCTTTGCTTTTACCACTGTTACTCAACATAGTATTGGATGTTTAAGTCACAGCAATCAGAAAAGAAAATTAAAACAATAAAACAACAACAAATACCTATTTAAATCCTGTCTCTGCCCCTTACTAGCTGTGTGGCTTGAGTAAAATATTAAATTCCTCTGAAATTAATTTTCTAAGATGTAAAATAATGACAATATACTTATATCAAGTTTATTGTAGAATTAAATAAATTAATGCATATAAAGCACCTACCAGCAAAGTATAAAACATTCTTTATATGTTTGAATGTATGACTGAATACAAGTAGGGGAGATATTTTTTTGTGCAAAGGGATTTTGTGCGACCACTCAGCTGGCCATCTCAGTCTGTGAATAGAGTAGGCAGAAGTGGAACACTTTTAACAGCAGCATCAGATGGGTCAGAAAGTGCTTGTCAGTCAGAATTAGGAGAAGGTCAAGGGCAATATGAATCCAAGAGGCAGAGACAACAGTCATCATACCTGCAAACCAGAGGATATGCCAATTATATTGTGTGTGAGATCCTCAAATTGACGCGCATTTGTTGTTAGCCAGCTATTAGAAGGAGATGATGAACTTATCAAGAAGAGGTTTTTAAAAGGCTGTATCCTAAAACACAAGTATATATGATATAATTTCTCTGTAAGTTAAAAATGTATACTTTCATAGAGTATAGAAACTGTTGCAAATATCTTTGTATTTGACATACCAGGTAAAATTGAATTATAATTTTTCATTCTTTTTCCATATGTTCGTCAACATATAAAATTTGAGCATGGTTTTACTTTGTGTGGGTAATTCCCTTTAACTTTACATACAAAAAGCAAAATCTGTTAAGAAGCTCTGTTCATTTTAATTTTGTAAACATCAGAAAAAAATATTGCATATAACAGATTGTCACATGCAAAGAACAATGTCAAGAAATTTACATTAGCCAATGGTGTCATGAAGACTGCATTCAGAGAAAACAGTTACTTCCCAAGTATTGGTTATTGAAGTAATAATATTTAAAATGTCTGTCTTTCAAAACCAAACTCTAATAGACGAAATAGTTATTTTAAAGATTATTTGTAAAGAGCACCTGATACATGTCATTAATAGTTTACATTAGCTTCCCATATAAGGGAAGATACTATCCTACTTTATAAATAGGTCTTGTGGGAAAATTGCTTCTTCCCTGAGGTTAAACAATCTGACATACATTTTTAATGTAGGGATAATCTAAGGCAATTTGAAAGCTAACCCAAGTTAAGTTGTAACACGCCAAACCCCTAAAATAACAAAGACTTTCATCATTAATGGTGTTTTACAGACTCATTATAAAGTTGGTCTCCAAGCTTATGGAATACATAGAGAAGGTAGAAAGTGTACTAAAGAGATGAAATAATATTTCTCAAGAGTTATAAAGCAAACAATAGAAGAGAATATTTAGGCATAAATTCTAATAAAGTTAAACATGAAAATTATAAGAGGCAGGTGACAGTGATTACCAGCTCCATTTCTAATTCATTAAGGATGGAAAAGGAAGTGGTTTGAAATTGCAGTAGAAGAGATTTAGGTTAGATATCAGAAAGAACTTCCTAACTATGAGGGTTGCTGGTCACTGAATAAAGGATATATCACATTCTTAAAGAGCTCCTTGCAGGCGTTTAAGAATGGGACATAAACTTGTTCCCCAGGAAAGGTTTAAAAGCAGTAAATCGTAGTAACACTGATAAGATTGCATTGTGAAGGTATTTTTTTAGATTCATCAAGGGAAGTTGGTCTTTGTGTGTGTGTGTGTATGTGTGTGTGTGTATTTAAAGGTAAGTGATGTAATTAACTCATGATCACAAAATAAAGCAATGGATTCCACAGTACGGTGACAAAGCTATGTGGCATAATAAAATTCAGATGCCTTGTGAAGACGCAGAGTGATAAAAAGAAAGTCAGAGATACTTAGCTTGTGGAAACTAAGTACTGTCCTTGAGATTAAATGAAGCAGTGCACTGATAGCACCATTCTTTTTTGTGAAAATCAGAAAAAAAAAAAATCCCATATGAAGCTCCCCTCTTTGTCTTGCCTTGAAAATATCATTAAAAAACTACAATTTGAAAATAAAACAAAATTATAATAATTCTTAAGAGATCAGGGTGCAAAGCATATCAGCTGGAACTCGGCTCTTCCACTTGCCTGGCATCCAGATAAGGAAACAAAAACACAGGGAAGCCGAGTGGATTGTTTAGGCTCACTTGCTAACGGCAAAGCCCGGACAGCACTTCAGTGGCAGCTATGGCACAGTGCCCAGATGCCTCTCCCACCTGCCCCACTTTGATGGGCTCATTCTGTCTGTCGACAGCTGGAAGTGTTGGTGGCTGAGACAAAGAGCCTGTTTCCTCTCCAAGAATTCCTTCTTTCTCTGGGCATTGTCCGCTGCCAAAGGGAGCTGCTTTGCCCAAGTCTGTGCCTCCTCCCTA
Source organism: Furipterus horrens (assembly GCF_987537825.1). Taxonomy (NCBI): domain Eukaryota; kingdom Metazoa; phylum Chordata; class Mammalia; order Chiroptera; family Furipteridae; genus Furipterus; species Furipterus horrens. The sequence continues at coordinate 107,634,344 of NW_028327174.1, read as the reverse complement.
GGGACAGCCTGCTTTCAATGAGAGTGGAGTTGCGGCTGGAGGAAATTCAAAGGACCAGCCTCTTTTTCTCTCAATTCAGCACAACTCAAAAGGGCCATTGCAGCTCCAGTGCTCCCCTAGGGATCAGCTGCGGCCTTTGTTTCAATTGCATTGCAGCTCAGTTCTCCAGCTGCCCAGTCTTGGTTCTTCTGCTTCACTTAGGAAAGACAAAAGGAGCTTCCTGGATGTCTATGTTTCTTTCTGTGCCATCATTACTGTGGAAGAAGATAGGGGAGGGAAGGAGTTACTGGAAGGGTTCAAATAGAAAGCGAAATAGAGAAGGCAAAAAAAGAGGACGTGAAACCACATTGCTTCCATCTCCTTCACCTCAAGCTCCAGTTATATACAGAAACCGAGAGGAGCAGATGGACCTGAACTGCTTCCCAATGAGGTGATCTTCTGACTTCAGAGTCATATATATATATATATACCCTGGCTGGTTTGGCTCAGTGGATTGAGCGTCGGCCTGCGAGCTAAGTGTCGCTGGTTCGATCTTCCAGTCAGGGCACATCAGAGAAGGAAAACTCTGACTCCAAAAAACCTCCGCTGCCTTGCGGCACACCTCTTCAGGGGAAAGGCTAAGGGAGTAAACCCCGACAGAAAATCCGGAGCCGGAGTCCCTAAGGCGGTTTGACGTTGTAGTCAACACCGGCAACTCCTGCGGCGCACCTGAAGCCAAGCTGTATTGACTCCGTCTTTCCCTTGGATCCTTCAGCTGCGAAGAGAGGGGGGGTCTGCTGCATGGGCAACAGCAGACCCTCCATATCACCCTGCCCAGGCTCTGTAGCTTCAGCTTCACTGGAGAGGACACTCCAGCGACATCGCAAGATGTCGATTCAACACGGGAGGAGACAGATACCGTGTCACTCCCGAGTCGGACTGCACAACCATTCTCGGCGGTGCAGATAGACTCTTAAGAAGCTACACCATCGTCTCTCGAGACGGACGGCTGCCGACGACGATATATATATATATATATTTTTTTTTTTTATTTTACCTCCTAACATTTCTTTTTCTCTATCCACCCTTCAAATTTATGTAAACTACTGGATAATATGAAGATGTTCAATTGTTAGTTTTGAATTGTAAATGAGGAATTAGACTTTCTAGCCCTAAGAGGATCATGACCTCACTTTTCTTCTGCTCTAATCCTACTTTTGGAAAGATCCTGTGAACATATCCTCTGTACTCACAGTTTCCAACCAGCTTCTAGATCAAGCCAGGGTTTTGGCTCCACCAGCTTCCTAAAACAATTCAGCTTCAGTGATCAGTTTGAATGTCTATAGTCACTTACTGTGGCCTAATCATATTGAGACAGGCTTCTAAGCCAGTGCATCTGCACTTTAAGGGTTCCTTTATATCCTGAATGCTGATCATCTTGGTTATGATAACAGCTGTTCTAGTGTCTAGAGAGGTAGGCTCTAGTCACATGTGGCCATTTAAGTTTACTATTAAGTTCATTAATTAAATTAATTGGATGAAATTAATTAAAAATTTTTAAAAAGTTCCTCAGTTGCACTAGCCACACTTCAAGGGTTCAGTAGCCAGCCACATGTGGGTAGTGTCTATCATATAAGACAATTCAGAGATAGAACATTTCCACACTGTGGAAAGTTCTATTGGACAACACTGTTAAATATGAAGTCTTCAGAGTATGGGCCTAACCATATTTTGCCCTGGGTGGACAGAGGTGATTTAGGGTCACACCATTGGTCTGAAGGTCTAGATCAAGCCAGGGTTCTGGCTCCACCGGCTTCCTAAAACAATTCAGCTTCAGTGATCAGTTTGAATGTCTATAGTCATTTACTGTGGCCTAATCATATTGAGACAGGCTTCTAAGCCAGGACAAGCTGAATAGGGAAACAGAGACAGATAGTGAAAAAAGCAGTTTGCAGCCGTGTAGTAAATCCTATCTTCTCTAAACTAAGGACACTTAAGGGTAAATACTTTATACTTCTCCAAACCAGAATATTCTCTTGAGATCCTCACTAAGACCTTCCCTAAACTCCTAGCCTTTAAAACCCTCAAAATGAAGGTCTCCATGCACATTCTCCTCCCAGGAGCCTTTCCCTTCCCCTTCACCACCTCTTTCTCCACAGATGTACATCTCCTAAATCCTAAGGGACCCCACGAGGCTTCCAACCAGAGAGTAATGGCAGCAGCTGCTCACCCCAGGCTAACCCCCTGACCCTTTCCCTAAGGCCCCCCTTTCTCTGACTTCTTTGTGAGCTAAAGCTGCCCCACCAAGGCTCATTTCTTTCCTATAACATTTCCAGAGAGCCAAGGCAGCCCCACTTAGGCACCTCTGTTGCTTTCACTATCCTAAGCCCTTCCTTGTTTCACTGTCCCCAGCTTTAATAAATGTCCATTAAAAATCACCTGGACCCGTGTTGTCAAATCTTTCCTACACCAAGTTAAAAATCCACACTATCAACCAGACCTAGGCAGGCCAGGTCCCCTTTCCAGTAATAACATTGTCTTCAAAATGACCTTTGTCCCTTCTCATTTTATTTTCATTGTCACCATTCTTAATAATTATGATAATGTTGACAATTAAAAGTTACTGACTGTTTTCCCAATTTGAAAGAACATAAGCACCCCTGTGTTCATTGCAGCATTATTTACAATCACCAAGATTTGGAAGCAGCCCAAGTGCCCATAAATAGATGAATGGATAAAACAGGTATGGGACATTTACACAATGAAATACTACTCAGCCATAAAAAAGAAAATTTTACCCTTTGTGACAGCGTGAGTGGATCTGGAGAACATTATGCTAAGTGAAATAAGCCAATCAGAGAACGAAAAATATGATATTTTATTCATATGTATCTAATGAACAAACTGAACTAACAAGCAACATAGAGACAGACTCATAGATAGAGAGCAGGTTAACAGTTCTAGGTGGGAGCTGAGGGTGGAGGGATGGAGCAAAAAGAAAGAAAGAAAGACTCATGGACATGGACAATAGTATGGGAATTGTGGGGGGAAGGAAGGAGGGTAGAGGTGGAAGAGGATATTAGGGATGATAAATGGTAATTGAAAAAATAAAATAAAAATAAACTATTATTGATTAAAAATAAATAAATTTGCATGAGGTGAATTCTCCCCTCCTAAAAAAAGTTAGTGTATTCTATGTGCCAGATACTACGTACTTCTCATATATCATCTCAGTTAATTATTGTAACAATTCCATGAGGTCCACCTCATTCTACAGATGAGAATCTTAGAGTAATCAAGTGGCTTTCCTAAGGCAGACAGCTGGTAACTGCCAGATCCAGGGTTTAAACCAATATTTGACCCCAGAGCCAATCAACTGTTAGATTACACTGCCTTCATCCTCGCAAACTCAGATGGCGGAAAAGTATTTGGCTGCTTACCTGTTCTTATTTCTTCCATTTACAGTTCAGACTGGGTACGGTTGTCAGACTAATTTATCCTAAAGTTTACTTTTCTCCTCAAAAATTTTAATCTCTCTATTTTGTTCTGCATTGATTCCATAGCCTGGCTGTTTTATTTAATTGAGTTTTATTGCTTTTGTCAGCATAAGAAACATCCAAACCTATAAGAATTTTTATGAGTTTGTTTAAGCCAAACTGACTAACAATTGCCTAGAAGCAAAACCTCAATGGATTGAGAAAATGCTTTAGAAAATGGCAGTTTTGCACCTTATTTTATGCATTGCAGTAAAAAGAGGAGGCATTAGAGGGTTACACGAAATCCATTGGTGATAAATTACGGAAGCAAGAGAAAGCAAAGTGGAGGGTGGGCAGCTTTGGGATTGGATGAAAAGGTAAAATGATACACACAGTATAGTTAACAGTCAACAATTAGCATGATAGCAATAACAATGAGGGGATTTGTGGTGTCTGCTGTGGTGTGGTGGTTGTGTCAGGGTTTAGAAAAAAGGGAAGTTACCTGACTTAAGGTAAAGATGGACTTTTTGTCACAGATTCTAGCCTAGGATGTGATTGCCTGCCATGGCCTGCTTTTCGTAAACATGTTTTAATTGCAGACCATCCTGTGTGGTTACTTTAGGCCTCTGAGTCTATAATGTTATCACGCAGGCCTCCCTTGAGCTTGTCAGACTTTCTATGTGACCCCCTTTTTCCCACACTTTAGTTTTATGATTTATAAAAGTGTGTAATTTATTTCAAAATGCATAAGGTGATAACTTATTTTTCAGTATTTTAAAGAGAGACATATATTTTATTATTATTCTTGTATACAATTGATCATGGCCTGGGTTTTAGAGTCCTCTGTGATTTCTGCATGCAACTAACTACAACTTAGGGTTCATCTTTTTTTAATGAGCATCTTCTGCTTCTAATCTCATATTTGAGGAATGTGGTCGTTTTTAGAAAATAGGCCGAGCCCCACAACTGTTTGTTTAATCACATATTCCCTTCAAATACCTTCTGGAATTTTGTACTTATTAATGGGCTTAATAAACACCTACTGGTTAACTAAAATCACACTAAAATAAATTTTAATTATGCTTCAAAATTCTACTAGCAAGAAAGAATGCTAGAAATACTATTCTGGGAAATACAAAATGATCGATTCTATCTCAAATGAATATTACGGTTTTGATATCAAGTTGTTAAGTACATCTTTTAAGAACAATTGTTTTGAGATAACCTATATGTACCACAATATGAATTTCCTTTAGCACTCAACCCATCAGGAAATATATTCCATTTACAGCTCTAGCTGTAAGTGTCCAATTGCTTGCAAATATACTTTCAACATGGTATAAGCCTTGGAAGAAATTACATTAAAATCATCAGAAGTGTAACTAAACTTTGGCTTCTCCATAGAAGCTTTGGAAAATGCATTAATTCCCTCAAGAATGTCAGCTTCAAATATAGCTAATGGAAGTATGAGTTTACATGTGAGTGGAAAGAGAGGGAAGATGCAAGAGAGTAGATACTGAGTTGTGTTTTAGAAAAAGCATTGTTCTATTAGAAGAACATTGATTTGGTTTGGAGTAAAACAATTTTAGTATTTCAGTCCATTCTTTGCTGCTTACTGTGCCCTCTGCAAGTCTTTTCTCCTCTCTCATCTTTATTCTTTTCTTCTGTAAGATGTGGATGATAACTGTGGAGGGCAAAGGAATGACTCTCCCCTGCCCAGAAGGTGTCCATGTTCTAATACCCAGAGATTGTGAATATGTTATGTTACAGGATGAAAGGGGCTTTGCAGATGTGAGTAAAGATATTCACCTTGAGATGGGGAGATCATCTTGGATTATTCTAATCACACAAGCCCTTCAGAGAAGGAAAATTTTCCTGGTTGAAATAAAAAAAACAAAGACAAATGCAGGAAAGATTGGAAATGTGAGAGGGACTCACCCTAATGTTGCTAGCTTTGATGTAAGGAAGAGGCCATGAGCCAAGGATCGGGACATCCTCTAGAAGCTGGAATGGCTTTTAATTGACAACCAGCAAGGAAATGAGGACTTTAGTCCTACAACTGAAGGAACTAAATTTTTCCCACAACCTGACTGAACAAGCAACCGATTCTCCTCTAGAGCTGGCAGAAAGAAACACTGCCCTGCTGACCCCTTGATTTTAGTCTGGTGAGACCCTCGTTGAAGTTTTGACCTACAGAACTGTAAGATAATACATATGTGGTATCTAACTTACTAAATTTGTAACAGTTTGTTATGTGCTATAGAAAACTAACACAATAATACTATTCCACCTCACGTGATTGTTAGATAATGTGTATAAAACTACATTGTGAATTGTAAAGCAGTATACACAGGCTAATTGTTATCATTAATATTCTCAGCATTGTCAGGCTCTATGTTGCTTTTGAATTGCCAACTTTTAAAATGACAGTCTTTGAAAGTAATAATTTGCAAGATACTCAACATATGCTATATAATTTCATCTGTACCATGACCTTATGAAATAGAAAGCATTATGCTATATGTGGGACCTGATCATTAATTTGACCCTGTTGGATTTTCTAAGATTTACATTTCCTTTTTACAATTAAAAACATTTCAATTTGTAAAATTTTTATTGAGTTATAATTGGCATATAGCATTGTGTTAGTTTCAGGTAAGATTTATATTTCTAAAGGTCTATCTTCCTTCAGGAAACAGCATGGGAAAAGTTTAGAAATGTAGTTCTGATCACAAAGTATTAGGAGTAAAATTTTCAGTTTTTCTTTGCTTTGTTTTGATCACTAAAGAAGAAAATAGAACAGAAGTTATCAGAGAGAAAGAGATGCAACACTTGAAGTGATTAAATGTAAGCTATTATCCAGAGTGGTGTTCATGAGAATATGCACAGTCTACTTTCAGATCTTGGCTTGGAAGTTCCCTCCTGCTGAACTGTGGGCTGTGATCAGACTCAGGTCCCAGTGAGCTGTCTACTCTGTGCACACTCTGTGTGATGAGAAAAATTAAAGAAGAATGCTCAGTTTGGAGAGGAGGCTTAAGGTACACGGCTTTAAATCTTGAAATCCCTAACATAGCTCCATGGAAGAAAATGTTCTTTGAAAATTAATTGAAGGTGTTCAGCCTCACAATTGGAAATATTCTCCTAAACAGCCTCAGACTTCAGTCACGTTCTTTTATGTAGTCAAAGAAAAACTTTGCTCTTAGCAGAGAGATATAGCTAGAAATGGCAGGTCATAGGAAGGTAAGCAAACAGGGAAGGTAAGCAGATATTCTGGGCTACTTAATGATTTTGATGCTATTGATGTTAGCGGCATGTGTTCTGAAATTTCTAGTAATTATCTGAGTCTCTGCACTCTTGTCCCTCAACTCTCTGATGCAATGTTTTTGTCTAAGTTTGGGGATATGGATTTTGGAAAATTATGGAAACTTGACTAGGCAAAGTTAAAAAAAAAAACACACCTGTACCCTCATGACCTTAGTTTCAGGGCTGGCCCTGACAGAAGTTATGAAGTAGGCAGATTTCCTTTTTTCTAGAACTTTGCACTTCCCTATTCTCTACTTTTCCATTTCAGACTCTTTCACTCCCAGACCCCAAAATGTTTTTATGTTACCCTTGTCCTTCACAATATTTAACACGCTGTTTTATCCTTTTGTATTCTTGACACACCTAAGGTATTTGCATTTTAATGGAGACCTTGGTAGGCATGGTTATTTCAAAGAAAAGAATTTCTAATGGACACTCTGCAGAATTTAGTAAGGATGTCTTCTTAGAATGTCTCAAAACACTCTTTAGTATGCAGTTGCTTATTTAACCTCAGAATTGTCCCTTTTTCAGCCCAGTAGCTGAGTTTGGATGCTGTAAAGCATCATGGGCACTAGTTGCTTGTTGCTCAATATAATCCACTGACTTTAGGTATTCTAGTTATAATCAACATCTCACTATGACTGTGAGTTATAAAAGCAGATATGATCTAACTAATATTTATTAAGTATTTAAATCCACATTCACAATTAATCCCATAAAAATTACATTATTTTAAGAAATACGGCAGAAATACTGTATCAGGGCCCTTTAAGTCACTATTTCCTGCCAAGCATGTTATACCTTCCTATAAATCTAACACTGACTATAAGGTTGATGCTAATGGTAAGTGTTCAATACATATCCATTGATTAGACCATCCCTAAAACAGCTGCATCTTGTACCTTGGAATAAAACACATGGGAGTGTGAGGGAGGTATAAACTTTCCTCTACCCTTTTCTGGCAGGTCTAATAATTAAATGTACATGAGACAGATTAGCAAGAGAAAATAGCCAAATTTAATACATTCGTATGTATGGGAAACTTGCAAACAGGAGAGAGTCAAGACCCCACATTCATGAGAGGTTCAGAGATAGCAAGAGGGATTGAGGTATATAAGACATTCGGAGCTAGGGATGAGGTAATGAACCTTGGGAGCTTGAAAGTGTCATTGCCAGATGAAAAGATCAGATGCTTAGTAAATAAAAATTTTTTCCTGACATATAGATGGGTCAAAAAGGTTATCTCTTATTATGAGCAAGGCCCCTAACTCAGGTTCTTCTAGGTAAAGGCAGGGGCAGAAGTTTCTCTTGAGACTGAAGCTAAAATTGCCTTTAGCTCAAAACAATCTGTATACTACAGAAGCACATTTTTGGTGGCTCATTTTGAACCCCCATTGTTCTCTCCTTTGAAACTTCCCTGTAAGTTTCACTTTCCGGAAGTTGGGTTGGTAGATAGTTCTGTCTCATTACACCAGGCTCAGTCTTGAGAGAAGTCCAGTTCAATTACACAGTTGTGTCTCATTGCAAATGGGCTGCCAAAGTTAAGACTATGGTGCAGAAAAGCAATGAGATATTTAATAAGAGGTGGCTCGGCTTTACTTCACCAGCCCTTCCTGTGCCTCCACTCACGTCCCAGCCTGTGCACCCAGCTCCCTTCGCCATGGTCGCGCTCACCAAGAATCCGCAGTTCCAGAAGCTGCAGGAATGGTACCGTGAGCACGGCTCTGACCTCAACTTGCGTCGCCTTTTCGAAGGGGACAAGAAACGCTTCAATCACTTCAGCTTGACACTCAATACCAACCATGGACGTATTCTGGTGGATTATTCCAAGAACCTTGTGACAGAAGGTGTAATGCAGATGCTGGTGGACCTGGCCAAGTCCGGGGGTGTGGAGGCTGCCCAGGAGCACATGTTCACTGGCGAGAAGATCAACTTCCTTGAGAATCGGGCAGTGCTGCACGTGGCCTTACGGAACCGGCCAAACACACCCATTGTGGTGGATGGCAAGGATGTGATGCCAGAGGTCAACAGGGTCCTGGAAAAGATGAAGTCTTTCAGTCAGCGTGTCCGGAGCAATGACTGGAAGGGGTACTCAGGCAAGCCAATCACAGACGTCATTAACATCGGCATCGGTGGCTCTGACCTGGGACCCCTCATGGTGACTGAAGCCCTTAAGCCATACTCTTCGGGAGGCCCTGGGGTCTGGTTTGTGTCCAACATTGATGGGACCCACATTGCCAAAACCCTGGCCCACCTGAACCCCGAGTCCTCCCTGTTCATCATCGCTTCCAAGACTTTTACCACCCAGGAGACCATCACAAATGCAGAGACGGCGAAGGATTGGCTTCTCCAGTCGGCCAAGGATCCTTCTGCTGTTGCGAAGTACTTTGTTGCCCTGTCTACCAACACGACCAAAGTGAAGGAGTTTGGAATTGACCCTCAGAACATGTTCGAGTTCTGGGATTGGGTAGGAGGACGCTACTCGCTGTGGTCAGCCATTGGACTCTCCATTGCCCTGCACGTGGGATTTGACAACTTCCAGCAGCTACTCTCAGGGGCTCATTGGATGGACCAGCACTTCCGCATGACACCCCTGGAGAAGAACGCCCCCGTCCTGCTGGCTTTGCTGGGTATCTGGTATATCAACTTCTTTGGGTGTGAGATGCATGCCATGCTGCCCTATGACCAGTACCTGCACCGCTTTGCTGCCTACTTCCAGCAGGGTGACATGGAGTCCAATGGGAAGTACATCACCAAGTCCGGCACCCGTGTGGACCATCAGACGGGCCCCATTGTGTGGGGGGAGCCAGGGACCACTGGGCAGCATGCCTTCTACCAGCTCATCCATCAAGGTACCAAGATAATACCTTGTGACTTCCTCATCCCGGTCCAGACTCAACACCCAATAAGGAAGGGTCTGCATCACAAGATCCTCACGGCCAACTTCTTGGCCCAGACTGAGGCCCTGATGAAGGGGAAGTCGACAGAGGAGGCTCGGAAGGAGCTCCAGGCTGCAGGAAAGAGTCCAGAGGACTTGGAGAAGCTGTTGCCGCACAAGGTCTTTGAAGGAAATCGTCCAACCAACTCTATTGTGTTCAGCAAGCTCACACCATTCATTCTTGGAGCCCTGATTGCCATGTATGAGCACAAGATCTTCATTCAGGGCATCATCTGGGACATCAACAGCTTTGACCAATGGGGAGTGGAGCTGGGAAAGCAGCTGGCTAAGAAAATTGAGCCTGAGCTTGATGGCAACAGCCCAGTAACTTCTCATGATTCTTCCACCAATGGGCTGATCAACTTCATCAAGCAGGAGTGTGACGCCATAAGCCAATAAACTTATGCTGGGTTGCAGTCCCTGTTGTGACTGTCCTTCCCGTCCCTCCTCACCAGAGTCTGCACTGCATGGTCCCGCCCAGAGCACCCTCTGGTCACGGGCTTAGACCACAAGCCCTTTAAGAAGCTGGTCTGGAATTGCCACCTCCACCCTCTGTCCTCATCCCTCTGTTTTACAATTAGCTGGAGTGTTTCAGTGCAGCTGATTTTTCTGACCCATGTTCACACTGTTCATGTACCTGGTAGAAAAATAAAGGTGCCACAAAGGAGGTTGTAAACTCAGCCTCTTGCTTTCTGAGATGGTGCTTTATGCGAGAATTAGCAGGGGAGGTGGGTGGGGCAGGAGAGTGCAAAGGGGGAAAAATGGAAAAACTGAAAAAAAAAAAAGAGGTGGCTCTATAGAAATGAAAGAAAAACAAAGATTAAGCATTGGAGCAGTCTATAATCTTGTTTCTGAGTTGTGAAGGCAGACTCAAGATTTCTAGATGTCTATCTCAAATCATCTTCAGATAGAGTAAAGGCAGGCAATTACCGACTGATAGATTCTCCTGGTGTGCAGTTTGAATATCTCTGGTGATCTCTCTGCTACAAGCATGAAGATTGTCCATATATAAACTGCTGAAGTGATTTCTCTGAAGTCTACTTCAAGTTGTCCACTTTAGCTTGTGTGGCCTTGGAAAACGGGAAGTTTATTTTTAAAAAAATTTATTTTTAGAGACTTTATGTCTACCTAATTTCCATTTTGTTTAATAGTTCATGAAAGAACTTAGTGGTTGTTCCTAACTGGTCAGTGGCCTGAGCAGTGGGGGCTCCAGACCAGTCTTAGTGGTGGGCTGAGTGCTCCAGGCTTCAGTAGGGAACTGCTGAATAGGCACAGATGGCACCTGCATGCCTTCAGGCTAGTGAGTGACCTCAGGCTGAACAGCAGTGAACTTGGGAGCCCGAGCAGTTCATTCACTCTGGAATTCTTTCTTTGTCACAGCCTTTGCAGCAGTGGCCTGCTCTTCTTTTTCAGTCTCCTCAGGATCTCCATAGAAATAGAGGCCAGGCATGACCTCCCATGAGCGCTCACGGGAAGTGGTGCTGCGCATGTGCAGAAGTTCCCAGGCCAGTGTCCACCACATCAGGCCCACCAGGTGAGCCCCCTTCTTGTTGCAAGGGCTGGTAATGTCCACATAGTGCAAAGGAGAGTCTGTGTTACACAGAGCCATGGCAGGCAGGTTGACAGATGACATCTCTCTGAGAGGCCGGGGCTCGGCCCTGGGGTCAGTAGACACCAGAAGTCCCAGCTCCCGGAAGGCTGCCTGGATCTGGTCAGTGAAGGTTCCGGGAATGACGGTGGTCAGCAGCGGCAGTGGGTTCGGTGGCAGCAGCGACCTTTGGCACAGCTCACTGGCCAGTGCTCCTGGGTGATGTGACACCGACAGCAGCAGGGGTTTCAATGGCAACAGTGACACAAGTGGCAGCAGAAGCTTCTGCCAGGTTCTCTTCAGATTACGACGTAGACGCCATCACTTTCCCCTTTGCGGATGGACCGTTCCATTTCCAAGTCAAGGCTGGTGCCACCTAAGTGTGTTCTCGCTGCAAGGAATTTGAGGACACCCTCTCCTTCATTTATAAAACATCAAGGGTTCTAGACGTTGTGAAAGTTTTTCTTTAAATTATGTGGGAACCAACAACAATGCCATCTGGGCTCCTCTCTAGGTAGCACGAAAGGTGGGAAAAAGGCAGTTTTAATTTCAATGATCCCAAGTCAATGGCTGGGAAAACAAAAATGTTAGTTTGAAGGTTGTAGAAAAATATTTACAAAAACTAGAAACTTTATAATTCAGTCCACTTTGAAGGTAAAAGAAACAAAACAAAACTCAGGAGACAATGAATAGCACTGTAATCTAGTATCCTTAAAGGTATATCATAGTTTCTGTCAAAACAATTTTTCTCTCTATAATGACCCTCATTTTTATCAAAGATGGCCAAATTAAGACTATTTACAGAATAAGTCTAGCTTCAA